>NC_092714.1:235110575-235789238 GCF_047496885.1 Scyliorhinus torazame | reverse complement strand
TTTGGAGTCCGAACCATCTTTCTGCACAAAGAGAGCCACACACTAAAAAGTAGATTACTAAACCTGGATAAATTATACCACAGTTCCAAAGGGAATGGAGTGCACTCTTACTTATTAAACTGGATTCTGCTGCTTGCGTTCTCTAAACCGCTCCTGTAACACAAACTGTCCACAGATATAAAAGAACAGTAGCTATCATCCGTGGATCGGTTTATTCACTTCCTTTCTTTTAAAAAAAAAGCAGCTATTTTTATTGCGTTTTGAGAACAGTTACAGCGAGTGCTTTCAAAAAATTATAGGTTTCGAATTGAAGCCCATACGTTGCAATCACCGACCAACAGAAAGCAGAAACCTTGCATCAATCAAGTGCAGCTCCCCTGCCCTCTCAGTAATGTGGGAAATGTTTGATTGAGCCTGGACCCCCAGCGCACAGACCCCTGTGTTTTGCATCTTGTGCAACCCCTCTCCTGGGCCTTGCACTTGGGTTGTTTCTGGTAGGGAAATCTAGAACAGGGAGCACAACCTCAGGATAGGGATCGTTCATTCAGCACTGAATTGAGGAGATATTTCCAGGGTTGTGAATCTATGAAATTTTCTCCTGCTGAACATTCTGGATGCTCCTCCGTTGAATATAATCATGGCTGTGACCAATAGATTTTCGACCTCTCAGGGAATTAAAGGATGTGGGGAGCGAGCAGGCAAAAAAAGTGGAATGAGGCAGCAGTACACTCAATTGGATTGAATGAAGGAGCAAGCTAAAGAGCCCTTATGTTTACTCCTGTTCCCATCTATTGGGGCTGGGGTAAGCAGCAAGTCACTTACCACTGGTGGGGGTCCAAGATTCTGGAGAAGATTTAAATAGCACCCTGGCAGTCATTCACTCACTGCAAGGCAGGAGCGCTGGATAATCCTCCAGAGTCCTTACGGCTCCAGCTCATACTGGCGAAGCTTGCAGATGTGAGCAATCAGATCCCGGGATATATAAGGGCACCCCCAGCATTGCGTTTTGCTCATCTCTCAATAAAAACACCTCCAGCGGTACACCTATGGTCGCGTCAATGCTCGCCATTGCAGTGGCACATGTTCAGCAGCCTCTTGCTGCTCAGGCCTTTGCTCCTCCTGGCCCTGGCCAACCGGAGACGTGCCCTCCTTCTCATCTGAATGAAAATCATTACCAGGGCAGGGTTGCTTGCAGCCTGCATCATCAATGCCTCAGTGGATATGCAGACAAATTGAAGTGATACAGTGAGTGAGCATGTCCTTTACAGGCTTCCCTCCATTTCAAAGCCAGCAGGCCAGTTCAGGCCTCAATCTAAACTGACATCCCCACTCCATCCCTTCCAGGTAAGGACCAGAGATGGGTATTTTTGCCATTCATACAGGACTGTGTACGGAGTTATTGCACTTTGACCAGAGTGGTGAGAGCCATGTGTCAGCCTCTCAGCTGACACCATTTCGCTCATCTCTGCTACCTTCAAATCTCTGTAGGGTGGCAGCATAGAAAGACTAACCACATGAGATCTAGTCAGCCATGACGTGGGAGGAAGAAGATTAGGAGTGGAGAGTTGGCAACCCTTGACTAGCCATGCCTCTTGGAGATATCCACCTCCCGTCCTCCCTTCACCCCGTCTTTGACTGCAGCCGATGGTAAATGGCACAGAATGAACAGCAGCTTCACACCTTGCTGGGGTCTCAAAGTTATGAAACCCATGAGTCTGAAAGAAACTTGCTGCAATGCAGGCTTCACCATCAAGAGGAGAACATGAGCATGGTTGACATCCAGTTGCCTGAGAATTATTAGGCAGTCCCTTCACTCAGCCACTTGTACGGACCTTGGAGGAGGGTGCTGGCGCAGTGGTATCGTCACTGGACTAGTAATCCAGAGACCCAGGTTCTCTGGAGTTCTGGGTTTGAATCCCTCCATGGCAGGTGGTGACATTTGAATTAAAAATTTGGAATGAAAGGTCTAATGATGACCATAAAACCATTGTCGAATGTTGTTATACCCCTCTGTTTCACTACTGTCCTTTACGTTTGGAAAACTGCCATCCTTACCTGGTCTGGGTTACATGTGACTACAGATCCACAGCAATGTGGTTGACTCTTTAAATGTCCTCTGAAATGGACAAATAAGCCATTCAAGGGTAATTAGGGAGGGGAAAATGCCCAATTCTCACGAATTAAGAAAATAACTCACCCGAAATGACCCTCCTTACACCTAGAGGGATCTCACTGATGGGTTAATTATGTGGTAATGAACAGATTTGGAAATGGTGCGCATCACCTTTCCAACTTGGTCCACCATCTTCTACTCTCTTCCTGTGACCCACCAACATCTCACTCACCGCAATAGACCCACCCAATATCTCCATTTTCTCTGCCTTCTGTCACCCTTGAACCTCTCTCTCCCTATTACCCTGGATCCCATTACCATCCACATGATGTCCTCCCCTCAGAGCCGACACTAGTTATATAATAATCTTTATTATTGTCACAAGTAGGCTTACATTAACACTGCAATGAAGTTACTGGGAAAATTGCCCAGTCCCCACACTCCGGCACCTGGGTACACGGGAAAATTCAGAATGTCCAATTCACCCAACAGCATGTCCTTCGGGACTTGTGGGTGGAAACCGGAGCGCCCGGAGAAAGCCCACGCTGACACGACGAGAACGTGCAGACGCCGCACAGACAATGGCCCAAGCTGGGAATCAAATCTAGGACACTGGCGCTGTGAAGCAACAGTGCTAATCACTGTGCTACCGTGCTGCCCACAATGCCCACCCATCCCCATGCCCACCCTGACTCCTCCCATCACGTTGTCCAAGCCACCTGTATATTCTCCCCTGACTACCACCCCACTTCCCAAGGCGTACACCTACCAGACTCTCACCCTGAACCTGCCACCTTATCACATCCCATTAACGCCTCTGGCTGTCACTGTTTCCTCCTATTACAAGTGACCAGAGTTCACCAGCATCATCCCCAACCTCCCCACACCCTTCCCCACCCCCGCCCACCATTGGCACCACCCAACCTTCTCGCCAAGACATTCTCCTCCACCCCGTTCCCACAGACACACTTTCTCTGCCCCCCCATCCCCCTCAATCCCTCCCTGGACACACTCACTGTTCAGATATTCCATCATTCCCACGGTGTGGATTGTGGCAGCAGAGACAGCCCGCCATTGGCTGGTGGTGGGATCTTCCAATTCTCCCCATTTATCACCGAGAAACTGGTGGTCAGGTGTTGCCGTTGGTGGAACTGGAAGATCCCACGGGCAGGGAGGGTTGGAAAATCCCACCGTCTCTCTCTCTCTCTCTCCCCCCACACCCCCGCACCTCTGCAGTCAGCCTGCGGCCCCTTAACAGCCTTGGCTGCACCCTTCCACTCTCCCTGCCTTCCATTACCCGCCTTTGCCATTGGCACACGAGTGACATTATCTGAGCCTCCAAGAAAGAGAAAGAAATATTCAGGAATCTTAAAGCCGTGGAGGTGAAACTTACCAGGTTCTCGCCACTTATGCATAGTCGTAAAACTGAATATTCTAAATTTTCACTGACAGGGAACTGAATTTTGTGGACGATCTTAATTCTGGCAAAGTGGCCCTTTAATTAGCATGCACGAGATGCAAGTCAATGCAAAGTTCCTGACGTCGTTAGTTGGAAAAACCGGCCCACCTTTAACATGCCCTAAAAGTCGGGCAAACAAAGTGTAAGATCCAGGAAAAGTGACCACGAGGGAACGATGATGGAATGAACAAAAGGAATTTAATAACTTACTCAATACACTCTCTACTCCCCTAAGGGTGTCCCACCCCAGCCCACACTCGGGCCAGGGTATCTATGTCCCAGGGTACTCTGGGAGATATCGTACTGAGGTGAGGCCACGGGGAACCTGATGGTACAAACCAAATGGCTTTGGGTCAGGTTATAGCACAAAGTTTGGACTGTTTATCCTGCTGTCAGGAGTCAGATATTTTTGTCTCCTGTCAACTAAAGTGCTCTTGGCTGCCATGATTCCTGCTATCTGCAGGCACTGAAAATTCTGCTGTTGAGCTAGAATCATCATGCACAAGAGGTGATGGAAATCTATTTCAGTTTGTGATATAGCGAGGTTTTTGTTTAATGTTCCAGACCATTTTCTTTTTTTGGTTCTTTAAGTGATTACTATTTCACTAATCCATAACAAGAGTGCTATTAGAACAGACACTTGACACATTGAAAACACCAATTCAGGAATACATGATGCTTGAGGGGCATGATGATATAGGATGGAATGATGCTCTATTCATTTTAGAGCAGAAATTAACAAAATGGTTTTACATTTCCAAGCTAAATTTCCCCCA
Source organism: Scyliorhinus torazame (assembly GCF_047496885.1). Taxonomy (NCBI): domain Eukaryota; kingdom Metazoa; phylum Chordata; class Chondrichthyes; order Carcharhiniformes; family Scyliorhinidae; genus Scyliorhinus; species Scyliorhinus torazame. The sequence goes on along the minus strand of NC_092714.1, from coordinate 235,784,890 downwards.
AAATGTATGGTTATTAAATATGTTGTAAATGTATATTGGTTACAGTGCACAAATGCACAAGCTTGGTTCATTGACTTCTGGACCCAAAAGAACAGACTCATTGGAAATTGGACAATGATGCATGTGGGATATTTATCTTGTGCAAGTATGGACTGTTCCAAAGCATTTAGCATTGTCGATAACCTCAAGTACAAAAATAAATTGACAAAAACTTTTAATTTCCAAAATGGAAGCGATACATCATGACGCAGCGACACATCTACAGCTCTGTAACAATAATTCCCTGTCCTTCTCGGAGTGCAATCCTTTACCTACAGCACAGCAATGCTTTATGCCTGGGACTGTTCCCGCAGGTTCCCTACAGTCTCTAACTCTCAATTCTGCTCCAGTCAGCTCACCTGAACGCCATGCCCCAAAACCAGGCAGGACACGGATGTGCAGTGTTAAAATGAGGCTTGTCGGTTTAAGTGGTCTGTTCCGTTTCTCCAGTCCATGCCAGTGGGCGGCATGGTGGCACAGAGGTTAGCACAGGTGCTTCACAGTGCCAAGGACCCTGGTTCGATTCTGACCTCGGGTGACTGTCTTTGTGGGTTTCCTGCGGGTGCTCGGATTGCCTTCCACAGTGCAAAGATGTGCAGGTCAGCTGAATTGGCTATGCTAATATTTGCCAAAGGTTTAGTGGGTCTACGTGGGTAGGGGCGGGGATTGAGACTAGGTAGGGGGTGCCATTGGCGCAAGGGCCGGTGCAGACTCAATGGGCTGAACAGGGATTCCATGATGATCCTGAATGGGGATTCCATGATGATCCAGCACATCAATCCCACCCAGAGTTAAAATCGACTGCATGAACACACATTTGGAACAGACTCCCAGTTAAAATAACTGATCACTTGGTAGTGGGCAGTGAATTACAATTATAATGAAATATTCCACCGGATAGAAGCAGGTGGGGGGAAGCTGTTCAAAGTGGGTGGTAGAACAGGTGGCATTGGTGGAAACCATTAAAATTCTGGAGCTCTGTTAATTAACTTTGCAGATAAAAGGAATATTAATGCACAACTTTCCTTCAGGAAATTAAACAAATGGAAGCAAGTCCACAGTGGGGAAGAAGTTAAAAGGAGCTGCCTATGATGCATTAATTGGCCTTTACTCACTCGTTATGTAGAAATTTTCATGCAGGAGATAATCTCCTTCAATAATATTCTTTTTTCCAGAAATAGGTCTGCAAACACTTCTGAAAACTGCATGCTTCCTTGCATTTATATGTCATCTAATGACAAGCAAAATTAGTATTTTTCATATGTAGTGAAAGGCAAGATTTGCCACTCTGCTGCAGAAAATTAGGATTGAAATACATGTTCATTTTACTAAATAGATTAAGAATTCTAGATGCTGTCAGGCTATAACCAAGCTCCAACAAATGGAGAAAGATATTGGAAATCCAATTTATACCCTCTCACATCACATTTTGCAACACATTACAAATGGATACTAACATCTTATTTATTGGAACAAGCTAATTTACCAAGGCCAGAGATTGAATGGAGAAACTCTTCCTTCACATACAGAGGTTACATTTTAAATTAGCTTGATACAACTGCTCAGTGCTATCATTAGAAGAACATTGGTTATTTCAGTCCTTATTCAAACCACAGCTTTGAACAGCATTCATCAGGAGGCACCTTTTCTGATTCTAGGGCAGATTTCTAGACAGTACCTGAGGCTTTATCATGTTGGAGGTGAGAATAGTAAACTGTGAAAAGAGAAGCACAGATAATCTACTCCATCCACAAATACGATTCCAGGTGGCCATTAAACAGGGGCATCAATTAGTAACAGAACACATATTTTCAACACTGGGTCAGAAGGAGGAGGGATGTTCCTCCTAGCTCCATATTCATACATACTTAAAAAAATTATCTAGCTAATTATGGCCTGCAGTGGTCTCTAAGGCACCATTCGCCTCACGGCAAGCTAGTCTTGCAGCACGGTGGAGGTTGTGGTGGGATAGGGCATTAAAACAGGTGTTCGACCCTTTATCTGCATGTGTAAGGTTCCAACTACTCTTTAAGAATGTGTTGTGCATACCACTTTTTTTAGCCTTTTACCCTGGCACATCTCTGGCTCATAATGAGCAAGCAATACTTGCCTGTCATTTTGGAGGCTTAGAAGAGTCTTTAAGTGTAAAAACGATGCCCACTTTGACTGCATTTATAGGCCATTGTATTTTAATCAGAATTCCATTCCATCTCTGCAATATGGCTATTTACAAGATTGCTAATAGAGTGTAGAGCTATATCAATCCCAACACGTACGTTCATTGGTGAAGGTGGGCTTGTAGGAGACAATAGTGGGGAGGCCATTAGCGGATTTACCAACTAGCACATCACGGAAAGGGAACACATCAGACTGCTCCATCTCGAAAGCGAATTTGAGCATAGGATAGAGAGTGCATTATGGTATACAAGGAATTTTAAAATGTTGTTTCCCCCTTTTTTCCTCTAAGTATAAATTGTGATTGTTTGAAATTTGGTGTTCTTGTATTTATCCTGATAAGTGCAAGATGAAAATCTTCAGCAACATGTCCCCTTTCAGCAATATTCAAGTTATGTACTATCAAGCAATTATATATCAAATTCTATGTAATGAAGCCACCACTTCATTATTTAGCTTATAGGTAATTGAATATAATCAACTCTATCTAGATAGAAATGGCAAGGATAATCTTTCACAGAATAGAATTATGATTGCAGTTGCCATGAAACACTAACGAGAGCAACACTGCTCAAAAGTCTCCAAGTAAACATACTAATATTTACCTATAATACAAGGTCAGTTTATTCGCTGATTTTCTTGCCATTCCTACTCTGTAGCTCATGACCCACTAAGGTTTCCAGCACCTGTGTAGCACTTAAATGCGATGGACATTGTCTTTCCAACAATCCTATTTTCAACTCACATTACTTTCATATCCATTTGTCAAGAAAAGCTGCACATGCCACAAGGCAACATTTGCAGTGAAGGCAGCAATCAAAACAATGGGTTGTGGAGACAATAAATAAGGCCGAGTCTGCTTTATGTTTCATTGTTCAGCTTATTCCTTCAAAGATGTGCACACTGCAGTGTTTCAGGGTAACAAAGCTGCAATTTTGTCATGATTTAAGAAATGTATTCTTTCCAGCATTGTAATTATCTTCTTCTTCTTCAGCTTCTATGTGTGGTTACTTCGAGTCAACCCAGCCTTGATCACAGCACTTAGCATCCTCTACTCCTTGAAAGCATTGGCAAATATAACCAACTTGGGACTTTGCTCAGTAAACTGCAGAAGGGAACATCCTATGAAACATGGAGTGCGTTTGAGGATAAGGAAGTGCAACTGCATCTTAATCTTCAAAACCTTCCTCACTTGCTTTGCCCAAGAATTTGGACATCAGTGGGCTGCCTGCAAACGTTAGTAGCACATTCTGAACATTGTTCCCACCAAACAAATCTGCATGATGGCTCCAGTTGTTTCAGCATAATGGCTCCAGTTGAGTTAACTTTGCTCTCTATTGTTTGGCCATGCTCTTCTATACACTTGGAAGGTATCGACATAGGAGTGCACATTCAGTTCAGTTAGATGGCAATCTCTTCAATCTATAAGGCTCAAGGCTCATACAAGATTCCAGAACAGCTAATAATTGTACTCTTGTCTGTGGATAACTGTGCTCTCCCAGCACACACTCCGGACGTCATCCAGCTGCCTGTCGACCATTTTGCCCAAGTCTCAGAACACTTAAGACTTTACAATAAGTCTGAAAAAGGCAGTACTCGTACTAACCTGCTCCTGGCTACAAACCTCATGACCCCCAAGCTGCAATCAGCAATATCCCTGAGTTCAGGAGTTCTCCTATCTTGAGAGTACACATTGATTTTAAGCGGAGTTGCTGCAACATCAAGTGGCAAGACAAACCCGCTCAGATCGAAGTTCTTGAAAACATGTCACACACCTAACATCAAAATATGTTTATTAGAGCTCAACTCTGCTGGGATGACTATGTGGTTTGCATGGAGGATTCCAACATATCAAAGACAGCCAGTTGAGCAGAGGAACTCGCACCATGGGACGCCCCATATTCAAATGCAATGATATTCTGAAAGCTCGGGCGAAATTCTCCGGAAACGGCGCGATGTCCTCCGACTGGCGCCCAAAACGGCGCAAATCAGTCGGGCATCGCGCCGCCCCAAAGGTGCGGAATGCTCCCCATTTTTGGGGGCCGAGCCCCAACCTTAAGGGGCTAGGTCGGCGCCGGACAAATTTCTGCCCCGCCAGCTGGCGGAAAAGGCCTTTGGTGCCCCGCCAGCTGGCGCGGAAATGACATCTCCGGGCAGCGCATGCGCGGGAGCGTTAGCGGCCGCTGACGGCATTCCCGCGCATGCGCAGTGGAGGGAGTCTCTACCGCCTCCGCCATGGTGGAGACCGCGGCGAAGGCGGAAGGGAAAGTGTGCCCCCACGGCACAGGCCCGCCCGCGGATTGGTGGGCCCCGATCGCGGGCCAGGCCACCGTGGGAGCACCCCCCAGGGCCAGATCGCCCCACGCCCCCCCCCCAGGACCCCGGTGCCCGCCCGCGCCGCCTTGTCCCGCCGGTAAGGTAGGTGGTTTAATCTACGCCGGCGGGACAGGCATTTTAGCGGCGGGACTTCGGCCCATACGGGCCGGAGAATCGCGCGGGGGGGCCCGCCAACCGGCGCGGCGCGATTCCCGCCCCCGCCGAATCTCCGGTGCCGGAGACTTCGGCAACCGGCGGGGGCGGGGTTCACGCCCGCCCCCGGCGATTCTCCGACCCGGTGGGGGGTGGGAGAATCTCGCCCCATATGTAATATTTGCAATCGGGTCTAAAAACATAATGAAGATTTGGTTCGACATTGGGGTTATTTCAAAAGTAATCTAGACAGTGAATAACTGATCTTCTTGCTGAACACGATCTGTCAAAGTGATAGAGAATCCAAACCCAAACATCGTAAGGCATCATTCGAGACTGTACCCCAAGAAACCCATTGAGTTTGAATATGCCTGTGAAAGTTTCCAGACCTTATATCAGTGCACTGCTGTATGGCTACCTAATCAAGGAGAAAGCGGCTATTCCAGAACCCTTGAGAGTGAACCATCCATTGGGCAATCTAATTAATCAAGTTAATCAAAATAAACTTCAGCAAATAAGATAATTTCTGATGGCGACATCAGCCTTGCTCGCTTGTACATGGCCTGGTTTTCTGTAGCTTCTTACCAAATACTTTAACTGGCTATTCCACTACTGGTTCCCTTATAAAAAGTTGTAGAGAATGCAACAACAAAAGATTTTTACTAGACTGCAATGCAGCATGTTCCCCTCTTTGCATATTAACCTGGGTCTGAGCAATTGAGTTCTGCTATGACACTAATGAATATGTGGAATGCCTTATTGCTCTCCTGCTCAGTTATTACAGGTGTCAGAAGCTACAGATGCAGGGCATAATCTTGGCTCTGCTAAAAGTATTTTTGGAATTGTCAACCCTTCAAGTATAGATGGCACTTCAGGAATTCTTGCAGGATAAAGTATTCATGGGCGCCATCAAGAGTATTTGCGTTTAGGTGCAGGATTCCATTTCATTGGTCACAGAACACATTAAAGGAATGGAATGGTTGTCCTTTCTATTCACGAACGATACTCAGGTCACAACTACAATCAAAGTGACTCTGCATTTATGGGAATCCTAAACAATACCCCGGAGTACAAAGCTGTTTTCTTGCTGGGAGCTGCTGTCCAGAGGAAATGTCACTGCCGCTGGCAAACAATGCATCATTCGTCTGCTTCAATACAATTGTTGATTGAAGGTTGGTAGATGTGGTAGAAAACATCAGTGCTGCCTAGAAGCAGCCTGTCACAGACAAGTTCAAAGTAGCTTGACAGCCACCAACCGAGCAATCTCTGTGCTGAATCTGGTCTTCAAGTCTGGCTGAAGTTTGTCAATAGCTTCCAACAGGAATCACAGGTTTTCCCAGTCAGGGCTAATAAAGAGGACCCAGGTTTGTGAATATTGAGTGTCAGTACAAGGATGTGCTTGAGTGGAGCGTACAAGATGTAATTTCATCCTTCATGTCGCTTCTGATTCTCACACTCCTCTTCCACAGCTTGCAAATTGAGGAATGCCACAGGACTATCTATAACTGGAAGGTAATATTTATCCACCAAGTATGTAGTCAGTGATAATATAGCATTAAGTACTGAAAAGCCATGTTCCAACGAGTGTCTTCACAAGAGAAATTATTGAAAAAGGTCAAAAGATACTATCAGCTGCTCAGAGTTAGAACAACACTGCTGTTATTCTACCCAGTATCATCTGATATCAGCAGGTACTCAATTCAAAGAATGGGACATAAATTGTTCATTTAGATAAATTTGCAGGTTACAAGAAGTCTACCCACACGTTCAAAGTACCAGGAAAGTGTAGGTATATTTGGCCGTATAGACCCCAGAAACCAATAACACTTTAGTCATCAATCACATCAGTCAATGAGCTGCTGGTGACACGAGGAACCATTTCCTCATTTGCTGGGTGGAATATTCCGATCCCGCCAGCAGCAGAGGCTTGGAGGGTGGAAAACGTGATAAGGCAGGGGCCGAGAATCAGTTTCTCTATGGTGGGATGACGTTTAGCAATTAAGTTCTTAGAACTTTAAGGTGGGTCGAGTTTCCCAAACGAGTGATGTCAGGAAGTTCTTTTGCATACATTAGCATGTCGTGCCTGCTTATTAAAAGGTCAGCCTGACAGAATTAAGTTTCCCCTCCAAATTATGTTCCCGCCAACAAGAAATTATTATTTTTTTTAAATATATTTTATTGAAGTTTTCAAACAGTTTGTCCCCTTTACAAATCAACAAAAACGATAACACAATAACCAATAGATAACATTATTTAAATAAAGTAGTGAACTAACAAAGTAACAAGAAATAGTGCTCCCCCCCTCCACCCCAACTAGAACAAAACAGGTTGCCCTCCCCCCCTCTCCCCACCCCCCCCCCCCCTCCATCCCCCATCCCCCCCCCCCCCCCCACTTTCTGGGCTGCTGCTGCTGGCTATCTATTTTCCCCTAACGTTCCGCTAGGTAGTCAAGGAACGGTTGCCACCGCCTGGAGAACCCCTGAGCCGATCCTCTCAGCGCAAACTTCATCCGTTCCAGTTTTATGAACCATGCCATATTGTTTATCCAGGCCTCCACGCCGGGGGGCTTTGCTTCCTTTCACATGAGTAAAATCCTTCGCCAGGACACCAGGGACGCAAAGGCCACAATATCGGCCTCTTTAGCCTCCTGCACCGCTCATCCGCTACCCCAAATATAGCTAACCCCCAGCCTGGCTTGACCCGGACCTTCACCACCTTCGAGATCACTCTTGCCACTCCCTTCCAATACTCCTCTAGTGCTGGACATGACCAAAACATATGTGTGTGGTTCGCCGGGCTTCCCCCGCACCTCCCGCACCTGTCCTCCACTCCGAAGAACCTGCTCAGCCTCGCTCCCGTTATGTGTGCTCTATGTAGCACCTTGAATTGGATCAGGCTAAGCCTGGCACATGAGGAAGAGGAATTTACCCTACTTAGGGCATCAGCCCACAAACCCTCCTCAATCTCCTCCCCGAGCTCTTCTTCCCATTTTTCCTACAGCTCTTCTACCAGCTCCTCCCCCTCTTCTCTCATCTCCCGGTATATTTCGGACACTTTGCCCTCCCCGACCCACACCCCCGAAAGCACTCTATCCTGGATCCCCTGCGTCGGGAGCAGCGGAAATTCCCTCACCTGTTGTCTCGTGAACGCCCTCACCTGCAAATACCTAAAGATATTCCCCAGAGGCAGCTCATACTTTTCCTCCAGCGCTCCCAAGCTCGCAAACGTCCCATCTATGAACAAGTCTCCCATTCTCCTAATTCCTGCCCGGTGCCAGCTCTGGAACCCTCCGTCCAACCTTCCTGGGGCAAACCTATGGTTGTTCCTGATCGGGGACCACACCGAGGCTCCCAACACACCCTTCTGTCGCCTCCATTGCTCCCAGATACTTCGTGTTGCCGCCACCACTGGGTTTGTGGTAAACCTTTTCGGGGAGAGCGGTACATAGAACATAGAACGATACAGCGCAGTACAGGCCCTTCGGCCCACGATGTTGCACCAAAACAAAAGCCATCTAACCTACACTATGCCATTATCATCCATATGTTTATCCAATAAACTTTTAAATGCCCTCAATGTTGGCGAGTTCACTACTGTAGCAGGTAGGGCATTCCACGGCCTCACTACTCTTTGCATAAAGAACCTACCTCTGACCTCTGTCCTATATCTATTACCCCTCAGTTTAAAGCTATGTCCCCTCGTGCCAGCCATTTCCATCCGCGGGAGAAGGCTCTCACTGTCCACCCTATCTAACCCCCTGATCATTTTGTATGCCTCTATTAAGTCTCCTCTTAACCTTCTTCTCTCCAACGAAAACAACCTGAAGTCCATCAGCCTTTCCTCATAAGATTTTCCCTCCATACCAGGCAACATCCTGGTAAATCTCCTCTGCACCCGCTCCAAAGCCTCCACGTCCTTCCTATAATGCGGTGACCAGAACTGTACGCAATACTCCAAATGCGGCTGTACCAGAGTTCTGTACAGCTGCAACATGACCTCCTGACTCCGGAACTCAATCCCTCTACCAATAAAGGCCAACACTCCATAGGCCTTCTTCACAACCCTATCAACCTGGGTGGCAACTTTCAGGGATCTATGTACATGGACACCTAGATCCCTCTGCTCATCCACACTTCCAAGAACTTTACCATTAGCCAAATATTCCGCATTCCTGTTATTCCTTCCAAAGTGAATCACCTCACACTTCTCAACATTAAACTCCATTTGCCACCTCTCAGCCCAGCTCTGCAGCTTATCTATATCCCTCTGTAACCTGCTACATCCTTCCACACTATCAACAACACCACCGACTTTAGTATCGTCTGCAAATTTACTCACCCACCCTTCTGCACCTTCCTCTAGGTCATTGATAAAAATGACAAACAGCAACGGCCCCAGAACAGATGCTTGTGGTACTCCACTTGTAACTGAACTCCATTCTGAACATTTCCCATCAACCACCACCCTCTGTCTTCTTTCAGCTAGCCACTTTCTGATCCACATCTCTAAATCACCCTCAATCCCCAGCCTCCGTATTTTCTGCAATAGCCTACCGTGGGAAACCTTATCAAACGCTTTGCTGAAATCCATATACACCACATCAACTGCTCTACCCTCGTCTACCTGTTCAGTCACCTTCTCAAAGAACTCGATAAGGTTTGTGAGGCATGACCTAACCTTCACAAAGCCATGCTGACTATCCCTGATCATATTATTCCTATCTAGATGATTATAAATCTTGTCTCTTATAATCCCCTCCAAGACTTTACCCACTACAGACGTGAGGCTCACCGGTCTATAGTTGCCGGGGTTGTCTCTGCTCCCCTTTTTGAACAAAGGGACCACATTTGTTATCCTCCAGTCCTCTGGCACTATTCCTGTAGCCAATGATGACATAAAAATCAAAGCCAAAGGTCCAGCAATCTCTTCCCTGGCCTCCCAGAGAATCCTAGGATAAATCCCACCAGGACCCGGGGACTTATCTATTTTCAGCCTGTCCAGAATTGCCAACACCTCTTCCCTACGTACCTCAATGCCATCTATTCTATTAGCCTGGGGCTCAGCATTCTCCTCCACAACATTATCTTTTTCCTGAGTGAATACTGACGAAAAATATTCATTTAGTATCTCGCCTATCTCTTCAGACTCCACACAAAACTTCCCATCCCTGTCCTTGACTGGTCATACTCTTTCCCTAGTCATTCGCTTATTCCTGACATACCTATAGAAAGCCTTTGGGTTTTCCTTGATCCTACCTGCCAAATACTTCTCATGTCCCCTCCTTGCTCGTCTTAGCTCTCTCTTTAGATCCTTCCTCGCTACCTTGTAACTATCCATCGCCCCAACTGAACCTTCACACCTCATCTTCACATAGGCCTCCTTCTTCCTCTTAACAAGAGATTCCACTTCTTTGGTAAACCACGGTTCCCTCGCTCGACGCCTTCCTCCCTGCCTGACCGGTACATACTTATCAAGAACACGCAGTAGCTGATCCTTGAACAAGCTCCACTTATCCAGTGTGCCCAACACTTGCAGCCTACTTCTCCACCTTATCCCCCCCAAGTCACGTCTAATGGCATCATAATTGCCCTTCCCCCAGCTATAACTCTTGCCCTGCGGTGTATACTTATCCCTTTCCATCATTAACGTAAACGTCACCGAATTGTGGTCACTGTCCCCAAAGTGCTCTCCTACCTCCAAATCCAACACCTGGCCTGGTTCATTACCCAAAACCAAATCCAACGTGGCCTCGCCTCTTGTTGGCCTGTCAACATATTGTGTCAGGAAACCCTCCTGCACACACTGTACAAAAAACGACCCATCTAATGTACTCGAACTATATCTTTTCCAGTCAATATTTGGAAAGTTAAAGTCTCCCATAATAACTACCCTGTTACTTTCGCTCTTATCCAGGATCATCCTCGCCATCCTTTCCTCTACATCCCTAGAACTATTTGGAGGCCTATAGAAGACTCCCAACAGGGTGACCTCTCCTTTCATGTTTCGAACCTCAGCCCATACTACCTCGGAAGATGAGTCCCCATCTAGCATCCTCTCCGCCACCGTAATACTGCTCTTGACTAGCAGCGCCACACCTCCCCCTCTTTTGCCTCCTTCTCTGAGCTTACTAAAACACCTAAACCCCGGAACCTGCAACATCCATTCCTGTCCCTGCTCTATCCATGTCTCCAAAATGGCCACAACATCGAAGTCCCAGGTACCAACCCATGCTGCCAGTTCCCCTACCTTATTTCGTATACTCCTGGCATTGAAGTAGACACACTTCAAACCACCTACCTGAACACTGGCCCCCTCCTGCGACGTCAAATCTGTGCTCCTGACCTCTATACTCTCATTCTCCCTTACCCTAAAACTACAATCCAGGTTCCCATGCCCCTGCTGCATTAGTATAAACCCCCCCAAAGAGCACTAACAAATCTCCCCCCCAGGATATTTGTGCCCCTCAGGTTCAGATGTAGACCATCCTGTCTGTAGAGGTCCCACCTTCCCCAGATAGAGCCCCAGTTATCCAGAAATCTGAATCCCTCCCGCCTGCACCATCCCTGTAGCCACGTGTTTAATTGCTCTCTCTCCCTATTCCTCATCTCACTATCACGTGGCACGGGCAACAACCCAGAGATAACAACTCTGTTTGTTCTAGTTCTGAGCTTCCATCCTAGCTCCCTGAAAGCCTGCCTGACATCCTTGTCCCCTTTCCTACCTATGTCGTTAGTGCCAATGTGGACCACGACTTGGGGCTGCTCCCCCTCCCCCCTAAGGACCCGGAAAACACGATCCAAGACATCACGTACCCTTGCACCTGGGAAGCAACATACCAAACGTGAGTCTCTCACGCTCCCACAAAATCTCCTATCTGTGCCCCTGACTATCGAGTCCCCAATTACTAATGCTTTGCTCCTCTCCCCCCTTATCTTCTGAGCAACAGGGACAGACTCCGTGCCAGAGGCCTGTACCCCATGGCTTACCCCTGGTAAGTTGTCCCCCCCACAAGTATCCAAAGCGGTATACTTGTTTCTCAGGGGAACGACCGCAGGGGGTCCCTGCACTGACTGCTTCTTCCCAGTCCCTCTTACAGTTACCCATCTATCTCCAATCTTTGGTGTAACTAATTCCCTGAAGCTGCTATCTATGACCCCCTCTGCCTCCCGAATGATCCGAAGTTCTTCCAACTCCAGCTCCAGTTCCCTAACTCGGTCTTGGAGGAGCTGGAGATGGCAGCACTTCCTGCAGGTAAAATCAGCAGGGACACTAACGGCATCCCTCACCTCAAATATCCTTCAGGAGGAACATTGCACTCCCTTCCCTGCCATCCCTCTAACTTTCTACCAAGATCTGGCTAACAACTAAATTAAATGAAAAAAAATAAATAAATAAATAAAATATGGTACTTACCTCACACCAATGGGTTTTATTATTAGGTTAGAGGAGGAGGGCGGGTGGGAGACACTACACGTGTAGTGTCTCGGGTTTCCTCTCCACCAGAATTTATTGGTGAGGGTCTTCCCAGAAGTCCGCGGGTCGAACTTCCTGTTCCCGCCTTAAACACTAACATTTTTTAAAAAAACAGCAAAGAGGGACCGAAAACGGGACCAGGTAAGTGTTTACCGCTGAAATTGACTCGCCTGCTCCTGTGAAGGTCTCCCAGAAATCACTAACGCACCGCTCCCGCTGAAATCAACTGGCCTGCTCCTGCAAAGACAAGTGTTTTTAAAGGAGAAACTTACCTCCCAGAAATCACTTGCGCATTGCTCCCGCTGAAATTGACTAACCTGCTCCGCTCCCGCTGAAATCGACTGGCCTGCTCCTGCAAAGACAAGTGTTTTTAAAGGAGAATCTTACCTCCTAGCAATCACTTGCACACTGCTCCCGCTGAAATTGACTAACCTGCTCCGCTCCCGCTGAAATCGACTGGCCTGCTCCTGCAAAGACAAGTGTTTTTAAAGGAGAAACTTACCTCCCAGAAATCACTTGCACACTGCTCCCGCTGAAATTGACTAACCTGCTCCGCTTCCGCTGAAATCGACTGGCCTGCTCCTGCAAAGACAAGTGTTTTTAAAGGAGAAACTTACCTCCCAGCAATCACTTGCGCACTGCTCCCGCTGAAATTGACTAACCTGCTCCGCTCCCGCTGAAATCGACTCGATCCGAGACATCACGTACCCTTGCACCTGGGAGGCAACATACCAAACATGAGTCTCTCACGCTCCCACGGTAGCGGCGCCGTCACCAGCGCTTTTAAGCTCGTTCCTTTACAGGACGCCATCTCCAGCCTCTTCCACTCCGCCCCCTCTCCCTCCATCATCCACTTGCGGATCATCGCCACATTGGCGGCCCAGTAATAGTCGCCCAAATTCGGCAACGCCAGTCCCCCACTGTCCCTGCTACGCTGCAGGAACCCCCTCCTTACCCTCGGGGCCTTCCCTGCCCACACAAAACTCATAATGCTCCTGTCTATTTTCTAAAAAAAGGCCTTAGTGATCAAGATGGGGAGACATTGAAACACAAAAAGAAACCTCGGGAGAACCACCATTTTGACCGCCTGTACTCTGCCCGCCAGTGACAGTGGCAGCATATCCCACCTTTTGAAATCCTCTTCCATCTGCTCCACCAGCCGTGTTAGATTGAGTTTATGTAAAGTTCCCCAGCTCCTGGCTATCTGAATCCCCAAATATCAGAAGTTTCTTTCCGCCCTCCTTAACGGCAGGCCATCTATCCCTCTACTCTGGTCCCCAGGGTGTATTACGAAAAGCTCACTCTTTCCCATGTTAAGCCTATATCCCGAAAAATCTCCAAACTCCCTCAATATCTGCATAACCTCTGTCATCCCCCCCACTGGATCCGCCACATGCAGCAGTACGTCACCTGCGTAGAGTGACACTCGGTGTTCCTCTCCCCCTCTAACCACCCCCCTCCATTTCTTAGAGTCTCTCAGCGCTATGGCCAGTGGTTCAATTGCCAGCACAAACAGTAATGGGGACAGAGGGCACCCCTGCCTTGTTCCCCTATGTAACCGAAAATACTCCGATCTTTGTCGATTTGTGACTACACTTGCCCATAGAGGAGTTTAACCCAACTGACAAACCCCTCCCCGAACCCAAACCTCCTCAGCACCTCCCATAAATACTCCCACTCTACCCTATCAAATGCCTTCTCTGCGTCCATTGCTGCCACTATCTCTGCCTCCCCCTCTGCTGGGGGCATCATTATCACCCCCAATAGCCGTCGCACGTTGACGTTCAATTGTCTCCCCTTTACAAACCCTGTCTGGTCTTCGTGAACCACCCCCGGGACACAATCCTCTATCCTCATTGTCAGCACTTTTGCCAGCAACTTGGCGTCCACATTCAGGAGCGAGATAGGCCTATAAGACCCGCATTGCAGCGGATCTTTCTCTCGCTTCAGGATTAATGATATTGTCGCCTCCGACATTGTCGGGGGTAGAGTTCCCCCTTCTCTGGCCTCGTTAAAGGTTCTTGCCAGCAGCGGGGCCAACAAGTCCACATATTTCCTTTAAAATTCCACCGGGAACCCGTCTGGTCCCGGGGCCTTCCCTGCCTGCATGTTCCCCAGCCCTTTAGTCACCTCGTCCACCCCGATTGGCGCCCCCAGGCCTGCCACCTCCTGCTCCTCCACCTTCGGGAACCTTAGTTGGTCCAGAAACTGCTGCATCCCCTCTTTTCCCTCCGGGGCTTGGGACCTATATAACCTCTCATAAAAGGTCTTAAACACCTCATTTACCTTCCCTACACTCCACACCGTAGTTCCCGTTTCATCCCTAACTCCCCCTATTTCCCTTGCCGCTATCCTCTTACGAAGCTGGTGGGCCAACAGCCGACTCGCCTTTTCCCCATATTCATATCTCATCCCCTGTGCCTTCCACCACTGTGCCTCTGCCTTCCCTGTGGTCAGCAGGTCAAACTCCGTCTGGAGTCTTCGCCTCTCCCTATATAGTCCTTCGTCCGGGGCCTCCGCATATCTTTTATCCACACTCAAAATCTCCCCCAGTAATCTCTCCCTCTCTTTGGCCTCTGTTTTCCCCTTGTAAGCCCTAATAGAGATCAACTCTCCCCTAACCACCGCCTTCAGCACTTCCCATACTACCCCCACTTGGACCTCACCATCATCATTGGCCTCCAGGTAACTTTCGATACATCCCCGCACCCTTCCACAGACTTCTTCATCCACCAATAATCCCACATCCAGTCACCAGAGTGGGCGCTGATCCCTCTCCTCTCCTAGTTACAGATCCACCCAGTGCGGGGTATGGTCTGAAACAGCTATGGCCGAGTAATCCGTTCCTTCCACCCTCGAAATCAGTGACCTACTCAAAACAAAGAAATCTATCCGGGAGTATACAATATGGACATGGGAGAAAAAGGAGAACTCTTTGGCCAACGGCCTAGCAAATCTCCATGGATCCACTCCCCCCATTTGGTCCATAAACCCCCTGAGCACCTTGGCCGCTGCCGGCCTTCTTCCGGTCCTGGATCTAGATTGATCTAACCCTGGGTCCAGCACGGTATTGAAATCCCCCCCCCATTACCAGGCTTCCTACCTCCAGGTCCGGGATACGTCCCAGCATCCGCTTCAGAAATCCCGCATCATCCCAGTTCGGGGCGTATACATTTACCAGCATGATCTCCATTCCCTGCAGTCTGCCACTCACCATCACATATCTGCCACCGTTGTCCACTACTATATCACTAGCCTCGAACGAAAGCCGTTTCCCCACCAATATAGCCACCCCTCTGTTCTTTGCGTCCAGCCCTGAGTGGAACACCTGTCCCACCCATCCTTTCCTTAACCTAACCAGATCCGCCACCTTCAGATGCATCTCCTGAAGCATGACCACGTCTGCCTTCAGTCCTTTTAAGTGCGCGAACACTCGGGCCATCGGCCCATTTAGGCCTCTCACGTTCCACGCGATCAGCCGGATTGGGGGGCTGCCCGCAACCCCCCCCCCCCCCCGCTTTCCTAGAACCGTCCCGCCCCCTATGGCGCAGCTCCCCCTACAGCCCCGTTCCCATTCCCCATCCCCCACTATTGTCCCTTTTTCCCCACCGGCGCCCACATTTCTCAGTGTCCCCCCCGTCAAAGACCATCCCAATACAGTGAACCTCCCCTTCCCCAATTTACATTTCTATACATCAACATTGTCGTTTCCCCCCCAGCATCATTCCCTCAGTTCTGGTCCAATTTCTCTTTTTGGATGAAGGTCCATGCTTCTTCCGACGTTTCAAAATAATAGTGTCTACCATGGTGCGTGACCCATAATCGCGCCAGCTGCAGCATCCCAAACTTTACTTTCTTCTTATGAAGCACCTTCTTGGCTCGATTGAAACTCGCCCTCCTTCTCGCCACCTCCGCGCTCCAGTCCTGATACGCTCGTATCACCGCATTCTCCCATCTGCTACTCCGTACCTTCTTGGCCCAGCTCAAAACAACCCCTCTGTCGTTGAAGCGGTGAAATCTCACAACCATCGCCCTTGGTGGTTCTCCAGCCTTTGGTCTCCTCGCAGGGACCCGGTGAGCCCCTGCCACCTCCAAGGGGCCCGAGGGGGCTTCAGCTCCCATTAGCGAATGGAGCATCGTGTTCACATAAGCCCCACCGTCAGCTCCCTCCACTCCCTCGGGGAGACCCAGAATCCGGAGGTTCTTTCTCCTTGATCTATTTTCCAGGATTTCGATTCTTTCGATGCACCTCTTATGTAGCGCCTCGTGCGTCTCCATTTTGACCGCTAGGCCCAGGATCTCATCTTCGTTCTCAGTTACCTTCTCCTTCACCACACGGAGCTCTATCGTCTGGGCCTTTTGCGTTTCTTTGAGCCCATCAATTGCCAGCAACATCGGGGCCAGCACCCCCTTCTTTAATTCCTCCACACACCGTCTGAGGAAATCATCCTGATCCGGCCCCCATATCGACTGGCCTCCCTCCGACGCCATCTTGCTTCCTTCTTTTCTCTGCCGCTGCCCTCGAGGATCCCTCGTAATCCGGCCGCCATCACCGATCTTTTTCCTGCACACTGGGGGGGGGGGAACTCCTTATGTCTTCACCCCACACCAGGTTTGGTCAAAAGAAATTCCCGCTGGGGCTCTCAAAAAGAGCCTGAAAGTCCATCGGAGCTGGAGCCGCCGAAACGTGCGGCTTAGCAGAGCATCGCCGCAACCCCAACAAGATATTATAATGTTCACTTTTATGATAGTATCCCTAAGTGGTGTGCACTTGGTGAGCTTGACTTTGTCCACAACTTTGAAGTGAACAGACGCTGCTTTGGCCACCTTGGGAACCAGCCACAAGTCTCAGCCTCTTGACTCAGATCAGATACCAAGCGTGCAAAGTCTGGACATGGGGGTTGGTGAAAAGGCCTGAGAGGTCCAGGGTGATAGTCAGATAGCTTAATGTCTCATTGGGCGGGATCACAGGAACAGGCAAAATAGGTGACTCCGACAACAAGAAGGATCAGAGTAGGCATTGGGACGATAATGGGTGTAGGCTCAGGCAAGAAGAGAGAGAGACAGAGAGGGGGGGCTGCCTCCAAGGGACACGGTTGGCAGATAGCAGCAAACTCCCAACTCCAAACCTCCATCCTCTCGGATGAATGGTCAGGGTTGACAAGGACCTTGGTGATAAGTCTTTCTATGTTACCAAGCAATGGTCTTTTTTGAAAGTCACGAGAATAATGGAGGAAAGCTGAATAATGTCTTGAGAGAGAGTTCTCGCACATGGCTGTCATCACCCTAGTCAAAGAGCAATGTCCCCATGAGCAGATATGCATGACAGGAGGAATACCCATCATTGGTCCTCCAGGCTGTCCTTAATCTGGCAGGAGTAGGGTGGGTTGCCATGTCTAGACTGAAGCCAGGCACAAGGCTTAGCACTGGTTTGGAGGCACGATGGAGGCAAATCTGAATGGAATATGCTCACAAGATTTATAATTCAACTCATTCACAGTACCACTGAGGCCAGATAATACAGGCTCCAGGCTACCCTGAATTTCTACTGCCTCTCATCCAGATGAAGAAGAGAGGCCGGCACAGGTTGGCGTAGGGCCAGGAAGAGCAACAGCCTGAGCAGCAAGGGGCAGCAAGGTCTTACGGTCAGGATTCTGGCAACCACGAGTCAGCGCAGTAGTGAGCATTGGCCAAACCATGGGTATAAATCACATGCAGTGGAGCTATCTACAGATGAGTGAAAGGTAATACCGGAGGAGCCTTAAAATCTTCTGGAAAATTGGTCACCTTATCCATGGCTACCTGCAGCATCATCATCGCCAAAGCAATCTCATGCCAATGATATTGAAGGTTGCCACTGCCTTAAGCTTCTGTACCGAGCTTGAGGCTTTTTCCAGGGCTCCACTCATAAGAACACATTAATTTGTCTAATTCCACCTGGATTCCCAAACCAGGCTGAAAAAAACATGGGATTTTGTGACAAGCACAGGTTCCAACAAGTGTAAGAGGCTACTGACTGCACACATGTGGCTTTGAGGGCTCCCTGGCAGCAGTCACATTCATCAATAGGAAAGGTTTCTCCTCTTTGAATGTGCAGCTCATATATATGTGATCACAGAAGGCAAAATCCCGTCCTATATGTTTGCGCGCAGTTCCCAGGGATCTATCACGGCATCCACATTCTGACCTTGAGGTACCACAGACTTTTGAAAAACTTTGGCAATTGCAGACCTAGCTTCTTGGGGACACGGGATATTCCTAAAACACCTGATTGAGGACACCCTATGCACAGCATTCCAGAGAAGGACAATGCTGCACTGCTTCCACAAGGGCCAAAAATGAGCAAATGATAGGTCTCCTAAAGATGTGGTTCAAATGTTTGGACCACTCAGGCAGGGCTCTCCAATACTCACGATAGTGTGTGTCCCAGATCATCGTTATCTGCTGCACAACCATGCACTACAAAAGGAGGAGGTGAAATAATGGCTGAGGGAGACATGGAGGACCAAGATGTCTCTTCTGACAATGAGGACAGAGCTGATGAAAGCCAGGATGTTTCAGAGCCATCTGCAGAGGCCTTTGCAAGAATACAACACAGCAGATTAACCTGTAGCTACCAGTATCCAGGCAGAGTCAGCTGTTGAGACATATCTTTTACCATTTGGTATTCTATCCTCTGCTGGCTGGAAGGCCTCTCACGTTTCACGTTTCCGACATTATACTTTGCTCTAATGTACCTTGATTTATGATAGCTCAATTAAATTGCACTACTTAATGTCTGCTCTGCTGGTGGTTTGATCCTTTGTATGCGCCATACTGATATATGGACACCTGCCAAATCTGTGTTAAAATCTGCAAAGCTCTCCATTCTCCCACGGACTTGAGCACCTGTAGTAGGATCAAAGATTTCTTTCATGCCCTCAGAAAGTTTGAGTGCCTGGCAACTTGGAAATAATAAAGGAGCAACTGATAACATTCTTTGACCACATGATAATGGGAGGAGGTAGTGTCGGAGTGGTACTGTCACTGGACTCTTAATCCAGAACCCACGGCAATACTCTGTGTACCCAGGTTCAATTCCCATCACTGCTGGGTAGTTCTCCTGTCGGCCCCATGGGCACTAAACTCCGCTGCCACATCCACCCAGCCCACGACGGTCAGACGGCAGGGCTCCCTGTTGTCATCCTGGGTAAAGAGCATCGCCCACCTTTCTTCGATGGTCTGGAGGAGAACTAGCAGGGAGGCTATACTTAGCCATTTGTAGTCCTTAGATTCAGAAAGCTAAAATAGGGGCAGACCTCCTTCGTATCATATCTCCAACAACACATTGCTGCCCCAGGATTTTCTAAGTGTCCCCAAACTAGAGGTAGACTTCCTGCATCTGAAATTGGCGCAGGGCCAGCACAACCATAATCACAATGGACAGGAGGGAGTTAGATTGAAGCCTCAATTTCCTCTGCATTGGTCCCAAGTCGATGGGGCACCCAAAATAAAAACTGGCATTGGGCCTCATGTCAGGGCATCTGTGGAATGCAAGGACCCAGGACAGATCAAGAAAAGCATGGTTACTGGTATGGTGATCTTTAGGTTTTGGGCCATTTTGGCTGCAATTCTCTGACTTCAGCCCCCCCCGTTTCCAGTGGACCTGTGCCAATAGGTTACCTGGAATGGCCCAGTCCAGGAAAATCAAGGCCGCCTCTCCCTTTATTGATGCCACATGTTTCAGGTTGCAGCTGTCTGGGCAATGAGGTCGAAAATCAGCTCTCTTGACATTTTTGTACCAGTACAGAGTGATTCCGTTTCCTCATTTTCACGACAATAAGTGAATTGTGGTCACAAGTGTTTGCAGCTGCAAGTAAGATTTTTTTTTTTTAGTCTCTTTTCAACAATAATGAAGTGAAATAATTTACAATCAACTGAGTCATTAGCTGCTTTTATTGCAGCAAGTCTTGGAGGTTATTCTAATTTAAACGAGAAGGCTTTGCGAGAGTGATGAGCCTCTTCAGTGCATTCAACAATTTTATTTGCGGCACTGTTTTAAATAAATACCGTAGGAGTCAAATGGTGCAACAAAATATATATATTTTTTTAATAAAGTGGAATGTGCAGCATTTTAAAAGCAGAGATCAATTGAGGCCATGTATGGATACAAAGTGAAATAAAAGCAGTACAGCTGCCTTAAGAAGATAATAACAAACCAAACAGAATTGGGAAATGAAGCCTTACAAGCTGCAGGATTCTACCCCCAGCAAGCTGGCACGTTTACTGCTCATGCATTCCAAGCAATAAAACTGACCGCCAGCTAGGACATTGAAACAAGCTTGTCGTGTACGAAGCTGACTCAGCATTAGAAAGTCTCACAGACAGTGTACCTGGTCAGAGAGGAATTGTTGCCCACAACAGATGAACTCATAGGCGAGATCAATAAGCTTATCTGGGGAGAATCTGCTTTCTCCAGGCCAATTAAAGTTTGAGGTCAAATCCCAGGTAAGTGCTGTCCTCAGCTGAGGCAGGAGAAAAAAAAGTCGCATTTATTTTTCTCATCTCTTGAGATCATAAAAAGAAAAATCTATATATAATTATTGTTACATGGACAAGCACTGAAGTTATCTTGCACACCGTTAAGAATTCACAAACTGCAATGACCATTTATCTATTCTTGGAGTTCGTGATGGAGGAAAGAATGTGGGTCCGGATACCATATAGTTTTCCATGCGCTCTTTCCATTAAGAGCTATAGCATCTTTAGAATTTTTCTGAGGTACCAGAACAGTAGGCTGGATCACAGGTTAATCCTTCATCCTAAAGACAACAGGACGGATTCTCCATTTCTGAGTCTAAATGTTGACGGCAATGGAGAATCAATGGACCTCCACGTCAGACAAATTGGTGCCACACCTGTACTGATTCTGCTACCGATGAGGGGCTAGCACCGGCGCCGCGTGGAACACCATCGAAACTTACGAAAAAGGGTGCGGAGTCGCCGGGTCCGTGATGGTCTCTCAGCACTGATGAATTGTGTTGGAAGACCTTAAAAAAAAAAATCGGTTGAAGTGGGCGGCATGATAGCACAGTGATTATCACTGTTGCTTCACAGCTCCAGGGTCCCAGGTTCGATTCCCAGCTTGGGTCACTGTCTGTGTGGGTTTCCTCCGGGTGCTCCAGTTTCCTCCCACAGTCCAAAGATGTGCAGGTTAGGTGGATTGGCCATGCTAAATTGCCCTTGGTGTCCAAAATAAAAAGCTTAGGTGGGGTTACTGGGTTATGGGAATAGGGTGGAGGCGTGGGCTTAAGTAGGGTGCTCTTTACAGGGGCCTGTGCAGATTCGATGGGCCGAATGGTCTCCTTGCGCACTGTAAATTCTATAATTCTATGGAGAAGCTTTGGCCCCCGTTCGAGCAGCTCTGGGGAAAACTAATCAGACCATTGATGTCCAGGGAGCCAAGATCAAGAACATGATGGTTGCCTTATCGGACCACAGCAATCAGATTGCTGCGCTGGAGTGGGAACTGTCTTCGGTGACTGAAACAAATACGTCATTGAGAGCCAAGATGAATAACCTAGGCAACAGGCCCAGGAGGCACAATATTTGGATTGTGGGGTTGCTAGAGGGGATGGAGGACCCAAATGCCCATGAAGAACTTCTCGGACATGTTCTGCAAGATGATGGGTGAGTGTGGATTCATGTCCCCTCCCGAATTGGACCTAGCCAAGCCACTTCAGCCAAGGCCTTGTCCTGAAGATCCACAGTGTATGCGAGAGCCACGTTCCATATTATGCAATGGGCAAAGGAACACCACTGATAAACCAGCACCGGGCATACGGGTGTGGGGATGATTGTTTTCTCCCTGCTCCTCGAGGAATAAGAGTTCCCCCACTAGAGGCGGGGTAGCGTATTCATACTTGTATAAAAGTTTGGGCAGCGCATAACTGACCACGAGTAAGAGAGGCAGTGTGGAACTGACCACAATTAAGAGAGTACTTGGTGAGGTTTAACCAGGTCTCATGTTATATACTTGTTGTTGAAATTAATGTCTTTTACTTGCTGGACTCACCGGGCGTAATTCTCCGACCCCCCGCCGGGTTGGAGAATCACCGGGGGCTGCCGTGAACCCCGCCCCTGCCGGTTGCCAAAGTCTCCGGTACCGGATATTCGGCGGGGGCGGGAATCGGGCCGCGCCGGTTGGCGGGGCCCCCCCGCTGGATTCTCCGGCCCGGATGGACCCAAGTCCCGCCGATAAATTGCCTGTCCCGCCGGCGTGGATTAAACCACCTTTTGAATGGCGGGACAAGGCGGCGTGGGCGGGTCCAGGGTCGTGGGGAGGGGCGCGGGGGGATCTGGCCCTGGGGGGGGTGCCCCCACGGTGGCCTGGGCGATCGGGGCCCACCGATCTGCGGGCGGGCCTGTGCCATGGGGGCACTCTTTCCCTTCCGCCTCCGCCACGGTCTCCACCATGGCGGAGGCGGAAGAGACTCCCTCCACTGCGCATGCGCGGGAAACTGTCAGCGGCCGCTGACGCTCCCGCGCATGCGCCGCCCCGACATGTCATTTCCGCGCCAGCTGTCGGGGCAACAAAGGCCGTTTCCGCCAGCTGGCGGGGCGGAAATCCCTCCGGCGTCGGCCTAGCCCCTCAATGTTGGGGCTCGGCCCCCAAAGATGCGGAGCATTCCGTACCTTTGGGGCGGCGCGATGCCCGTCTGATTGGCGCCGTTTTGGGCGCCAGTCGGCGGACATCGCGCCGTTTGGGGAGAATTTCACCCACCGTGCCTTACTAAACCCACAACTTTAAGGGGGAAGGCCATTCTATCAGGTTCTATCAGGACATGGGTGCAAAGTTAGCAAAGAAAATGGCCTCATTGAATTGAGCCAAGGCCACCCTGTGTAAGAGTGGAGTCCGGTTCGGTTTGGACTACCCAACGTGTCTCAAGTATAACTTTTGAGGGAAAGACTATTTCTTCGACATGGGAGAGGCAGATGCTTTGATTAAAAGACAAGTTGAGCATGTTGTAATTGAGGTTTCGGCTCTGCCAACGGGCATGTTGTATTGTTACATTGTCGGTGTTTCATGTTTGTTGTTTTTTTCTTTTTCTTGTTGGGATTGAGATCTTGATTAGAATTGGGATTTTACACTCTGTGGGGTTCTGTTCATTGTGTTAATATACGGTTTCATTTCAGTGTGCAAGATGAATGAGGTTTTGATATTTTGTTGTTTACACCTATTTTTCTCTTTCTCCAGCTGGGAGTCTCCCTGCTAACTAAGGAATTCGTAAACTGGAGCGGTTTTGGAGTTTTTTAGGTAATGACCTCAGAGTTCTTGTTTTGTTTGGGTTTGTTAGACATAGGCTTTAGTATGTGGGTGCATTTTTGTTTGCCTCGCTTTTATTTTTATTTGTACTTGGATGTGGTCGTATTCAATGGCGATGGTGTTTGGCGAGGGTGTGTGTGGTAGTTTGCTGATGATTTCTGTTAATTTTTCTTTGCCCAGACTTTTGACTTGGTCTGGTGGCCATCTTGGGTGGGTCCTTTTGTTTTAACTTTAAAGTATCCCTTTGTTAATCTCTCTTGGTGGAAATGGCTGACTCTGGATTGAGGGCGGGGGGAGGGGTGGGGGGGAGGGGGGGAAGAAACCTCCAATTTGATTGGTCACCTGGAACATTAGGGGTTTTAATGGCCCAGTGAAACAATCTAGGGCATTTGCTCATCTGGAGTTTAAATCAGATGTTGTGTTTTTGCAAGAGACCTATTTACGGGTCAGAGATTAAACCAGGCTGTCAAGAGGTGGGCAGTCAAGGTTTTTCCATTCGGGTTTTGATGGCAGGGCCAAGGATACAGTGATTTTAATTAACAAAAGCCTCTATGTCCCTGCTTCTTAAAAGGGACAAAGACCCGGCAGAGTGTGGTTCATACTGTCCTATTTCACTTCTGAACATAGACATCAAGCTACTCGCCAAGGTGTTGACACTTCGGCTGGAGCCTTCCCCTACAAATATAATCTCGAAGGATTCGACAGGCTTCGGGAAGGGCGGACAATTGTCGGCCAATATGCATCATCTGTTAAAGGTTGTCCTTTTTCCCTCATCAATGCCTGAACCAGAGGTGATAATATCTCTTGATGCCGAAAAGGCATTTGATAGAGTGGAATGGAATGGAACGGAATTATTTATTTGAGATTCTTGGGAGGTTTAGTTTTGGTCACAAATTTATTTCTTGGATTCGTTTGTTGTCTAAAGGCCCCACTGCCAGTGTTCATACGAACGCCTTGAACTCTGATTTTGTTTCCTTTGAATAGGGGCACGAGGCAGGACTGTACACTCTCCCCACTCCTGTTTGCTCTGTCAATAGAGCTGCTCGCTGAGGTCCTCTAGTAAGTGGAGGCAGGGGGTGGGGTGGAGCATCAGGTGGCCCTTCACGTGGATGGCCTACTTCTTTATATTATGGATCCAGCCCCTTTCATTGATGACATAATGAAGTTGCATAGCACCGTAGGCTCCTTATCTGGATACAAATTGAACTTAGGCAAGAGTGAATGTTTCCTGGTTAACCCCCTGGGAGGCGAGTGTCACTGGGGATGTTAACCTTTTGCCTTGCTAAGACAAACTTCTGCTATCTGGGGGCCCACAACTGAGCCTGACTTCACAACTTAAATTACACCAGTCTGGTTAACAGCATCAAAGCAGACTTAGCGGTGGAATAACCTCCCCCTAGCCTTGGCACATAGGGTTCAAACTATTAAAATGAACGTGCTCCTGAGGTTTTTCTTTTTCTTTCAGTGTCTCCACATTTTTCTCCCCAAATCTTTTTTTATCAAGGTCAACAAAGTGACATTCTCTTTTACCTGGGTGGGTATGACTCTTAGAATCGACAACGTTCTGCTCCAAAGGGACAGACAATCTGGGGGGGGGGGGGGGGGGGGGGGGGGGGTTGAGCCTACCCAATTTATTGTTTTTTTTTCTGGGCAGCCAATATTCAAAATATTGTTGTGGTTTAACGATCCCAGGACTATTTGGAGACAAATGGAAGCATGTTCCAGGACAACATCTACTCATCTTGCCATAGTCACTGCACCGTAGCCTTTTTCCCTGTTAAGACTTCCTCAAATTCACTGGTGGTCTCCTCCCTTAATATTTGGAAACAGTTTAGGCAGCATTTCCAGCTTCTTTCCCTGACTTTCCTCGCCCCTATTTGTAATAATCACTTTTTCATGCCTGCTGGTTCAGTCTCGACATTTAAATCTTTGGAGGTGAAGGGAGCGGCTTGGGGACTTGTTCATGCAGGAGACGTTTGCCAGTTTTAAGGAATTAGCGGAGGCACTCCAGTCTTTTCATGTATTTTCAAGTTTGTGATTTTTTGCATAAAGCTTTCCTTTCCTTTGGCGCCACCCTCTTCCCTGATGAAGAAAATTCTCTCTCTGGTTCAGCTTGACAGAGGCCTACTTCAGATACATATGGTCATATCCTTTCAATGGATTCTGCTCCATTGGGTGGTGTGAGGGCGAAATGGGAGGGTGAATTGGGTTCCATTCTGAATTGCGAAGTGTGGAGTGAGGTCCTTCAGAGATTTGACTCTAGTCTTTATGTGTTCGTCGGAGCCTGATTCAGTTTAATGTTTTGCATAGGACGCAATTGACCTGGGCAAGGATGAGCGGGCTATTCCCGAGTGTTGAGGATAAGTGTGAGCACTGTTCTCTTGGGCCAGCCAACCATACACATGTTCTGGTCCTGCCCCAAACCTCTGGCTTCTGGGCTTTATTCTTCAATACCATGTCGGATATACTCCATGTGGATTTAGATCAGTATCCGCTGGTGGACATATTTGTGGTGTGGGATTCGCTAGTGATACTGTCTGGGGTAAAGGCGGATGTCATGGCTTTTGCCTCATTGATAGCCCCGAGGCAAAAATTGCTTGGTTGGAGTTATTATGATCCCAGACCAGATACGAACATTGGACTAAAACCCCAATATTTTAGTTTATGTGTAAGACTCTGCAGAAGGAATGATTCACTTCAAGAGTGATTGCATGAAGAAATAAGGATTTATTTTAAAAACAAGAAACTTTATTAGGAATAGAATCTTAAACTCTTTAAATTCACACACGAAAAGAACAGCTTACAAATACCCCTTAAACACTACTACTCAATTTCCCATTAAACAAAATTAAAATAAACATACAGCTTTTGATCTATCTTAAAATCAGCATGGCATTGAATAAAACTTGCTTTATAAAACAGATTTGGCTCCTGTAAGAATGCCTTCAGATTTGGCTCCTGTAAGAACCCCTTCAGACTCTGGCTGAATATCTTCGAAAAGTTGGTTCACCGGACTTGCTTTAGCTTCTTCCTTGTCCCCAGACAAGACTGCTCTGCTTTAAATATTATTACTCTTTTATAACTATCTTACTGTGAGAGAATTGTGGACTCAACATCACCTGTTCCCTCTCCAAAGCCTTCTCCAAAACCTGACTCTCTAAAGCTTTTTCAAATTGTCTCTCTGCATCTCTTGGCTCCACCCATCAATGACCTGATCTCCTCAAGCTGAAAAACAAATTGACTCTGCAGACTGAAGTACCTCAACTCCCCAGGGACTTTCCCCAGTCAAATCACAGTGCATTAGCCCAGACTGAAAAAACACATTCCTTTGGTCAATTTCACTTTCTGGCTCCTCGAAGCTCCTGGGTTTTTGCATACAAAATCCTTTTTGAAATCATGACCACTGCAGTCAAACACACTTTAATCCCAGGCTTTTAACCCTTAAATTGTCCCAATAATTAGAATCCAATATTCCTAAAATCTTCTATTTGTCACAAGGTCACCCCTCCGCCCAGTGCCTCTGCTTGGCTGGGTGACTAGATCTTCTCCAAATGCAGAAATGACAAGTTCACCATCAGGGGGTGGGTGGAAGGAATTAGTCAGCATCAGTTGTTCGGGGGTTTAGGTTCATTTTTGTATTTAAGTTAATAAGGTGTGTGTTTTCCTTTTGTTGTGTCTTTTGCCTTTTTTGTTTGATTGTTTCAGGTTGTATTGATTATGAAAAATGTCTTAACTTTTTTTTAAAAAAGAGCTTTCAGGTACTGAGAACAAAGAGGCAGCCTATTTTTTAAAAAGCTGCAGTTAGAAAAACAGCTACTCCCGAGTTAATGGATCCCTGCAGATCGATATAAATAAACAATCTTAATCCTCCCTTTGAAACTGCCTGAACCTGTCAATCAGAAAACTTGTAAAAGACAATAGGCTGTGAAATTGAATGTAAACAATGCAGTTCAAAGATTTTAGTCTTTTAGGCACACAAACAGCCTATAAATTGAATGTAAACAATGCAGTTCAAAAATTTTAGACTTTTAGGCACACTAACAGGCTATAAATTGAATGTAAACAATGCAGTTCAAAGATTTTAGTCTTTTAGACACACAAACAGGCTATAAATTGAATGTAAACAATACAGTTCAAAGATTTTAGGCTTTTAGGCACACAAACAGACTATAAAGGTTAAAGGGCAATGAAATTAACTGTGAAAAAAGAAACTCCAAATATTTCCACCACATTAAAAGGGAATGCTTTTACCGTCATCTCATAGATCTTTGAATGTGACTGTTTAAAGGGTTTAAAAGCTGCAGATGGGAAGAGCAGCCAAACAACCCCCATCCCAGGAAAGATCCCCACCCTGAGCCCCTCTAACCTAGCACAAGTCATCCTGACAACCCCCCCCCCCCCGCCCCGCCG
This sequence comes from Scyliorhinus torazame, assembly GCF_047496885.1. NCBI lineage: Eukaryota > Metazoa > Chordata > Chondrichthyes > Carcharhiniformes > Scyliorhinidae > Scyliorhinus > Scyliorhinus torazame. Next base: position 235,757,019 of record NC_092714.1, on the reverse strand, counting down.
GAATTAATTGCAGGAGGGTACAGACCACCTTGCCACCCCTCTGACTACAAGCAGTCAGGTCCTAGTATTGTGGGCCAGGGTTCAGAGAACCCCAAAGTGTATCATGGAGTTCACCTGACCCACACCGTTTAATAGATTGTGGTATGGGGAGCACACGGCCCACTCTACAGGTGTGGTACAGCAGAAATGGAAAAGTACTTTTTAAAGCAAAACAATGTTTATTCTATGAACTCAAGTTAACCTTTTTAAAACAAACAGTGAACATCTTAGCAACCATTAATTTGAATACAACCCCCAAAGAATACAACACTAAGTAATCCTTAAGCTGTCCTTTTAACATCCATAAGACTTAAAAAAGAACTTTTAACAGAAGCACATCAGGTTAAAGTCACTACTGAGAGCAGTTATTAGTTTTACATCACCAAATGATCGATTTACAGTTTTTAGATTACAGTGAGAGAGATTAATACACCTTCTGGCTGTGACTGCAGCTATCCAGCTCTGAAAACGGAACTAAAACACACCCTGAAGCAAACAGCCTAAAACAAAAGTAAAAAGCTGACAGACAGCCCAGCTCCAGCCACACTCTGCCATCACTGATAAACCCATTTTTTAAAAGGTACCCTCACATGACACTAGTTTCTCAGGACTTACACCATTTAACGCCAGCATGACTCTCGGCTGGGGTGGCTGGAGCCATCCCTGGAGGCAGGTCAATAGGGTGTCCTGCCTGTAAATTATATTCAAAACACCTCGATTGAGCTATTTGCCTGTTCCCACTGGGCAGGAACCTCATCGGGGATGTCAGGAAGCTCGTCATGGCGACACTTAAAAAGGTTTCACGACTGGCGTGAAACCAGTCTTTGGCCTGACGCCCGATTCACCGGGCCATCGGCATTCTCTCCATTGGCAGGCAGCCTCAGAGAATCCTGGCCACGGTGTTAACAGGGAGGGTCTCTATCCTTAACCAATCCTGTCACTAAAATGTTTCAGCGAACTGAAATATAAAATCAGCATGCAAGTTTATACACAGATTTGAACTTCAAATTCGTCTGTCACTTTACCCTTATCCTGAGTAATACCACAAACATCTCAGAGAATGGAGAATTAACTACTGATTCTCGTGACTCAGACAAGCTGTTGGAACATCTCGGGAAAACCGCCTCCATCCAGGAGAAAATGGAAGAGAAGGTAAGGATGCTTCAGAGGCAGCAGTTGGGCTGGATTGAAGAGGAGCAGCAATAACTCTTGCAACAGATGGCACAACAGGAGCAAAGCCTGGTTGTAATGGAGCAAAGAGTGTGTCAGTCTGCCATTCCTCAGGCTATTAGCTTGGTGCAGAACGAAGGTCAAAATTACATTGTCCTGGGCATACGTAAAGCAGATGAAAAAGTCATCTAATAGATCATCTGATTTTTCATCCTTAAAATATACACAATTCTAGCTGATTTGAAATCAGTTGATTTTATAAAACTAGAGAACCAAGCTAAGTGTTTTTTTCAGATTGGCTTTATAGCACTGCCAGCGCCATAAAAATGTATATTTCAAACGTTAAATTAAAAATGAGTTGGAAGTATGGAACATATGTTTTGCTAGAATATTCTCAAAATTTGACAGATTGCAAGGAAAATAAACGGAAGAAGAAAATGGCTGTGACTTCAGCCCCGTGAAAGACGCTGAACAGCTTGCATTAGCCAGTATTCATTTTTAATGCTCTGCAACATACCAGAGATGAAGAAGCAGTGGCAATTACTTCAGAAGTAATGGTAATGTCACTGGACTGATAATCCAGAGACCTAGACGGATACCTTGGGGACACGGGTTCAATTCCAACCACGGCAGCTGACGGAATTTAAATTCAAATAATTATATTTAAAATGCAATTAATTAATTAATATCCGCAATTGAAAGCTAGTCTCAGTAATGCTGGCATGAAGCGATCATTGATTGTCGTAAAAACCCATCTGGTCATTAACACCCTTAGCTGGTCTGGCCTAGATGTGACTCCAGACCCACAGCAATGTGGTTGACTCTCAGCTCTGAGCAAGGCACTCAGTGCAAGGGAAATTAGGGGTGGCCAACAACGACTGGCCTTGCCAGCAATGCCAAATCCCAAGAAAAATGGAAGTTAAAAGTCACCTCTTCAAAATATTCAATAAGATTAGGCATGACCTCTCCCTGATCAGCCAACATCTTTCAAGGTGTTCAGTTATCCCATCCTGGATTATAAACTCCAACAATTTCCCCACCACAGAGGTTAGACTAACCAGTCTGTAGTTCCCCTCCATCTTAAAAAGTGGAGTGACATGTGAAATTTTCCAATCCAGAGGGTCTATAGTTAAGGCATCTATAATGTGCTACTTCCTTTTAGGGCAGCACGGTGACAGTGGAGGGTGGCATGGCTAGCATTGCTGCCTCACAGCGCCAGGGATTCGGGTTCAAGTCCAACCTTGGATGACTGTGTGTGTGCAAAGTCTGTACGTTCTCCCCATATCTGCGTGGGTTTCCTCCGGGTGCTCCGGTTTCCTCCTACAGTCCAAAGACGTGTAGGTTAGGTGGATTGGCCATGCTAAATTGCCCTTAGTGTCCACGGATGTATAGGTTAGGTTATGGGGTTACCGGGATAGGGCAGGGTGGACAGGGGAGGGGACTTGGGTAGAGTGCTCATTCGAAGGGCCAGTGCAGATTCGACGGGCCGAATGCACGGTCGGGATTCTCTGATTCTAGCACCTTCGGATGGACACTGTCAGGTCCTGGGGATTTGTATCTTTTTAGTTTCATTAATTTCCTAGTTAGTGATGCTGTACTTCCGTTAATTGTATTAAGTCCATGTCCTTTATCGACTATTAGTTTTTTCGGGACTTCTGGCAAGTTATCCTTCTTTTCAACTGTAAATACTGAAGCAAAGTAATTGTCTGCCATTTCCCCATTATCGATGACAATGAGAGAAATCAATGGCTACGTGCACCCAAAAAGCAGTGCAGAAGGAGGCCATTTGGCCCATCGGATCTACACATCCCTGGACACTAAGATCTAACGTGATCTCGCATGTTGCTGTGATGTAAATCCTGCCCATTGAGGGTGGGATCACTTTTAGGCAAATCTGCATATTAAAGCGAGTCAGCTATCTCACTTTAATGCGCAGTTTCCAGAGGGACCCAAGGCGTCAGGATCCATCCCCTTCTCCTGGAGACCTTGGGCGAGCGCCATTTGGTACTGGTCTCCACAAACAGGGACCAGATGGAACGGCACTCGTGGGGGTCTCCCAGGGAAACAGAGGCCCCCAGGTGAATGCCCTTTTGGGTAGCTGGTAACCTGGCACTGCCAGCCTAACACCAAGGTGCCCAGGCGATTGCTCGCTAAACTGAGGAGTTCCAACGAGCAGAGCTCCTCAGTGCACAAAACGGGGCTACGTGCTATCTCGTGTTTCCCACAGAGGTCCCCATCTTACTTCGGTGGCATTTTGTAGCGTTGTGTTTCTTGGCGCTGCGAGTGCACCGCATTTGCGGGTTCCCATTTAGTTAATATCTCCATTTTCAGCTTTTAGTGGGCCTACATTGCTCTTTTAAAAAAATATATTTTATTGAGGCAATTATATATTAACACAACATACATAATCACAAAACAAAACAAGCCAACAGGGCAAACTTCATTTTTTCTAGCCTGAGAAGCTCTGCCAGGTCACTCACCCACACCCCCGGTTTCGGGGGCACCCCCGAGTCCCTCCATTCTAATAATATCTTCTGACACTCCGAAGATCGCCACTTATGGACCCGGGACCACCTTTACCTTCAGGACCTCTGACATAACGTTGGCAAACACCAGGCAGAATCACCCAAGCTTCAGATATGTCCAAAACATGTGGACATGATTCGCGGGTCCACCCGCATACACCTATCCTCTACCCCTTCAAAAAACCTTCTCATCCGGGCCACAGTTAGATATGCCCTGTGGACCACCTTAAACTGGATAAGGCTAAGCATTCACCATCCTCATGGCCTCCTCCCACAACCTCCAGCTCCCTATCCAACTCTTCCTCCCTCTTGCGCTTTACTATCGGGGCTCCCTTCCAATCCATCAGTTCCGTGTCAATTTCTGACACTCTACCCTCCCATACCCCTGTTCTTCACACCATCTTGTCCTGTAGCCCCTGGGGTGGCAGGTGAGGAAAGGATAGTACCTGCTTCCCGACAAAGTCCCTCACCTGCAAATACTGGAACCCATTCCCGATGGGCATCTCAAATTCCTCCACCAATTTCTCCAAGCTCAGAAAGCTGCTCTCAATGTACAGGTCCCCAAACCGCTCAATCCCTGCTTGTTGCCACCCCCGGAACCCCCCCATCCAGCCCCACCGCAACAAACCGTGATTCCTACATATCGGCGCCCAAATCGAGGATGCCTCTAATCTCAGGTGCTGTCGCCACTGTCCCCACACCCTCAGGGTCGCCACCACCACCGGGCTTGTGGAGTACCTGGTGGGCAAGAACGGCAAAGGCGCTGTCAATAGTGCTCCCAAATTCGTATCGTTGCAAGAGGCTGCATCCATCAGCTTCCACACTGACCCCTCCTCCACTACCCACTTCCTAACCATAGCTATGTTCAGGAGAACCAGCCCACCCCCCTCCCCGCTCCAGCCGAATCTTCTTCACCCGTCCAAACAAAACCGGAAATCAGTGCATTCATCCTGCGAAAGAAAACCTTAGGAATAAAAATCAGGAGGTTTTGGAACATACGTAAGAACCTCGGGAGAACCGTCATTTTCACCGATTGCACCTGTCCCGCCAGCGACAGCAGGAGCACATCCCACCTCCTAAAATTCCCCTTCATCTGTTCCACCAAATGAGCCAGATTCAGCTTGTGCAGCTGCTACCGGTGCCCGGTACAATAACCGGACCCAATCCACAAACTCCTGCCCAAACCCAAACCCCCCCCAGCACCTCCCACAAATAGTCCCACTCCACCCAGTCGAAAGCCTTCTCTGCATCCATGGTGATCACCACCTCCACACTTCATCCCTCTGGGGGCATCATTATAACATAGACATCTACAAGTTTGCTGACGGCAAAATCATAGCGGGTCGGATCTCGAATAACGAGGAGTCAGAACACAGGAGGGAGAGAGAACTTAATGGAGTGGTGCAACGACAACAATCTATCCCTCAATGCCAGCAAAACTAAAGAGCTGTTCATTGACGTCGGGAAGCAAAGTACTGCACACACCCCTGTCCGCATCAATGGGGCCAAGGTGGAGATGGTTAACAACTTCAAATTCCTAGGGGATCACCAAAAATCTGTTCTGGTCCACCCACGTCGACGCTAACACCAAGAAAGCACAACAGCTCCTATACTTCCTCGAAGGTAATTTGGCATGTCCAGATTGACTCTTGCACAGATGTACCATAGAAAGCATCCTATCTGGCTGTATCACAGCCTGGTACGGCAATTGCTCGGCCCAAGACCGCAAGAAACTACAGAGAGTCGTGAACATAGCCCAGTCCATCACACAAACCTGCCTCCTATCCATTGACTCTATCTACACCTCCCGCTGCCTGGGGAAAGCGGGCAGCATAATCAAAGACCCCTCCCACCCGGCTTACTCGCTCTTCCAACTTCTTCCATCGGGCAGGAGATACAAAAGTCTGAGAACACGCACAAACAGATTCAATAACAACTTCTTCCCCGCTGTTACCAGACTCCGAAATGACCCTCTTATGGACTGAGCTGATTAATACTACATTTCTGTATGCTTCACCCAATGCCGGTGTCTATGTATTTACATTCTGTACCTTGTAATTTTGTAATAATATTATGTAATATAAAAAAAATGTCTTTTCTTTTCATGTACTAAATGATCTGTTTGAGCTTCTCGCAGAAAAATGCTTTTCACTATACCTCGGTACACGTGACAGTAAACAAATCCAATCCAATCCAAGTAGCCTCCTGATGTTGGCCGACAGATACCTCCCCTTAACAAACCCCGTCTGGTCCTCCTCTATCACCCCCGACACACAGTCCTCAATCCTTGAAGTCAAAATCTTGACCAGTAATTTGCCATCCACGTTTAACAACAAAATTGGCCTGGAGGGCCCGAACTGTACTGGATTCTTGTCTCTTTTTAAAATTAAAGAGATCGAGGCCCGCAATAACATCTGGGGGAGCACCCCCTGCTCCCTCGCCTTGTCGAACGCCCTCACCAGCCGGGGCCCCAATTCCCCGGAGAACGTTTTTAAAGATTCCACTGGAAACCCGTTGACTAGGAGCCTATCCCGCCCACCATCGCCCCCAGACCCTCCACCAGACCAATGGGAGTTCCCAACCTCTCCACCAGGTCCTCCTCCACCCTCGAGAACTCCAACAGGTCAAAAGAAATGCCTCTTTCCCCCCACCTCGCCTGGGGGCTTCGACGCAGACAACCTCCTATAAAAATCCCCAAACACCCCATTCACCCCCACTGGGCCCAAGACCATCTTCCCTTCCCTATCCTTCACCATGCTGATCTCCCTCGCTGCCTCCTGCTTCCTCAGTTGAGATGCCAGCATCCTACTCGCCTTTTCCCCATATTCATAAACCGCCCCCTTCACTCTCCTCAACTATCCTACCATCTTACCAGTGAATAATAACCCAAACTCCATCTGCAGTTTCTGCTGCTCCCTCAGCAACCCCACTTCTGGGGCTTCTGAATACCTCCTCTATCTACCTGCAAAATCTCCTCCACTAACCTCGCCATCTCCGCCCACTCTGTCTCATCCCCGTGTGCCCAGAAATAAACTCCCCCCTTACTACGGCCTTCAATGCCTCCCACAGTGTGACGGCGAAATCTCACCCCTGTTGTTCAGCTCTTCATATCCCCGAATGGCGCCTACATTGTTCTTAACCACCCGCTTTCTCTTTATATAACTATAAAATGTCTTCCTATTGATTTTGATGTCCCTTGCAAGTTTCCTTTCATAATCCCTTTTAGTTACTCTTACAAGCTGCGTTGTGACCCTTTGCTGGTCTTTGCATGTATCCCATTCCCATATTCCCATTATCCGGAACTGTGCCATATCATTTTGTTTTATGCTGCCCCAACCTCTTTAAATGTCCACAGCTGCTGTTTTGTTAAGGGGAGCCTTTTCCTCTAAGGGGCGTACAATTGCTCAAGCAAAAACAGAAAATACTGGACAATGTCAGCAGGTCTGGTGTCATCTGTGGAGAGAGAAGTGTATACTTGCTCTGCATCTCATTAAATGTTTCTTTAAATATTCTCCACTGATCTTCAGTCGTTTCACCCATTAACAGATCTTCCCAGTTTACCGCGGACAGCCTCTGTCTCATCCCTTTAAAGTCAGCTTTACTCAAGTTTAATATTCCAATGTCCGATACGTGCTTTTCACTTTCAATCGCTGCACTGAATTCAATCATGTTATGATCACTATTTGCTAAATGTTCACGCACAGTTACACTACTAATTAAATTGGGCTAATTACTCATAACTAAATCTAGTATTACCTGTCCCCTTGTTGCATCCAGAACATATTACTGCAGGAAACTATCCCGGACACATTCCAGAAATTCACTACCTTTCGAAAAGGTGCTTGTCTGCCTCCCTTAATCTATGTGTAAGTTGAAATCTCCCATTAATACTACTCTTCCTTTTACTGCACACTTGCCTAATTTCTGCCTTTATACAATACATCACCTCAGAACTGCTACCAGAGAGTCAAAACAGGTTCCTCAGTTCCACCCACATGACCTCCACTGGATGCTTTCCCCTCATTATAACCCTCCCTCACCACTGATGTTATAGTATTTCTAATCAGTAAGGCTACTCCACCCCTCTGCCATCTTCCCTGACCTTCCTGTAAACGTTATAACAATTTATATTTAGTTCCCAGTTCCAAGCATCCTACAGCCATGTCTCCGTAATAGCTGCTATATCATAATCTTCAATTTGCATTTGCGCCTGCAGCTCATCCAGTTTACTCCTTATACGGCATTCGTATATAGAACTCTTAATTGGTCTACTCCCTCTGACCTGTCCCTCAGCACTGATACTTTATTTGCTTCTTCATTATTTTTCACTTTTTGTTTGACCAGTACACTTCTTGGAGATTTGTCATTAGCTGCAGTTCCTGAAGTTAGGTTCCTGACTATTTCTTTACCCTTTGCGCTGTGACTTGTTTTTGGAACTGCATTGGAGTTTTCCTGAGGCCTTCCCTTGACTTGTTGAGATGGTTAGTGAAAAATGTGATATTTGTGAAGAGCACTGGAGAACGCCACTATGACTAGTAGCAAACCTCCACTTCCAAAGTATTAAGGCGGAGGCTTCATTAAAAAAATTCAGAAGAGCTTTGAGGTATTGAATCAGTCCATCAAATTTAAGCTTCCTACATGGAATATTTATTATAAGAGAGAAATAATGGAGAGGCCCAGGAAAAGCTATAGGCATTGATAGCAAAACGATAATCTTGCAACATGGTAACCAAACAGAGAGCGTGCAGTCCACATGACTGACTGACAGTGATTACACTTTGACTAAAGCCGAACAGACAGAACCTCAACTAATGAAATTGCTGATGCAGTATGAACTTTGCACATATAGAAAGACCAACCACCAAAAGTTGGAACTAGACTGGCAAACCGCCCAGACAAGACAGCAGTCGGTGGTCTGCTGGATCCCAGGACCCAGCTGGGTCCCAGTCAAATGCTGAGCCTCTGGAACAGGTTTAACCGGAGCTGATGCCGATGTTAGGGTTTCGCTGGGGCATTCAGAGGGAGATGTCAGCGACTCTCCAACAGTTCCACTGCCAATTGGAGGAGCCCCAGAGGCTATGGGTGCAGGAGATGTCGTCAGCAATACGTGGCACCGAGGCCAATACTGCTAGGGTGGCGACTACAGTGGTGAGCCTGGTGCACAATGTCAGCAGCATTAATGGAGGTGTACAAGGCGTGGTACAGTAGGTGACGGCCATGGCTGAGGGCCTTGGCACACTATTCAACTCGCTGGGGGACGTGACACAGTACCAAGCAGACCTTGATGAGGCGCTGTGGGTCATGGCCCGGTCTCAGATGGGAATGGCCGAGGTGCTGTTGAGCTTGTCCCAGTCGCAGGTTGGCATTGCCGAGGCGCTGCAGAGCATGTCCCAGTCACCGAGGAGCATCGTGAGGGCGTCAACACCATGGTACAGCATTAGGGAGCCGCCAGGGCTGGCAAAGCCAGATGGCGCAGGGGCAGCTCGGGTTCAATCCAGCTGCCCTCCTTTCCAAGGTGAACCCCAGGGCCATATGGGAACCAACCGGGAGGAAGGGTGGCGGGTGGCAACCCAAACCCCTCCTATGGATAGTGACACCAGCTCCCCCCAAGTTTCACACCTCTGATGAAGCCGCGTCTCACAATCAGCATTCGGAACAAGGTAGCATAGCTGTGCTTGTACTGCCAAGTGAGCCGGGGTGCTCCGGCCCCGGAGCCTGCAGCGGATTCCCGCCAGGCACATCGAAGGCCACGGGACGTGGTAAGCAGCTGGTTGCCTCCACCTCTGACGTGTATGGGGGTACACCTAGACGTAGCTTGAAAGCAAGGAAGGCCATCGAGGATCACCGAGAAGGCACTGGGGAGACAGGGGAGGGAGAGTGGGGCAGTGCTGTACACTTGTACAAGAAACATTAAAATACACTCACCACAACCACAACCAGTATGATGCCTTAGGCTCTTGCTTCCGCGATGCAGGCTGACCATCAATCCCATGGCCCATACATCCAGACATTGTCCTGCCTCCTCCTCCTCCTGCCCTCCCCTCCCCCACCCCAAATTGCAAACTGTTTGGTGTCCTACGCGGTTATTTTTAGCCTCTCCCAATATTCAACGGCCTCATCACGCTCCCGCTCAGGCGAAACGAGGCCACTGAATTGCGCCCCAGATTGCCGACCTGGGTGACCCGGAAGGGATGAAATTTGTTCTTATTTTTAGTGGAGCCCCACACGCTGACCGTCCCAGTGGTTATTGGAGTACAGCAGGATTCCTTATATATTTTTAGTAGGAATAAATAATAAAAAGTTATTTATTGGCATGGATCTCAAAGGAAATAAATTGATTAGTTAAAAGCACCTTAGCTGGAGTCACTTGCGCTGGTAGAGGCAACAGATGTGGCTAAGAAGCAATCAAGGAATAATGTGCTCATAGAATGCTACATGGATAACTGTTCGCTCTGGAACAATATCCATTCAACAAAACGTGTCACGGAAAAGAGGTTGAGGATTGATCTCAAGGAGAAAAGATGCTGGAAAGGAAGGAGATTTCAAAAACAAAATGAGTCGACGCAAGTCACCAGTTGTTCGATTGTTTCAGGAAAAGAACAGCTTGTCCAAAGAAACGGTTGGATATCCTCCAAGAGGGATGCCTTGTGTTATCATGGAGGAGGAGAACACAGGTATTTTAGAAATAAGACATAGGAACGGAATTAGGCCACACGGCCCATCGAGTCTGCTCCGTCATTCAATCATGGCTGATACTTTTCTCATCCTCATTCTCCTGCCTTCTCCCCATAACCAATGGTCCCCTTATTAATCAAGAACCAATCTATCTCTGTCTTAAAGACACTCAGTGATTGGACCTTCATAGCCTTCTACGGCAAAGAGTTCCATTGATTCACCACCTTCTTGCTGAAGAAATTCCTCCTCATCTCAGTTTTAAAGGATCGTCCCTTCAGACTGAGGCTGTGTCCTCTGGTTCTAGTTTTTCCTACCAGTGGAAACATCCTCTCCTCTATCCAAGTCTCACAGTATCCTGCAAGTTTCAATAAGATACCCCCTCATCCTTCTAAACTCCAACGAGTACAGACCCAGAGTCCTCAACCACTCCTCATATGACAAGCTCTTCATTCCAGGGATCATTCTTGTGAACCTCCTCTGGACTCTATCCAATGCCAGCACATCCTTCCTTAGATATAGGGCCCCAAACTGTTCACAATACGCAAAATGGGGTCTGACCAGAGCTTATACAGCCTCAGAAGTACATCTCTGCTCTTGTATTCTATGATGGGGAGATGATGGGCGGGCTTCTCTGCTCCCGCGCCGGTTGGGAGAATCGCCCGGGTCGCCAAATTTTCCCGTGACGCCGGTCCGACGCCCTTCTGCGATTCTCCCAAGCGGCGAGAATGGCCCCGTCGAGTTCCGCGCGGCGCAGGCCGGAGAATCGCCCGAGACACCCAAAATGGCAATTCTCCGGCACCCCTGCTATTCTCAGGCCCGGATGGGCCGAGTGGCCAGCCCAAAACGGCGGGTTCCCACCGGCGCCGTCCACACCTGGTCGCTGCCGGCGGGAACAACGCGGGAATGCTGGGGGGGGCGGTCTGCGGGGGGGGGGGGGGGCGGGGGGGGGGATCCTGCACCAGGGGGGGCCTCAAATGGGGTGTGGCCCACGATCGGTGCCCACCGATCGTCGGGCCGTCCTCTCTGAAGGAGGACCTCCTTTCTTCCGCAGCCCCGCAAGATCCGTCTGACATCTTCTTGCGGGCGGACACGGAGAGGACGGCAACCACGCATGCGCGGGTGACGGCAGTTATGCGGCGCCGGCCGCGTCATGTATGCAGCGCCGCCTTGACGTGGCTCCAAGGCCTAGCGCGCGAAAATGATGTGGCGCCGCTCCTAGCCCATTATTGGGCCCTGAATCGGTCGGGATAGGGGCCGTTTCGCACCATCGTGAACCTCAACGCCATGCACGATGGCGCGAACACTCTGCCTCCATTTCGGAGAATACCACCCGATGTGCCCCCATTGTGGCCTCCTGACATACTAATGCTGCATTTGCCTCTTTTACTGCCGACTGAACCTGCATGTTAACCTTAAGGGAATCTTAAGACAATCTTGAATGAGATTCCCAAGTTCCTTTGTGCTTCAGATTTCCTAAGCCTTTTCCCATTTAAAAAATAGTCTATGCCTCCATTCTTCCCATCAAAGTGCATAACCACATTTTTCCACATCGTATTACATCTACTACTTCTTTACCCACTCTTCTAGCCTGTATAAGTCCTTCTGCAGCACCTCCTGCTTCTTCAATACTGCCTGTCCCTCTGCATATCTTTGTATCATCTGCAAACTTAGCAACAGTGCCTTCAGTTCCTTCTTCCAGGTCATTAATGTATATTGTGAAAAGTTGTGGTCCCAACACTGACCCCTGAGGCACACCACGAGTCACTGACTGCCATGAAAAAGGCCCCTTTATCCCCACTCTCTGACTTCTGCCAGCCAGTTAATCCTCTATCCATGCTAGTATCTTACCCTTAACACCATGGGCTCTCAACTTATTTATTTAACTTATTTAACAGCCTCCTATTCGGCACCTTGTCAAATGCCTTTTGGAAATCTAAATAGATCACGTCTACTCGTTCTCCTTGTCTAACTTCTTTGTTACCCCCTCAAAGAACTCAAACAGATTTGTCAGACATTTTCATATTGTATTTTCAACATGGGCGGGGGAGGGAATCTGGAGTATTATATACACACTGGAGTATAATTAACCAAAGAAAAGTCAGCCAACACTGTTGGGATGTGTTGCAATAAATAATCTCCACCAAAGTGTCTTAGGTTCAATGTTTTCTTCACAACCAGCCTTGGGGGTTTCCTCAAACAGGAGGGGTCAAAATCATACACTTGGGGCGGGATTCTCCCCTACCCGGCGGGGCGGGGGTCCCGGCGCTGAGAGGTGGCGTGTACCACTCCGGTGTCGGACCACCCCAAAGGTGCGGAATCCTCCGCACCTTCAGGGGCTAGGCACGCCCCGGAGTGGTTTGCGCCCGGCCGGCAGGAAAGGGGCTTAGCGCCATGCCAACCGGCACCAAAGGGCCTCTGCCGGCTGGCGCGAGTTGGCGCATGCGCAGGAGCACCAGCTGGCATCATCCCCGCGCATGCGCAGAGGGCTTTGTTTCCGCACCGGCAATGACGGACTGCTACAGCCGCCGGTGCGGAATAGAGTGCCCCCACGGCACAGGCCTGCCCGCGGATCGGTGGGCCCTGATCGCGGGCCAGGCCACCATGGGGGCAACTCCCGGGGCCAGATCCCCCAGCAGCCCCCCCACCCCCCCCCCCCACCCCCAAGAACCCCAGAGGCCACCCGTGCCGCCAGGTGCCGCCGGTAAGGACCAACTCCAATTTACGCTGGCGGGACTGGCAAAAAACGGGCGGCTACTCGGCCCATCGCGGGCCGGAGAATCGCCAGGGGGGCCACTGCCAGTGGCTGTCGACCGGCGCGGCGCGATTATCGCCCCCGCCAAAACCTCGGCGCCGGAGAATTCGGCAGTCGGCGGGGACGGGACTCACGCCGACCCCCGGCGATTCTCTGACCCAGCGGGGGATCGGAGAATTCCGCCCTTGATGTCTGTAAAGCCAAAAAAAAAGTGTTGATACTTGGGGGTGAGTGAAATAAGTGAGAAGCTAGACAAGAATTGCCCCTGTGGATGATGGTAATTGGATAGGTTGCCTCAGAATAAGAAGGTTGGAGTAATTCAAAAAATTCATTTGTTGAAAGATGGAGTGCAATTTCATCTCCAGCCAAACATGATCACTCGCAGAGTGACCATCAGTCCAATGAAATGGAGGAGAGCAAGAGCAGACGAGTGAGAGGGGGGAGGGGAAAATAAAAAAAGAGAGCGAGAGGGGTGAGTGAGCGAGAACGGGGGCGTTGGGGGAGTGATACACACAGCGGCAAGGAGTGAGGCAAGGAGAGGGAGAGGGGGCACAGTCATGAGGAAAGCAAGAGAGAGAGAGAGAGGGAAAGAGTGCGAGTGAGAGCACACATGAGCGAGCATGGGCAACAGCCAAAATGGTAAAGCCAGATGCCATTCGATGAAAAGGCCCTATGCAGGCTGGTCACAAGTCATTTGGCCTTAAGCCATGACCTGGGATTTGGGGTTGCAACAGTGGCTCCTGTCCAATGACAGCAGCATGAGAAATTATTTGGGATTTGATAGGAGGAGGAGAGGTGATCAAAAGCAAAACAGGGGTTCAGTGTATCAGTAGCAGAGAAAAAGTTAGGAGGAAATATGAATGGTGAGGTAGCAAGAGGAAAAAGAATGACTTTATTGCAGCCTCGGGAAGTGGAGAAACCTCACATGTTGACAAAAAAATATAAATAATCTTTATTCTCACAAGTAGGCTTACAGTAACACTGCAATGCAATTACTGTGAAAAGCCCCTAGTCGCCACATTCCGGCACCCGACAAGGAGATCTTGCAAAAGTTAAATGTGCAGCGTAAAGTTTCACTTGGACAGTCTATGTTGAAGGCAAGTCCAGTTGCAGGAAAAAGGTCCATAGCCATGAAGAATTGCTTGGTGCAAAGATTCTGGCAAACAAGTTACTGGTAGAACTGACACGGATGGTGGAAGGAGACGAGTTTGAAGCAAGGGTGATGAGGCAGTGGAATGTAAGGTGCTCAAAATGTGACAAACATGCCAGAGAGGACGAAGCAGACAGATCAAGATAGCACCAGAAAGTAAAGTCCACACTATTACCATCTGGGACAAAAACTTGGACTGGCAAGGCTTTATGCCTCAGAGATCCTGTACCATACTGAATTGTTACAACCGAGTAGGAAATTGAAATACAAGGTCACTTATTTGGAAAATATTAAGATTGGGATACAATACTTATACCTCGTGTGTGTTCATTTTCTGTACAATAGTTAAAACAGGATGGTATTTTTCATCATTTGTTAGTATGATCTAATAAGGAACATCTAAAAGGAAAGCTGTCATTTGTAATTCCATTATTATTAAGCACAAATGCTACACTGATAGATGGAGCAAACCAGCCTCTTGCTTACACTGATATTTCAATGTAATTTTATCACGGAGGGTTTTCACAGCAGGCACATACTATAAAGGTAGCAGTTATCTTGAAAACGCAGTAACGGTTTTCAAAAGTACAAAGCTATCTACAGCTAAGAGTTGCAAAAATCAACTATTTCAAAAAGTAGATAGTTATAAATAATTTTCTTTCACGTCAAATATTCTTGATCTCTCAAATATACATGTTATGCCAAAGCAGTTCCACTCATCTCAAAATAATCACAATATTCCCGCTGGGTCTATCAGCAATGTTTCAAGTGAAAATGTGTCCATTTCTCAACAGAAATAATGTTACTTAGTTGAAATTTTATTGTGCGCGGTGATCAAGGTAATTCTCTATATAATAATATTACTATGAAAACTTTGAAAGTAGCTGTTAATGCAAACCTTTACTTTTAGCACCAACAATCATTATGAAATGTTCCAATGCATGACTCCGAACCACAAATTACACAATTAAAAGTGAAATGTGACAACATTTTAGCAGCATTGACAACAATTGGGTCAGCAATTGCACAGTATTGTTAAAATAAATCTACTCATAAAATGGATCAACCCTATTATATTTGATGAACAAAGGTGTAATATTGCAGTTTAGCTCAGTTCAGTCACTGGAATGCTGCAACAAAATTCTAACAGTTGGGTCAAATACATAGGGTGGGATTCTCCAATCCCGCGGCAGAGTGTCCACGCCGTCATAAACGCCGTTGCGTTTTACGATGGCGTGAACGGGCTGCTCCCATGACTAATTCTGGCCCCTCTCAGGGGCCAGCATGCGCTGGAGCGGTTCGCGCCGCTCCAGCTGCAGATCCCGGCGCAAACTGTGCGCCGTGGGATCCGCGCATGCGTAGTTGCGCCGGCGTCAACGATGACATGCGCAGTGGCACCGCCGCCAACGCGCGCATGCGCAGTGGCCTCCTTCAACGCGCCGGCCCCGCGCAACATGGCGCAGGACTACAGGGGCCGCATAGGAAAGGAGGCCCCCAGCCACAGAGGCCGGCCCGCAGATCGGTGGAACCCAATCGCGGGCTAGCCCACAACGGAAGCCCCGCCCCAGGGTTGGACCCCCCCACAGGCCGCCACCCAACCCTTACACGCCGAGGTCCCACCGGCCCAGAGCAGGTTAGAACGGCGCCGGCGAGACTCGGCTCTTTTCTTACGGCCGCTCGGCTCATCCGGGCCGGAGAATCGGTGGGCCGGCCGCGTAGAGCAGCCCGCGACCGGCGCCGTGCCAACCACACTGGCGCCAATGGCGCTGATTCTCTGCTCTGCGGAGAATCGCATGCCGGTGTCGGGGCGGCGTGGTGCGATTCGCTCGGCCCGTCGGCCATTCTCTGACCCAGCGCGGGATCGGAGAATCCCGCCCATTATTTGCCTGATTGCATAACAGGTAAGAAAAGGCCACGGAGTAAAGAATGTTTATTACGCCACACAACAAAAGCATCAACCATTCCGGGTCCTTCAGGAAGCAGGAACCTGAGGCGGGATTCTCTGATCCTGAGGCTAAGTGTTGGCGCTATCGGAAATGCCGTCGCGTTTCTCGACGGCGTCAACACGGCCCCAGGATCAGCAATTCTGGCCCCTACAGGGGCCAGCACAGCGTTGGAGTGGTTCACGCCCCTCCAGCTGCTGATCAGGCCGTGGTATGGGCGCCGGGGGATGCACGCATGCGCAGTGGGTCCGGCGCAAACCCACGCTTCGCAGTCCCACCAGGACGATTTCCGCGCATGCGCGGTGTCTCCCTTGTCTGCGCCGGCCCTGACCTAACATGGCGCAGGAGTACAGAGGCCGGCGCAGAAGAAAGGAGGCCGGGAGACAGAGAGACTGGCCCGCCGATCGATGGGTCCCGATCGCAGGCCAGGGAACATCGGAGGCCCCCCCCCCCCCCGGGGTCGGACCCTCCCTCTCCCCCCCCAACACCGCCACAGGCCGCCACCGGACCCTTCAACGCTGAGTTCCCGCTGGCTGAGAGCAGGTGCGAGTGGAACTCGGCGTTACCACGACGGCCGCTCAGCCCATCCCAGCCCGAGAATCAGCGGGTCAGCCGCGTAGAACGGCCCACGACCGCGCTGCGCCAACCACACCGGCGCCGATTCTCCGCTCTGCGAGAATCGCGTGCCAGCATCAGGGCAGCGTGGCGCGATTTGCGCGTCGCAGGGATTCTCCAGCCCGGCCCTGGGCTGAGAGAAACCCCTCCCCGATTCTAAGCTGTTCTCCTCAATTCTCCCACTAAACAGGCGTTTCAGAGAAATTAGGGGCAAAATTCTCCGTAATCGGCGCGATGTCCGCCGACCGGCACCAAAAATGGCGCGAATCAGTCCGGCATCGCGCCGCCCGAAAGTCCTCCGCATCTTGAGGGGCCGAGCCCTCACCTTGAGGGGCTATGCCCGCGCCTGACTGATTTCCACCCCGCCAGCTGGCGGGAAAGGCCTTTGGTGTCCCGCCAGTTGGCGCGGAAATGACATTGCCGGGCGGCGCATGCGCGGGAGCGTCAGCGGCCGCTCATGGCATCCCCGCGCATGCGCAGTGGAGGGGGTCTCTTCCGCCTCAGCCATGGTGGAGACCGTGGCGGAGGCGGAAGGAAAAGAGTGCCCCCACGGCACAGGCCCGCCCGTGGATCGGTGGGCCCCGATCGCGGGCCAGGCCTCCCTGGGGGCACCCCCCGGGGCCAGATCACCCCGCGCCCCCCCCCAGGAGCCCGGAGCCCGCCCGCGCCGCCTTGTCCCGCCGGTAAGAGAGGTGGTTTAATCTACGCCGGCGGGACAGGCATTCTAGCAGCGAGACTTCGGCCCATCTGGGCCGGAGAATCGGGGGGGGGGGGCCGCCAAACAGTGCGGCGCGATTCCCGCCCCCGCCGAAAATCCGGTGCTGGAGAATTCGGCAACCGGCGGGGGCGGGATTCACGCCAGCCCCCGGCGATTATCCGACCCGGCAGGGAGTCGGAGAATCTCGCCCATTGTCCTTAAAAGAACCAAAAAAAATAACAATTTAATGCACTGGAGAGTGTGTTTGGGAAAATAAAACAAAAATGACTTTGGGTCTTGAAATAAAATTATGGTTCTAAAAAATGCAACTACATTTTTACAGAAAATTTCCCAGGGCTAGATGGCAAGTACTGACTTAGCAGCTAAAGTGATATCAACAGATTAATAAAAAGACTTTCCCCCCCTACTAGTAGAATGAACAATTGAGAGACCTCTAGCAACCGCAGAATGTATAAATATTCACCTTAAACACATTGCATAAACAGATTATGCTTATGCATTGCTGGAGCCATTGATCAAGCTAACCAAATTCCACAACATTAAGTATCAGAATTGTCGGTATGCCATTATAACACTGCTCCATTGCCTTCCTGGTTTGTTTTACTGTCTTGGAGGTTTATTGAAGGGTTAGTTACCTTCCTCTCTCTGGAAAGCGAGAGGTTTGTATACTAAAGCAGAAGAGAATGGGATCCATTTGGTTAAATTCTTCAGTTGTGTGTTCCTGATGGCCCCGGGCCTTGCCTACTGGGAGTGCACATCAAGAATTTCTATAATGCTGCTCATGATTTTCCAAACAGACATCTGGAGAATCGCCGGGGGCTGGCGTGAATCCCGCCTCTGCCGGTTGCCGAATTCTCCGGCACTGGAGATTCGACGGGGGCGGGAATCGCACCGCGCCGGTTGGCGGGCACGCCCCCCCCCCCCACGATTCTCCGGCCCGGATGGGCCGAAGTCCCGCAGCTAGAATGCCTGTCCTGCCGGCGTGTATTAAACCACCTCTCTTACCGGCGGGACAAGGCGGCGCGGGCGAGCTCCGGGGTCCTGGGGGGGGGGGGGGCACGGGGCGATCTGGCTCTGGGGGGTGCCCCCACGGTGGCCTGGCCCGCGATCGGGGCCCACCGATCCACGGGCAGGCCTGTGCCGTGGGGGCACTCTTTTCCTTCCGCCTTCGCCACGGTCTCCACCATGGCGGAGGCGGAAGAGACTCCCTCCATCATGGCAGAGCCGGAAGAGACTCCCTCCACAGCGCATGCGCGGGGATGCTGTGAGCGCCCCGCGCATGCACCGCCCGGAGATGTCATTTCCGCGCCAGCTGGCGGGGCACCAAAGGCCTTTTCCGCCAGCTGGCAGGGCGGAAATCAGTCCGGCGCGGGCCTAGCCCCTCAACGTTAGGGCTCGGCCCCCCAAGATGCAGAGGATTCCGCACCTTTGGGGCGGTGCGATGCTGGACTGATTAGCGCCGTTTTTGGCGCCGGTCGGCGGACATCGCGCCGATACTGGAGAATTTCGCACCTGATCATGAGCCAAATACAATTTCTGAAGTGCAGTGAATGTGGGAAGGGTCACATAATTGCAAATGAATCTAGATTCCACTTGTTATGATCACCAGCTCCATCATTTTAAAAAAACACCAGCACAAAAGTTTGCATGCCTCAAGTCTTCCCATATTGAGCTCTTCGTCTCATACCATACAATAATCAGGACCTTCAGGTTTTGACACCCAATGTAACCAGCAACAGCCCCACACTTAACCAAAAGCCAAATGGAAAAAAAAAGTGTAAAATGTTTATATTGAGCTCCAAGTTGTAACACACTACTAGATGATAAGTGACACAAACCTCACTTCACCAGGATTACCGTGCATAACCAGCCATCTTCAATCTGAGTAACATTTAATCTGTCCATTTTAAATTGAAATAGAAAAAGGTAACCAAATAAGGTAGTGTGGGATTGGAGAAAAGGGGACGATTAATTGAGAGAACCAGAATTTGGAGGTGTAAGCAGATAGGACCATCAGGTACAGAATCAAAAGTAGGCCTTTGGCCTATCAAGCCTGCTCCGCCATTCAATGAGATCATGGCTGATCTGATGTGATAATCCTCAACTCCAAATTGCTGCATCATCTCCACGATTCCCTTCCCGATTAAAAATCTGTCTATCTCAGCCTTGAACAACCCAGTTGCTACAGCCCTCTGCTGTAAAGAGCTCCACTACTCTCAGAGAAGAAATTCCTCCTATGTCTTAAATGGCTGACCACTTTGAGATTATGCCCTCTGGTCCTAGACTCTCCCCACAAAAGAAAACATTCTCTCAACATCTTCCTTGCCAAGCCCCGAGAATCTGATCTGTCAAATTCTTTTGTTTTTTAATAATAACAACCTTTTATTGTCACAAGTATGAAGTTACTGTGAAAAGCCTCTAGTCGCCACATTCCGGTGCCTGTTCGGGTAAGCCGGTATGGGAATTGAACCCACGCTGCTGGCCTTGTTCTGCATCAGAAACCAGCTATCTAGACCACTGAGCTAAACTAGCCCAATTAAAGTACCCAATTCATTTTGTTTCCAATTAAGGGGCAATTTAGCATGTCCAATCCGTCTACTCTGCATATCTTTGGGTTGTGGGGGTGAGACCCACGCAGTCAGGGGAGAATGTGCAAACTCCTCATGGACAGTGACCCGAGGCCGGGATCAAACCCAGATCCTCAGTGCCATGAGGTAGCAGTGCTAACCACTGCGCCAGCGTGCCGCCCTATGTGTCTCATTCTTCCAAACTCTAATGAATTCCGGTCCAACCTACTCAACCTCTCCTCATAGAAAATCCTTCCATACCAGGATGAACCTTGGCCGGAACTCGCTGGCCATTCGTCAGCAGTGGAATTCTTGGTCCCACTGGCAGAACACCCCACCTTTGTTTCCCAGCGGTGTAGGCTTCAGTGGGAATTCTCATTGACAGCGGCAGGAGCAGGAAATCCCACCGCCAGCGAATGGCGCACTGCCTCCCGCTTCTGAGAAACATGTGGCTGTAAGGCCAGAGAATCCTGCCCCTAGTGAACTTTCTCTGGATTGCCTCCAATGACAATATATCTTTCTTCAGATAAAGGGACCAATACTGTTCACAATATTCCAGATCTAACTAGTGCCTTGCATAGTTTTAACAAGGCTTCTCTATTCTTATGCACCATGCCCTTTTAATTAAAGGCATACATTCCATTTGCCTTCCCCATTATCTGCTGAACTTGCATGTTAGCTTTTAGTTATTTACGCATAAGGACCCCCAAATCCCTCTGTTCTGCAGTCTTCTGCAATCTTTCCCCATTTAAATATTACTCAGCTCCTTTATTCTTTCTAACAAAGTGCATAACGTCACATTTATTCGCCTGCATTATATTCCATCTGCCAAGTTTTTTGCCACTCACCTAACCAGTCTATATTCCTCTGTGGACTCTGTCATCCTCCCAAATGCCTTCCCACATGCACAAAACTGCTAATAGCACATTCACTTCCCTCATCCAAGTCATTAATATATATTGTCAATAATTGTGGCCATAGCACTGATTTTCGTGGCACGCCACTAGTTACAGGCTGGCATCCTGAAAATGTCCAGCTTATCCCAACACTCTCATCTTCCATCAGTTAGTGAATCCACTATCCAGACGAATGTACTACCCCCACGCCATGGGCTCTTTATCTTATTAAGTAGCCTTTTGTGCAACACCTTATCAAATGCTTTTTGGAAATCCAAGTATATTACATCTGGTGTTTCCTCTTTAATCGATCCCGTTCATTACCACCTCTAAAGAATTCTAATAAATTTGTCAGCCATGATTTCCATTTCATGAAGAAATGTTGACTCTGCTTGATTATATTATGTTATTTCTAAGTGCTCTGCAATTACACCCTTTATAATGGACTCGAACATAATGACAGATGTTAAGCTAACTGGCCTATGTTTGTCTCCCTCCCTTTTGAATATTGAACATTGGCGGTTTTCCAATCCTCTGGGAGTTTTCCAGAATTTAAGGATATTTGGAAGATTACTACCAGTGCATCCACTGTCTCTGTAGCTACTTCCTTTAATATCCAACTCATCCGGTCCAGAGGGTGTATCAAACTTTACCCCATTAACTTCCCGAGTACTCTTTCTCTAGTGATAATTATTTCTTCACCTTTTTGCCTCTTCACTATTTCATATTTTTGGAATGTTATTAGTGTCTTCCATTGAAGATTTGCAGGGTATACATCCTACAGAATAGAAGCCCATAATCCAATACATGGGAGTGTCTTTAACTCATTCTCCTTATTTCTGTTGCAGTTTTTGAGGGCTTGTCTGGGACAGTCCTCTAGCTGCCATGGACCTTCACTGATTATTCTCCTGGAACTAGCAGCATATACGCCTGTTGTGATCCCTTTCAAATAAAAAGGTCTGAAAAGATTCCTAGCAATAGATTGTAGGGCCGGCACGGTGGTTTGCGCTGCTACCTCACAGCTCCAGGGTCCCGGGTTCAATTCCGGCCTCGGGTGACATCTGTGTGGAGTTTTCACTTTCTCCCCTTGTCTGCGTGGGTTTCCTCCGGGTGCTCCAGTTTCCTCCCACTGTCCAAAGTTGTGCAGGTTAGATGGATTAGCCATGCTAAATTATCCCTTAGTGTCCAAAAGGTTAGGTGGGGTTACTGGTGTAGGGTGGAGGCATGGACTTAAGTGGGGTGTTCTTTCCATGGGCCTCCTTCTGTACTGTAAATTCTATGATTCTCAGAATAGATAGTCAATTTTTGAAGGGATTAATTACATTTAAATGTCAGGCCATTTCTCCCTTCAGGGAAAATGCATTTGATCTTAGGGTGATGTTCTGATTTGCTTCATGCCACTTAAGGCTGATCTCTTTGAGGCATGGGTGTTACGGCACCCTGGGCAAGTACGCAGTCAATTCCAGTCCTACAGGTCCTGGAGTCCCAACATAAGTGAATTATCCAATAATTTGTGTATTTTCCGGGGATTTTTGACCCTTGACGGCTCCAATGAGTTACAGGCACCAGATTTGTATGTAAAAAAAAATTCCAAACTGTTTATTTATAATAAGAGAAGAAATAAATATGCAATGGCAAAAATAGAACAATGGCCTGCTAAACTAACCCCATTCCACCCTCCACCCAGACACACAAAATAGACACACAGTGGGGATAGGGAAAGGATCAAAAGAACAGTGATTAAGATAGCAAGAGATGAAGCCTGGGTGCTGAGGTTGTAACCTTTGTAGTCAGTGATCTTCCAATGGTGGTCTTCAATTAAAACCTGCAGGCTGTAGAATGTTCACTTTTAACAATTAGGGTTTTCCACACTGAGAATTCCACCCCCAATCCCCCTCCCCCCACCCACCACCCGAGGCTGGCTCAGTCCTGACAGGCCTCCACCAGATTGTCTCAGTGAGACTGAGAGTCAATTTTAGAATTCTATACTTGAGAAGCCCCACATGTCGACCGCTCGTCTACCATTTTTGCAGATCAAGATTCACTTCCAGTGGAACCAAATCACCAGAGATTGAGTAGGGAGAGAGCGCTTGGCTGTTCTTGATGTCTGAACAGAACAGAAAAGACTACTTTGCCCACAGCTCCCAGGTTTTTCAGGAAGAGGAAAGTATTTTTGTCACATGTCCTCAGCTGAGAGAGTTCGGCCTTAGTTTCCAGTGGAGCTTCTAACAGGCTGGCTGGAAGCATTTTAGATCGCCAGGCAGAGAGGTGGCTGAGGCTGGCTGTGTGCTGCTTCCTCGGATGTTTCAGAACTAAGACAAGATGGAGACTGCATTCTGTTCCAGAATTTTCTGAAAAGGTTCCATCAATCCCAATCGCGAAGCCGTCAAAGACTCGGAGCTGATTAGCTGCTTTCCAAGCCCATGAAAATGACATCATGGGCCATGCCACAGAGCAGACTGAATTGAGGGGTCTGCCTGGTCAATCTAAATAGCAGTGAGGGGAGGGGGGGTTCAGCTCAAACCCAGAAAAATGTTGCAGGGCAGGAATTTTAAAAAGAGAAACAGAACAGGCAAGGATTTAACAAGTTCCTTACAATGGGACACTTCTATTTAAATGATCTTCTCCCTGTGATTTGAGGTTCACTATGTTGGATGCTTATCGGTGTAGGAGGAGAATGTTCGGCTGCCAATGTAATGGTTTTCTTATAATTATTCTAAGCAATGACTGTGCTATCTATTGAGAGAGAACTAGAAATAAGAGTATCAACTTCACGCCATTCAAATTGCTCTTGAATGATTAAGAGCTTTTTGCTCCACTTCCCTACCAAGAAACCAATTGGGGGTTTTTTGACCAATTTTTGTGCTTCCTCGCACCAGTCTTAGAATTTAACGATCAGCAGTTTACACGAGTGTGCCCTTGACATACAGTTCCAGTTTCATTTTGAAATGGAATTGGCACATTCTACCTTTGGTTCAATTTAGAATCAGCCTCATGGCTCTTTGCTGCAGTATCTCCATGTCAAGTACTGCAATGACTTCAGTAGACTTATAACTGGCTGCACCCTGGAGCTAGTGGCTTCTGGCCCCTACACACAAGGATAACAATTTAGAGGGAGATGAAAGGTTTATATTCCAGCAATAAATATTTAATTTATACTAAACAGAGGAGTAACTTTGCATAACATTTTGGATAATCCCTCTAGTTGGTGGACACTTGGCTTGGTGCTGGAGTATTGAACAGGCTATAGTCAATAGTACTTGCTTAACACTTGTTTATTCGTGCTACATCTAAACAGGTTGTCTCAGGAAAAATCCGATAGAAGTGGTCAGCGGGAGTGGGCCAACCAGACCAGAGGCAGAGGCCAACCAGACAAAGCTGAGAGTGAGGGAGCTGGGCAGCAACCAGACTGGGTGGCGAGGGTTAAAGAGAGAAGAGACTAGGCCAAATAGCCAGCAGTTGCAGTCAGGAGCAGACGCAATCGTTGAGGGCAAGGATCGAGACCCGGCCACCTGAGCAAGGTGAGCAGAACAGCAGTTGGAAGGTGTGAAGATGGCCAGGCATGCGCCAGCGTTGTATTTTGGGGAAAACAAACGGGGAGTAGTGGCCAGCGGGAGCGGGGTGACTCGATCAGAGCCAGAGGCCAGCCATGCAAAACGGAGAGTGAGAGCGCTTGGGCAGAAACTCCCCAAGACCCCCAAAAAATTACGGCCGTGATTTATCGGCTGCATCCCACCGGAATCGGAGTGCGATATAGCCGTTAGGTCCTGGGAAAAGCCTCTCCCAGGATTCCCGACGGACGTTACACCTTGCGATATCTAACAAGATCTAGCAAGACATTGCGATCTGAATCCCACCCACAATGGACAGGACCCAAGATTTGCATAGCTAAAATACTTAAAAGCTCACTTAGCTATGCTGCGGCTGGATCAAACAGCCACCCAGTACCGAGCAGCCTCACCGAGGAGACCCAGCCAGCGCCATTTAGCTTGGTCCCCACAAACAGGACTTGGGGAGGGTGGGGAGATCTCCCAGGCATTCGGAGATCTCCTGGTGATCGCCTCCGGGCCAGGCTGGCACTCTTGCACAACTGCTCCATCCAGGCAGCTTGGCACTGCCGCTCTGGAGGGCCAAGCTCGCATCTTACCCACGCCAGGGATCAGGCCTGGGGGTGCCCTGTTGGTATGTGGTGAGGTGCGTGGTGAGAGATAGAGATCTCCTCTTGACACAGCTCCTCAGTCTGGCCTTGGCAGGGCATTCCCCACCAGGATAGAGTGCCATTGGCTGGTAATATCTGGCACTTCCCGCCCATTGTCTTTTTTTGTTAAATTGCAACCTAAGTGCGGGTCTCACCAAAAAAGCCAACGGGAAACACCCCACCAAACCCACCCAAAAATTATACTTCAATGTTTCCATTAAATCGGGCTCTATATGTCGTTAACTATTTACATTACATTTCTGTAGCTCCCTTTTTAACAACTAAAGATTCCACCCAGTAAGTTTTTCTCCCTCCCCAAGTCACAGTCCGTTGGGATTCAGTGTCCCACAGTATTCTTGGCCCTTAGAGAAGATGTCTTGGATACACCACAGAATCATACAGTACAGAAAAGGCCCTTTGGCCCCTCGAGTCTGCACCAATACATGAAAAACACCTCGGCCAGGATTCTCCTTTCTGGGGACTAAGTTCCCACGCCGGCGGGAAAACCGGCGCCAACCACTCCGGCGCCAACAGCCCCCGAAAGTAAGGAATTCTCCTTATTTTCAGGAGTTAGGTGCACGGCGGAGGTGTTGGCGCCACTCCAGCCAGCGCCGCAGAGACGACGCGAGTTCGCGCATGTGCGGAACGGCTGGCGTGATCTCACGCATGCGCAGACCGGCTGGCGTATTTCCGCGCATGCGCGGGGGTTCTCTTCGCTGCTCCGGCTCCCGGGCAATATGACGGAGCCCTGCAGGGGCCCGGCATGGAGGAAAGAAGTGCCCCCACGGAACCCGCCCGCCGCAGATTGGCTGGCCCCGATTGCGGGCCAGGCCACTGTGGGATCCCCCCCGGGATCGGATCCCCCCGTGCCCCCCCCCCCCCCCCCCGAGGACCACCTTCGCATACTCACCTGCCAGGTCCCGCCGTTCGTGAGGTGAGTAATTCACACCGGCGGGACTGGCCAAAATTGGATGGCCGCTCGGTCCATCGGGGCCCGGAGAATCGCCAGGGGGGGGGGCGCTGTCAACGGCCACCCGAAAAATGGCGGCGGAGAATAGGGGAGCCAGCGTCGGGATGTCGGGATGGGATTCGTGCCTCCCCCCAGGGGAGAATCCCGGCCCCCATCTGTCTATCTAATCCCATTTACTAGCACTTGGCACATAGCCTTGAATGTGAAGCCTCAGAGTCACGCCAAATTATAGTCTGATTAAATTCCAAGCGGAATTTGCCTCACATACTCGATCGCTTTATCAAAAGTAAAGTTATCTTTGGTCTTCAGCAAGTCAGAGTGCTTTTTATCTTGGGCAACCATGACTATGTAATCACAGATTAGCTTGTCCTTCTGAACCTCAAATCCACAAGAACTGGCTAGGCAACACAAGCTGGTGAGAAATAATTTAATCGATTAACAGGCCTTTGGGACCTCTGGTTAAAACGTGTTCACGCTATTACTAAGTTTGCTTTGGGCTAAATGGGTGCCAAAAGCTTTCAGAATAGTCTCAAAGTCCATGGTGAACTGTTCCACAGTTGCAGGAGGCCTGGGAGGAAGAGGAGCAATGAGTGCTTTGAAACTCAGGTAAGCCTGGGATCTTGTTGGGTCAGGTTGGTAGGCCCTGGTAAAGGGGTGGGGGAACACATTGAACAGGGCAGGTGGGGGAGCTGAAAGAGTGGACACAGATAAAACTGATTGGGGGTTCCAATATACATAGGGGCCTGGGAAGGAGACAATGTTGCACTCCCCCACCCACCACCCACGCTTTCAATCACCAGCAAACCAGCTACAGGTTGGGCGCAAGCCACTCCCGCTGCCCATCAAAATCGGACTGATGTGGGTAGAGGCTCTTATTTGCAAACTAATTGTCCATTGAAGGGCCTCTATTGGGGTGGGCCACCCAACACCTCCCTGCCACCTATAGGATTGTGTTGGGGTAGACGTGCTGATGGCATAGCCCTAATTTCACAGGTCCATCCACTATTTTCCTGCCCGCATGTGGCCGATAAAATTCAGCCCAGGGTTCTTTCTTATCCTAGGCATTTGGAGTTGATCAAATTGATTGTCACAATCTGGTTTCAGCAGGGAATCAATTGCAATATTCACTGAGATTCCTCATTATGGTCAGTGGATAATAAAACGTTTGGTGCACAGTGAACATTTTAAAATCTTAATGGTACACCCAAAGTCAAAGCATCTTTGAAAAATGCCTTTCGGTTCAGAGAGAAGGAATGCTTTATGACAATTTGACCATGTGCAAATGATGTGATGATCCTTTTAAGTATAATTTACATCTGTAAACCAAAAAGCTCATCGTCATACAGATAGTGTTCAATATTTATAATAATTTTAAGTAATGCAATTATCCAAACCAACCATTTCTAATGAATGGCAACTATCATTTGAAAAAAAAAATTGAATTTAAAACCGATTTAAGGTTCAGTCAAAGAAAGAGGATTCCCAGAGATTAAATATTTGATGATGAAGCCGAACGAATTTGACTTTTCCCTTGGGTTCATTACACCAACCGTACTAATCTGAGCCAATTCTTCTTCACAGGATGTTCCGAGATGCATTCTGAACCTCTCAATCATATCTGGAGGACTAAAAGCTGAGATTCCCTGGTGTCATTAGGGACAAGAGTCAATCCAGTTTTATATCATGTTAGCAGAACACAGCTTTACTGAGCAAGCTCCAGGGATGGTCTAAATTGCAAAGAAAAAGAAAGATAGCCCAATGATTACTGAAAATTGCTGCAACTGAAGCCACCACAGATTCCCTCCTGAACAAGTCTATGCGACACTAGTACTGAACAGACTCAAGCTGATTCAATTCAGAATAGAAGCTAGTAAGGAAGAGCAAAGGAGAGATGTACGTCCCTGCATTTCAGATTTCTAAACACAAGTGCAAGTTTGGTTGCAAAGGATGCTGCAACTGAGGACTGAACAAAATTGTATTCTGTGAATTAGCCAACAAGACTTGTTGTAATGGAAACTGGGGGTGGGAAATGCTAATGGGTCTGTTGCTGGAGAAAAGGATGGCCTGTAAAGTAGAAAACCAGCAACACAGAAAGAAAAACAAAAGCAATACAACAGGGAAATAGCAATACTGTTTTTTTCCTTCTGGGAAGACTTACTGTTCTCTAACAGCAAAGAATCTTTGTACAGAAAAGTTTAAAGGACTGATGATAAGTGGAACTGAAGGCCACCTCTTGACAGCAGAAATCTTGGAAGGCCACAAAATCAGAAAATATGATAACAGGGAGCAAAGGGTTATGTTACGGAGGTTAGGTTTCATAAACTTGGAGCTAGATTCTCTGCCCCGCCGCGCCACATTTCTCCCCCAACCTACCAGCGGGATTCTCCATTATGCAGGCCGGACAATGGGGTTTCCCATTGTGGGACAGCCCCACGTCGTCAGGAAACGTCAGCAAAACGGAGAATCACGCCGGCGGAGAATCCCGCCCCTGGTTTGCATTGCCTGGAGTTTAGAAAGTTGAGGTGTGATCTAATTGAAGTGTTTAAAATAAACCAAGTTAATTGGGTCAACATGAAGAAGCCATTTCCTCTCTTAGTGACTACAGAACAAGGGGGAAAATAGGGCCAGGCACCTTCAAAACAAGAAAAGCTTTGTTTCCATACAGTGTAGTGGGAATCTGGAATTCCCTCTACTGCTGGTTATTCTAGTCAGATTTTTAAAAATGTCATGATAAAAGACAACTTAAGATCCACTTTCTCCCAAAATTAAAAGACAGTCAACCCATGGAGAGCTCAGCTGACAGGTACAATGAGAATCAGAAGGCAGCATGACTCAGATCCTGGTAGCTGCACTTCACACTCCACAGTGATCATTCCAGGTCAGTAACAAGTACAACGTCAGCACTACACTGTCTCTCAATCAATCAATGGGTATTTATAAATAAAACAATCTCATACTTCCAGCAGAGAATGTGCGCTGGATTCTTCAATGAGCACGTTCTATCAGTGCACTTCCCTGCTGTCAACACCGGATCAATGAACTGTGCTGTAATTGTGAAACAACCACAAATGGCTGCTGCACTTTCAGAGCATCAACTCGTCGTCAACATTGAAAGGCAATGCAGCACTGTGGGGTGTCTGACAATATCAGAGAACTGGATTTTCCTTCCCATGGAGGAAAAGAGGGGTTGGGTCTGTTTCCAGGTTCTGAACCCACCCTCTGGAGGGACAGAAACAGCCACTGCAAATTTCAAAGGGGCATTTAATTGGTCTGGAGATGGTTTCCCCATCCAATTAAGGACTGTGGCCCTCCAGCTTTGATAGCTGTCCAAAGACTTTCCACTGGAGAGGAGCAGCAAGCTGTAATGGCAGATAATAAGTGGTGACGTTGCTCCAAGATGAGGAAGGTGTCTCCTCTCTCACAGTTTTTATTCATTTTGGGAGAGGGTGGTGGTGAAGGGGCCTCCACATGGTAGCCTGTGGATGGTGCAGCATCCAGGCAGTCAATAAAGGAAGACGTCAAGGAGCCCACCTCCATGCAGTTAAATTGACAGCTGCTGCCTCCAAGAAGCTGACTGGAAAACCTGAGATAGTCTCCTTTAATTGCCTTCAATTAGGCTCTTGGGGCGGTTGCCCTGCTGGCCACCAATCCCACCTCTGCAATCTGGACCAAGGATGGTGTTGGGGAGTTTGATAAGCAAATGGCTGGAATACTAGCATTCCTTGCAATAACAATGAAAAAGTAGAAAGTGCTCTCCTGCACTTGGAAGGATGTGCCTGTATATGAGCACTCTTCCATAATGCCAGGACTTCAAGGAAAGGTAACAGCCGCCAAAGTACTTTTTAAAAAAAAGTAGTGTCATCACTACTGTAGCATAATTTGTGCACAGTAAGATCCAAAAGGTCAGCCATAATCAGTTACATTTTTGTAATGGGCTGGCTTGATGAGGGATAAATCATCATAGAATCTACAGTGCAGAAGGAAGCCATTTGGCCCAGCAAGTCTACACTGGCTCTTGAAAGAGCAGCCTACTTAAGCCCAGGCCTCCACCCTATCCCCTATAACCCAGTAACCCCACCTAACCTTTGGGATCTAAGGGGCAATTTAGCATGGCCAATCCACCTAACCTGCACATCTTTGGACGTGGGAGGAAACCCACGGAGTTGATAAGTTGACTGGGCAGAATTTCCTTGCATTTCTTCAAACATCCCGTGGGATCTTTTACATTTACCCAAGTGAGCAGATAAGTTTCTCACCTCACCCGAAAGACAGCACCTTCAATAGTGGACCACACACCAAGATGGAAATTCTCACCCAGATAGATATTATGCTCAACTAGCTGGAGTAGTACATGAGCTTGCACATTCTAGCTCAGAGCCAACAAGGTGACCACTCTCCAAAAGGTACCATTCACCTATAACTGCCGTCTTTGCTAAACTACACTGGCAGGTCTTCAATGATTTAATACATGGAAAGTGCTGTTCCTCTTTAAAAGAGATGCAGGCTGTCTTTAAATGAGATCAAAGGCATCCCAATTTTTCATCCCTGGGAGCTGCCAACAAACAGCTCATGCAGAACTAGCAGCTCACCTGTCATGATCAAGTGAGACAAGCCATTCATTTGGTTCATGCCTCTCACCAACGTCATCACTGTGGTCATTACTCCCACTGTCACACAAGTTAATTTTTTTCCCCTCAGTTTTTCCACCAACAACTTAATTAGGATAACTAAAAATACAATATCTCCTCTGTAATGAAGAGCTGATCTTTCAAATTGCAAGTACTTTGCTCAAAGGCACCCTTGAAGGTGAACGCCACTCGATAATGCTCAGAGGGAAGAAGCCTCACTTCAGAGTTACTGAGTACATTTTCACCATTAACAGCAGGAACCAGAAGGACAAACTGTCAGTAATAGGTTTCGGTCTAATTATAAATTGGAAGAGAAATAACGGCCAACATTTCCACACCATTAGAGTATAGGTTGGTAAAAACAACATGAGGTGCCAATAAGGTTCCATATTTTTTGCCAACAGTAAACAAAATCAGCCAGTAACTAAAATGACAAAATCTGATGGCTTTTAATACATGTGCAATTTTAATGCTGCAACAAGATAGGTGTGCCTATACTCCAGACATCACTGCTTTAAAAACACAACAGATATTCAACTAACCATCCCACCAACTTCCGGTTGCGACGATGACCAGCTAAGCCGCACGTTTCGGCGGCTCCAGCTCGAACGGACCTTCGGGCTCTTTTAAGAGCCCCAACGGGGAATTTTTTCGGGATGAAACCCGGTGTGGGGTGAGACAACAGGGAGTCCCCCCCCAACGAAAAAGAAAAATATCGGCGCCGGCGGCCAGATCACGAAGAATCCTCGACGACAGGGGCAGAAGGAAAAAGGAGCAAGATGGCGGCGGAGAGAGCCCAGGCGACATGGGGGCCAGACCAGGATGAATTTTTGAGACAGTGTGTGGAGCTGCTTAAGAAGGAGGTGCTGGCCCCGATGCTACAAGCAATTGAGGGGCTTAAGGAGGCACAAAAGACCCAGGAGATGGAGCTCCGCGTGGTGGAGCAGAAGGTGACGGACAATGAGGACGAGATCCTGGGCCTGGCGGTCAAAACGCAGACGCACGAGGCGCTCCACAAAAAGTGCATTGAAAGGATTGAAGTCCTAGAAAACAGATCACGGAGAAAGAACCTTCGGATCCTGGGTCTCCCCGAGAGAGTGGAAGGAGCGGACGGCGGGGCTTACGTGAGCACGATGCTACGCTCGCTAATGGGAGCTGAGGCCCCCTCGGGCCCCTTGGAAGTGGAAGGGGCCCATCGGGTCCCTGCGAGGAGACCAAAGGCGGGAAAA
This sequence comes from Scyliorhinus torazame, assembly GCF_047496885.1. NCBI lineage: Eukaryota > Metazoa > Chordata > Chondrichthyes > Carcharhiniformes > Scyliorhinidae > Scyliorhinus > Scyliorhinus torazame. The sequence continues at coordinate 235,724,944 of NC_092714.1, read as the reverse complement.
CCACCTAGGGCGACGATCGTGCGATTTCATCGCTTCCATGACAGAGAGGTGATTCTGAGATGGGCCAGAAAGGTACAAAGTAGTAGATGGGAGAATGCGGTGGTACGGGTGTACCAGGATTGGAGTGCGGAGGTGGCGAGAAGGAGGGCGAGTTTTAATCGAGCCAAGGAGGTGCTACACAAGAAGAAGGTGAAGTTCAGGATGTTGCAGCCGGCGCGACTGTGGGTCACGCACCAGGAGAGGCATCACTACTTCGAAACGGCGGAAGAAGCATGGACCTTCATTAAAAACGAGAAACTGGATCAGAACTGAGGGACTGCTGTTGGAGGGGAAACGACAATGCTGATGTATATAGAGATGTAAATTGGGGAGGGGGGGGACACTAAGAAATGTGGGCGCCGGTGGGGGGGGGGAAGAAGAGACATAGGCAGGGGATGGGAAATGGGGGTGGGGCAGCAGAGGGAGCTGCGCCACAAGGGGCGGGACGGCTCTAGAGAACACTGGGCTTATTGTTCTTGTTCCCGCGCCAGAAAGATGATGGCGGGAAGATAGGCGCAAGGTAGATGGGAGTTCCCCACACGGGGGGGGGGGGGGGGGGGGGGGGGGGGGGGGGGGTCAAGGAGAGAGCGGGAGAAGCCGGGGTCAGTTGAAGTCAGCTGACTTTCGGAAGCAATATGGGGGGAGTAATCATGCTAGATGGGGATCTAGCGGGGGGTGGGGGGGGGGGGGGGGAGTGGGGGAGGATAACTGGGTTGCTGCTGCAGAGATCGAAGAGGAACTGGTAAAAGAAAAGGTGGTCGGGGCGGGAAATGGGGGTGGGTGCGTGGAACCGGGACGTGGGACTGGCTTAGAGAGGGTGATGGCTAGTCGACAGGGGAGGGGGGCAGGCAGCCCCCCAGTTCGGCTGATCACGTGGAACGTGAGAGGCCTAAATGGGCCGATTAAAAGGGCCCGAGTGTTCACGCACTTAAAAGGACTGAGGGCAGACGTGGCCATGCTTCAGGAGACGCACCTGAAGGTGGCGGACCAATGTAGGTTAAGGAAAGGATGGGTGGGACAGGTGTTCCACTCAGGGTTGGATGCAAAGAACAGAGGGGTGGCCATACTGGTGGGGAAAAGGGTGTCATTCGAAGCGAGGAACATTGTAGCAGACAGCAGAGGCAGATATGTGATGGTGAGTGGCAGACTGGAGGGAATGGAGGTCGTGTTGGTTAACGTATATGCCCCGAATTGGGATGATGCGGGATTTATGAAGCGGATGCTGGGACGTATCCCGGAACTGGAGGTAGGAAACCTGATAATGGGGGGGGGGGGTACTTCAACACCGTGTTGGGCCCAGGGTTAGATAGATCTAGATCTAGGACCGGAAGAAGGCCGGCAGCGGCCAAGGTGCTTAGGGGGTTTATGGACCAAATGGGCGGAGTGGATCCGTGGCGATTTGTTAGGCCGATGGCCAAAGAGTTCTCCTTCTTCTCCCATGTTCACAAGGTGCACTCCCGGATAGATTTCTTTGTTTTGGGAAGGTCACTGATCTCGAGGGTGGAAGGAACTGAGTACTCAGCCATAGCTGTTTCAGATCATGCCCCACACTGGGTGGACCTGGAACTAGGAGAGGAGAGGGAGCAGCGTTCACTCTGGCGACTGGATTTGGGATTACTGGCGGATGAGGGAGTCTGCGGAAGGGTGCGGGGGTGTATCGAAAGGTACCTGGAGGCCAATGACAACGGGGAGGTCCGAGTAGGAGTAGTATGGGAAGCACTAAAGGCGGTGGTCAGAGGAGAGCTGATCTCCATCAGAGCCCACAAGGGGAAAATAGAGGCCAAGGAAAGGGAAAGACTACTGGGGGAGATTTTGAGGGTAGATAAAGAATACGCGGAGGCCCCGGAGGAAGGACTATACAGGGAGAGGCGACAACTCCAGGCGGAGTTCGACCTGTTGACCACAAGGAGGGCGGAGGCACAGTGGAGGAAGGCATAGGGGATGAGATATGAATATGGGGAAAAGGCGAGTCGCCTGTTGGCCCATCAGCTGCGAAAGAGGACAGCGGCGAGGGAGATAGGGGGAATTAGGGATGAAAAGGGAGCTACGGTGCGGAGAGCAGGGAAGATAAACGAGGTGTTTAAGACCTTTTATGAGAGACTATATAGGTCCCAACCCCCGGAGGGAAAAGAGGAGATGCGGCAGTTTTTGGACCAATTAAGGTACCGAGGGTGGAGGAGCAGGGGGTGGAAGGCCTGGGGGCGCCGATTGGGGTGGACGAGGTTACCAAGGGGCTGGGGAACATGTAGGCAGGGAAGGCCCCGGGACCAGATGGGTTCCCGGTGGAATTCTATAGAAAATATGTGGACTTGTTGGCCCCACTGCTGGTAAGGACCTTTAACGAGGCCAGAGAAGGGGGGACCCTACCCCCGACAATGTCGGAGGCGACGATATCGCTAATCTTGAAGCGGGATAAAGATCCGCTGCATTGCGGGTCCTATAGGCCTATCTCACTGCTAAATGTGGACGCCAAGTTGCTAGCAAAGGTTCTGGCAACGAGGATAGAGGATTGTGTCCCGGGGGTGGTGCACGAAGACCAGACAGGGTTCGTAAAGGGGAGACAACTAAATGTCAACGTGCGACGGCTATTAGGGGTGATAATGATGCCCCCAGCAGAGGGGGAGGCAGAGATAGTGGCGGCAATGGATGCAGAGAAGGCATTTGATAGGGTGGAGTGGGAGTATCTATGGGAGGTGCTGAGGAGGTTCGGGTTCGGGGACGGGTTTGACAGCTGGGTTAAACTCCTCTATGGGGCCCCAACGGCAAGTGTGGTCACAGGTCGGCAAAGGTCGGAGTATTTTCGACTACACAGGGGAACAAGACAGGGATGCCCGTTGTCCCCATTACTGTTCGCGTTGGCAATTGAACCACTGGCCATAGCACTGAGAGACTCCAGAAAATGGAGAGGGGTGATTAGAGGGGGAGAAGAACACCGAGTGTCACTCTACGCGGATGACCTACTGCTGTATGTGACGGACCCAGTGGGGGGGATGACAGAGGTCATGCAGATATTGAGGGAGTTTGGCGATTTCTCGGGATATAGGCTTAACATGGGAAAGAGTGAGCTTTTTGTGATACACCCTGGGGACCCGAGTAGAGGGATAGATGGCCTACCGCTAAGGAGAGTGGAAAGAAACTTCCGATACCTGGGAATTCAGATAGCCAGGAGCTGGGGAACCTTACACAGACTCAATCTGACACGACTGGTGGAACAAATGGAAGAGGATTTCAAAAGGTGGGACATGCAGCCGCTGTCACTGGCGGGCAGAGTGCAGGCAATTAAGATGATGGTCCTCCCGAGGTTCCTATTTGTTTTCCAATGTCTCCCTATACTGATCACTAAGGCCTTCTTTAAAAAAATAGATAGGAGTATCACGAGCTTTGTGTGGGCAGGGAAGGCCCCGAGGGTCAGGAGGGGGTTCCTACAACGTAGCAGAGACAGAGGGGGACTGGCGTTGCCGAATTTGGGCGACTACTACTGGGCCGCCAATGTGGCGATGATTCGTAAATGGATGGTAGAGGGAGAGGAAGCGGCGTGGAAAAGGTTGGAGATGAAGTCCTGCAAAGGGACGAGTTTAAAGCGCTGGTGACGGCGCCTCTACCGCTCTCCCCCAAAAAATTTACCACAAACCCAGTGGTGGCGGCAACATTAAGTATCTGGGGGCAATAGAGGCGACAGAGGGGTGTGCTGGGAGCCTCGGTGTGGTCCCCGATCAGGAACAACCATAGGTTTGCCCCAGGGAGGCTGGACGGAGGATTCCAGAGCTGGCACCAGGTATGAATCAGGAGAGTGGGAGATTTATTTATAGACGGGACGTTTGCGAGCTTGGGAGCGCTTGAGGAAAAGTATGAGCTGCCCCGGGGAAATTTCTTTAGATATATGCAGGTGAGAGCGTTCACGAAACAACTGGTGAGGGAATTTCCGCTGCTCCCGACACAAGGGATCCAGGACAGGGTGCTTTCGGGGGGGTGGGTCGGGGAGGGCAAAGTGTCAGAGATATACCGGGAGATGAGAGAAGAGGGGGAGGAGTTGGTGGGCGAACTGAAGGGAAAATGGGAAGAGGAGCTCGGGGAGGAGATTGAGGAGGGTTTTTGGGCTGATGCCCTAAGCAGGGTAAATTCCTCTACCTCGTGTGCCAGGCTTAGCCTGATCCAATTTAAGGTGCTGCATAGAGCACACATAACGGGAGCAAGGTTGAGCAGGTTCTTCGGAGTGGAGGACAAGTGTGGGAGGGTGTGGGGGAAGCCCGGCGAACCACACACATATGTTTTGGTTGTGTCCGGCACTGGAGGGGTATTGGAGGGGAGTGACTGGAGTGATCTCGAAGGTGGTGAAGGTCCGGGTCAAGCCAGGCTGGGGGTTAGCCATATTTGGAGTAGCGGATGAGCCAGGAGTGCAGGAGGCGAAAGAGGCCGATGTCGTGGCCTTTGCGTCCCTAGAACCCAGCGTAGGATTTTACTCATGTGGAGGGAGGCGAAACCCCCCAGACTGGAGGCCTGGATAAACGATATGGCGGGGTTCATAAAACTAGAGCAGATGAAGTTTGCGGTGAGAGGATCAGCTCAAGGGTTCACCAGACGGTGGCAACCATTCCTCGACTACCATAGACGGCCAGCAGCAGCAACCCAGGGGGGGTAAATTGTTTGGGTTTTTGGAGGGGGAGAGGGGGCGGGGGGGAGTATTACTTCGTGTTATTTGGTTAGTTTACCATGTTAGTTACACAATGTTATATTACAGTTATCATGTTACTTTTATTTCTATTTCTTTGATTTGTAAGGGAAAAAACTGTTTGAAAACTTTAATAAAATATAGATTTTTAAAAAAACTAACCATCCCACCACCCCCTCCCCCTCCCCAATCACCGTCCCCTACACACATCCCCATCCCCACAAAATCACTGAAGTAGAGGGTATAGAATAATTGGGTTTCAGTCTCAGACAGAGATTGAACGTGACAGGCTCATCGTAATCTGACACAATTTCAGGGGAATTAAAATATGATGATATCCAAAGCCACTATAATTTAATCAGTCGCCAATACCAGTGGCCACAACATCCACAATTATACCTCAGTCTTCTAGGCTCCATTCTTTTGTTTTGCAGATTACATCAATAATCACCCAGCCATGTGTAGATACATCCAACAGTTTCACTGGTTAAAAAGAACAGAGACACATCTGTTTCCTTAAAATTAGGCCATCAAAAGTGAATTTAATAGCTCAGAAAGGGATGGGTGGGTTTCTCCAGAGGATCTCCGAACCATCAACAGCACTTATTTTGAACTTTCTACTTAACTAAAAACACATCTAAATTATGCTGCTCATTTTAATTGATAAACGGGCAATATTTAAAGAAAACATCAACCCTCATCAAACCTTACTTCATCACCTGTAGTAGAAAAAGGGGCTTGTTTAGCACACAGTTAAATCGCTGGCTTTGAAGGCAGGCCAACAGCACAGTTCAATTCTCGTACCAGCCTCCCCGAACAGGCGCCGGAATGTGGCGACTAGGGGCTTTTCACAGTAACTTCACTGAAGCCTACTTGTGACAATAAGCGATTTTAATTTCAATTACATCTGCTGAGGAGGCAATGCTCTGATAGTGTTCAAATTCTATGAATTCCATTAAGATTCTGAGGCTAGAAACACCAGCACAGACCAGATGAGCTGAATGACCAGTTTCTGTGCCATACATTCGACATAACTGTGCCTTAGAATGTTTTTCAAGTTGTTTTGCTGTAACATAGCACAACCCACTAATGGTCATCAGGAGTTATTCATTGATTAATGCGCTACAGATTACAAACATTATTATTATGTACCATGAGAATAAAACAATTCTGAAGAAATGCATGCTGGTTCTGAAGTGCAAGTTGAAAACAGAACTGAAAGTGAGTTCATAGGCAACTAGTGTCAAAGATTTAATTTGTTTTAATTTGCTTTTGTTAAATTGAAGTTCTGCATCCATTTCAGAGCTTGAACGTGAGGAGAACAATAAGTAACATCAATACAACCCTATCATTTAAGTCATGCAAAATAAAATCTGAAAAGTATGCCAACTACAAATAGATTATGGCACCAGCAACCGATCATCTTGATCATTTATAAAATGCTTCTCTTAATTGATTTTACAAAGCCACACTGCACATTCAATTACATCCATTTAATGAACGTCAGAATTATCAAAAGGTGCTTCTTTCCTTCTGCTGTACCCATCTATTTTCAAAAGAATCAGCTCTCCAGTATCAAATCATTCAGATAAAAGTCATTAACACAGCAAGCAAAGTGAATTATGGAGGGGAAGTAGAGCATGATGTGCTTCATTGAAATAAAGGACATTGCTACTTTCACCATAATCCCTTGGAACATGATTTAATCAGCAATCAATTCACCTCAAGCACTTGGCACAATTTCGTTTTTAAAAAGGAAAAAAGTGAATGAAAATCTGCTTTTACAAATTGCTAATTTGGAACAGTAAATGCAAATTGTGAAGCTAAGGTTAGTAATAAATTTAAATTGCTCAAGGTGAGACATTGAACCTTGGTCAGCATCCTCTGTGAATATTGAAACAACACTAAATGAAGCATTTTGTGGATCAATTCACTGCTCGATTATTTGAAAGCAAGGCAACTATTTATAGAGTTATAGGTACAATTAAGTCGAAGGTGGAAAAGAAAAATGATGCGGAATGTGGTGTAACAATATTTTTCATTAAATGTCAGGGGAAGATATGTATCAAACCTATTTTGCAACGCAAATTGGAATGGAATTTTCAGCTGTGTGTGGAGGCGTTTTTAAGTGCATACATAAATGGCCATGCTGAGTTCTTGTTTGGAGAAAATCCAAGTTCCCCTGAATTCCCAAGCCCTTTTTTTTGCAAGTTGAGATGTCACAGCCATTCCAGCTGGATGCATGGTTTCCCATTTCAAATGAGGATGAAAATTCAATTTCCTCCCACACACCATTTTCATCTTGGTAGCATAGTGGTTAGCACTGTGGCTTCACAGCGCCAGGGTCCCAGGTTCGATTCCCGGCTTGGGTTACTATCTGTGCGGGGTCTGCACGTTCTCCCCGTGTCTGCGTGGGTTTCCTCCAGGTGCTCTGGTTTCTTACCACAAGTCCCGAAAGATGTGCTGTTAGGTAATTTGGACATTCTGAATTCTATCTCTGTGTACCTGACCAGGCGCCGGAATGTGGCGACTAGGGGCTTTTCACAGTAACTTCATTGCACTGTTAATGTAAGCCTACTTGTGATAATAAAGTTTATTACCTTCTACCTTACCATCTTTTAATGTGGTCTTTTGGAACCTCATTAAAAGCACGCCAGATTTGAGAATTCACAAAGGAAATGGAGAGCAGACTGAGGAGTCCAGAACATTCTGAAAGCTGAAGGGCAAGTAAATGTTTTCACACCTTAATTATTATTGGGTGTTGTATTCCTATATAGATATGTTTTTAATGCAGTGATTCATCACAGCGATCTATCCTTTTAAAGGTAAGTTGACCTTTACATTGACCAACCTTGTGTATTTGTTCACATGCATTACAGTGCTTTTCAAATGGAGAAAGCATCATAATGTAAAGGTTACAAAATGCTCATGGCCATCATGCTGATGAAAATAAACTAACCACCCTTACTTACATTGATTGACTGGCACTATGCTTTGAGATTGAAATGAACACATTGGACGGGATTCTCCCTTCTGGGGACTAAGTCCCCATGCCGGCGGGAGAACCGGCGCCAACCACTCCGGCATCAACAACCCCGAAAGTGCGGAATTGTCCGCACTTTCGGTAGCTAGGTGGACGGCGGAGAGGTTGGCGCCGCTCCAGCCGCCGCAGGAGGGGCTGCGCGAGTTCGCGCATGTGCCAAAGGGCCGGCGTGATCTTGCGCATGCGTGGAACTGCCGCCGTGGTTCCGTGAATGCGCAGACCGGCCGGCGAATTTTGGTGCATATGGGGGGGGTTCTCTTCTCCGCACCGGCCATGGCGGAGCCCTACAGGGGCCGGCGCGGAAAGAAGAAGTGCCCCCACTGAACAGGCCCGCCTGCAGATCAGTGGGCCCCGATCGCGGGCCAGGCCACCATGGGGACCCCCCCTCCGGGGTTCGGATCCCCCCGTTCCACCCCCCCCTCCCCCCCGAGGACCGCCCCAGCCGACTTACCTGCCAGGTCGCTGTGAGTTGAGTGATTCACGGCGGTGGGACTGTCCAAAGATGGACGGCCGCTCGGCCCATCGGGGCCCAGAGAATTGGCAGGGGGGCCGCTGCCAACAGCCCCCGACCGGCATTGCTTGAATCCCGTCCCCGCCCGAAAAATGCCGCCGGAGAATACTGCAGCCAGCGTCGGGCCGGGAGAATCCCTCCCCTTTTTTTTTAGTTCCCAGGGAGTAGTTGATTGTTTGGACAGCTGTGGCCATTGTCAATGCTTCAGAGTTTCAAGTGCCAATAGATTTCAGCATGGTAGGTGTCCCATTCACCCGAGAATGAATGACAGTTTCAAGAAATTGTAATAAACAGGTTGGCCTTTCCATGTGGCTTCCGGTTATTGTCACAAGAGTCACAAGAATGTCAATAGATTTTTTTAAAACCCATATGGCATTTCTTTCTCCCAATATCACTGATAGCGGCTTTTATTAGATGGAGGATTTTTACTCTTCCATCTCCTCCTCCCCTCACCACCCAAAATGAAAATATTTTCATTTGGTATTTTATGGAACTGGAGGACTGCACATAGAATAAACTGGGTCTGTGGCTATGGAGGTGGCAGCGGCAATCTGATTGAGGGGGAAGTGAGGTGACGCTCTTTTAACCATGTTGGGAGCTGGATTACTCGGTTGGAGAATCGAGACAGGCCATCTAATCAGCCCACCTCCGTACCCTCACTTCTCCCACAGTCCCAATTACACTGTGAACCAACCCCAGTGTGACGAGACAAAAAGAGCGCGCAAGGTCACACATGGTTCAGATGTATAGTTTCATAGAATTTACAGTGCAGAAGGAGGCAATTCGGCCCATCGATTCTGCACCAGCCTTTGGAAAGAGCACGCCACTAAAGCCCACACCTCCACCCTATTCCCATAACCCAGCAACCCCACCTAACTTTTTTGGACACTAAGGGCAATTTATCATGGCCAATCCACCTAACCTACACATCTTTGGACTGTGGGAGAAAACCGGAGCACCGGGAGGAAACCCACGCACACCTGGGGAGAACGTGCAGACTCCACACAGACAGTGACCCAAGCCGGGAATTGAACCTGGGACCCTGGAGCTGTGAAGCAACTATGCTAAACACCATGCTACGTGCTGCCCATTGAGCCATAAAAGTGCACATATTAGGATTTTCCAGTGCACAAAAAGGAAGATATTGCCCATTCTGTGTGCAGTAATTATCACCTATTTTGCAATATGTATTCTACACAGTAATCTTGTAACTATGATAACTTTAAAAGCTTTAGATTATGGACCTGAGGTTTTATGCAACATTCAATTTTATACAGCATTCAATATTCTGTTCTTAAACCAAGAAACAATGAATACATTATTTATCAAAAATACACATGGACAAATTACTGTACAGCTTTGAGATCGGTTTTATCATAGGCAATCAAGTCAAACACCTTGCTGGGATGAAGTAGTAACTTCTTGCAGCAATTTCAGCTAATTTTTCTACACTTCCTCTGAATATCATCATTTCAGACACAAATCCTGATGGCAGTAAAAATTTAGTTTTTAATGGGCTGGAGCATTATTCAAATGATCTGCCTTACTGATGGTCAAACGATTAAGCAGTTTTGTTAGATTAACAACTATGATTTGCACAAATAAATTTGACTGAACAAAAGAATAACATTTTATAAAATTACAGTTTGAATTTCCCTTAATTACAGTTTGCACTCCATTCATTCAAAATATAGAACCTAGTCTCATCCTTGAAATGCTAATCACTTTTCATCACATCTCAATTATATGATAATTTTACAAAATTAAGTAAAAGTCAGCCAATTAAGCCATTATTGTTTGACCATCAGTCTGTTTCACAAAATGATCCCCGCTTACATTACAATGTAATGTTTATTGGATGTGGATCACTAGAATGCAGAAATATTCATACAATTTGACAAAAGGGAATGTCTAAAGTTCAATTCTAGGAAATGCTGCCTGATATACAAACTCTCAGAGCTTCCCAGCTAGTTACATCCAAAATGTCACCACATGATTGGATTCATGTTACACATTAAGCAAATGGCCTTTTAAATACTGCTGTGCTAGACTTGCTGCCTCCTCATTTACCTCAGAAATTATGAATGAAACAGAGGCAGCCGTTTCAGTTCACTCAGAAAGTCAATACCAAAGGATGTGAAGAGCAATTCTTCAGCAGTATCTGGCAGGCATTGGCACTTGAGGATCACATGGCATGGAAGATACAAACCAAAATGATATATGAAACTGCCTTGGGATTACACTCCTTCAAACAGCTGTTTCTTTAGTGATTCTAGTTTCATGTTGCAGGGATAAACCACATCAACAATTCTATTTAAAAAAAAGACAATCACTAACAGCAACCTTACTCCCCTTTGAAACTATAAGGTTATATGTAATGCTGCAGGATTTAAACCATTGCTTCTAACTCATGCATACATCTTTTGAGTGAAGATAAAACCTGTACATAGTGAGACTGCACAGTTGCACAAGTGTATATCAGAGAAAGAAATACATTATAGGCCCAATCCTTGGGCGGGATTCTCCGCCCCGCCACTTTTCTGCCTCGACCCGCCGGCGGGATTCTCCGTTACGCCGGCCGGTCAATGGGGTTTCCCATTGTGGGGCAGCCCCGCGCCGGCAAAACGGAGAATCACGCCGACGGAGAATCCAGCCCTGTATTTTTGCTTTCTGACATGAATGCAAATCTCCTTAACCTTTACTACTGCTAAGTTGGTTACATAGGCAATGGTCAAACAATAATGGATAGGATTGTTACACCACACAAACAATGCATTGTTGTGCTACCATGGTGGTCTCTTACTTAAGCTGTGCAGCCTCTTTAACGTCACAAAGTCCAACTAATTTGAATGGGTACATGAGGAGATCAATTCGTAGGAGCGACATCCAAATCTCTCTGTTTCAAAAGAAAAACTTTAGTAAATGACGTGCTCAAGCAGAATAAGTGGGGCAGGCAATATTTTAGGGGGGGGGAGGTTAAATTATTATAAATCCATTTCACATGCTACGCACCAATATGTTAAGCTTGCTGGCAGAGTTGTTTATGTTTGGTGGTAATATGCAATTGGGGAGAAGGGCAGAAGATGAAGGAAACAATGGAAGGCTGTTCTTTTAAAACTGTAGGGTGGGTTACTGGTCCTTGCTGTGTTCTTAGTGCTTTTAACCAGTGCAATGGGAGCAATGAGCCCTCAAAAATAATTGGACATTAAGCTATTACTTCCGTCAGCTATCCAGACCATTCTGTTTGATTCTTGCCAAATCACTTCCACAGTCCCTTGGATTCCAATTCCCTTTCCAGCTGCTCATTTAACTGAAGCCAATCGTGTAAAGGCTTGGAATTAAATTGACAAACTGGAGTTAGGCTCAGGGTTAAGCAGGACACCACCAGACAACCTAATGCCTCCAAAACTCCAAAAACATTATCTGCCGCCTTCCCACTTCACCTTTGATGATAGCACACACACACACATACGCAGACACAAACATGCACTTGTCAACTCTATGCCTAATTTCAACAAAAATATTTATCTTTTGTGGAGGAGGGAAAATACCACAAGTATGTTTAGACTAATATCACTGAACCATTTTTTCCTCTTTTTCATCTTGTCAGTAATATTGACCAATTCACATTTGGCACAATCTAAGTCACATTCCAGAAATTCACTTGTATACTTACATTTACAAATCAATTAGATCGGGTAATTGGATACAATGCACAACCATTTTTGTTCCCAGTTTAAAATGCCATCTACACCATTTGGGATGGACGCACCTTTTTTCCTGAAACACTTGCAAACTAATTATGCTGCTCATCTGTCACATACTATTTGTCATCTGTTGCCCTCATCGAGGATTCAACACAAAGTCTTGCCCTTTTTAAAGGACCTATTCTGAGAGATCACTGCATAGAGTGTTGAATAACAAAGAACACAAACTACAATGCTGGCAAGCATATTTACCTAGTTTCTCTCAAGCAATCTAAATTTTTTTTAAAAGGCACGATCACAGAGATTTCAGAACAAATCAATTACATTATTCTGCAGAAGTGGGAATGATGCTCTGCACTATTCATAGCTGGTACTATTGTACTTTGCACTGCAGAAGGTAACACAGCATAACTCTGTCTTGAAGCTAGATCAATTGTTAATTCTAAATCTGAGATAGATAGATTTTTGCTGAGCAAAATTACTAAGGGATATTGACCAAAGGATATGGAATTAGATCACAGATCAACCATGATATCATTGAAAGGCAGAACAGTCTCGAGGGGCTGAATGGCCCACTCCTTTTCCTACGTCATTTTTTCTTCTATAATCTATTGCTGTGATAATGTTTATAGTTAATTCCAAATAAGTCACTTGCATTAGAAATGCTCATGATGTTTGAACTGCTCAGTTTCACACAATATAGCAATATGGGCAGTACAACTTGTGACTCTGTACTGATTTCAAATAACGAACCCTGTACTAATTTCAAATAATGAACACACTAGCTTCCTCAGTGTGGATAATTTTGTGTGACTTAAAATAACCTACAGTTGTCCAACTACATTTAAGCAATGTTTTAGATTTCTAATAACTGCAAATTCCAGTGCAAAAACCCATAGAACGTCTGTGGACAAGTGCAAGTGTACGGAATGACAAGCACACTTCTCACCGCTGACCGCAAATACTGAGCCAAAAATGGTGCCTGCAGAAATTGTGTTTTTAAAATCATTCAATTAAGACAAGAATCTCTCCACAGTAAACTGATGTTAATATTGCATTCCGACAATAGCAATAACCAGAATCAAAGTTCTGCATTTTAACTAACATGCATATTTATCAAATGATCTTGTAATTTCTGCTGGAGCAGAATGTCAACTATTTCACTTTTTCCTTCTGTGATTGAGATAGACGTGCAGTGTCTGGAAAAAGGATGGTGGAAATGAAAAACTGTCATTGTAAATCGGAGTATGAATCCAAGACTTCAACTACACACATTGAATTCCTAAGAAGGAAGAGCTGTTCATGTCTTTGGTGGAATTTGAATAGAATTCTTACTGTGTTCCAGGCCTGTAATTATGGGTATACAACCCCATAATATTTTGATCAACCAAATAATTTAGGAGGCAAGTCATTCACCCATAGAAAAAAGTCACAAGTACGGTATTTGGAAAATATATGATTTATTTTCTTCTTGCTCTGCTTAATGTGACTCTAAAGCAAGAACAGAATTGTTTTATAAATCATGAATTGAATATCATATAATTTCATAGAATATAATACCAAATCACTTGGTGTCCTCTTATTTTTGACCTTGGCTATTAATTGGAAAACTGTTCCATCTAAAAGCATACCATATGCATCCACTAATTTTCTCGTGTAAAAATAAAGCCACTAATAAAAACAGCTAAGAATACCTCCCCCCTCCGCCCCCCCTCCACACACACACACACACACACACACACACACACTCACAATATAGCAGAATATGTTTTTTTTGTTGCAAAGACAGTTTTTCAGTTATTGCTTTTTTAAATTATTAAAAGTGTCTTTTCCTTCTGTCTACCTGTAACTGAAATGCACAAACAATTTCCATCCAGCAATAAGTAGCCAGAAGGGGTGCAATAGCTTCCTCATGGGGAAATGACTTGTGTTCACTAGTGGCTCTTCCTGTGGTAGAATTGACATTGTCAGGAGCATTCACAACAATGAAAACACTATTTTCACAGAGGAAAGGAAAGCAATTATCTTACTATTGCAGAAATAAATTAGACATTCAACAGCGCTGGAACCAAATATCAGTATCTTGCAGCAACTTCAGACATACGTTGATGGAACTCTCTCAACATGTCATTAATGAATGACAATCTAAGTAATTAAACATCATCTCCTTAAATGTAAAAATAGAAGAATTGGATCTTCATTCCCAGTATTCTATAAATTCTGAAGTAGTGATGATTTTGCTTTTTAAAATATATGACTGTAAGGCTCAATAATTGTGCATTTCCCAATTAACTCAAGTTAGTTTAGACTGCAAGTGCATTGTAAATTAATGTTTTCTTTAAAAGTACCATGGTATTTGGTGAGTGCATAGTAATTACAACCCTTTCAAGCTAATGATAACACATCTAAACAGAACTATTTTTGAGTAGTCCTAGTACAAGACACCCACACATGTAGTAGATGGTCAATTTCTAACCTACCATCTCCTCATGCCACTGAAATGAGAATGTGGTATTAAAGCTCAGTTAACCAAAATACTATTAAAATGCCTACAATTCATCAGCCAGCTCTTCCTGCATCTTGGATCCTTTCACAATGGAAGCTTCTCTCCAGATGTTCCGTCACTAAAAGTACCATAGGCTTACATTTACTATCCTCCTAGTTCTTCAACTCCACAAATCACATACTGAGACAAAATACATGTAACCATGTAAGCTGCTAGACTGAAACACAAGGATGTCCAACTATTTGTACAGCAGGTTAACAGAAGAACCATAAAATGCTGTTTAAAGCTCATTGGCTCACTTCTAAAAAAAGCTCAGGGCTATTTTAGCACACTGTACAGAGAAAGGAACATTTCAGCAGTGATTAAACCCTTTCTAAAAATGGTACCTTAATAGTTGTGTGAACAGTTTTTAAACCACTTCCTGTGGTCAATTTTGTTGATAGATAACACCGACCAAGAGGAGATTTAAGATTTTGTAACACTTAATTCTTTTTGATCTTTTTTGTTACCTCCCCCCAGTTCTTTTCCTACTGTGCTCATTTTCCTACTGTGCTCAGTTTCCATTTTCACCTCTGGTGAAGCACATTGGGACACCCATTATGTTAAATAAACTCAAGTTGTGGCCAACATTGTCTAACACCCATGTGGAATCTCTAACTCAGTAAAACTGTATGAATTCAGCCAAAAATGGGAGCCATCTGTTCTTTCCAGGGAATTACCTCTAGGCAAGAGAAATTTAAAAAAGCAAGACCATAGGTCAGAATCTTTAATCAGCTGGTTATTAAATTCCTATTCAATCGGCTTCATTTAGTATTTCAAGAACAAATACACTGTTTTCAGAATTTTAAATCTTTCAGAAGGATTATTTGCTAGGCAATTAATTCCCCCATTACTGTTGGGATACTGAAGGCAATTATAGTCTCAAATTAGGGTTTCCTTACAAGATCAAAATGCTTTCAAATTTAATCAACATTCTACCATACAATTAAACTTATTTTAAACTTCGAGTTTGATTGAACAGTTTCAGCCCATATACTATGCAGAACAACTTGATCCCAAGAGAGTTTTTCTCTGCATCAACAATCTGTCGTAACTCCCAATGGGTGCGATTTAACGGAAATCAAACGGAGTCCTGTGTCGGGTGCATTTAGCCGGGTGATTCCTGACACTAGCAACGCCAAGATTGACCCTGCTATTAGCTAAATTGGTGGTGTAAGAGGGAAGCTTCCAGGGCCGGGATTCTCCGCTATCCGGCGGGGCGGGCCGTACCGGCGCCGAGGAGTGTCGTGAACTACTCCGGCGTTGGACCTCCCGGAAGGTGCTGAATCCTCCACACCTTCAGGGGCTAGGCCGCCGCCGCCAGGTTTGGCGCCACGCCAAGCGGCGCCGAAGGGCCTCCGCCGGCTGGCATGAGTTGGCGTATGCGCGGGAGCGCCAGCGTGTTCTGGCGTGATCTCAGCACATGCGCAAGGGGGTTCTTCTCCGCGCCGGCCATGGTGGACCATTACAGCGGCCGGCGTGGAGGGAAAGAGTGCCCCCATGGCACAGGCCTGCCCGCAGATCGGTGGGCCCCGATTGCGGCCAGGCCACTGTGGGGGCACCCCCAGAGGACTCCACAGTCCGCCCGCAGAGCCAGGTCCCGCCGGTAAGGACCTTGTTTGATTTACGCCGGCGGGACTGGCCGAAAACGGGCGCCCACTCGGCCCATCGCGGAGCAGAGAATCGCCGGGGGGGGGGGGGGGCATTGCCAACGGCCCTCGACCAGCACAACGTGATTCCCGCCCCCGCCGAAAAGCCAGCACCGAAGAATCCGGCAGCCGGCGGCGAGGCAGGATTCACACCGCCCCCTGCCAATTCTCCGGCCCAATAGGGGGGTCGGAGAATCCAGTCCCAGATTTCTGGACCACTGGGATCTCTTCCAGGGCAGGTGTGACTTGTACAAGAGGACAGATTGCATCTAAACTGGAGGACCAATATCTTGGCTAGGAAGTTTCCTAGAGTCACTCGAGAGGATTTAAACTAGTATGGCTGGGGAGTGGGAACCAGAGCGTTAGCTCAGAAGGTGTAATAACTGAAGGGGAAATACAGAACAAAAATAAGAGAACAACATCACCTTGTCTGCTTAAACGCAGTGGTTAGATGTGTATTTGTTTCAATGTCAGAGTATAGCAGGTAAGGCAGATGAACTTAGAGCACTTATTAGTACTTGGAACTATGATGTTGTGGCAGAAACGTGGTTAAAGGAAGGGCAGGATTGGCAGCTGAACGTTGGAGGATATAGATGCTTCAGGAGAGATAGAGGGGGATGTAAAAGGAGTGGGGAAGTCGCATTACTGGTTAAGGAGATTATAGCCGTACTGCTACCCCAGAGGGCTCTTACAATGAGGCAATCTGGGAAATTTCAGGAACAGGAAGGGGGCAATCACAATGTTGGGTGTTTATAACAGGCCCCCCAACTGCCAGTGAGAGATAGAGGAGCAGATAGATAGAGAGATCTTGGATAGGTGCAAAAGTAACAGGGATGTTCTGGTCGGGGATTTTAATTTCCCCTATATTGACTGGGACTCACTTAGTGCCAGGGGGTTGGATGGGGCTGAGTTTGTAAGGTGTACCCAGGAAAGCTTCTTGATGCAATATGTAGGTAGTCCAACTAGGAAAGGGGCAGTACTGGACCTGGTATTGGGGAATGAGCTTGGACAGGTGGTTGAGGTTTCAGTAGGGGAACATCTTGGGAGTAGTGATCAAAATTAGGGAAAAGGGTAACCCTCATGTTAAGGTGCTAAACTGGGGAAAGGCAAATTACTATAACATTAGACAGGAATTGAAGAATTTGGATTGGGTTGCGACTGTTGGATGATAAATCAACATCGGACGTGTGGGAGTCTTTCAAGCAACAGTTGACTAGGATTCATGAAAGTCAAGTTCCTGAGAGAACAAAGGATAAGTATGGAAGTTTAGGGAGCCGAGGAATAACGAGGGATATTGTGAACCTTGTCAAAAAGAAAAAGGATGTGTTTGTACGGTCTAGAAGGGTGGGAGCAGTCAATACCCTTGAGGAGGTGCATAAAGAAAGTAGGAAGGTACTGAAGCCGGAAATTAGGAGGGCTAGGGAGGGTCATGAAACGTCCTTGGCAAGTAGGATTAAGGTGAATTCCAAATCTTTTTATTCATTTGTAAAAAAACAAAAGGGTGGCCAGAGAAAGGATTGGACCATTTAAGGACAGTGGGGGGAATCTATGTGTTGAGCCAGAGGAAATGGGCGAGGTATTAAATGAGTACTTTGCATCAGTGTTCACCAAAGAAAAGGACTTTGTGGAAGTTGATTCTTGGGTAGGGTGTGTGTACAGTCTGGATCATGTTAACATTGAAAAGGAGGAGGTATTGGGTCTTTTAAAAGACATTAAGGTAGATAAGTCTCCTGGACCAGATGGAATTTACCCCAGAATACTGAGCGAAGGAAGGGAGCAAATTTCTGGGGCCTTAACTGACATCTTTGCTTCCTCATTGGGATGGCTACAGGTGAGATCCCAGAGGACTGGAGTATAGCTAATGTGGCAACGCTGTTTAAGAAAGGTAGCAGGGATAACCCAGGAAACTATAGGCTGATGAGCCTCACGTCGGTAGTAAGTTAAATTACTGGAGAGAATTCTCAGGGACAGGATTTATTCCCATTTGGAAACAACTGGACTCATTGGCGATAGACAGCATGATTTTGTAAGGGGAGGTCGTGCTTCACTAACTTGATCGGGTTTTTTGAGGAGGTGCCAAAGATAATTGATATGGGGAGGGTGGTGGATATTATTTATAAGGACTTCAGTAAAGCCTTTGACAAGGTGCCTCATGGCAGTCTGGTACAAAAGGTGAAGTCACACGGGATCAGAGGTGAGGTGGTACGATGGATACGAACTGGCTCGGTCACAGGCGGCAAAGGGCATTTTCTGAAAGGGAGGTTGTGACTAGTGGTGTTCCACAGGGATCGATGCTGGGGTCTCGGTTGTTTGTAGGATACATAAACAATTTGGAGGAACATGTAGCTGCTCTGATTAGTAAGTTCGCGGATGATACCGAGGTTGGTGGAGTGGAAGATAGTGTGGAGGATTGTTAGAGGATACAGCAGGACATAGATAGGTTGGAGACTTGGACAGAGAAATGGCAAATGGAGTTTAATCCACACAAATGTGAGGTAATGCATTTTGGTAGGACTGACAGAGGGGAAATATACCGTAAATGGCAAAACTCTGAGGAATATAGAAAGTCAGAGGGATCTGGGTGTGCAGGTCCACAGATCTTTGAAAGTGGAAACACAAGTGGACAACACAGTCAAGAAAGCAGATGGAATGCTTGACTTCATTGGATGAGTCATCGAATACAAAAACTGGCAAGTCATGCAAGAGTTGCATGGAACCTTGATATGGCCGCACTTGGAAAATTGAGCACAATTCTGGTCGCCACTACCAGAAGGATGTGGAGGCTTTGGGAAGGGTGCAGAGGAGCTTTACCAGGATGTTGCCTGGTGTGGAGGGTGTTAGCTATGCGGTGAGGCTGAATAGACTCAGACTGTTTTTATTAGATCAACAGAGGTTTAGGGGTGACCTGATAGTGGTCTACAAGATTATGAGGGGCATGGATAGAGTGGATGGGCAGGCACTCTTTCCCAGGGTGGATGGGTCAGTCACCAGGGGGCATAGGTTTAAGGTCCGTGGGCAAAGTTTCGAAGAGACGTGCGAGACAGGTTTTTTTTTAACAGAGGGTGGCGAATGCCTGGAACGCCTTGCCAGTGGGGGTTGTGGAAGCAGATACATTAACGGTGTTCAAAAGGCATCTCGACAAATACATGGATAGGATGGGTATAGAGGGATACGGCACAAGGAAGTACTGAGGGTTTTGGCCAAGGGTGGTATCATGACCGGTACAGGCTTGGCGGGCCGAAGAGCCTGTTCCTGTTCTGTATTGTTCTATTAGATGGGACTCTGCTTCATTTCTGGGCTTCAATGAGGAACACCCTTTCGAGGCCATACTTTGTCCCATTTCTTGCACAAACGAGCCCCGCATTAAAAATGGAGCCCGATCTCAGATCCCCCAGATCCCTTTCCCCCCAACACACTGATTAAGGGGTTCTCGAGAACCCCCTCCCGCATCCACTTCAAAGGCAGGATTCCCCCAAGCCTGATCCTTGGCACCGGCAAGGTGCAACCTGTGCCACCTGGGCATCCTAGCAGTGCCAGGGTGGCACCCATGTGGCAGGCTGGCAGTGCCATGATGGTATTGGGGTGCCAAGGTACCACCCTGCCCAGAGCCCAACCCCCCGGGAACCTCCGATCAGCACAATCCAAGTCATGACACCTCGCGAGATCTCGCTAGAGGCCTCTGGCAAGATTTACTGGCCCCTCCACTTCCAGAGTTGGGAGCGGCGAGGCCGCTAGATCATGCCCAATGTTATCCTAGCTATGGAAGAGCATTATTCATTTCGTGCAAATTTCCCATTCCCCACACCATCTGCCTCCATAGGCTCTCTCAATGGAGTGCCAGCCTACCCCTATAGATCTATACTCACTCATATCTCTGGCGGAGATTATCAGAATTTATTTTATCTTTACAGCCAATTTAAAAAAAATGGAACTTCAATTATATCAATCTATATGTAGGGGGAGGGGGCGCAGTGCAATAACCCACTGCACCAGTCTTTAATCATGTTTAAGCGTACAATGCTGAAGTCAAATGAGAACATTGATTAAATTCTATATTTCAAAATACAAAGTATAGCAGGGACATGCAGAAGCACTAAAGTTTCCATACGTGACCTGCATATTCAGACACAATAAGAGTTGAATTTCAGGATTCAGATGCCATTGCTTGTTCAGCATAGTGTGTTCCCGAATGACCTACATTTTTCCATTCATATCAGGTCACATGCTTGGCTAATAAACTGAAAATATTGCCCCTGTTCTATTATGGAAAGTCAATCTTCTATCCAAAATAAGCTCAATAATAAAAGTCACTGAGGTGTTGAGTGGGTACACAAGTGAGAGTTGTTAATTACATTCTGGAATCAATCTGGCATAGTCTCAGTTATACAGACCTGTTCTATCTACAGCCATTCAAAGAAAATACTACAGCCATTCGAAGAAAATACATGTTAATAGCCAATAGAAACATATTTGTTCAGATTTTCTGCTCAGTGACCATGCCACAGGAGTCATGCAACCAGAGGTACAGCCTTTATCTTTTCTTGCCCTTCCAGTGGGGACATCCTGTCCCAGAGCAAGGAATGGGGTATCATTGCAGGGACCCAGGAGAATGACTAGTGAAGTGGGGGGGGGGGGGGGGGGGCAAGGCCATGACCCCTTCTGATGTCACCAGCTCAAATGACTCTCCTTAAGGTTAGTACTCTTAGCACGACTTAAGTTAAGCATTTTTTAAAAAACGAATTCTAATGTTTAAGACTTAATTGCTGTTATGAGTTTGTGGTGGAGTGAAGAATGGTTGGGCATTATGAACATATGAAAAAGGAACTGGGAGGGTAGGCCACTCAGTCCCTCGAGCCTTGTCAGCATTCAATAAGATGATAGCTGATCGACATGACTTCCGGTGGCGGCATGTTGGAGGAGGTCGCACATTGGAGGGCTCCTGCTCGAGGCTTGATTTTTTTAGAATTTAATGCCCGGTCCCAGGGGCAATTTTTGGTTAAATAAGTGCAGGAAGACAAGGAAGGAAGATGTCCAAAACCCAAAGGAAAATGGCCGCAAAGAAGGGGACTAATGAAGGTTCGCCGTCGAGTGGAAATGTCGGCTCAGCAACTGGAAGGAAGGCGGCGGCTGGGGCGCCGGGTGAGGCCGCACTGCTCACGGCAGAAAAGACCGAGGTAATGGCCGTGGCACTTGAAAAACAGTTCACAAAGCACATGGAGGTGATGACGAAGGAGATGGTGGCGGTATTGAAGGTGCCAGTGGAGGAGGCGATTGCCCCGGTGAGGGCGGCGATATCGAAAGCAGGGTGAGACCCTGAAGGAAGTGGAAGTGGCATTGTCGCAACACAGTGATCAACTCATCTTGATGGGTGAGGAGCTGCAGAGGGTGGTGGAGGCCAACAAGGGTCTGCGAGCCAAAGTGGAGGAATTGGAAAACAGATCTTGGCGGCAAAATTTGAGGATCATGGGTCTGCCCGAAGGGGTGGAGGGCCCGAGGCCGACAGAGTATTTTGCCAAGATGTTGGCGGAGCTGTTGGGGGAGGGGCAAGATCCCCTCAGTGCGAACTGGATCGGGCTCCTAAGGTGTGGAGGCCTATACCAAAGGGAAATGAGCCGCCAAGAGCAGTGACTATTTGTTTCCATAGGTACCGTGTGAAGGAGAAGGTCCTGTGTTGGGCAAAGCAGAAGCGGGAGGTGCAGTGGGCTGGAGCTGGTATACGTATATACCAGGACTTTACGGTGGAGTTGGCGAGGAGGCGGGCGGCCTTCGGCCATATGAAGACGGCACTGTATAACAGCAAGGTGTGTGCGGCATGTACCCAGCTAAGTTGAGGATGACCACCAAATCCGAAGACTTTTATTTTGAGACGGTGGAAGCGGCGGAGGTGTTTGTGAAGGCAGAAGGACTGGGACAGAATTGAGAAATGGGACTGAGGATTGGACTTGTACTGAGGGTAGGGCCTTTGTAGAAGTGTATGTAGCTTTATTTTTTCACTGCATATTGGTATATGTGCTAAATGAGTCAACGTTGTCTATTTGGACAAGGTAAGAGTTGGGATTTTGTTTTACAATGATGGTTCTTTGGGATTTGTGTGTTTACACTGAAGTTGTGTGTTAAAGGGGATTTCTTTGTTTTCCTGGGACCGGGCAGGGGGGAGGGGATTGGAGGGAAATGAGGCCGGGGCAGGGGCCTCCACACTGGCTGGTTTAAGCCGGCCAGTGAACGGGAGTGAGGTGGGGGGAGGGGCTGCGGCCATCAGAGCCTGGTAGAATAGGTTTTGAGGGGAGGACTCTGGGAGGAGGGGTGTTCTACAATACATGGGTGTCATTCATTGTACACTTTCGGGGATTGGATTTCCTTGAATATTAGCAGGGGGGTTTGGGGGGTGGGCTATGGGCGATTCTTGATTCCTTTTTGTTTTTTATTTGATGTTTATGTTGTCATGCGGGCTGTTGTTTGGGAGTTGTGGGAGGATGGGATCGTTGTTCTTAATAAGGGGATTGACATTGTATTCATTACCGTTTACTGTTTGTTGATGGGTGTAAGTTTTGAAGAAAATGTGAAAAAGGAGAATAAAAAATAATTTACATTTTTTTTTTACCTCTTCACATTCTTGTCTACAACCAATAACCTCACAGTCCCAGGCTTATCAAGAATCTACCCACTTATGCCTTATAGCTATTCAAAGGCTCTGCCTCCAACACATTCAGAGGAAGGGAAGAGAATTCCAAAATACCACAACTCTTGGAGTGAAAAATATTTACCTCACCTCCATTTTAAATGGCGGCCACTTATTTTTAACAGTGGCCCCTAGTTCTAGATTCTCCCAAAGGAGGAAACATCCTTTCCATATCCATCCTGTCAAGTCACCTCAGGATCTTACATGTTTCAAATAAGTCATCTCTTACATGTTTCAAATAAGTCATCTCTTACTCTGGACGCCAGCAGACAAGCCTAACCCGTCCAATCTTTTCTTATAATCAACCTGCCCATCTCCAAGTATTAATCTAGTCAACCTTCTTGGAAATACTTCCACTGCATGTGTATCTTTCGTTAAATAAAGGAGATTGGTAACAGTACTCCAGATGTGGTCTCACCACAGAATCGTCAGGGATGTATTTTATGCCGGCCTGATACAGCTCCTGCTGTTAATCACTGTCCCATGTCAAGATTAACAGCAGAAAAGATGGAGGTAAATATCAGGATAGGTATAATATAGCGGTCTCCAAAGAGTCGATCACAATCGACAGGTCTATCGTGGGGTCTCGAACAGTCTGACGAACCATGCCAAATTGCACTAAACTTGGGATTTCTATTAATGAAGAGCAATCAGCTCATTGTATGCTGAACCATGCAAGTCTGGGAATTCTCAATGATGACTGAATCAGCTCATTGCCTGTTGACCAAAAGTCCATGAGACTCAGGCAACAAGATTTTTGCAGATAACAAAACTTGAATAAGCTGCATGAAAACAAACTGATGAGCGAGGAGCCAGGAACCTCTAAGAGGGCAAAAACCTACGATTTCCACCAAGAATGGGAAAACAAAATTTTCTTTACGAATGTCAAAGACAAAACCATTTGACTCATTTCTCAACAGAATGTAGCCTTGAGTAAAGGAGGTAATTTGGAACGTCATCACAAGACAATGCATGCAAATATTTCAAGAAAATTTCCCTTTCAACAGCGAGATTTGGACTAAGAGGGTAGAGGAATTAAAGGAATTTGTCACTTTTCAAAACCTGTGGCTAAAAGCAATGCCAGCAAAAGGGTGTCTTTTTGCATGAGCCATCTGCTGGCGAAACGTAAGAAACCGTTCACTGATGGAAAAGTTATCAAGGAGGCTATGATGGTTGCTGCTGACACCTTTTTCAAAGACTTGAAAAAACAAAGATGAAATTATGAAAGCTGCAACAGTAGCCAGAAGGGTGGAATTGTTGTCAGAGGATGTGTCTCAGCAAATGCACCAAGACTTATCAGGTCGTGAATGTTTCTCACTGCAGTTTGATGAATCAGTAGACATAATGTGTATGGCCCAGCTGATTGTCATGCAAATGAAAACATTCAAAGACTCACCCTGGTCACTCTGGAGAGGATAATAGGTGAGGATGCCCACACCGAATTCAAAAAGGTTTACATACATCTGAGTAAATCATTCAGATCAAGGAATTGGTTTCAATTACAAACAATGGTAAATTGTTCATGCTGGGTGTCAATTCACATTTGAGAAATAATCCTGAATTCCACTCCTTTGTCAATTACCACTGTGTTATCCACCAACAAGAGCTAGCAAGCAAGATTATTGATATTTCTCATATAATGACAGTTATTGTCAAGATCCTCAACTCAATTCATGCCAGAGCTCTGCAACAATCGCTTGTTCCAATTGTTACTTGATGAGCTTGATGCCACCTACGGTGAACTAATCCTTCATGCTGATGTGAGGGGGATAAGTGGAGGAAAAGTCCTCCAGAGATTTTTAGATCGTCCTGAAATTGTCACCTTTCTTAAATCAAGAAATGAGGCATACAGCGAGCTGTCAGATAATATGTGGCTGCTAGTCTTGGCAATCCTTACAGATATAAGTGCAACATTGAATGAGCTGAATCACAAACTGCAGAGGGGAGACAGAGACTTGTCACACATGATCAGTGCAGTGAATGCATTAAAGTTGAAACTGGCCTGTGTTCCTCACAGTTAAAGAACCCACAATTACTGTGCACTCCCCAAGTCTGGAGAAAATTCAACAATAGGTCAATCAGAAAGGGTTCCATCCAAACAAATTCTGTAACCACCTGAACAAATTGGAAAAGGAATTCAACAGACGATTTCAGGAGTTAGACAAGATGGACCAAATCACTATGTTTGTCTCAAATCCTTTTCTTCAAGTGGCCATTGGAGAACTGACAGCACAATTTCAGCAACTGTTTGAACAAAGCTCTGGACTTGACATAGAAATCATCACCATGTAAAAGGACAGAGCTGAAAGCTAGGTCAAGGGACAAAGACGTTTGGGGAACTGTAGACAGAAAAGCACCCTCTTCGGACATCCTGCCCACTTAAGGTGAAGGCCTACTTTGGTTTAACATATTTCTGTGAGATGGCTTTTCTCCCAGATGAAAATCATAAAGTCCAAGTATCGCACTCATCTCACAGATGCCCACCTGATGGACTGTATGAGACTGGCCATCTGAAATTGCAACCCAAGCTCTTCAGCACTCACAGATAGTCTAATACTTGTGCTTGCACACTAAAAATAGGTTAGTGTTATACATGTTAGGGGGTTTTAGTAAAGCCAAGTTAGATTCTAAAGTGATCTTGTACTTAAACAGGTTGGAGACCACTGGAATAAGGCATCAGGCCCAAGTCTCTGATACCAAGTTGGAGGCAAGCTCTGAGGAGGCCCAGGCAGCGTAGTTTCAACTTCCCATGCAAATGTCACACATGTGCGTGGGTTACAACTGCTACAGGGTTCCAATGTGCAACAGCAGTAATTGTCTCAACATTCACTGCTGTTGCCATCAGAAGATTCAGGCCATTGTAAACCTTTAAAAAAGTGTCATCAGTAACTTGTTCAGTAAAGTAGATTAGATTAATATCTGTGCAAACATCACATGTTGTCCTGCAATCGCCATTAGTTTGCACATCATGGCATAACCAATTTCTTTGTGATGGTTAAAGTACAAGTTGCTATTGATTTATACCAAAAATCTTTTGCAGTGCTGTCAGTAAGGATTCCATTTGAGCCAAATGTTAAGTCCAGTACAATAGTTGCTATTATGGTGCTATCAATGGATAGTCATTGTGGTGGGTGGTGGGATGTCGTTCCCATCTCCCACACCAACATAGGAATACCTGCCAGAAATGTCTTTATTGGTGCCTTTCAAATTGTCATTTTAATTGGGTACTGGCTTTTCATACCACTATGTTAAGAGTCTACTGTGAGAATAAGTTTGCAAAAAAAAGGTATAACTGGTTTGCTATCATCATGCTTTGCCACTCTAACTCAACTTCAAACTAAATAGCCTGCAATACAAAGGTATTACTGAAAACAGGCTAACAAAACATGTGAATGGAATAATATAACTTTTACATTAATACTTCAAGTGGAGTAGATCTCAAATCATACATTTCCCTATTAAAAGCTTAGCCATGCAGAAATAATTATCTAACTAAAAGTCTAATTTATAGCACATCATAGTTCTCCCCAGAGCACAGAAGTTCCTGATTTACTGCAGTAAACCCCTCGGGTTCTTAGGAATGTGTCAGGATTTAAAAACAAAAAAAATTGTCAGTTATAACAGGCAGTCGTCAAATGCTATTAAAAAAAAATATGTGCAGAGCAGGCTGAAAGTAACCACTAGCCTTTTCTTGTTCATAAAAACAGATCACTACTAATGCCATTTTTAAAGCAGTGATATATTCAAAGTCAGCAATAATTCCCTTCAATGTGTTGAGCCAGCAGTCCTATTGTAGAATCCTAACTCTATTTCTTAAGTCTATCATTCGGTGTCTCTCTTGGCTACTCCTGACATTTCGGATTATCTATCAGCTTGCATTGTTACCACCATTCAGGCCAACTCCGGAAATTACTCTCATGATTGCAGTGTTGTATAAATCAGAACTAAAAAAAAGTTAATCGGAGAACACCAGTAATTTTGAAGACATTTCCACATATGAACTTACTTCAGCAGACACGTTGACGCGAACAAATATTCCCCCTTTAATCGCTTTTTTCCCGCTTGCAAAATTAAATTCAACCTAAAATTATCATCCTGCTCATAAACTGCTATGCCATAATCGCAGTTTCTTCGTTATATGCATTGCTCAATTGGTTAACATACCCCATCCATAACAAGTTAGCAAATTTGGATTCAGAGCAGCAGAACCGACAGACAGAAATTCACGCCACACAGACTGGAGGTTCTATTTTACCTCTTTACAAAAAAGGTGGGGGGGGGGGGGGGAAGTTACACTGGATGCCACTCTCGAATTGCTACCTTGCCTACAAAGCCTGCCTGTGGGGAACAGGCACACCGATCAGAAGGGTCTTATTAAAACAGGGCTGGGGTGTTGCAGGGTTCCCCAATTGGAAGCAAAGAGCGAGCAATAGGGGGGGGGGGGATTGTTGCAGTTTTTATTTATTTTACCTCCAGACCTGTCCAAGCTGCAGGATGTGGATGAGAGATTGCAGGAACCACATGCACAGGCGGCAGCAGGTGGAGGAGCCGCTCCTCCGGCGCTGCCCCACGTCGCTGTCCTTGGTGCTGAAACGCTCGGCTGCTTCACCAGCGGCTCCCCCCGCTGCCGCTGCCCGGGCTCGGGCACTGCTCCCGCCGCCGGTCGAATAGTCGTAGACGAACCACCTGAAACTCAGCACCTGCACCACCAGGGACGGCACCACCACGAAGATGAGCGTCAGCCCGAACCACCAGTAGTCGCCTTGGAAGTAATAGTCCACGGCCAGCCACACGTCTGTCGCCCCGTCCGAGAAGAAGACGAGCAGGGCGCCCAGGATCCAGCAGCAGTCCGCCAGCGAGTACTCCTCCCGCCGGCGCAGCACCGAGTTGAGGCAGGAGCTGTGGCAGCAGCTGGAGCCCCCCTGCTCACAACAATGGGAGGAGGAGGCGGCCGAGGGGCAGGCGGCGGCCGCCGGGCCCGGGGCCCCGGCACAGGGGCAGGAGGCGGAGGAGGACAAGCCCCTCTCCCCGCACTCACTCTCCGCTGGGCGTTGACCTGAATTCTGCACCGCCGTCCCTCCCATCCCGTCCGACTTTGCAGCCATGTTGAAGAAGCAGCGAATACCTGCCCCCCTCCCCCTTGGATTGGCACTCACTTCCGCAGGAGCCCTTTTTTAAACCTGCTGCCACACAGAGAGAGAGAGAGGGGGGCACACTTCCGGCGGCTGCGGGTGGGGCTGTGCTGTGGACACAGAGAGAGAGGCAGAATGAAGCGCCTGCTCCCCTGCGCTCCCGCTCCTCCCCGCTCTGGCGGCACAGCCACTGGATCTGCGGGATCTGACCCTCCCTCCCACTGGAGCCCAGCTCCATTAACGTGGCTACATCACCGAGTCTGCACAGGCGCTTCACCCTTTTGTCTCACACACAGACCCAGGCAAGAATTCAACAGGCACAATAGCCTGATCATCATTACACCCCCGGGCAGGCTGGCGTCAGGAACACACATTTTGCACCTCCTTTTACATCTGCACCGTCTGATCCACCCATGTACGACATTTTGTTTTTACACTTTGCTTGCACGGGGATAATCTAAGAAGGATTCAGAGATCTTCACTATTGTGGCCTTATAGCTACCAAACATTTAATTCTACTTCCTCCCCCATCAGGCATTGCCTAGTGATGAAGTTTAGCATTTCCAGTGGTCAAGACTGCCCCTTATAGTGACCACAATGGCCCTGTATCTCAACATCAATGTGAAAGCCAGTTAGTCCAAGGGAAGTCAGATTTCTTGTGGAATCACGAGTTTAATGAACATTCACTTGGGGGCAGTGTTACTTAATATAAATTGGCATAACTGTCTCATGTGTGGGGTTTTATGAGGTATGGGCTAAACTGGATAGGCCCTGAAAAGGTGGAGCAGGGTCACAATGCACGATTCTGTGAGTCTTTGTGCTGCCCTTCTGGGATCTCTTGGAGCAGCCAATGTTAACTGATTTGTTTACTGTCTGGACACATGAGCATGGTGGGGCAATATCGTGAGAGGCAAGCAGCACTTGAAGATAGTCTGCACTGCTTAAGGCTTGTGTGCACCTCTTAAAGGCAGTGCATTGTGGCTTAAACATATGGAGGGAGTCCCGGTTGAAGAGAATGCTACTTGGGGAAGAGTGAGAAATGACACAATGGAAGGTGCACTGGTGGTCTTGATGGCGAAGGTGGAAAGGAGTGGTGTTCTGCAGCCATTGGGCAGGGGAGGAGATGCTCTAGATACATTGTCAAAAACTAGTGAGGGCAATTGGCTGTGGAGATCATCAACATAAGGAGTCAAGTGCCAAGGACTTTGATGCTGTCGCAACATCCGTAGAGGAGAGGGGCTGAATGAGGTGACCATTTCAGAGGCAGTGACCAAGGAAATGACTGAAGATGAGGGACTCTTTCACTGTCTCCAAACTATTGGAATGTTTGCCGACTTCTGCAGAACACACATAAATTTACCCCAATTTACAGAGATGTAATTATTAACCCTTCACTAACCTGACTATATACATATCATTACAGGAAGGACATAGCAATTGTCTTTCCTCCTAGCTACTGTCTATATCTCTCTCCCTGGAAATTGTACACCTGATCCTCCTCACATCCCACTTTTTTCAAATATCACACGCTCTTCTGTTATGGGCCAGGGTTTAGAAAACTCCAAAGTATATCATGGAGTTTACCTGACCTAAAACCTTTAATAGGTTTTGGTTATGAGGAACACAAGGGCCTACTTTCCAGGTGTTATGCAACAGAGACCTTAAGAATTTTTAAGCAAACCAATGTTTCTTCGATGAATTCAGTTAACATTTTATAAACACACAGTAAACATCTTATCAACTACGAACACAAATAGCCCCCCCCCCCCCAAAGATACTATACTCTGTAGGTAACCCTTAATAACCTTCCTAACAACATCCATAAGCCAAACACTCTTTTTCAACCAAAACTGTAGGTTTGAATTCCTTTCAGAAAACAGGTATTAATTTGAAGTTATCAAGTGGTCTGGAGACATTCTTTAGCATGCAGAGAGAGAGACCAAAAATACACCTTCTTTGTTTGAATGCAGCTCCCAACTGAAAACGAAACCAAAAAACTCAGCTTCCAGCTCAACACGAAAGTATAAGACAGAATCACAGCCCAGCTCCACCCACATAGTGACATCACTGCAGCCATTTGATAACACACACTTTTCTTAAAGGGACCCTCACATGACACTTCTGATTTACAAACTGCAGATTGTGTAAACATGCTCCTTTTATTTGCACAACTAACCGTTCCTGCACCATATCCTTACCTTTCCCAGATACCCAAGAAATGCAAACTGGCCACATAGTGGAGGAATGTCAGGAAGACCATGATGGTGAAGACATAATGCTGTCACTTAACGTCACACCCACAGCCACCAGCTCAGATATTGCCACTGTTTATCTTAAAGGATAGATTACAGATGGACTCTGCATGTGATGATGCATTGGGTACGAATTGGTTGTAGCTAGGGCAGGGAACAAGAAAAGTGGACATGGGGCAGCACGTGGATAGCACTGCTGCCTCACCACACAGAGGTCCCTGGTTCGATCCCGGCTCTGGGTCACTGTCTGTGCGGAGTTTACACATTCTCCCCGTGTTTGTGTGGGTTTCGCCCCCACAAAGCAAAGATGTGCAGGTTAGGTGGATTGGCCACGCTAAATTGCCCCTTAATTGGAAAAAAATGAATTGGGTACTCTAAATTTATAAAAGAAAAAGAAAAGTGAACGTGCCTGCTTACTGGAGGACGAGCTTGCATATTGGTCCCACAGCAAAGGACTCAGATGTGAACTTTATTGGAGAAACCTACAGAAGAGCATTGATAGGTGCGCATAACAAAAAGCATGGTGCATTGAGAAGCTTTCCAGAATGACAGCAATCAATACAAAGTGATGTAAAGAAGTCCAGAATCAACATGGCACATGACTTTGCACAGAGTTTGTAGTGCATTATTTCCAGCATAAGTAATGGCCAACTCCTTCAGCATACTCTTGGATCCCTCCATGATACAGCCTCTGATGACCAATGTTGTAGCTTCTGTTGCAGCACAGGCAGCAGCCACCCAACATCGAGTGCTGTAGTAGAAACCTAGACTCAAGACATGTGGAGTTCAGCTTGCTGCCATACCAGTTCTAACTGCTCCCATCATGGTTGTGGATTGCAATTTGCAACCAAGCTAAAAGCAATCGAGCAATCTGCCCTCCAACAGATTAGTAAGATTGTTGAGGTGCTGCTTTGGGCAAGTAGCCGTCACTCCATAGAGCATGAATCTGCTGTTCTCTCTCCGGAAGATAGCATTCATGTCCCACCCTTGCCAATCCACCAGCTCCTTTACTGTTGCCTGACAGCCAGCCACCTCACATTGCTGCTACCCATGTCAAGATTGTGTAAACCTTCCAGGCGCAGAGCAGTTTAAGGTTATCCTCCAAGGCCACCTGCAGTTTCCCCTACTGAAAGTCAGCAGCCTTCCACCAGCCATGCTGCAACAATGAGGCTATCACTGGTGTATGGGCTCTAAGACGGACAAAGGTACACAAAAGTCAAGCTCTCGGGGAATGCACAAGGCTGATTAGCTGACCTCTGTTTACAATATGGCATGATTTCAATCAGAACTTTGGTTTGAAATGTTGATTTTCTGTGTTCTTTATTTTCTCATTATCCCAATCAAATTCTGCGATGGGTGATAGTCAGTGACAGAGGGAAAGTAAGGTGTGGAACGATTGGTGAATGGGAAATTGGGTGTAGTTAGTTGTATTGAACTTGGATGAGATCTTCACAAAACAGGTTATCTTCCTCCTCCCTTGACTCCTCGATTGCTCACCATATAGTTAGTGGCAAGGGATTTCCCCTCTAGATGTTCAGGTTCTACAGCATACATTAGATCATCATGAATCTGGACATCACCTTTGCTGAATATTTCAGGGCTCCTCCAGAGTGGTCGAGGCATTAGAGGTATTGGTTGAAATTTTCCAGCAGTTCTCACCCAGCAGGTTCGCCAGCAGCAGAGGGTGTGAGACAGAGAAAAAAACTGTTGACATCACCGAGACCAGAAAATCCCAGCACTGGCCAATGGCATGCCACCTCCGCCACCACAAAACCATGCCACAGAGGGAAGATGCAGAAAATTCCACCCACTGTTTCAGCATATCAATTGTCTGCTCCATCACATTTCATGTGCTGGCATAACTATTATTTTAAACACAAGTGTACATGTGTGTGATTTGCATACCAGGGTCATGAGCCATGTTGTCATTGGATAGCCCTTGCCACCTATTCATTTATCACCCTTTGGTTTGCTGTGATGGTTCAATTGCAGCTGGCACAATGGACTGTGCAGAATGATAGCATCATGGCTGATCTAGGATCCAGACAATTGACCTGCAAGATTCGCGGCCTATGGTCATACATCAGCTGGGTACTGAATGAGTGGAATTTCTTTTTGTTCCCATTTAGGGAAGAGCTAACATGGATTGCCGGTAAAGCAAGGTGCATGTGGTCACTTACACTTTGCACCATGAGGAAGCCCGCAATCCTACCAACACTGACCTCACACTTTACCTTCTTGTCTTTCACAAGACAAATGAAATGTAGTTCATGTGATGATATGCATCACTGTAAATACACAAGGGATTAATGTAAATACACTACGACTAAGTAAACACTAGAGGGAGCACCAGAGACGTCGTGATATGCAGACATACAGCTAATGAACACATAGAATAGGACACGATCAATGGGCAGTCAAGACAGCCAGAGGTGACACTACCACAAGGGTGCATTACACAACCCAGAGATAAGGACAGGGCACACATGCTCTGTCTCTTTCCACAGGCGACACTTAGAGAGTAGGACAGGGGCAGATCAGAAGCATCACACCCACCACGTGGCTTAGAGCAGACTGGTTAGTTAGACTGAGTTACTATAGCAAAATTAGCAAGAGACTCGAACTCATAGAGAACTGTGCTAATGGTTGAATAAATCACATCGAACTTGCTTCAAAGTCTGGAGTATCTTTTGGTCAAAGCTGCATCGAGTTGCAACCTGTGTTATCCCAGAGTACATAACACAACATGGTACCAGTAGTACCTGTTGAATCTATATAGTTCAACTCAGCAAGATCCGTGACTATCAGCAACAGCACCCAGGCAAGATGATTGAGATTCCGGTTCCTCAGCAGCTCAGGTACCACGACAATCTCAGTGCCAACTGGCGTGCATTCAAGCAGAGAATTGAGATTTACATGGTAGCATCCGACCTAGATGGCGTGGCCTATGCTGAGAAGATAGATCTTCTACTCACCACTGCGGGTGAAAGTGCAACAGAAATCTTCAACTCCTTCAAGTACTCCACAGGGCAGGACAAGAGAGACTTCCAGGCAGTCCTGGACAAGTTTGAAAACTACTGCGAGGTGAACACAACAGAAATAGGTAAAACTGGTGCCTATACTCACCACAAAGCAAAGGTAGACTTGCAGCAGAGGCAAACAGCAATTTTGATTGGCAGTCATCTTGCACAAGGAGCCGCACATGCGCAGTTCCCAAGAAGACGCAAACCGGCGAAAGTGTTTTGGGCATGCGTGAGAAGCCGCGCATGTGCAGTTCCGAAAAGAGCGCACAGTGAAGGAAAAGCGATCTGCACATGCGCAATCCATTCCTACGCTCTACGTCACAAGCGTCATGACCTCAGAGGCCCCAGCCCACGCCCACGTAAAGGGGAAATGTCCCAAAATAGTTTTGAAAAAATTTAAAGCCAGAAAACACAATTCTTTCACCTGGAACGACAGCAGAATGCCTGAACTTCGACCAGTAGCTGAAAGTAACCTCCGCAGAACCCTGCAACAAGCAGTTAGCCCCGCCCTAAGAGACGATTTAGTCCTTGAAGACTACGACTCAGGCGATGATTTCATCATTGGACGTGGCAACCTCAGTATCAAATCCGAACCGCAACGAGATGTGTTGTACATTGAAGCATTCGACACAGTCATGGGCGAGTTCTTCGGATTTGAGGATCCTCAGCCCAGCATAGACGACATCCCAAACCATGAGTACAGGATTCTGCTGCGGCCTGACACCAAGAGAGTGGTCCACGGACCATGAAGAGTCCCTGACTCCGCACAGAAAGCGATGAAAGACTCCACAGCGGGACCACTGCACAACTCCGTTGAGAGTGCACAGATCGACTCCACAGCGAGACCACTGCATGACTCCACACAGGGAACAATGCCAGACTCCAGAGAGAGAGCGGTACAAGCCTCCACAGTGAGCTCGTTGCCAGACTCCACGATGGAAGCAACGCAAGACTCCAGAGCGCTGTCCTTGCATGAACAAGACCATGAAGGTCTAGCAACCTTATCTGAGCAACCAGCAGCAGATGATGCAAGTCTGCCACGCTCAAGTGCACAGCAAGATGACTATGACAGTCTACCACGCTCACGTGAACAACAAAAAGACTATGACAGTCTACCCAAATTATTTGAGCCACCAGAAGAAGACTCTGACAGTCTACCCAGCTCATCTAACCGACAAGAAGACACTGAAGGTCTACCCACTGTATGTGCGACAAGTGACAAAGGCTTCAAAATTCCCATACAAGATTTGCAACATCTCAGCGAGACTGACAGATCTCAGCTAGTATGTACAGAGGCACTCGACAATCAAAGTGAGGCTACTAGTGACTCCAGTGACACCACATTAATTCAAACCTCATTTACTCAAGCCTCTCCACAAGAACCTGAAATGACTCCAAAAGAGGAGCATAACCAAAGGTGATTCAGGTGACCCAGAAAGGGCTCTAGACGGGGAGCATCGACAAGCCAAAGATGATTCAAGTGAACTGGACATGACTCCAGACGGGGAGCGCCGAGGAATCAGAGACGGCACGCTCAATGAAACATCAGATGCCACAAAGGACACTGACACAAGTAACTTTGTGAAGTGCTCAAATTCTCCACTCGGTGTGGTCGTTGAGCGCAACAAACACAACAAGCACGTCAATAACAACAATGACAACAACAATAGAACAACAACTGGTACGACATGGTACAACTCTGCCCATGAAGGACAATGTTACTGCTCAGCTCAGAACAATGGCGAGAGTGCAAACATACCATGGCATGTCAACGCATCTTACCAATTCACGTTTGCTACACTACGGACAAGCAAACCAGCTTTCAGGAAAGATGTCATCAAGAATTGCTACCACAAGCATAAAGAAAAAGAGTACACCTCAGACAATAAAGTGATTTGACTATTTGAATACCTCCTGATGACTTCTTGGTTACGTAAACACCAGGACATTGACGGCGTTCACAAGGGAATGATTACATCAACATCGACACTTCCATAACAGCACAAGAAAGCCACTCGACCATGTAAATTCATGAACTTTGGACTCATAACTATTATTTGGTATTATATAATCCTCAACGTCATCATAACTATTATTTAGTATTGTATAATCCTCAATGTCATCATAACTATTCTTTGATCTTGTATCGTCATCACAGTCATCATAACTTGTACATGTCATCACTTATTTACCTGTTTTTGTTCAATTTTTCTTTAACACTGTACAGAAAATATGTAACACGAAAAAAGGGGGGGATGTGGTGATATGCATCACTGTAAATATACAAGGGGTTAATGTAAATACACTACGACTAAGTAAACATGAGAGGCAGCACCAGAGATGTCATGACATGCAGACATACAGCTAATGAACACATAGAATAGGACACGGCCAATGGGCAGTCAAGATATCCAGAGGTGACACAAGGGGGCATTACACAACCCATATATAAGGACAGGGCACACATGCTCTGTCTCTTTCCACAGGCGACACTTAGAGAGTAGGACAGGGGCAGGTCAGAAGCATTACACCCACCACGTGGCTTAGAGCAGACTGGTTAGTTAGACTGAATTACTATAGCAAGATTAGCAGGAGAGTCGAACTCATAGAGAACTGTGCTAATGGTTCAATAAATCACATTGAACTTACTTCAAAGTATGGAGTATCTTTTGGTCAAAGCTGCATCGAGTTACAGCCTGTGTTATCCCAGAGTACATAACACAACAGTTCATTCTCTATCTACAGGAAGTTTTCATTATGCAACAGTAGATGGCAAACTGCAAGCTCTTGCAAATATCTTATGCTCAAGTCTGGAAGGAGACAAAAGCATATTAGTTATTTTTCATGATCACATTTTCAGCCAATGGCAATGTGGCCCCTGTCCTGTTCTGTGATTGCAGTTGTGACTACAGCAAGTGGCAGGTTTCAGTAAGAATATTCTGACAGAAGCACTGAAGCCACATACATTGTTAATTAACCAAGATTCAGATAGGAGATTTGCTCCCTGAATTATGAGATCTCTATAGTTTCCTATTGAGAACCCTTCTCCACTCTGTCTCCTCCCTCTTCCGGTAGCTTGTGCTCATCCGCACGGCCTCTATGTCAAGGAAAATACCCACTAATGCATCCGTGTTCAGGAGCGACTGGTTTCTACAGAAGCCTTGAAGTCAACAAAAAAGTCCTTCAGGACTGGCCATAACATTCCTTGCAGAGGTTTTCAACTTAGAACAACTTAGATCAGGCATGATGTTATAGGATGTACCAATCACCTGTAGAATAATAGCAACAACCAGAATGAATCAACCATTAAATAATCTATAAGCAGTCTATGTTTCCTTTAAATTGGGTTAGTGGGGCTCCTTACTGCTGCTGACTGTGTATTCAGTTGTGACTAGTTATAAGAGCATATTGGCTGCGACACTGAGCTTCAAACTGGCATCACTGGCACCATGGCATGATTTGTCTTGATAACATTCCTCTGTGGGACTTTCACTGAGCATATGTTATTGCCTGCATCAAAATAACATTCTGCCCACTCACCCCATGTGTAGGGCATGGAAGAATTCAGACCATCTTTTTGCCCTCGGTATTGTGTTAATGGCACAGTCAGGATACTGAGGTGAGGGTTCATCCATCATGAAGGGAAACTCTGCAGCAAATATACTTAATTCTGTTATATTGAACTGAAAAGCGCACAATATTAATTCATCTTAAAGATGCAAAAATAATAACATTTATTGATCTTAATTCTTTCTCTTTTTTCCCTTCCATTATAAAGCAAGGTTTAGGCTTGCAACTTTCATCATATTATTGAGCGAAAGATTAACCATCACTCACAGCCCTGAACTAAGTTACAAACAAATACAAAATGCAGATTTCCCATTTCATTTCATTATATATATAATTATGTTAACAACACAGATTCTACACGGAGAACAACCAAAACGGGGAGGTCTCACCCTCCACATTCTGAGAAGCGTTAAAGGCCATAGTAAGAGGGGAAATTATCGCATTCAAAGCGTGAAGAGATAGGGAGGAAAGGGCGGCGAGGCAACAACTGGTCGATTCCATACTGGAGGTAGACCGTAAATACTCCAAGGCCCCGACCGTAGAGCTCCTGGTGGAGAGGAAAGAGCTACAAAGGAACTTTGATCTGCTCTCCACCAGGAAAGCAGTGCACCAACTCCGCCAGGCACGTGGGACCCTATACGAACACGTAGACAAAGCCAGATACCTGTTGGTACACCAGCTGAGAAAGCAGGCAGCCACCAGAGAAATTGCACAAATCAGGGATACCAGAAGCACGTTAGAAACAGAAACAGAAAAGATCAACAAAACCTTCAAGCTTTCTTCCAAGGGCTGTATACCTCAGAGCCCCCAATGGGGGAGCCCGGGATGAAACTGTTCCTTGATGGACTGGACATACCAGTCGTGGGGGAGGGCAGAAAACAGGGCCTGGAAGCACCACTAGCACTGAGAGAGATCGTGGACAGCATTAGCTCCATGTAGGCGGGGAAGCCGCTGGGACCACACGGTTCCCGGCGGACTTCTACAAAGAATTTGCAACATCACTGGCCCCGCACCTGCGGGAGATGTTCACAGACTCGCTAGCTAGGGGCACACTGCCACCCACGCTAGCACAGGCCTCAATCTCGCTGATAGCTAAGAAAGATAAAGACCCAATGGAATGTGGGTCATACAGACCCATCTCACTGCTGAACGCAGATGCCAAGATACTGGCCAAAATCCTAGCCAAAAGCCTAGAAGACTGCGTACCAGAGGTGGTCGCAGAGGACCAGACGGGCTTTGTCAACGGTAGACAGCTAACCTCAAATATCAGGCGCCTGCTGAACGTGATAATGACCCCGTCCGGGGAGAGAATACCAGAGGTGATCGTCTCCCTAGACTCAGAAAAGGCCTTCAACAGAGCCGAATGGAAATACCTCATAGAGGTACTGGAGCGGTTTGGGCTTGGAACAGGGTTCACCTCCTGGATAAAGCTTGTATACAACGCTCCCATGGCGAGGGTACGGACCAACAACACCAACTCCCGCTACTTGCAGCTGCACAGGGGCACCAAACAAGGATGCCCACTGTCCCCGCTGCAATTCGCTCTAGCGATCGAGCCATTAGCAATTGCTCTCAGAGCAGCAAAGAGCTGGAGGGGGATCCGAAGGGGAGGCAGAAAGCACAGAGTCTCACTCTATGCAGATGACCTGCTCCACTACATTTCGGACCCACAAAGCAGCATGGACGGAATCATCGCGCTCCTGAAAGAGTTTGGCGCCTTCTCGGGATACAAACTCAACATGAGCAAAAGCGAGATCTTCCCGATACACCCACAAGTAGGGGGGCAGCACTCTCGGGAGAGTCCAGACAATCAAAATGAACGTACTGCCCAGGTACCTCTTAGATCTATCCTGATCTACATCCCCAAGGCATTTTTCAAAGCACTGGACAAACTAATCATGGCGTTCGTATGGGGGGGAAGAATGCTAGGATCCCAAAGAAGGTCCTACAAAGAACAAAATCGGGGGGGGGGGGGGGGCTAGCCCTCCCAAACCTACAATTTTACCTCTGGGTGGCGACGGCTGAGCGAATAAGGGGATGGATCAAGGAGCCAGAAGCCGAGTGGGTGCACGCGGAAGAGGCCTCCTGCAAGGGGACCTCCCTCTGGGCCCTCGCCACGGCTGCACTCCCATCCCCACCCAAGAAACACTCCAGCAGCCCGGTGTTGATAGCCACCCTCCACTCCTGGAACCAACTACGGCCTGACCAAAATGTCGGACAAAGCTCCCATCTGCAACAACCATAGGCTCACACCAGTGCTGACAGGCGCCACCTTTAAAAAGTGGGGACAGGACGGAGGGACACTGACAGGGACATATATACGGACAGCAGGATCGCAACACTGGACGAACTGACAGGGTAATTCCAGTTAGCCAGGGGGAACAAGCTAAGGTACCTGCAACTCAAAAACTTCCCACGAAAGGAGACAAGGATGTACCCACAACCGCCGCAACAGACATTACTGGAAGAGTTACTGGACGCAAGCATCCTAGATAAAGGGTACTGTAGCAACATGGATGACCGA
Source organism: Scyliorhinus torazame (assembly GCF_047496885.1). Taxonomy (NCBI): domain Eukaryota; kingdom Metazoa; phylum Chordata; class Chondrichthyes; order Carcharhiniformes; family Scyliorhinidae; genus Scyliorhinus; species Scyliorhinus torazame. Next base: position 235,685,601 of record NC_092714.1, on the reverse strand, counting down.
CTGATAGAAAGGGCTGACACCATACTGGACGCAACAAGAAAGAAATGGGAGGAAGACCTGGGGATTGAAATAGGGTGGGGACTCTAGAGCAAAACATTGCATAGGGTCAACTCCACCTCCACGTGCGCAAGGCTCAGCCTAAAAGTGGTACATAGAGCTCACTTAACAAGAACTCGTATGAGTAGGTTCTTCCCGGAGGTGGAGGATAGATGTGAACGGTGCCAAGGAGGCCCGGCCAACCACGCCCACATGTTCAGGTCTTGCCCCTGACGTGCGGGGTACTGGACAGCCTTCTTCGAGGCGATGTCCAAAGTAGTGGGGGTGAGGGTGGAGCCATGCCCGAAAATGGCGGTCTTCGGGGTATCAGACCAGCCAGGTCTATTCTTGGGGAGGAGGGCAGACGCCCTTGCCTTTGCCTCCCTGATCGCCCGCCGTAGAATCCTGTTCGGCTGGCGGTCAGCAGCACCACCCAAAGCTGCAGACTCGCTGTCCGACCTCTCGGAATCTCTCCAAATGGAGAAAATCAAATTCGCCATCCGAGGGCCAGACGATGGCTTCCACAGAACGTGGGAGCCATTTACCCAATTGTTCCGAGACCCGTTTGTGGCCAACGAACAAGCAGAAGAATAGCCAGGTAGCCAAGAATCAGGGGAAAGTAGCCAAGGCGTGGGAGGGAGGGATTGACCGGGGGGACACAGCTAAACATAAGAGAAAAGAAAGGCGAACCACAGGAGAAGGGGAGGTGGGGGGAGGGGGGAAGGGGGCAGAAGGGGCAGAGGAGGGGTAGAAGAGGGAGGAGACAGGGGACAATAGAGGGGAACCAGAGAGGTGGGGGTGAGGTAAGAGAATGATAACCAGAAGGAGGGCATGGGAAACGATAACAAACTTGGCAAATACAGGAACAGAGAGCAAGGAAAATACGGGCGAAAGACGGGACAAACGGCTGAAGTGGAGGTGAACGCGAGACGACAAAGGCAGCGAAATCTGTCCGGGAGAAGCAAGTAACAACACCAACACCAGATCCATTCGCGTATTGCCGTCTCTATATTGGACATAGCTAATGTAAGGGTTTCTCCGACACCTAAATGTATATGTACCTCCCAGTTCCCCCCCCGACAAACAGGTGCCGACATATGTGTTAAAAATAATATTGCCAATTGTACAGAGTTGCTGTTGTTGAGCTCATGCATAATACCCTACCAGTTTTTTTTGTGTGTTTTCTTCTTTTCTATATATATATATTCTATTCTGTGTACATAACTGTAAATATACTTTGTTCAAAAACTGAATAAAAAACATTTTTTTTAAATCAACACAGATTCGATACCCATACCGGTTGTGGTAGTTTGTAGAGGCCTGCCTCCTTACCTTGCCCCATGATTGATGTGGAGTGGTGCCCCTCATGCTGTAGAACCAATTGCCTCTCTCTTTTTCAAAAAATATTTTTATTTATACATTAACTCAAAAACATAGTCAATCAAAAACGGAGCACTGTGACGTCACAGCACCAGGGTCCCAGGTTCAATTCCTGGCTAGGTCACTGTCTGTATGGAGTCTGCAGGTTCTCCCCACGTCTGCGCGGGTTTCCTCCGGGTGCTCCGGTTTCCTCCCACTAGTTCCGAAAGACGTGCTGATAGGTAGCAAAAGAGAAAATGCTGGAAAATGTGTCAAAGAGTAATTGGACTCGAAACGTTGGCTCTTTTATCTCCCTACAGATGCTGCCAGACCTGCTGAGATTTTCCAGCATTTTCTCTTTCCTTTCAGATTCCAGCATCCGCAGTAATTTGCTTTTATCCAATGCTTATAGGTAATTTGAACATTCTGAATTCTCCCTCTGTTACCCGAACAGGCGCCGGAATGTGGTGACTAGGGGCTTTTCACAGTAACGACATTGCAATGTAAGCCTACTTGTGACAATAAAGATTATTATTATAATCCCTCTTTGTTTCTCCACTGTGCTTTTTCACCTCCCCTCTGAACCTTCTGTATTTCTCTTGGTTCTCAACTGTATTCTCTACCTAACACCTATCATAAGCACACTTTTTGTTCCTTGTCTTAATTTCTAACTCCTTTTTCATCCAGGGAGCTCTGGATGTGTTCGCTCTATCTTTCCCTTTCCCTACAATGACTGTCTCCAGATTATTTCTGTTTTGAAGGGAGTCCATTATTCCGCTACAGTTTTTCCCATCAACCTTTCATTCCAGTCTAATATGCCTAGCTCCATTCTTGCATCACTGAAGCTGGCTCTCTCCAGTTAATTCCTCTTACTATGGATTGTCTACTATCTTTTTCTATCATCACCCGAATGCCTATGATACAACGATCACTCTCTGCTAAATCTTTCCCCAGTGATGCCAAAGTTACTAGCAATTTAAGTATTTACTGCTTGATTGGTGGACATGGTAGTACGATTGTTACCCTACTGGGTTAATAATCCTAAAACTTGAATTTATAACACAGGGAAACAGGATCAAATCTCAATATGACGCTGTGAAGATATGAGTTCAGGGTATTTTAAAACATTAAAAAATCTGCTGGAAAACATGGATCTGTCAGATTCTGAGGTACTGATATCCTTTATCTCTGTTGTCTGTTAGCCAGTCTGGTCTATATGTGTTTCCAATCCCACACCAATGCGGCTTACTCTGAATTGCCCTCTGAAATGGACTAGCAAGTCACTCAGGTACCACCACCTTCTTCGAACAACAAGGGACAATGCTGGACTTCTCAGAGACACCCGCAACTCAATCATTATGTTTTTAAACTTTTCAGTTTCACTTAATGAGCCACTGACTAATTGAGACACTTAACTCCACATGGGCATCTATTGCTTGAAGACAGTGTCGCTAGCTTTGAGTATTTTTGTGTTTCCCACAGTGTTGTTAATGTAACAATCACTGACTGAGATAATTATGCAGTGTTCTAATTTTTCTTGAGAACCATCTATTAATGACAAGTAGGCGCTGCTAAACTTAAATAAATATTGGATATCTCTACTATCCTAAATGATTACCTAGTAATTAAAAATTACTTATCACAAATTATACTAATGCAATGAGGTTTGAAATAAATTCAAATCAAACGGCTTAGTAGATCAAATGGCTTAGACGTCAACGGGGCTGGAAGAGTCCGGCAGCGGGGGATGGCAAGCTGCCTCCACGGCCAAAAAACATGCTGCTGGGGTTGGGGGAGGGGATATTGCGCCAGTAAATTTAAGTAAGTTCTACTTGTTCTTCCATCAGTCATCATTGGGAAAAGGGAAGTTTCTAGTCCATCAAACCAACAAGACAAAGACAATAGGTGGAATTCTCCCCAAACATTTTTTAAGTGTGGTTTCTGGCGGGAAACGAGGTGCGAGTCCTGCCAGGTGGTTTGGCATGATCCAGATCGGCAATCTACCCAAACTTAGAAAATATTTTGGATCCAGGTGTGATTCGTGCCGTGGGACCCAATGAGGGTGGCAGGGCCGGATCCTCAGAGATTGGGGTGCCCTTAAAATAGGTGCCCGATCTCAGAATAACACTACGCCCTGCAAAATCGCTGGCAAGACCACCCCCTCAAATCACTGGCAAGGCCCCCCCCTCCCCCCCAAGTGAATGATACCCCGCTCTAGGTTTGTCAAAGGCTCTGTCCACTATAGGGCCCTCCCTTCAGGGCCTTCCCCCCTTCTATGCTCCCCCTCACTCCCCAACTTCAGACCCTGCCTCCTGCCAGTGCCAACCTGGCACTGCCTCCTGACACTCTGGCAGTGGCAATCTAGCACTGGCAGGTTGGTACTGCGAGAACACCAGATGGCAGCACTCGGACAAAGCCCCTGGTCTTTCTCGGAAGGACTTCAAAACAAAGAAAAAACCTCTATGAAAAAACTGTAGTTAGAAACAACACCTTTTCAAAAGAGGAAGCACTTCTTTTTTTAATTAATTTTGAGTACCTAATTCCTTTTCCTCCAATTAAGGGGCAATTTAGTGTGGCCAATCTACCTAGCCTCCACATCTTTTGGGTTGTGGGGCTGAGACCCATGCAGAACATGGAGAATGGGCAAACTCCACACGGACAGTGACCTGGGGCCGGGATCGAACCCAGGCCCTCAGCACCGTGAGGCAGCAGTGCTAACCACTGCGCCACCTTGCTGCCCTCAGAGAAAGAACTTCTATTATGATCCCAGGCAAGACCCCAACAGTGGCTAGGATACTGGACTGGAACCCCAATATTTTTGTTTATTTTGAGAAGGCGGAGAGAATGGTTCGCTCAAGGGGTGATTGCAATTGTTGATTGTCAATGGGATTTCACTTACAACCAGCTCATGCCACCACGAAGCTCGCTGACAGGGCTGGGCTGCTGACGGGAATATTAAATTGCAACGACCGGAGAATTCTAGCCATTATCTCTGCAGGTTGCAAAAGTACATTAACTCCCCAGGAACCTCCTCAGTCAATCCACTGTGTATTAACCCAGACTGATAAACACGATCCTTCGTCAGCTTAATTTTCTGGCTGCTAAAACTACCCAGGCTCTGCAAATAAAAAAACACATGACAACTGCAGTCAAACATACACCAACCCCAGGCTTTTAATCCTTAAATTGCTCACTACATGTATTATCCAATTTTCTTAATATCTTCCAATCATCCCACTTCCGGGTTAATGATTCATGAAGAGTTATAAAATCTAACTCCTCCTTTGAAATAGCCTGGACCTGTCAATCAAGAGGCATTTAAAAGGTAATGGACTGTGAAATTGAATGTAAATGATGCAGTTTAAAGCGTTTCGGCTTCACAGGAAGGCCAGAGGATTGAAATAGTTCAAGGGAAATTAAATTGAATGTGAAAAAAGAACTTCAAAGGTTTCCAACACATCAAAGGGAAGACTTTTTATTTTAAACATATGTTTATTGAAGTTTTTATACAATAATCAACGCAAACAAGAATGAAAGAATGCAAAAAATCACAAGCAAATATAAAAGTTTAAAAAAAACAACACATAAATAACTTAAATACTGAAACTAAACTAAACCCCCGAGCAGGTGACGATGACTAGATACTAAAAAAAATCCCTGCAGATTCAGGACATTGTGAGGAAAGAGGCGCAGTCGTTTCCTGGGCTGCTGCCCCTGGGGTTGCAGAATGCTGGTGCTGTCGAAGGACGAAATAGGGGACGGGAAGGTGTTGGATGTTTAGAAGGAGTTGATGGAGTGGGAGGGAGCCCTGGTGGGAGACATTAAGCATAAATGAGAGGAGGAGTTGGGAGGGAGGTTGGGGCAGAGACATGAGCCCTGTGGAGGGAGGCCCTGTGGAGGGTGAACGTATCCTCATCATGTGCGAGGTTAAGCCTCATTCAGTTTAAAGTGGTGCATAGGACTCATATGACAGTGGCAAGGATGAGTAGGTTCTTTGCGGGGGCAGAGGGTCGGTGAGGGCCGTGCGCGGGGTGGGGTGGGGGTGGGGGGTGCTGTGAATCACATCCGCATGTTTTGAGTGTGTACCGGATTGAGGGGATTCTGGCAGGGGTTCTTGGACATGGGGCAAAATTCTCCGTTATCGGCGGAAAGTCCGCCGATCGGCGCAAATCCGACTTGCGTCACGTCGGAAAAATGGGTCGATAGTCTCCGGCCCGAAATGGGCTAGCAGCGACGTAACGGGATCCGCGCTTGCGCAGTGGTTCACGCCGTGCAGCGTCATTCGCGCTGCACGACGTGACGGCACATAAGGCCGCGCTGCTCCCCCCCACCCGACCGGAACACCCGACCGCAACACCCGACTGGATGGCTGGCCGTTGCTCAGCCCCAAGGTTCGAGTCACGCGATGTGGAGGCGCTCTTGGATGCGGTGGAGCAGAGGAGGGACGCCCTGTATCCCGGGCACGGCCGCAGAGTTGCCCCACGCCACAGCCGGCGTCTGTGGAGGGAAGTGGCAGAGGCCGTCACCGCGGACAGGCACCCAGTGCCTGACACCACGGACAGGCACCCAGTGCCACAAGAAGGTGAACGACCTCGTCAGAGCAGGCAGGGTGAGCCTCCCCCCATATCCCCCCTCCCCCATATCCACCATATCCCCCCTCCCCCATATCCCACCCTCCCCCATATCCCCATATCCCCCCATCCCCCATATCCCCCAGATCCCCCCCTCCCCCATATCCCCCCTCCCCATATCCCCCCCTCCCCCCTATCCCCCATATCCCCCATATCCACCCTCCCCATATCCCCCTCCCCCATATCCCCCTCCCCCATATCCCCATATCCCCCCTCCCCATATCCCCCCTCCCCCATATCCCCCATATCCCCCCTCCCCCATATCCCCCCCTCCCCCATATCCCCCCTCCCCCATATCCCCCATATCCCCCCTCCCCATATCCCCCTCCCCATATCCCCCATCCCCCATATCCCCCATATCCCCCCTCCCCCATATCCCCCCTCCCCCATATCCCCCTCCCCATATCCCCCCTCCCCCATATCCCCCATATCCCCCCTCCCCCATATCCCCCCCTCCCCCATATCTCCCCTCCCCCATATCCCCCCTCCCCATATCCCCCCCTCCCCCATATCCCGCATATCCCCCATATCCAACCCTCCCCCATATCCCCCCCCTCCCCATATCCCCCCTCCCCATATCCCCCCTCCCCATATCCCCCCTCCACATATCCCCCCTCCCCCCATATCCCCCTCCCCCATATCCCCCCTCCCCATATCCCCCCTGCCCCATATCCCCCATATCCCCCCTCCCCATATCCACCCCTCCCCCATATCCCCCCTCCCCCCATATCCCCCTCCCCATATCCCCCATATCCCCCCTCCCCCATATCCCCCCTCCCCCATATCCCCCCTCCCCATATCCCCCCTCCCCTTTATCCCCCCTCCCCCATATCCCCCCTCCCCATATCCCCCATATCCCCCCTCCCCATATCCCCCCCTCCCCCATATCCCCCCTCCCCCATATCCCCCCTCCCCCATATCCCCCATATCCCCCCTCCCCCATATCCCCCTCCCCCATATCCCCCCTCCCCCATATCCCCCATATCCCCCCTCCCCCATATCCCCCCTCCCCATATCCCCGCTCCCCCATATCCCCCCTCCCCCATATCCCCCCTCCCCCATATCCCCCATATCCCCAAGTGAATCCAGCCCTAACCTTAACCTCTGCAATGCACGCGCAACCAATGGCGTGCATTCATATACCTGTCTAACACTGTTGCCTTTTACCCCTGCCCCCCCCCCCACAGGAGAAGCGCGCACACAACAATAGGGAGCATGTGAGGACTGGAGGAGGGCCCGCTGATGAGAGGCCACTGACCGTACACGAGGAAAGGGCCCTGGAACTGGCTGGCGGACCTGAGGACCGGGAGGTTGCTGATGCAGAGGTCGGGGGTGTACTAGCGAGTGAGCCACCGACAGCCCGTCCCCCATATCCCCCCCTCCCCTATATCCCCCTCCCCTTATCACCTGATCACTGCCTGATGTCTAACCATGCATGCTTCATTGCGTATCGCAGGACCAAACGTCCAGGCACCCATCCCCGCAGATGCAGACCGCCCGCAGGATGCCCCTCGGAGACCACAGGAGACGGAGAGACCCGCACCCTCCAGCATGCGACGCCCGCAGGATGCCCCTCGGAGACCACGGGAGACGGAGAGACCCGCACCCTCCAGCATGCGACGTCCGCAGGATGCCCCTCGGAGACCACGGGAGACGGAGAGACCCGCACCCTCCAGCATGCGACGCCCGCAGGATGCCCCTCGGAGATCACAGGAGACGGAGAGACCCGCACCCTCCAGCATGCGACGCCCACAGGATGCCCCTCGGAGACCACAGGAGACGGAGAGACCCGCACCCTCCAGCATGCGACGCCCGCAGGATGCCCCTCGGAGACCACGGGAGACGGAGAGACCCGGACCCTCCAGCATGCGGCGCCCGCAGGATGACCCTCGCACACCACGGGAGACGGAGAGACCCGCACCCTCCAGCATGCGACGCCCGCAGGATGCCCCTCGGAGACCACGGGAGACGGAGAGACCCGGACCCTCCAGCATGCAACGCCCGCAGGATGGCCCTCGCACACCACGGGAGACGGAGAGACCTGGAGCAACAGGGAGACGACACCCCCGTCACGTGCGGGAGCGACCACCCAGCGACGAGGGGGGCAGCCACAGGCCCCCGTCACATCCGAGCCAGGACACCACTACCCAGGACACCACTACCCAGGACACCACTACCCAGGACACCACTACCCAGGACACCCCTACCCGGGCAGCACTACCCAGGACACCCCTACCCGGGACAGCACTACCCAGGAAGACGAAATACCGGACAGTGACTCAGAGTGGATGGTTGGAGACGAACCCCCACCCCAAAGTGCCATGGACTCAGAGTGGGACGAAGAGCACGATATAACGCCACTGCTGTCACCAACACCCTCCACCATCGCAGAAACACTCACCACGGTTGGGCACTTTAGTGATGAGTCGTCTGGTACACTCACTGGTGTGCACAACACAGCCGTCCCGGTACAGCAGGTGGAGGTAGGAGCAGCAGAGGGACCGGGCGGTCGGAGGGCAGCCCAGCCCAAGCGAACATCTGCCGCCCAGATGGATCCCGGGTTCCTGCAGTTACCACACCCACACATAGATCCGATGCAACCACCGACCCGGAGACGAGCGAAGAGGGTGACGGGCGGCTTGCGGCGGCTGCGGTCGCAGGTGGAGGAGTCCACCCACGTCCAGGAGCTGGGAGTGGTGCCGGTCATGCGTGCCACCCAGGCTGACACCGCACGGTTGGCGTCCGCGGTGGAGGCAATGGGTGCGACGGTGTCAGACATGGGGAACGGTTTGCGAGGCCTGGGGCCTTCCGTGCAGGCGGCGTCTGTGGCCCAGGAAATGGCTGCCCTCTCACAGGAGGCCATGAGCCAGTGCCAGCGCCAGATGGCAGAGGCGCTCAACGCCATAGCCCAGTCTCTGCAGGCCATGGCCCAGTCTCTGCTGGCCATCGCTGAGGGCATCGGCGCCAGTGGCCATGTGCGAGCCGGCGTCGCACTGTCACAGACAGGGTTTGCCAACCCCCTGGGCTCCATGGCTGCAAACCTGCAGACCCCTGTCGATACCAGCACGGGCCTCCAGGACTGGCAGCGCCAGATGTCGGGGGGGCGTCGGATTGCCAGTCCGTTCGCATCCCCCACCCATGTAGAGGCCTGGGGACCATCGGGCACCCCGAGGGAGGAGGAGGTGGTGTGGTCCGTCCCGGCTCCCTTTGTAGGGGAGGTCCCGGTACATCGCGACACCTCGGACTCCCCCCCTTCCGTCCTAGGTGCATCTGGTGGGCAACGGGCAGGACAGGCTGGCAGCTCGCCATCCCAGTCGCCCAGGCCGCAGCCTGGCCCATCTAAGCCAGGACGCCCCAGGAAACGGCGGCCAAAGGGATCCAGTGTCAGAGGGCAGGAATCACAGGAGTCCACCTCCAGTTCTGCTGTACCGTCTGGGGAACCACGTAGACGTAGTCAAAGGGCCCGTAAGGCCAAACAATTAGACACTGAGTAAGTTGGCACGGGTGCAAGGCACAGATGAGTTTTAGGGGCTAGGGCACGTGCATGAACTCCTTTGGTTATTAAAGTCAATGTTACACCTACCGAAGCTGCCTTTGTGCTCTGTCCAAAGTGTGCGGGGGTGTCATGTACGTTGAGCGCAAGTGTGTGTGTGAGGGGTGGTCTTACCTCAGCCCCAGGTGAGTCTGCCCCCTTCCCCCTGGGCCGCCATCAACATCCCCCGGGCAGAGGACGGGACCGTGCGCTGCAGTGTCACAGCCGCATGCAGGGATGGTCCGGGTGGATGGTGGTACTGTGGCCATGGGTCAGACATAGTCCAACGATGTAGAGCCAGGAGCTCATCGCAGGGCGGGTTGTCATCATCCTCCATGGCCTGCGATAGACACGCGCCCACCCGCAACTGGGTGAGCCCGGCCCGTTGTGCCGCAGGTGGATCGGCAATGGGGGGGGGGGGGGGGGGGGGGGGGGGGGGTGCATGCGGGTGGGGTGGGTGGGGTTGGGGAGGGGGGTGAGGGTGCTGGGTGGGTGGATGGGTGGGGGGTGTGGGTGGTCGGCTGTTGCCATGGTGTGCGGTCTGTGGCCATACTACCCGATTCCCACGCCCATCTAGTCAGTGAAGCGGGCGGCTATCAGTCTGTCCCGTGCCCGCTGGGCCAGCCGGTAACGGTGGACAGCCACCCGCCTGTGTCTACCCCGTCTGCCCTGACCATTGCCCCCATCCCCCTCATCTGGGGAGGACTGGGCCTCTTCCTGCTGCTCCTCCACTCCGCCCTCCTCTGCCTGCGGCACATCGCCCCTCTGCTGGGCTATGTTGTGCAGGACGCAGCACACCACAATGATGCGGCCGAGCCTATCTGACCGATACTGGAGGGCGCCCCCAGAGAGGTCCAGGCACCTGAAACGCATCTTCAGCACACCAAAGCACCTTTCGATCACTCCCCTTGTCGCTACATGGGCATCATTGTAGCGGTTCTCCGCCTCATTGCGTGGCCTCCGTATAGGCGTCATCAGCCACGATCGCAATGGGTAGCCCCTGTCGCCCAGCAACCAGCCCCTCAGTCGGGGATGGCGTCCCTCGTACATGCCGGGGATGGATGACCGCGACAACACGAATGAGTCGTGTACACTGCCTGGGTGACGGGCGCAGACGTGCAGGATCATCATGCGGTGGTCGCAGACCACCTGTACGTTCATCGAATAGGTCCCTTCCTATTCGTGAACACGGCCCCTGTTATCTGCAGGTGGCCGCACGGCGACATGCATCCCATCGATCGCGCCCTGGACCATGGGGAACCCGGCAACGGCAGAGAAGCCCACGGCCCGGGCATCTTGGCTGGCCCGGTCCACGGGGAAGCGGATGTAGCGGTGCGCCATGGCATATAGGGCATCTGTCACTGCCCGGATGCACCGGTGCACCGATGTCTGCGATATGCCGGACAGGTCCCCACTCGGTGCCTGGAATGACCCCGTTGCATAAAAGTTCAGGGCCACCGTAACCTTGACGGACACGGGGAGAGGGTGTCCCCCGTCAGTGCCACGCGGTGACAGGTGTGCCAGCAGGTGGCAGATGTGTGCCGCGGTTTCCCGGCTCATCCGGAGTCTCCTCCTGCATTCCCGGTCCGTGAGGTCCTGGTATGACTGCCGGGGCCGGTACACACTGGGCGCCCTCGGGTGCCTCCGTTGCCGTGGGGCCACGACGTCCTCCTCCCCCTCCTCGTCCTGTCGGTCAGGTGTCCCTCCAGCCTGGGCGGCTGCCGCCTGCCCCTCTGCGGCAGCCTGCGCTGCCTCTCTGGCACGCTCCTCCTCCTCCTCCTCCTCCTCATCCAGGGCAACATAGACATGAGCGGCTGCCACCACAGCGGCCAACATCGCTGGATGATCTGAAAACATGACGGCCTGGTGGGGGGGAGGGGAACGACGACATGTCATCATTGCCCATATCCCCTCCTCCCCCCAGCCAGGTGGCATGGACCGCATGGGTCCAACTGTTGGAGGCTGGCACCTGGCCAGGTGGACCAACTCACTTGCCCTCCCATCCCCCTCCTCGGCACGGACCCCCCCCAACCTCCACCACAGCACGGACCCCCCCCCAACCTCCACCCCAGCACGGAACCCCCCCCAACCCCCAACCTCCACCCCGGCACGGCACGGACCCCCCCCAACCTCCACCCCAGCACGGACCCCCCCCACAACCTCCACCCCGGCACAGACCCCCCCCCCCCAACCTCCACCCCGGCACGGACCACCCCCAACCACCACCCCAGCACGGACCCCCCCCTCCAACCTCCACCCCAGCACGGACCCCCCCCCCCAACCCCCAACCTCCACCCCGGCATGGCACAGACCCCCCCCCCCCAACCTCCACCCCAGCAAGGACCCCCCCCCCCAACCTCCACCCCGGCACGGACCCCCCCCAACCTCCACCCCAGCACGGACCCCCCCCCCAACCCCCAACCTCCACCCCGGCACGGACCCCCACCCCAACCTCCACCCCAGCACGGACGCCCCCCAACCTCCACCCCAGCACGGACCCCCCCAACCTCCACCCCGGCACGGACCCCCCCCCAACCTCCACCCCAGCACGGACCCCCCCCCCCAACCCCCAACCTCCACCCCAGCACGGACCCCTCCCGACCTCCACCCCAGCACGGACCCCCCCCCAACCTCCACCCCGGCACGGACCCCCCCCAACCTCCACCCCAGCAAGGACCCCCCCCCCCCAACCTCCACCCCGGCACGGACCCCCCCCAACCTCCACCCCAGCACGGACCCCCACCCCAACCCCCAACCTCCACCCCGGCACGGACCCCACCCCAACCTCCACCCCAGCACGGACGCCCCCCAACCTCCACCCCAGCACGGACCCCCCCAACCTCCACCCCGGCACGGACCCCCCCCCCAACCTCCACCCCAGCACGGACCCCCCCCCCCCAACCCCCGACCTCCACCCCAGCACGGACCCCCCCCAACCTCCACCCCGGCACGGACCCCCCCCAACCTCCACCCCGGCACGGACCCCCCCCCAACCTCCACCCCAGCACGGACCACCCCCCAACCTCCACCCCGGCACGGCACGGACCCCCCCCCCAACCTCCACCCCGGCACGGCACGGACCCCCCCCCCCAACCTCCACCCAAGCACGGACCCCCCCAACCTCCACCCCGGCACGGACCCCCCCCCCAACCTCCACCCCAGCACGGACCCCCCCCAACCCCCAACCTCCACCCCAGCACGGACACCACCCAACCTCCACCCCAGCACGGACCCCCCCCAACCTCCACCCCAGCACGGTCCCCCCCCAACCTCCACCCCGGCACGGACCCCCCCCAACCTCCACCCCAGCACGGAACCCCCCCCAACCCCCAACCTCCACCCCGGCACGGCACGGACCCCCCCCCCAACCTCCACCCCAGCACGGACCCCCCCCCAAACTCCACCCCGGCACAGACCCCCCCCCAACCTCCACCCCGGCATGGACCACCCCCAACCTCCACCCCAGCACGGACCCCCCCTCCAACCTCCACCCCAGCACGGACCCCCCCCCCCAACCCCCAACCTCCACCCCGGCATGGCACAGACCCCCCCCCCCCAACCTCCACCCCAGCAAGGACCCCCCCCCAACCTCCACCCCGGCACGGACCCCCCCCCAACCTCCACCCCAGCACGGACCCCCCCCCAACCCCCAACCTCCACCCCCGGCACGGACCCCACCCCAACCTCCACCCCAGCACGGACGCCCCCCAACCTCCACCCCAGCACGGACCCCCCCAACCTCCACCCCGGCACGGACCCCCCCCCCAACCTCCACCCCAGCACGGACCCCCCCCCAACCCCCAACCTCCACCCCAGCACGGACCCCCCCCGACCTCCACCCCAGCACGGACACCCCCAACCTCCACCCCGGCACGGACCCCCCCCAACCTCCACCCCAGCAAGGACCCCCCCCCCCAACCTCCACCCCGGCACGGACCCCCCCCAACCTCCACCCCAGCACGGACCCCCCCCCCAACCCCCAACCTCCACCCCGGCACGGACCCCACCCCAACCTCCACCCCAGCACGGACGCCCCCCAACCTCCACCCCAGCACGGACCCCCCCAACCTCCACCCCGGCACGGACCCCCCCCCCAACCTCCACCCCAGCACGGACCCCCCCCCCCAACCCCCAACCTCCACCCCAGCACGGACCCCCCCCCGACCTCCACCCCAGCACGGACCCCCCCCAACCTCCACCCCGGCACGGACCCCCCCCCAACCTCCACCCCGGCACGGACCCCCCCCAACCTCCACCCCAGCACGGACCACCCCCCAACCTCCACCCCGGCACGGCACGGACCCCCCCCAACCTCCACCCCGGCACGGCACGGACCCCCCCCCAACCTCCACCCAAGCACGGACCCCCCCAACCTCCACCCCGGCACGGACCCCCCCCCAACCTCCACCCCAGCACGGACCCCCCCCCCCCAACCCCCAACCTCCACCCCAGCACGGACACCACCCAACCTCCACCCCAGCACGGACCCCCCCCAACCTCCACCCCGGCACGGACCCCCCCCCAACCTCCACCCCGGCACGGACCCCCCCCAACCTCCACCCCAGCACGGACCACCCCCCAACCTCCACCCCGGCACGGCACGGACCCCCCCCCCAACCTCCACCCCAGCACGGACCCCCCCCAACCTCCACCCCAGCACGGACCCCCCCCCAACCCCCAACCTCCACCCCGGCACGGACCCCCCCCCCCAACCTCCACCCCGGCACGGACCCCCTCCCGGCACTCCCCCGGAGCCCAGCCTACTCTAACCACCCCCCCCCCCGCCGCACACACACACACACAACCCGAGACACACCTCTCCTCACGCAATCAGACTGCGGCCACGCCATTGCCTGCCCAGTGCCAACCCCCCAGGCCGTCACTCACCTCCACGCTGGTCGGCGTGACCCTGGAGCACCGGGTCACGCCGATGAAAAGGAGGTTTGATTCACGTCGACGTGAACGGTCATCACGTCGACGGGACTTCGGCCCATCCGGAAGGGAGAATATCGGCAGGCCGAAAATCGGCTGCCTTGCGCAGACCCGTGACATTCTCCGCGGCAGCGGCGCCATTAACGCCCCGCCGACTTTTCTCCCTTCGGAGACTTCGGCAATCGGCGGGGGCGGGATTCACGGCGGCCAACGGCCATTCTCCGACCCTCTGGGGGGTCGGAGAATGGCGCCCCAGATATCCGAGCTGCTGGGTGAGAGGTGGTTCCGAGTCCAGAGTTGGTGAGATTTGGGGTGTCGGAAGATCCACGAGTCAAGGAGGTGAGAGTTGCATTGGACTTTGCCACCCTCATAGCCTGGAGACCGATTTTGCTAGTGTGGCGGGACGTGGAGCCCCCAAAAGTGGGCGTTTGGGTGAGTGATCTGGCAGAATTCCTGAGGCTGGAGAAGGTCATGTTCGCTCTGCGTGGGTTGGCAGAGGGGTTCACCTGGAGGTGGAAGTCATTTATCAATTTCTTCAAGAAGAATTTAGGGGTCAGCAAGAGGGGGTGTTAGGGCCAGGGGTGCAAGGGGGTTTGAATATGGCAGGGGTTGTTGTCAGGGGGGTAGGCGGTTTGGGGTTGGTAATTGAGTTGTTTTGTTCTTCTGATATTTTAAGTGAAAATGCCTTGAATGAAAATATTTTTTAAAAACCACTGGCTGTAGGGGCATTATATAGCAGGAGAATCCGAGAAAATCTCCCAAGAATCCCAAATAAATACTCCCATTCCACTCTGCCGATATCTTTTCGGCATACAGAGACACTATCACCTCAGGTTCAGGTACTGGGGAGGGGGAAAGGATGATATTTAGTAGGCTCAGTATATTGCCCGACAGTTGTCAACCCTCCATGAAGCCGGCTTGATCTTCCTAAATTATTCTAGGAAGGCAATGCTCCAACCGGAGAGCCAGAACCTTAGCAAGCAGCTTGACGTCTGCATTCAAAAGTGAGATAGGACAGTATGATCCACATTCGGTCAGGTACTTGTCCCTCTCAAGGATCAAGGTAATAGAGGCTTGAGTGAGGGTGGGAGGCAGTGACATCTGGGATAGGGAATCATTAGACATGTCCAATAATAAAGGTACAAGTTGCTCCAAGAACTTCTTGTAAAATTCAGAGCCATCCAGACCAGGGGCCTTGCCAGACTGCATCAACCCAATGCATTTTAAAATTTTGTCAGGGCATAACGGGAAATCCAACTCACTGCTCTTATCCACCTCAACAGTTGGGATGGGTAGACTGTCCAGAAGGTCAGACATTCCAATTTATCAGCAGAAGGCTCCAACCTGTAAAGATCGTGGTACAAGGACTAAAAAACTGCATTGACCTCAAAATGGGTCGAAAGCAGGTTGCTGTCCAGATTAAATATCTGAGGTATCTCACGGGAGGCCACTTGACAAAGAACAAGAACAAAGAACAAAGAACAACACAGCACAGGAACAGGCCATTTGGCCCTCCAAGCCTGTACTGGTCATGATACCAACCTTTGTCAAAACTCTCAGCACTTCCTTGTGCCGTATCCCTCTATACCCATCCTATCCATGTGTTTGTCAAGATGCCTTTTGAATGCCGTTATTGTATCAGCTTCCACAACCTCCCCTGGCAACGGGTTCCAGGCACTCACCATCCTCTGCATAAAAGAACTGCCTTGCACATCTCCTCTATACTTTGCCCCACGGGCCTTAAACCTATGCCCCCTGGTGACTGACCAGTCCACCCTGGGAAAGTGTGCCTGCCCTTCCACTCTATCCATGCCCCTCATAATCTTGTAGACCTCTATCAGGTCACCCCTCAACCTCCGTCTTTCTAATGAAAACAGTGCAAGTCTATTCAGCCTCTCCACATAGCTAACACACTGAAGCCCAGACAACATCCTTCTGGTAGTGTGGCGACCAGAATTGTGTGCAATATTTCAAGTGCGGCCTTACCAAGGTTCTATACAACTGTTGCATGACTTGCCAGTTTTTGTATTCGATGCCCCGTCCAATGAAGGTAAGCATTCCATATGCTTTCTTGACTACCTTGTCCACTTGTGTTGACATCTTCAAAGATCTGTGGACATGCACGCCCAGATCTCTCTGACTTTCTATATTCCTCAGAGTTTTGCCATTTACAGTATATTTCCCCTCTGTGTTAGACCTACCAAAATGCATTACCTCACATTTGTCCGGATTAAACTCCATTTGCCATTTCTCTGCCCAAGTCTCCAACTATACTGCGAGAGGACACCTCAGAGGGCAGTGAGGCTATATGGGTAGAGATCAGGAATAAGAAGGGTGCAGTCACAATGTTGGGGGTATACTACAGGCCTCCCAACAGCCAGCGGGAGATAGAGGAGCAGATAGGTAGACAGATTTTGGAAAAGAGTAAAAACAACAGGGTTGTGGTGATGGGAGACTTCAACTTCCCCAATATTGACTGGGACTCACTTAGTGCCAGGGGCTTAGACGGGGCGGAGTTTGTAAGGAGCATCCAGGAGGGCTTCTTAAAACAATATGTAAACAGTCCAACTAGGGAAGGGGCGGTACTGGACCTGGTATTGGGGAATGAGCCCGGCCAGGTGGTAGATGTTTCAGTAGGGGAGCATTTCGGTAACAGTGACCACAATTCAGTAAGTTTTAAAGTACTGGTGGACAAGGATAAGAGTGGTCCGAGGATGAATGTGCTAAATTGGGGGAAGGCTAATTATAACAATATTAGGCGGGAACTGAAGAACATAGATTGGGGGCGGATGTTTGAGGGCAAATCAACATCTGACATGTGGGAGGCTTTCAAGTGTCAGTTGAAAGGAATACAGGACCGGCATGTTCCTGTGAGGAAGAAAGATAAATACGGCAATTTTCGGGAACCTTGGATGACGAGTGATATTGTAGGCCTCGTCAAAAAGAAAAAGGAGGCATTTGTCAGGGCTAAGAGGCTGGGAACAGACGAAGCCTGTGTGGCATATAAGGAAAGTAGGAAGGAACTTAAGAAAGGAGTCAGGAGGGCTAGAAGGGGTCACGAAAAGTCATTAGCAAATAGGGTTAAGGAAAATCCCAAGGCTTTTTACACGTACATAAAAAGCAAGAGGGTAGCCAGGGAAAGGGTTGGCCCACTGAAGGATAGGCAAGGGAATCTATGTGTGGAGCCAGAGGAAATGGGCGAGGTACTAAATGAATACTTTGCATCAGTATTCACCAAAGAGAAGGAATTGGTAGATGTTGAGTCTGGAGAAGGGGGTGTAGATAGCCTGGGTCACATTGTGATCCAAAAAGACGAGGTGTTGGGTGTCTTAAAAAATATTAAGGTAGATAAGTCCCCAGGGCCTGATGGGATCTACCCCAGAATACTGAAGGAGGCTGGAGAGGAAATTGCTGACAGAAATCTTTGGATCCTCGCTGTCTTCAGGGGATGTCCCGGAGGACTGGAGAATAGCCAATGTTGTTCCTCTGTTTAAGAAGGGTAGCAAGGATAATCCCGGGAACTACAGGCCGGTGAGCCTTACTTCAGTGGTAGGGAAATTACTGGAGAGAATTCTTAGAGACAGGATCTACTCCCATTTGGAAGCAAATGGACGTATTAGTGAGAGGCAGCACGGTTTTGTGAAGGGGAGGTCGTGTCTCACTAACTTGATAGAGTTTTTCGAGGAGGTCACTAAGATGATTGATGCAGGTAGGGCAGTAGATGTTGTCTATATGGACTTCAGTAAGGCCTTTGACAAGGTCCCTCATGGTAGACTAGTACAAAAGGTAAAGTCACACGGGATCAGGGGTGAACTGGCAAGGTGGATACAGAACTGGCTAGGCCATAGAAGGCAGAGGGTAGCAATGGAGGGATGCTTTTCTAATTGGAGGGCTGTGACCAGTGGTGTTCCACAGGGATCAGTGCTGGGACCTTTGCTCTTTGTAGTATATATAAATGATTTGGAGGAAAATGTAACTGGTCTGATTAGTAAGTTTGCAGATGACACAAAGGTTGGTGGAATTGCGGATAGCGACGAGGACTGTCTGAGGATACAGCAGGATTTAGATTGTCTGGAGACTTGGGCGGAGAGATGGCAGATGGAGTTTAATCCGGACAAATGTGAGGTAATGCATTTTGGAAGGTCTAATGCAGGTAGGGAATATACAGTGAATGGTAGAACCCTCAAGAGTATTGAAAGTCAAAGAGATCTAGGAGTACAGGTCCACAGGTCATTGAAAGGGGCAACACAGGTGGAGAAGGTAGTCAAGAAGGCATACGGCATGCTTGCCTTCATTGGCCGGGGCATTGAGTATAAGAATTGGCAAGTCATGTTGCAGCTGTCCAGAACCTTAGTTAGGCCACACTTGGAGTATAGTGTTCAATTCTGGTCGCCACACTACCAGAAGGATGTGGAGGCTTTAGAGAGGGTGCAGAAGAGATTTACCAGAATGTTGCCTGGTATGGAGGGCATAAGCTATGAGGAGCGATTGAATAAACTCGGTTTGTTTTCACTGGAACGAAGGAGGTTGAGGGGCGACTTGATAGAGGTATACAAAATTATGAGGGGCATAGACAGAGTGGATAGTCAGAGGCTTTTCCCCAGGGTAGAGGGTTCAATTACTAGGGGGCATAGGTTTAAGGTGAGAGGGGCAAGGTTTAGAGTAGATGTACGAGGCAAGTTTTTTACGCAGAGGGTAGTTGGTACCTGGAACTCGCTACCGGAGGAGGTAGTGGAAGCAGGGACGATAGGGACATTTAAGGGGCATCTTGACAAATATATGAATAGGATGGGAATAGAAGGATACGGACCCAGGAAGTGTAGAAGATTGTAGTTTAGTCGGGCAGTATGGTCGGCACGGGCTTGGAGGGCCGAAGGGCCTGTTCCTGTGCTGTACATTTCTTTGTTCTTTGTTCTTTGTATCTGTGTCCTGCTAAATCCTCTGACAATCCTCAACACTATCTGCCACTCCACCAACCTTGGTGTCATCCATGAACTTACTAATCAGACCGGCTACATTTTCCTCCAAATCGTTTATGTACCCTGCAAACAACAGCACAGATCCCTGTCGAACACCACTAGTCACAACCTTCCATTCAGAAAAACATCCTTCTACTGATACACTTTGCCTTCTGTGACAGAGCCTGTTCTGTATCCACCATACCACCTCACCTCTGATCCTGTGTGACTTCACCTTTTGTACCAGTCTGCCTTGAGGCAACTTGTCAAAGACTTTACTGAAGTCCATGTAAACAACATCCACCACCCTCCCCTCATCAATCATCTTTCTCACCTCCTCAAAAAACTCGATCAAGTTAGTGAAGCAAGACCTCACCCTCACAAAACCATGCTGTCTATCGCTCATGAGTCCATTTGTTTCCAAATGGGTATAAATCCTGTCCCTGAGAATTCTCTCCAATAATTTTCCTACTACTGACTCACTGGCCTATAGTTTCCTGAATTATCCCTGTTACCTTTCTTAAACAGCGGTACTACTATTCTCCAGTCCTATAGGGTCTCAACTATAGCCAATGAGGATACAAAGGTATCAGTCAAGGCCCCAGCAATTTCCTCTCTTGCTTCCCTCAGTATTCTGGGGTAAATCCCATCCGGCCCAGGAGACCCATCTATGTTAATATCTTTTAAAAGACCCAATACCACCTACTTTTCGTTGTTAACATGATCCAGCCTTTCCACGCACTCTACCCAAGTATCATCTTCCAATTATCTTCCACAAAGTCCCTTTATTTGGTGAACACTGATGCAAAGTATTAATTTACTACTTCGCTCATTTCCCCTGGCTCAACACATAGATTCCCCCCAATGTCCTTAAGTGGTCCAATCCTTTCCCTGGACACCCTCTTATTTTTTACATATGAATAAAAAGCTTTGGGATTCACCTTAATCCGACTTGCTAAGGACTTTTCATGACTCCTCCCTAGCCCTCCTAAATTCCCGCTTCTGTACCTTCCTACTTTGTTTATGCTCCTCAAGGGGTTTGACTGTCCCCACCTTTCTAGACCGTACAAACGCCTCCTTTCTCTTTTTGACGATGTTCACATTATCCCTCATTACCCAAGGCTCCCTAAATTTCCCATACTTATCCTTCGTTCTCTCAGGAACGTGACTTTCCTGAATCCTAATCAACTGTCACTTGAAAGACTCCCACATGTCCGATGTTGATTTACTATCCAACAGCCACGTCCAATCCAAATTCTTCAATTCCTGTCTAATGTTATCGTAATTTGCCTTTCCTCAGTTTAGCACCTGAACGCAAGGGTTACCCTCAGGCCTATCCAAAAGTACCCAAAAACTTATGGAATTATGGTCACTACTCCCAAAATGTTCCCCTATTGAAACCTCAACCACCTGTCCAAGCTCATTCCCCAATACCGGATTCAGTACTGCCCTTTCCCCAGTTGGACTATCCACATATTGCATCAAGAAGGCTTCTTGGATGCAGCTTACAAACTCTGCCCCATTCAAGCCCCTAGCACTAAGTGAGTCCCAGTCAATATAGGGGAAATTAAAATCCCCGACCACAACAACCCTGTTACTTTTGCACCTATCCAAAATCTCACTACCTATCTGCTCCTCTATCTCTCGTTGGCATTTGGGGGGGCCAGTAATAAACGCCCAACATTGTGATTGCCCCCTTCCTGTTCCTGAGCTCTACCCAGATTGCCTCATTGTCATTTAAGTTGATGAGCTAGGAGACGACTGGCCTTCTCCTTGTTCTCATAAAAAGTGCCCCTGGTGCGCTGTAGCTGATGTACCACCCTGTTAGTAGACAATAGCTCTTTTCCTATTTGTCAATAGCTCTGGAGTAGGATCAATCAAGTACTGGTGGTCCATCTCTTGAATGGAATCCACCAGCCTCTGCTGTGCCAACTTTGCTGTCTTCAACATATATGGTGTATGGAAGATAATTTCCCCCCAAAGGACTGCCTTAAGAGCCTCCCACAGCGTGGAGATGGACAAACACTGTCAAATTTTTTATTTGTGAACAATATTATATCTAAGCTCCATGGTGGATGTTGTGTGAGGTCAGGGGTCAGACTCTATAAATTAAAGTGTGAAGCATGGCCAGAAATAAAAATTACTCAGCTGTCAGCACTGAAGGGAGGAGAACCCTATCCAGAAAGAAAAAAAAAAACAATATGGAAATACGCATGGTGGGCAAGTGAAAAAAAAGAGAAATTTCCTATCATTTGGGTGCAAAAAGCGCCAGGAACCTACCCCCCCCCCCCCCCATCTGAGTCATAAAAGAAGACAAAGCCGTGGCCATCAAAGATGGAACAGGAGATTTAGGCTTGGAATAGTCCAATCTCGAGCCCAAAATGCGTTTCAGGTCACCAGCTGAAATAAGTTGATGTGAGGCGAGGTTGGTGAGGGAGGCTAACAGGGAGTTAATAAAATTTGTATCGTCCTAGTTGGGAGCATAAGTGTTGACCATGACTACCGGGGTGTTCAACAGGCAGTCACAAACCTTTGGGGTCGGCAATAATCTGAGAGGAGAAAACTGAACACTTTCATTGATTAAAATCACCGTACCCCTGGCCTTGACATCGAAACTGGAATGAAAAACCTGCCCAACCCACCCTTTGCGCAGCCTGGTCTGATCACTGCTGCACAAGTGGGTCTCCTGCAAGAAAACAATGTCAGAGTTTAAGCTCTTAAGATGGCAAATGCCCTCAACAGCTTTACTGGGCCATTCAAACAACAACCATTTCATGTGACCAAACGGCTTGGAGGTCTCCCACCAATCCTTACTCTGGAGTTAACCATTCTCACCAGGAGAAGTCAACCAAGGGACACTGAAAAGATAAAGCAAAAGGATCCTCCCAAGATTGCCACCAAGTAAGTTTAGAAAGGGTACTCACCACTTTGTTCCCCTAGGGAGTCCACTGCACCTGGTCCCCACTTTTAAGGATCATTACTGATTGGCACCCACAGGGCTTCCAGCTGGGGTGAGATGGGAGCACAGGGGTGGGGGGGGGGGGGGGGGAGCATCCCAGGAGGCAGCAACATTCCACTTCATTCATGCTAATGAGATTGAAATGGATGCTAATGAGTTCTGATCAGGTCCACACCGTTTCTCAGAGAGAACACGAACTCATCGGGCGAGAGGGCCCGAAGACTCACGACAGGATTGATGCCTGGCGAGAATTCCGTTTTGGTTCTCCAGTCCGATTAGTGGCCAAGTGGAAATTCTGGCTAGGGCTAATGGCCTATGAGAGCCGCCCCAATTTGTAACCTGAATTTACATAGCAGAAACATGACATCAGTAATGATGGGTGGGTGGAATTTTCCATTCTCTGCCCAGAGTGCTGGCTGAGGCGTGAACCAGCTTGCCTCGCCAAATAATCCAGCACACTGTGCAGAATAAATCTGAAGGCGTGGCCCACACCATCACCCTGGCGTGGCAGAGGCAGGAAACTCTGGCAGCCGGGAACCCTTAGATTGGGCTGCCCTTTAAAAAGGACGATAGGAAAAACAGGAGCTTCTCCACCCGCACATGGAGACCCTCCCGAGGGACATGGGGAAATCCCCTCCCAACGGGCACAGTGAACCTCCTCCCCATGGGAATGGTGAACCTCCTCCCCAGGGACATGGGGAAATCCCCTCCCCACGGGCACAGTGAACCTCCTCCCCATGGGCATGGTGAACCCCCTTCCCACGGGCATGGGGACCCCCTCACCACGGACACGGTGAACCCCCTCTCCATGGGCAGAGTGAACCCCCTCCCCTTGGGCTCGTAAACCCCCTCCCCATGGGCACGGGGACCCCTCCCCATGAACAGGGGAATTATCGTACCCTCAGACACGAGGAAGCCCCTCTATGCACAAGGGGAAAGCCCGCACACGCACAATGATAAGCCTCCCCACAATGTAACTCCCCAGAAGGCAATGCCAGGGTAGTGTCTACACATGTCCTTCTCCCCCCAGGGCCTCTACTTACCTGTATGCCCTGGCGGGTTCCTTTTGCCCGGTTCACATTTTTTGGAAAGGAGTTGCAAACTTCAGGGAATTCGGAATGTGGTGGGATTATACTGTCGGGAAGCCTGCTAATTTCTTTTAAGTTTATTGAAATTATGTTCCTGAACTTGCTGGGTGGGAATCTTGGGCTGAATTCTCCGCCAGCGGGATACTCAGTTTTGCCGGCAGTCCGGGGTTTTCCCAATGACGCGGTGCTGCCCCACAATAGGAAACCCCATTGACCAGCCGCCGTGACGGAGCATCCCATGAAATAGAAATGTGGCGGGGGGGGGGGAATCCAGCTCTTTGTTACGTCACTGGCAAGGGGTGGGGAGAATCTGAAAAAAGGTCATCCCGTCGAGATTCTGAGTGTTGAGATATTTTGCGCCCATGTCACCATTTGCACGTGTGGCAAACATGGCAAAATTGCAGCCGATGTTCGAAATGAATGTATTTTATTTTTGTAGAGCAAGCGTATTATGCATAATTTTTCCCATAAATTTAGAGTACCCAATTATTTTTTTTCCCCAATTATGGGGCAATTTAGCGTAGCCAATCCACCTAACCTGCACATTTTTGGGTTGTGGGGGTGAAACCCATGCAGACACGGGGAGGATGTATAAACTCCACACGGACAGTGACCCAGGGCCGGGATGCGAATGCGGGTCCTCAGTGCCGTAGTCCCAGTGCTAACCACTGCGCCACGTGCCACCCTATATTATGCATAATTTAAGTAACAAGTGAACTTTATGAAGTGATGTGAATTTCATGGAAGGATAGAGAACAAAAGTAGTGGAGCATTACTACATTTAATTATTTTACCCTAGATTTGGTTGATGGAAGCAAGGCTAAGGCAATATACAGACTTCATTTTTGTTGATATTCTTCATCCATTTAACTGCAAAAAATTGGAAACTACAGATAGTAACTGATCGAAGTGGAAACATTTTATAAACTAAAAGCCATTCTGATTATTAATCTCAAAATGATCTGAAAATGAATACCTTGCTGGTTTGATTAAGACAGTTCTGTAGAATCTGTCTGAACCATTGGCTTGGCCTCAACTGGAGTTTTGTGTCCAGTTCTGGGCACCAACATTAGAAAGAATGCGAAGGCATTAGATAGGGTGCAAGAACAAAAATCCAGCAGAATGGTTCCAGGGATGACGGACTTCAGCTATATTGATTGATTAGAGGAGATGGAGCTGTTCTCCTTGGAGAGAATACGATTAAGAGGAGATTTGATAGATGTGTCGTCTGTGGCAGCCAGGAATGACCCTGAGGCATAAACATTCATGGTCACAGTCACCTCTTGAGTCACAGCCATGAAGCGTGAGACCTGATGCGGGACTGTACTTGATGCTGCAATAGGTGACATAATTCTGTCACAACCTCCTGGGTGAAGCGAATATGTTGCTACTCACTTTAAACTGGACGTACAATCTTCTGATCCTTTAAATCCATTGTGGGTGCGGGGAGCTGGGGTGGGGGTGGGGAGGAGGTGAGAAAACCTGTTGCACCCTTCTTATCCATCACCCTTTGCTGCTTCACTCATGTTGCTGGGAGAAATTGCAGGAAAGCCCTTTGGACAGAGATTGGCTTCCAAAGGTAGCATGCCAGAATTTCTGTTGCAGCCAAAATAACAACAGATATGGCTGAAAGCCCATTAGCAGTACCAAATAATAAACCAGATGCTTGTCTACTGTAGCTGAGAATTCCTTTAAACAATGTTCCAATCTCCAACCTGGCTATATTTGTGGACTGGTTTCAGAATCAGCAGGCCAGTCCTTATAAAGGGTGTGTAAACTTTTTTACATATAATTATTAGATGCATATTTGTTTAAGACAGGCATGCTGGATAACTTAATTTGCTTGTCTCAAAATGGTGTCTGGGCCCGAGGTACATCAGACTTGAGCGATCCCATGCAAAATTTGGAGGCTTAAAGTCAGCAGTGTATTACTATTTAAATAAAAGCTGTTGTCCGCTCTATAACTCAATCATGAAAGGTGACAGGTGGAATATGGTTAGCACTGCTGCCTCACGGCGCTGACGACCCGGGTTCGATCCCTGCCCCGGGTCACTGTCCATGTGGGATTTGCACATTCTCCCCGAGTCTGCATGGCTCTCGCCACCGCAACCCAAAGATGTGCAGGGTTGGTAAATTGGTAATGCTAAATTGCCCCTTAATTGGGGGAAAAAATGTCATTCATGAGACTGAACTGCAGAGTCAAAAGGCTTGACCTAACTTTTTCAGCTGTATAGCGAGCATAGTCAATGTGTCTGGAGGCGTACGTGAAATATGTTCTATGGTGGTGGTCGGCCCCAGAGCGCAATTTCATCCTGGCTGGCGAATTAACGGCTATCCGCACTTTGTGAAAGGATGGGGGCTGCCAGAGAGGGAGGGAGGGCGGGAAGCGGGTCTGTGCCAAGAACAGAGAGAATTTGGGTTCGCATGTCTAATGTTCTCCCTCAGGTGGACAGCTGCTGTGGAGCTGCCTCAGGGAGGTGCTGAGCCGGGGAAAATAAATTTCGATGTCAAAACTATGCCACGAGTGTCTGCGCAGCATAACCGTACACAGACCTCAACTAAAATACAAGGTTGCAACTAAAACATAAAAGCTGCCTGGCCAATTAGCCCGCCTGCCAACTGTAAAAGCAGCTGGGCCACCAATAACCCAATAATGGGTTAAATTACCTGCTTGATTGTCGACGGGGGTGCTTCCAGTTGTGCGCTGGCCAACCAAAATACTGCACTGGCCTTGGAGACTTAGTAAAGTTTAAATGAACCAATATTCTCACAGCTAACATGGGATTACAGAAGATGGGACCCGGAAGAACAGCAGTTCAACTTTTTCCTTCTGATTTTTTTTCTAACCTACCATTACAATTTTAACTCATTTATATTGTTTCTACCTGCATCCAGAATGCTTCACGTATATTTTACATTAAACATCTCCTTGAAGATATTTTACACTCGCTCAATAGTGTCTATTCTGACATCCTTTGGTCCTGAGGTTGCACAGAAAACATGGTTGGTTTGAGGATGAGGGAAAGAAGAAGGCAATATTGTGAAACATTTGTGGGACCCCAATGTATAATTTAATTCATAGCCTCCTGTCTCCAAATCCGCCCGATGCAAGCTTGTTTATAGAGATGGTAGATTTGGTAAAAGGGTGCTATCACCCAAAGCCCTCCGTGATTTTGCAAAGATTTTAATTCAATTCCACGGAGAGTGCCCATGGAAGACTTCTGCAACCTACATAGTGAGGCTTAGGAAAATTGCAGACAGAACACTGCAACTTCGGGACAACATTAACTAATATACTGAGGGAGCGCCTGGCTTGCGGACTTAATGATGAGATCATAGAGGGAAAGTTGCTGGCAGAAGTTGAGATTAATTTTTAAAAAGCATTGGAAATAGCATTAGCGATGGCGAGCACTGAGAAAAGTGCCCAAGAACTTCAGATCAGCAGAACAACACTGTCCAATGGTCGTGGCAGGAAGCTGTAGGCAGCAGTGGCACCCAAAGCAAAGACACCAGTCTAAACCAAGAAACAAATACATAAGCTGGTAGAGTTACAAGATTCAGGAGAATGAAACAACAGCCTGGCATCAGCACACAGTGTTACTGGTGTGGGGGAAATCACTCCCCAGAGATTTGTAGATTCAAGGAAGCGGAACGCAAAGTGTGCACCTGAAGGGCCATTTGAGGTACAGATGCAAGAGCAAATAGAGCCTGCCTAGTAGCAAGAGAGTGAACAATTCAGCATCAGTACACAGTGTCGAAGATTGAATGATCGGAATGTTCTTCAGATGAGTAATGGGATAAAGGCACGGTAGCTAGCCGCCATTACAGTGATATTATTGGTCATTGTCAGATCATTAAGAATGGAAGTGGACGTGGGAGCTTCTGCTACCACAGGAGGGGAACAGACCTGCAGTTAACTTCTGAGTTTGCAGAACACATCAGGCAGATTGGCTGCCTACACAGGAGAGGCCATAAGGTAGTGGGAACGAGTGTGAGCAATGGGCAACAATCTGCCCAACGTCCATTAATCATGGTGTCTGGCTAAGGACCACGTCTAATGGGCTGTGGCTGGCTCCAAGAAATTAAACTCAACGTTGTAAATTTCCAGAATTAAGGAAGGAGGCTGGTATGAAGTAATCCCAAAGTATCAGGACATTTTTCAAGATAACTTGGAAAACTTAAAGGCTGAAAGGCAAAATTTTACGTAGACCCAGAAGCCACCCCAAATTCTTTCAAAGCTAGACCTGTGCCCTATGCTTTGTCGGAGAAAGTTGAGTCCAAGCTAAAAAGGCTAAAAGAGCTGGGTATCATCCAGTCAGTCCAGTTTGCAGAACGGACAGCCCCCGTAGTGGTTGTGGTAAAACCAGATAAAATAGTCCATACCTGCGGAAATTATCAATTAACAGTAAACCAAGCAGCAAAGCTGGACAGATAGCCTATCCCAAATATAGACGATTTATAAGCAAGATTGGCTGAAGCATATTCATATAGAAAATTAGGTATACGCCACGCATATCAACAGTTGGAGTTTGATGACGTTCCCAAAGGCTACGTGACTATTAACAAACATAAAGGATTATATTAGTATACATGCTTACATTTCGACACTTCATCAGCTTGCACCATAATTCATTACGGGGCTTGCCGTGTGTCATTGTGTATTTGGATGATGTATCCAATACTGGTGCAACCGAAGACCAGTTGGCTAATTTAGGAGAAGTACTGAGAAGTACATGGTGTTGGGACAGTCTAATCTCACAGAATGGATGATGGGTCTGTTGCATATGTGTCAAGAAACCTTTCAGAAGCTGAAAAAGGATATTCGCAGATTAAAATAGAAGGACTGTCTGTTGTGTGCAGAGTGAGGAAATTCCACCAGTATGTTTATAGAAGGCATTTTAATGTTGTAACGGACCATAAGCCACAGTTGGGTTTTTTCCAGGAGGACAAGGCAATTCCACCAAATGCATAGTCCAGGACTCAGGGCTGGGCATTGATATTGTCAGCCTATGAATGCACAGTTGCCCACTGACCATGGTCACAAATAGCCAATGCTGATGCCCTTATTCACCTCCCACTGCCAGAGTGTTCACCCTCCCCCTTCCCCAATACTGCAAAAAAATTGTGATGGCTATGAATTTGCGAGACACTTTGCCAGCACAGCAAAGACCTGGTGGTATCATAGACACAAAATGTTAGTGGGTTGGCAGAATGAGAGGATTTCTGAAGACATGAAGCCATACCACATTAGGAAAGCTGCATAGTGCCCGTCGGAGCGTGTCATGAATAAAGACGCTTGCCAGAAGCTATGTTTTGTGACCAGTACTGGTCACAAAATGAGAGATTAGTGAAGCACTGCAATCAGT
The DNA here is from genome assembly GCF_047496885.1 of Scyliorhinus torazame. Lineage (NCBI taxonomy): Eukaryota > Metazoa > Chordata > Chondrichthyes > Carcharhiniformes > Scyliorhinidae > Scyliorhinus > Scyliorhinus torazame. Next base: position 235,656,740 of record NC_092714.1, on the reverse strand, counting down.
GTCAGTTCCAGCAGAAGTTACCTTCCGCAGCTCTTTTGCAGCCTTGGGATTAACCAGGTCGGCCACGGGTGCGAGTCCACATAGATTATGTAGGGCCATTTTGGGCATGACGTTTCCACTATTGGTAGTCGACCACTCAAAATGGCTAGAGGTATTCGAGATGAGATCCACATCCGCACAAGCCACATTTGAGAAGCTTTGCGGGTGCTTCGAGCTCCATGGATTATCAGACGTACTTGTATCAGATAACGGAATGTCTTTTACAAATGCCGAATTTCAAAGCTTCATGGCAGGGATTCTCCGAAATCCCAGCCAAGTGTTGACGCCGGCGTAAACACTGGAGTGGTGTACGCCGGCGTCAACGGGCCCCCTGGCCCAGCGATTCAGCGGTCTTCAGGGGCTTGCATGGCACCAGATTGCTGCGTGCTGCTCCAGCGCCGAAAGGGGGGCGGGATTCTCCACTCCCGCGCCGAAGTGCCCATGCCATCGTGAACAACGTCGAGGTTCACGACGGCGCGAAACGGCCCCAATCCCGACCGATTCAGGCCCCGACAATGGGCTAGGATCGGGGCCGCATCATCTACACGCGCCAGGCCTTGTCGCCGCGTAAAGGCGGCGCCGCATACATGACGCAGCCGGCGCCGCATAACTGACGTCACCCGCGCATGCGTGGTTGCCGTCCTCTCCGAGTCCGCCCCGCAAGAAGATGGTGGACGGATCTTGTGGGGCCGCAGAAGGAAGGAGGTCCTCGTTCAGAGAGGACGGCCCGACGATCGGTGGGCATCGATCGCAGGCCATCCCACATTTGAGGTACCCCCCCGGTGCAGGATCCCCCCTTGCCCCCCACCCCCGCAGGCCACCCCCCCCCCCCCAGCGTTCCCGCGCTGTTCCCAAAGGCAGCGACCAGGTGTGGACGGCGCCGGGGGGAACCCGCCGTTTTGGCCTGGCCGCTCGGCCCATCCGGGCCTGAGAATAGCGGGGGTGCCGGAGAATCACCATTTTGGATGTCTCCGGCGATTCTCCGGCCTGCGGCCCACGGAACTCGACAGGGCCTTTCCCGCCGCTTGGGAGAATCGCAGGAGGGCGTCAGACCGGCGTCCCGGGAAATTTTGGCGGCCCAGGCGATTCTCCCAACCGGCGCGGGAGTGGAGAATCTCGCCCGGGGGTCCTGTACGGACGGCACGGGTCCGCGCTGCGCGATGGCCATCCCCGCGCCTGCACATGCACGTGGTTGCCGTCTCTGCGCCGGCGCGGAACAACATGTCGGGAACCTTACAGCGGGCTGCGCGGAAGGAGGTAGGCCCCCTCCAGATCGCGGCCGCCCGCCGATCGGAAGCCCCCGATCGTGGGCCTGGACCCCGTAGAGGCCCCCCCGGAGTCAGATCACCCGCCCCCATCCACCAGGGCGTCCACCGCGGCCGCGGGTCCGTCCTCCCGCTGGGTGGTACCAAGTTGGAACCACGCCGGCGAGACTCGGCGGAACTCGGCGGAGGTTCGACCGGTCGCCCGCGGCGAATCGCCGCAGTGGCCTACTTCAGCGGCCCCTGACCAGTGCCGCGGAGATTGCGCGGGGGCGATTGCCGACGATTCTCCAGTTGCCGGAGAATCGCGGCCTGTTGTCAGAGCAGTGTGGCGGGAAATTCCCGCGTCCCCGGCGATTCTTCGACCCGGCTTGGAGAATCCCACTCCATGTTTTTCAATGGGATAAAACACGTCAGAACTGCCTTTTATCTTCCCTCACCCAATGGACTGGCTGAGAGCGCAGTCCAAACTTTCAAGACCAGCTTCAAGAAACAACCAGCTGCATCTTTGGAAAGAAAAATAGATTGGTTCCTCTTAGTGTACAGGACCACCATGCACCCAACAACAGGTACATATCCAGTAGAACTAGTGATGGGTCGATGTTTAAGGACCAGGCTAAACCTGGCACTGCCAAATTTAGCGGGCAGGGTTCCCTGAACCACACACTTCTGTTTTTCTAAATTTAGAGTACCCAATTCATTTTTTCCAATTAAGGGGCAATTTAACTTGGTCAATCCACCTACCCTGCGCATGTTTGGGTTGTGGGGGCGAAAGCCACGCAAACACGGGGAGAATGTGCAAACTCCACACCGACAGTGACCCAAAGCCAGGATCGAACCTGGGACCTCAGCGTCGTGAGGCAACAGGGCTAACTCACTGCTGCCCTCCTGAATCACACACTTACCCTTTGGTCACGAGAAGATCCTCTGTGGTGAAGCCCCAGGTTTTTAGTGTTTGATTGTTGCCAGATGCGTCTGTGGTGCTGACACTTCTAGAGTTCAGGCTTCAAAGTTTCCTTGCGATGTTATGCACTAGTCATCCTCTGAGGCATGGCACCTGTACCCTGGGGTAGGCACTTGAGAGTTGAGAATATTGTGTTTATTAAATGGTCAACAGTAACAAAGATTCAAAAATCAACTGTGTAACATTCTACATGTCACACTGACCATTAAACAACAAGGAAACGTTACCGTTCCACATTGGTACCAATACAAAACTATAGCTGCTCCTTTTCACAAAGAAAGAACAAACTCACGGTATCACCCCTCGGAGATTCCTCACAGAAACAGAGGGTAAGCCTGAAAACGTGTTTTCATGTCCAGAACTCCATCGTAGAAATGACCTAGGACTCGGCTCCTCCCTCTGCCACTGGATCCTCGACTTCCTAACCCATAGACCACAATCAGTAAAGGATAAACAACAACACCTCCTCCATGATAGTTCCCCCCCCCCCCCCCCCCCAGAAACAGTGTTCCAAGGTCAAATTCCCTGTTGCAGACCCTGTTCAGAGGATGGGTGTGAGCGTACTGTCAGCAGGCCTGCTGTGAAGATTAACATGACCGAGGCTTCACATGCATCAGGAGTTACATGTTTTAAAGTGAATTATTGACATTTCCATTCCACCTAGTGTTCTCACCAGTGCCCACTGAGTGCTCCTCAATCTTCTTGATCTATTTTGGTTTATTGTTACGTTTAGGTGTGTCCCAAGGATGCACATGGGGGGTGGAGGCTGCCTGCTGCTTTCCGTGCCCTGTGGCCTTTGATACGTTTGGCGGGCAATCTCTGGAGGGCCTGGAGCTGGAGGGCCCCGGCTGACTTAACGGTGTCAATGGCATCACTGTACCACCTTGTTCTGCCTGCTTCCTTTGACATGTGCCAATGTCAGGAGGGGGGATTTGGGAGATCTGGAGACCACCACTGTCTCCTTGGTGGAAGGCCACGGGTTGGCCTCCAGCACTTCCTCCTCCCTGGCAGTGCCCGTAGGGCCCTGGGGATCTCCATGGGATGGAGGGACAGCTGGAGTGAACTTCAGAGGCCTCTGAGTCATCTGGCTCTTCCAGTCCTGGTGACTCCCGATTGTCTGCACCATGATGTCAATGCCCTCATCATTGTGAGCCACATGCTTGATGGGTCAGGGGGTCCATAGTAGGTGGCATGTATGGGCACCACATCTGGATATGAAGGGGTTGTGCTGGTGGGTGACAGGGGGTGCTGAGGAACAAACACGAAGATTGGATGTGGGGAGGGTGCGAGGTGTCAGCCAGTGACCTCTGGGGAGGGGTGGGGGTTTGGATATTTGAGGGGTGGCAGGAGAAACTGATGCCAGGCGAGTGGTGGTAACTTACCCTTACAGCTCAGAGGAGGACGTTGGTCTTCTTCTGACATTGGACGGCAGTCTTCCTGGTCATGCCTCCAGCACTGACAGCTGCTGCCACTGCCTCACAGATGTCATTGTGGTCCTCCGAGCCCCTCGCGGGAATAGGATGTCTCAATTTGATGGCATCGAGAAGCCTGGCCAGATCGGCACCACCCAAGCAAGGATCAGGTCCGCGCGCTGCCATGCTTGTATGTTGACTGGGAGCTGAGGTATGTTGAGCGGTGAGGGAGCGGTTAAAAGCAGCTCCTCTTGTTTGCAACGAGCTGCTGAGGCACAAGTCTGGCGAATCAGACGGCAAGACAGCCAGTAATGACCGGATGCATGTGGGGCTCATTTATAGCACTAGGTGCTGTTGAATACCGACCGCGATCTCGTCAAACACTTTTATCAAGGGACACCCCGCCAAACGCACCCAAAATGATACTCAGAAATGTTTCAGTTGAATCGTGCCCATTGTTATAAATTATGGGGCATTGTTTGAGATAACTATCATTCTGTATAGTAACATTTAAGGTGAGGTATTGCTTGATCAGCAGACAATGTAAGGCAGCAAATACAGGGGAATAGGTGAACAGGACTTAACGTGAATAAGGACACAGGCTGATGGTAGAATATGCAAGGCTGACCTGGGGTGTCTTGTAGTCTAGAGGCACTAATTATGTGCAATGAGTAAAGTTCTATCGGAACAGCTGGTCACTTGTTTAAAATGTATAAATAATTAAACTATGCTCTGGTTATGTCATTATTACAGCTAGCGTTTTGTTAGGCTCATGCTGGATGAGAAATGTTGGATGGAGCAAATACTGTCTGCATGCAATTGCAGTTTTAAACGTTTGATGTAGTTCCTTTGATATATCAACTGTCTCACAGGATATTGCAATTGATTATTAACATAATTGTCCATTGAATAATATAACTTCAAAATCTAATAGGGTCATATAGGAAAAATAAAAATGGAATCTGTTTATTGTGAATGAGAAAGAATGGAGTGTCAGAGAAGTATTTATTTCCAGAGCAATAATTATGTTTATATGAAGTCTAGAATGACAGACAGGGCTTCTAGTAATAAAGAACTACTATTTTAATTGACAAGTACTGTACTATTGAATTTACCTTAATTGCAACAGTTTCGTGCAAGGTCATCAATTTCCACAAATGGAACTGAACATAACGTGTATCATCAACCACGGTAGCTTTGATGAAATAAAGATTTTTTATATTACACTTTTTTTTTTGCTAATAAATTATCTTTGGTAGTCTCATTAACTTGTTTGCAGTAAATAGATGCAAACATTCACTCGCAAATGTTTGTGTTGAACAGTGATTGAGGTGAATCATGTGAATATGTTTTGGCAAAAGCATTAAGACAAACCATAGTTAATAAGACAGGCTTTGAATTTGCACTGAGGTAAAAGTGTTATTCTTTCCTCTTCCCCAGCATTATAAAAAAAATAACATCATATTACTGTGGGCCTTAAATTTCTTTAATGAGGTTTACATTGCTACCTCATGTTTTAAAGGAAGTTTAACAGTTAAGACAAGCTTGGCTCTTTCATTTCTCTCTCAAATTACTTCGTAGCATGCCTTGCCAATATTTTTATTACACTTGAACAGGATTATAAATACTGAGCTGGCATCTCTGCCTAGAAGGCAGAAAGGTATGGCATTGAGCCAAAGCAGAAAACACAGAAAACATTTAAACCGACCTGGAGAGCATTGAAGGCAAAGTGAACAGACTCCTTAGTGTGTGCGCTATCAAGACACTAAAAATCACGACTTGCACCGTCTGGAAGAGTAGATACTCACACTGACTGCCAACTCACTTGCCCTAAGAACTGCAGAACAATGGTGCAATAAAGTAAACATCCTCAATAGAAGAAACTCCCTTCTACTTTGTCCACCCTGGACACGAGCAACAGCTTTACAACTAAACTTCATCAAGAGGGCTCCAAATTACCATCTTTCATGATGGCTATCCAGCTCCGCTCACAACAATTACTTCCCTTTCTGCATTTAGTTAATCTCTTCACCCACGTCTCTCACTTTGGCTGGATCGCACCCGGCGCCAATTTCGCTATGTCGCCGGAATAGCGGGAAAGCCCTCTCAGCTGCATCACTCTACATGTCAGGGCCAGGGGAAGATTCCACTCAAACACTAGTGATAGGTGGTCAGCAAGAAGGATCATGAGGTCAAGGGGTTGTGGGGATGGTTGGGGGGTTTGAGGGTTCCGGGATGGAAGACTTAACTAATTGACGGTCTCTCTCCTTCTCCAAGTCCTTCCAGATACAAAGATGAATATTGCTGTTCATCCTGCTAAGGTTGTCATAATACTAATAGTTGCAGCCAAGGTGGGCAGACATTACAGAAGGCATCAAGGCCAAACTGTACTGCCTGCTGCCCTTGAGATGCACCAATGTCAGGAGAGGGGGATTCAAAAGGACTGGAGACCACCTGGGTTTCCTTGGTGGAATACCCCAGGATGGGCTCCGGTGCTTCCTCCTCCCCGAGGGTGCCCGTAGAGCCCTACTTGACTCCATGGGATAGAGAGGCAGCTGGAAAGAGCTCCAAGGCTCTGAGTCAAATGACGCAATGAGTCCAGATGGCCCCACATTATCTGCACCATGGCGTCAAATCCCTCAGCGGTGGTTCTCTGTGACTGGGCCAAGCTCTGGAGTGCCACAGCAATGTCCACCTGTGTCTGGGACATCTATCAGCGAATTGGACATGATGTTGAGGCCCTCAGTCATGGTCTTCAGAAACTGAGCAATGCCTTGGACACCATCACTCAAGGCTCAGACATCGTGCTCCAGGTTTTCCACTGCAGTCGCCACCCTTGCAGTGTTGGCCTGGCTGCCAAGCATTGTCCGCAACATCTCCTGCACCTGAAGCCTTTGGCCTTGTAGTCGCAGGAATGTCGCTGACACCCCCTCCTGACTGTCACGGTCTGGCTTATCACCTGTAGCAGCCTGGTTTCAACTTACATTTGCATGTGCTATCTGAAACAGGTGGAGGAAGATGATGATCCTGCTAAAGAGAGTGATGAGGAACAAGCAATTCAGGAGTCACTGTTGCATGATACCGCCATTTCTCAAGACAGCAAACAGTGCCAGGCCTCAATCCATCTACCTCAGGAGAACCACCCTAAGATGCAGTAATCAGCAGTCCCAGGAGGCACCTGCTATGCGTCAGGCATGCCACTTGCAATTTCCGACAGCCATTTATTACACTTTTCAAAAGAGCATTATGGACGCCAACATGAAATGGTCTGTTCCTTCCACACATTTGCAAATACTAGCTGATTTTCACTTCATTAAGCTTCGAATCTGAACTCTGCTTTGAACCTCAAATGATATCCATTATCAAGACTGATTATGTGCATCTCTGTAATGCTGTCTGCCTCTGTTTAACCTCAACCCTTTCACCACTGAAAAACACACAGGCCTTCATTACGTCCAAAGGTGAATAATTTTGTTTTGCTGGTCTCTAGAATCTCTAATTTGTTCAAAGCTCTGCCACACATTTGCTGTAACCATCCTGGTCACCCAACACACTTCCACATGGTCTCCTCATCATCTAGGATATTAATTTCAAAATCTTTTGGTTCTCATCTTTAAACACAGCCAATGCCTTACCCCACCCTAGTACTGCAACCTCCTCAAATCCTATGTCCTCTTACAAGTGGTCAGAAATGTGTGGTTTTCTTCGCTTCGCTCCATTATTGGAGTCTGAATCTCAGTCTTTGGCTTCTCTTCAAATCCCTGAGTCATTCCTGGAGTCTTCCTCTTCTTCCTCATGTGTATGCTACCCTTTGGCAACAGTGTCAAGGCAGCGGAACTGGAACAGAGTGAAATTGTTCCGAGTAAAAAAAAAAATCTAATACACAATTCATTTACACACATTTAAAGGTGCAATTTAAGTTTGGGATTCAGTCAGGCAGCCGCCTGTTTATACCATTAGGCTGAAACTAAAACTCGCTGGCCAAGGGAGGATTCTCTGCATGCATGCTTACAGGAGTCAAATGTTAAATATTTGGACAATGAACAGCAGTGTCTAAAATATACTAATTGTGGGTAGTGTTGTGTTATGTACTCTGGGATAACACAGGCTGCAACTCGATGCAGCTTTGACCAAAAGATACTCCAGACTTTGAAGTAAGTTCAATGTGATTTATTGAACCAATAGCACAGTTCTCTATGAGTTCGACTCTCCTGCTAATCTTGCTATAGTAACTCAGTCTAACTAATCCAGTCTGCTCTAAGCCATGTGGTGGATGTGATGCTTCTGATCTGCCCCAAGTGTCACCTGTGGAAAGAGACAGAGCATGTGTGCCCTGTCCTTTTATATATGGGTTGTGTAATGCCCCCTTGTGGTAGTGTCACCTCTGGATGTCTTGACTGCTCATTGATCGTGTCCTATTCTATGTGTTCATTAGCTGTATGTCTGCGTGCCATGCACCACATCCCCCTTTTTTTCGTGTTACATATTTTCTGTACAGTGTTAAAGAAAAATTGAACAAAATAGGTAGATAAGTGATGACATGTATAAGTCATGATGACAGTGATGATTATACATACCAAATAATATTGATGAGTCCAAAGTTCATGAATTTATATGGTCGAATGGCTTTCTTGTTTTGTTATTGAAGTGTCGATGTTGATGTTGTCATTTCCTTGTGAACGCCGTCAGTGTCCCTGTGCTTAAGGCACCAAGAAGTCATCAGGAGGTGTTCAATGGTCAAATCACTTCGTTGTCTGATTTGGACTCTTTTTTTTTTCAATGCTTGTGGTAGCGATTCTTGAGGTCATCTTTCCTGTCTGACCTGGACTGGTGTCTGTGTTTGCGGTATTGATGTCGTATGTCAGCTGCCTTGAAAGCTGGTCTGCTTGTTTGTAGTGCAGCAAACGTGAATTTGTAAGATGCGTTGTCATGCCATGGTATGTCTGCACAATTGCCATGGTCTGAGCTGTGCTGTCACAGTATCTTGCATTTGCAGAGTTGTACCATGTCGTACCAGTCGTTGTTCCATTGTTGTTGTCTTTGTTATGCTTGTTGTTGACGTTGGTGCTGTCATGTGAGCATACCTTTAAGACATGGGTGTTTAAGCAATGTACCTTTAAGAAAACAATGATGTCAGAGACTGGGTGGAGCTGAGCTCAGGTCAGCCATTTTGCAGTTTGGTTTTGCAGTTTGAAAAGTGCATGGCTGGTTTTGCTGAGAGCAGTAAAAAGTGCCTGGCTGGTTTTGCTGAGAGTAGTTTAAAAGTAGAAAGCCAGTTTGAGACAGCTGCTTGAGAAGTTCTGGTTTGCTGTGATCTGCTTGAAGGGAGAAAGCCAGGGTTGAGAAAGCAGCTTGGGTGTGTCTGTGTGTGTCCAGAGAGCTGCAGGAAGAAAGCAAGGTGCTGGAGCCGAAGTCAACCAAGCTAATATATCCCTGTCATTCTACAGAAAATATATATATCCTCTAACCTGATGTGATACTGTTTAAAGGCGTTAAGTCTCTTGGAAGTTACATTTTAAGGAATTATTTACTGTTGCAATATTTTCTGAGTTATCTTTGAAGTAAGGGGTGTTAAGAGATCCAATGTTTATTTAAGATGTTAAGTTGAGTTCATGGAATAAACAGTGTTTTGTGTTTAAAAACCCACGTGTCCATAATTGTAATCCCACACCTAGGGAAAAAGCCGTGTGCTAGGAAAAGCAACAAATCCATTAAAGGGAGAGGTTGGTTGAACTCCATGATACATTTTGGGGTTCTGAAAATGCCTCGCCCATAACAGTGCCTTTGGTACGCTTCTTGTTGTTGTCGGTGTTGTTGTTTTTATAGGTTTTGTTGTTGTGCTTGTTGTGCTCAATGACCATCCCGAGTGGAGAATTCGAGTCCTTCACAAAGTTATTTGTGTCAGTGTCCTTTGTGGCACCTGCTGTTTCATTGAGCGTTTCGTCTTTGATTCCTCGGTGCTCCTCGTCTGGAGTCATGTCCGGTTCAATGGAATCATTTTTGGCTTGTCGATGCTCCCTGTCTGGAGCCCTTTCTGGTTCACCTGAATCACCTTTGGTTTCTTGATGCTCCCCGTCTATCTTGTCAACATCAGCCACACCATCTAGGTCGGATGCTACGATGTAAATCTCATATCTCTGCTTGAATGCATGCCAGTTGGCACTGAGATTGCCGTGGTACCTGAGCTGCTGAGGAACCGGAAGCTCAATCATCTTGCCTGGGTGCTGTTGCTGGTAGTCACGGATCTTGCTGAGTTAATGTACTCTGGGATAACACAGGCTGCAACTCGATGCAGCTTTGACCAAAAGATACTCCAGACTTTGAAGTAAGTTCAATGTGATTTATTGAACCATTAGCACAGTTCTCTATGAATTCGACTCTTCTGCTAATCTTGCTCTAGTAACTCGGTCTAACTAACCAGTCTGCTCTAAGCCACGTGGTAGGTGTGATGCTTCTGATCTGCCTCTGTCCTGCACTCTAAGTGTCGCCTGTGGAAAGAGACAGAGCATGTGTGCCCTGTCATTTTATATATGGGTTGTGTAATGCCCCCTTGTGGTACTGTCACCTCTGGGTGTCTTGACTGCTCATTGGTCGTGTCCTATTCTATGTGTTCATTAGCTGTATGTCTGCATGTCATGACATCTCCGGTGCTCCCTCAAGTGGTTACTTAGTTGTAGTGTATTTACATTAACCCCTTGTGTATATACAGTGATGCATATCACCACAGGAATGTGAAAAATGTATCCTTGAGGACCTTGGGCATCTTGCATACTGTGTATTGTCTGGTCTGCATTTACATTCCATGCAATGTAAAACCCATGGTTTGTGGTCTCTCCTCAACATATCTGTCTTATTCTATTGGTCATGTCGGTCAATTCCAGCTTTACACTACAGTTCAGTATCAATGGAAATTGCAATCTCCTGCACACCAGTACTAAAGGTGTGCAGTAAGCACACACTTTATGGATCTGAAATTATAGCCCAGCTATACTGAAAGTTCAGGTTATAATTTTCAATTGTTCAGCCGATGATGAACTGTTCAATGTATGCCACCAATCAATGAAACTGACTACGGCCTCCAGTCATCAAGCACTTTACTTCTTTGAGAGCATTGATTGATTTGAAAAGGTTTGAATTAGGAGAAACATTCATTCCTATTCAGCTGCAGGAAATCTTTTTTTTAAACATGCTGCAAATTTAGAAGTTAAGCTCAGACAAGAGTCAAAATCTGTCTGGAGAGGTGGTTCAGGAAGGAGGGCTTCAGATTCCTGGAACCTTGAGAGTGGTTGTTGGGAGAGATTGGGCCTGAGCAGGGTGGACAGGTTGCACCTGAACAGAACTTGGACCAATGACCTTGTGGGGCAGTTTGCTGGTGCTATCGAGAAGGTTCAAACTAACTTGGGAGAAGGTGAGAACCGAAAAGTAACATCAGAGAGGAAAAACAGATGACACTAAGTCACCAGAGTATCAGGTGGGGTCAGAGTAAGATGGAGTACAATAATATATAAATTAGGTTTACTGTACACATATGTGAGCAGATGGAGTGTGGTTAAAAAGGTCAGTGAGCTTCAGGTGCTGATAACACTGACCATCCACCTTGGCCTATGGTTCTCCAGAGTGACACTGGCCTTTTGGTGAACCTACTCCAGCATCCCAAACTCCGCCATACTTCCCACCCGGCCGCCACCCGCTGGTGGGGTATCAGGCGGTGCAAAGGAGGTGCTGCATGAGGCCTCGTGTGTACCGGCAACGCCTGCCACTCGAAGATCTGCTGGACCAGGCATACCATCGAAAACTCTGGCTGAGCAGGGAGACAGTGCGACATATCTGGCAGATAATGGCACACCTGGCACCACGGTGGTATGGGAAAGGCCCGCTCCCTCCCGGTGGCCATCAAGGTGATGGTCGCCCTGAATGTTTATGCCACAGGATCCTTCCAGGCGGCGAGTGAGGACCTGTCCGGGACCTCACAGACCTCGGTGCAGAGGTGCATCCAGGCTGTCACGGAGACCCTTTATGCCCAGCCGGCTCAATACATCCACTTCAATATGGACCGAGCCCACCAGGTTGCCTAGGCAGCGGAGTTCGCCACCATCACCGACATGCCCTGGGTCCAAGGGATGATCGACGGGATGCACGTCCCCCCAAGAGCACCTGCAGATAACAGGCCGCTCTACACAAACCGAAAGGGGTTCCACTTGGTGCAGCTTAAATGTGTGCATCATGCATGTCTGTGCCTGTTACCCAGGCAGTGTGCACGATGTCTTCATCCTGGCACATTCGACGATTTTTGACATGTTCGAGACCCCACCCCCATCCCCCGACTGGGGCTGGCTCCTGGGTGGCAAGGGTTATCCACTGCGGTCATGGCTGATGACAGCTATCCAGAGGCCACAGATCTACGCTGAGACCCATTACAACGATGCCCATGCTGCGATCAGGTGCATGATTAAGCGGTACTTCGACCTCCTGTTGATGCGGTTCAGTTGCCTGGACCACTCTGGAGGGGCCCTCCAGTGTGACAGTGAGTGGGTCTCACGCATCGTGGCGGCCTGCTGCGCCTCAACAACATCGTGCAGCAGAGGGGTGACCTGCTGGAGGAGAAGGATGAACGGTAGGCCTCGCCTGACAAGCAGGATATAGGGAAGGGCAAGGTTGAGCAGGACATGGGGCCCAGGTGGGCCATGGAGGCCGCACACCGTTGCGCCAGTTGCGCCAGGCCCAACGTGTACAGGACGCTCTGATCGCCTCCAGGTTCACCGACTCGGGGTGTGGGGACACTGGCCAGGGGCAGAGACACACATCCCACCACTACACCCCATCCCCTAGCCACCCCCCCCTCCCCTCCCTCATGAAACATACCCGCAGCACTGCGGGGAGGTGGCCCTGTGCTGGCAGTAACACCGGTTCTGGTCCATGGGATAGAGGATGATGACAACCCACTCTGCGAGGAGCTCTAGTGCTTTGCATCACTTGGCAACATCTGACTCCTGCCCACTGTAGCACTTTCCACTGTCCACCTGGGCATTCCCTGCAAGCGAGCTGGTCATTCCATCATTAGGTCGCATTGAATCTCTGGGGTGACGGTCGGCAGGAGAGGAGGGGGCGGGAAGAGCGTAGGGTCTCCACGGCATCCACATCGTCCACCCATTCCTCCCTCCTTGCAACCCCTCCTTGGCCAACCCAGACCAGCCTAACCCTCAAACCCATCTAACAGAGCACCGAGGCAGGTTGTAATAGTGTGAACAGGTGCTTAATGTGACAACGTACAGATTTGTGCCCTTGCCTCTGCCGCTAAACTGTGCCCTGCACCCATGCCAACTTAACTGGTGTCTAACTTTCTGGCCTTACGGGCCCTAATGCTTCGTCTTGGTGGATCCCCAGTTGGTATAGCAGGAGTGGAGGCGGTCTGCAGTGATTCCCACCCTGCACCCTGGGTCCCCATTGGGGGCGAAGGCCCGGCTGCTGCTCAGGTGTCTCAGGTGGTCTGATGCTGCCCTGTTTTGCCCCTGCCAGATGCACCAGGGACAGGAGGGGGGAGTTGGAGGTGCTGCGGTGTTCTGGCATCTTCCCTGCGGGAGGCACCGGCACGGGTCCCAGCACCTCCTCCTCCCTCGGGTGCCCGTTGGTTCCTGGGTTACTCCTTGGGATTGGGGTGCGAGCGGAGCTATCCGCTGAGGCTTCCCCGCCAACTGGCGATGCCAGTCCTGGAGGCCCGCTCTGGTCTCGACCAGGGTCTGCATGCTCGTGGCCATGGAGCACAGGGAGTGGACCATCTCCATCTGGGACTGCGCCACATCACCCATTTACTGTGCCACCGCCTTCTGGGTTTGTGTCACATCAGCCAGTGACTGCGCTATCTCCCTCTGGGACTGGGCCACCTCCCTCTGTGACTGCGCCACATCGGCCAGTGCCTGGGCAATGCCGCCGCATTCCCAGCCATGGCCTGTTGTGACTGGGCCACGCTCAGGAGCGCCGCTGCAATTTCCAGATGGCTCTCGCACATGGTTGCCTGTGAGGCGGCAACCCTGTCCTGGACCTCAGCCATCACCTGCACAGAATGCTCCAGGCCTTGGACTTGGTGATCCATAGCCAAATCCGTCGCCCCCAATGCCTCCACCACGTACTCCACCTGTGCCATGTTGGCCTGGGGGGCAAGCATTGCCAAGCTTTGAACCCTGAAATCTGAGGATTCATCCCATTCTTTAACATTGAAAATGTGTCTATCCGGTTTTGAACCTGGCGACTTTTCGTGTGTGAGGTGAATGTGATAACTATTACACCACAGAAATTCTGCTTCCTACTTTGAGACTGTGGGAGCTGACATTGGTAAAGGTTAACTCCGGATGGCAAATTAATGTACTAAGCATGAGTCTCAGGAAGGTAACAGGACACAATTGCTTTCTTCTTCAGGGAGAGGCAGAATTAAGAGGCACCCTTTAGTCAGGCTGCATAATTCAGGGAGCCCATTGCTGTCATGCCTCAACACTGAAGCCTCCTGGATAGCTAATCCACATGTTGAGGACATCCGTGGTGGGCATTGTGTTGTTTTCTCTTTTGGGGTCCCATCCACCTCGCTCATTAGGCCTGGCTCCATGGCTCACAACACATCCTACCCCATGTGCCCGACAGCCGCCCCACCCCAGATTCCCATGCCACAGACTGCATACTCCCACAACACAGACTACATAACCACACAACACAGATAGCAGACATACACAACACTGAAAGTAGACTCCAAGACCACTGACACCAACTGCTACCCCACACCCCACCTCGCAAGAGCCTTATGCTCAGACAGCTGCACCCGTCTTTGTTTCACCGCCCTTTTCCTCCTCCGGATGCCCACGACCCCCATCCTGGACACCTCCGACCACTCCACTCCAGGGCTGCCCAGCAGCCTATGTCCCCATGGGCTCCCCAATGCTCAATGGTGACAGTGGTCCTCACCTCCTTCCCTCCCCCCTCTTGGAGGCATGGTTCCCATTTTTAAAAAAGCAGTTGTGATTTGCGCTGCAGTGGTGTCACGCCTGGTAGCTGGGACGATTCGATGAGGGCAGAAGATGCAACATTAAGCCAACTAAGTACATGCTAATGGATTCAAATTCATGTTAATCATGTTTGCGCCCTTCCGGAGTGTGAACCTGATCACGTCATTGGGGAGGGCCCAGGAAGATCGTGTTTTGAAATCTCTCTCGCGCAAATCATGTTTTTGACCTCTTGTGATATTTAATGGCCATGATGGGATTTGCACCCTTGGCAAGCGGGTCTGCTAAATCTGTTTCTCTTTCCACAGATGTTGCCAGAATTCCTGATTGTTTCCAATGTTTCTTGTTTTTATTTCAGAATTCCAGCGTCAGTAGTAGTTTCCTTCTGTATTAGAATCTCAGCTGAGTGGTGGAGTGCAAATTCTGCTGAATGGGGAAGAGGGAGGAATCATTCTCCAATAGTTTGTGTGCTAATTTGCGATGTTTCCTTTTCAATCTGCCTTCCTTATCCTTTTAATCAAAGGTGTTCATTTCTTCAACTCGTCTTTTGTTTTTATATGTTACTTTGTACTATTTCTCCCTTTATCGATATTTTTTATGTTTCCTTTTACTCATTCTAATCGGACTTTTCCCCTCGCTGTTACCACAAGTACTGTACCAGAGGACTCCTTACGGTATCTCTCACATCTGCCAACTTGGTTCTTCCAAAAGTGGGCTAGAGACAGAAACCCTCAATGCATTTAAAACAATGCTGTGTGCTGCCGTACGGTACAGCTGGAGTCTGTGCTCCTTCAGCGCTGTAATAAGTAGAATAGCCAGCTCCACTAGATCCATGCCAATATCATTTTGGTTACCGATGATGGTTGAGAGAGACACAGGCAGGTTGGTGTTATAGCCACATAATATCAGTACCTCACCTGGCCTTTTTGCCTCCGAGACCTAGAAGCAGCCAGTCCCACACATTATCTAGCAGCTATCACTCACTCACAGCTCAGGTGCCCTCCCATCTTCATTGCATGACAGGCTCCAGCCTGAGCCCTCATCCAATCAGAATCACCTTTGGCCTCCAGTCTGGTCTTCCCTCCCTTATTCTCTATATCGCTGGGGATTCTGACAGGAGGTTTATATGCTTGCACATTCCTTATGGGCAGGGTCCACTGGGCGGTGATTTCCGCATTAGGGGTGTTATGGGCCAGGGTTTAGAGAACCCCAAAGTGTATCATGGAGTTCACCTGACCCACAACTTGTAATAGATTGTGGTATGGGGAGCACGCGGCCCACTTTACAGGTGTGGTACAGCAGAAATGGAAAAGTATTTTTTAAAGCAAAACAATGTTTATTCTATGAACTCAAGTTAACCTTTTTAAAACATAGTGAACATCTTAGCAACCATTAATTCAAATACAACCCTCAAAGAATACAACACTAAGTAATCCTTTAAGCTTTCCTTTTAACATCCATACGACTTAAAAACACCTTTTAACAGAAGCACATTAGGTTTACATTCACTACTGAAAACATTTATAATTCTGAATTCACCAAATGATCACGAGTTAGTCTTTTCATGGCAGAGAGAACAACAGTACACCTGCTTTGTCTGGCTTAAGCTCCAACACTGAAAACAAAAACAAAAAGACACAGACACACCCAAGCTTTTCTCAAAGTGAAACTAAAAAAGCAGAGCCAGAGCTCAGCTCCACCCACCTTCTGACATCACTGCAGTAACATGAGCAGCCAAACATTTCTTAAAGTGAAATTCTCATGACAGGGCTAATGGATCCTCACTGGCAGGCATTGGGGTCTGGCACATAAGCAAGCTAAGTGCCTCTTGATCCCCTGTACCCAAGCATTTATCCCTGAGTATTCATCCCATTCCTTGACACTCCACTAAACAAGAACAAAAAGCAAATGAAACTTAAAAACATCAAATCAAAAGGTGATTAAAAGAGTCAATAAAGCACCCTAGACCCTACAGTGCCCACTGGGCATGGACAACCTTGATGGTGCCCATGGACGCCGCATATTCCCTGTCGAGGGACACCCGGCCATGAATGAAGCTGCGGACGAGGTGTCGACAGTCAGGCTGGACAACCTCTCAGTCACACGTTGTCTGGACCTGGTAATGGCAAGTTTCGCCAGGTTCAAGAGCAGATTCAGAGGAGGTCCTCCTCCTTCCCCGCCCCTTTTCGCACCGGGTGCCATAGATCAAGAGCGAGGGGCTGAAGTGCGAACAAAACTGTAATAAAAGATTTGTCAAAAAACTAAAAAGGGGGTGCACTCTAAACATTTAACATAGACATGGTCCACGGTCTCCACAAGGTTGGAAAAAAGACAAGCATTTTCGGAGTCCGTGAACTGGTGCAAACGACGGTTGCTTGGCACTGCTGTGTGCAACATGCTCCACCCCAGGTCACCAAGATTAAGGGGGAGGACTTCTCATAGAGGGAACTCCAGTGCGGAGCTGCGCCACCGGATGGCAACAAGGTGCGCCGAGGCGTGGCAGGGCGAAGGCAAGGAGGTGAAGAGCGTGCAGCAGCAGCCCAGACAGGAAACACGTCCGTGCCGTGCAAAAGGGCATTTCCTTGAGGTGGCTAGGGTTGTGGGGCTCCGGCTCCCGAGGGAGTGTTCAGGGCTTGGGGACATTGTGAAATTCCGGCCGAGCAGGGGTCCGCTCAGATTGGTGTCCACCACACACCTGTGCATCCTCGAGACCTCGAGTGCCATTGTGTCTGAGCAGAACCGTGTTGAGATAATGGATGACATCCGGACACCCACCATCGCGAGATGTACCAATTCATGGGCTGTCATCCAGCCCACTCATCTGCCACCAGCACGTCCCCAACCTGGTCACCCCACAGCCACAGCCTAACTCTCTGCCAGCCACTTCTCCTTGACTTTGAACTATTTTATGTTCAGTCAATTAAAATAAATCAAACAAATTGAGGGACAAATAAAAAGGGGCAGCTCTTTAAAGAGATACTGCCCAGAACAAAAACAAAGAGCAACTGAAACTTAAAAACATCAAATCAAAAGGTGAATAAAAGGGTCAATAAAACACCCCAGACCCCGCGGTGCCCACCCAGCATGAAGGCTTCAATGGTGCCCATGGACATCGCATGCTCCCTCTCCAGGGACACCCGGCAGTGAATGAAGTCGTGAAAGAAGGGCAGACAGTCAGGCTGGACAACCTCTCGGTCGCCCGCTGCCTGGGCCTGTTGATGGCAAGTTTCGGCAGGAGCAGGTTGATGAGGAGGTCCTTCTCCTTCCCCACCCTCTCCGCACCGGGTGCCTGTAGAACAGGAGCATGGGGCTGAAGTGCAAACAAAATTTAAATAAAAGGTTTGTTAAGTAACGAAAAAGGTGGTGCAGCCTAAAACATTTAACATAAACATGGTCCTCAGACTCCACAAGGCCGCAAAAATAGCAGGCATCATGGGAGATCATGATGACAGCAGTTGCATGTCACTGCTGCGTGCAACAAGTTCCAACACAGGTCTCCAAGATTAAGGGGGAGGACTTTCTGTAGAGGGACCGCCAGACAGCAACAAGGCACGGCAAGGCTTGGCTGAGCAACGGGCAAGGCAGTGAAGGGAGTGCAGAAGCAGCCCATACAGGAAACCCCTCCGTGCAATGTGAAATGGCTTGCAGGGTATTTCTGCGAGGCGGCTAGGGTTGTGGGGCTCCGGCTCCCAAGGGGGGATTCGGGGCTTGGGGCCAATATGAAATTTGGTACAAGCAGGGAACCCCTCAGACGGTAGTACACCGCACAACTGTGCATTCCTGAGACCACGAGTGCCGACAGATCTGAGCACGACCGATTTGAGGTAATGGAAAAGCAGGCTCTGTCTCCTTGGACCCTTGTACCAGTTGGAGACAGTGCTGCTCACCTCCTCCCTCCCTCCAAGAAGGTCCTGGTCCCTGGTTCCTGCTTTTAAAAAGCACAAGTGATTCCTGCCAGCGTGCCATCACCCCTGGTGGGTAGGAAAATCCAATGAGGTCTGAATATGTGATGTTAACTGATCCACGAGCAATGACCACTAAAGCGAGGTTGTAGTTCAACTGAAGGCTTTAATAAGCTAGATGTTTCCCCCAGCAGCTCAGGTACAGAATGAAGACTGCTGGGGTGGCATGGGCTCTTATACTCCGCCTAGCAGGGCGGAGCTACCATACATCTTAACCAATAGAAAGCATACAGTTTCCACCAATGGTGCTCCAGCCTATCAGGTACCGTAATACCTCTACTATCACATTCACCCCCTGTTAAAAAAGAGTCCGGCAGGGGTGGCGGCCTGATACTACAAACATGGCAACGTGGTAGAATTAGTTATGGAGGTACCGTAATACCTCCGTACAGCGTTTTGTAACTATTTACAATTCTGATAGCTATTTACAAATGATGATTTAAATTTACAGTTTACAGTTTACAATTTAAAATGAAGCTATCAGTCGATCGGGGGCCCTGGTTGTCCTCTGTGATCATCGGAGCTTCGGTGGTGACTCCGGTGGAGGCTCGGGCATCTGTGACTCCGGGAACGTGGCTTCGATCTCCATGGCAGCTTTGGCACCCCTAGACGGCGCTGGTGGGGAAAACGGTTGACCTGGGAAGGAAGAGGCTGCGGGGTGCGTCGGTGGGTGGGGGGGCCTAGACGGGGCCGGCGGAAGGACCGATCCTCCTGTAAGATGCCCTGGTGGAGGGGAGGGTGGGACTGGTGACTGGGGTGTGCGTGGGGCTCTGGCGGGTGCCAGGTCTTGTAGGGAGACCATACCTTGTCGGCTGTCGGGGTACGGCAGGCGTACTGGGGGTTAGCATGGAGCAGATGGACCATCTCGACCAATGGGTCTGACTTGTGCGCCCGCACATGTTTTCGGAGCAGGATGGGTCCGGGTGCTGCCAGCTAGGTCGGGAGCGAGGTCCCAGAGGAGGACTTCCTGGGGAAGACAAGGAGACGTTCGTGAGGTGTCTGGTTGGTGGTGGTACAAAGCAGCGACCGGATGAAGTGGAGGGTATCCGGGTGGACTTCCTGCCAGCGGGAGACTGGGATGTTCTTGGACCATAGGGCCAGTAGGACGGTCTTCCAGACCGTTCTGTTCTCCCTCTCTACCTGTCCGTTACCCCGGGGGTTGTAACTGGTTGTCCTGCTCGAGGCGATGCCCTTGTTGAGCAGGAATTGACGCAGTTCGTTGCTCATATAGGAGGACCCCCTATCACTATGTATGTAAATGGGGAACCCGAACAGTGCAAAGGTGCTATGGAGGGCCTTGATGATGATGGCTGCGATCATGTCGGGGCAGGGGATGGCGAATGGGAACCGGGAGTACTTGTCAATCACATTCAGGAAGTACGTGCTGCGGTCGGTGGAGGGGAGGGGGCCTTTGAAGTCCATGCTGAGGCGTTCAAAGGGATGGGAAGCCTTTATCAGGTGTGCTTTCTCTGGCCGGTAGAAGTGCGGTTTGCACCCCGCGCAGATTTGGCAGTCCCTGGTGGCTGTCCTAACCTCCTCGATGGAGTAGGGCAGGTTGCGGGTCTTGACAAAATGGAAAAAGCGCGTGATCCCCGGGTGGCAGAGGTCCTTGTGGAGGGCTCGGAGGCGATCCACTTGTGCGGTGGCACATGTGCCGCGGGACAGGGCATCAGGAGGCTCATTTAGCTTCCCGGGACGGTACAAGATCTCGCAGTTATAGGTGTGTAGCGCACAATGACTTACGAGAGAGACAAGGAGTGATGAAGTCGATTCAGGCTTTATTAAGCGAGACTTGTCCCCAACAGTTCAGCAACAGAATGAAGCGGCGGGGAGAAGCTCGGGTTCTTATACTCCGCCTTCAGGGCGGAGCCAGGAGTCAGCAGCCAACCAGGACCCGGGATCTGTCAGCCAATAGCATCACGGCTTCACAGTCCCACATGACCCCTAATACATACCACCACAAGGTGGAGAGTTCGATCCTCCACCGCATGATCTTGTCGTTTTTTATCTTGCCCCGCTGTGCATTATCAAACATGAAAGCAACCGACCGTTGGTCAGTGAGGAGAGTGAATCTTCGGCCGGCCATGTAATGCCTCCAATGTCGCACAGCTTCTACTATGGCCTGGGCCTCCTTTTCAACTGAGGAGTGGCGGATTTCGGAAGCATGGAGGGTACGTGAGAAGAAGGCCACTGGTCTGCCTGCTTGGTTGAGGGTGGCCGCCAGAGCTACGTCAGACGCATCGCTCTCGACCTGGAAGGGGAGGGACTCGTCGATGGCATGCATCGTGGCCTTTGCAATCTCTGCTTTGATGCGGCTGAAGGCCTGGCGGGCCTCTATCGACAGGGGAAAAGCTGTGGATTGGATCAGGGAAGTGCCCTGTCCACATAGTTGGGGACCCACTGGGCGTAGTAACTGAAAAACCCTAGGCAGCGCTTCAGGGACTTGGGGCAGTGAGGGAGGGGGAACTCCATAAGGGGGCGCATGCGTTCAGGGTCGGGGCCTATAACTCCATTTCGCACTACGTAGCCGAGGATGGCTAGGCGGTCGGTGCTAAACACGCATTTATCCTTGTTGTATGTAAGGTTAAGGATTTTTGCGGTCTGGAGGAATTTTCGGAGGTTGGTATCGTGGTCCTGCTGCTCGTGGCCGCAGATGGTGACATTATCGAGATACGGGAATGTTGCCCGTAAACCGTACCGGTCAACCATTCGGTCCATCTCGCGCTGGAAGACCGAGACCCCGTTAGTGGCACTGAAGGGAACCCTGAAGACGTGGTAGAGCCGCCCTTCTGCCTCGAAAGCAGTGTATTTACGGTCACTAGTGTGGATGGGGAGCTGGTGGTAGGCGGACTTGAGGTCCATCGTGGAGAAGATATTATAATGCGCGATCCTGTTTACCAGGTCGGATATGCGGGGGAGAGGGTACGCGTCCAGCTGCGTAAACCTGTTGATGGTCTGACTGTAGTCGATGACCATCCTATGCTTCTCCCCGGTCTTTACCACCACTACTTGAGCTCTCCAGGGGCTGTTCCTGGCTTCAATGACCCCTTTTCTCAGTAGCCTTTGGACTTCTGACCTAATAAAGATCTGGTCCTGGGCACTGTACCGTCTGCTCCTAGTGGTGACGGGTTTGCAATCCGGGGTGACGTTCGCAAACAGGGAAGGCGGGTCGACCTTAAGGGTCGCGAGGCCGCAGACAGCGAGTGGGGGTATAGGGCTGCCGAATTTGAAAGTTAGACTTTGGAGGTTTCACTGGAAGTCTAAACCCACGAGTGTAGCCGAGCAGAGGTGGGGAAAGACGTAGAGACGGAAATTTTTGAACTCCCTTCCCTGGACTGTGAGGTTTGCTACACAAAACCCCTTTATCTCCACTGAGTGTGAACCGGAGGCCAGGGAGATTTTTTGATTAACGGGGTGGATGAGGAGAGAACAGCGCCTTACCGTGTCGGGGTGTATGAAGCTCTCCGTGATCCCAGATTCGATTAGGCAGGACGTCTCGTGCCATTGATGAATACAGTCGTTGTAGCAGTTGAGAGTGTTCGAGGTCGGGACTGATCCAGGGTCATCGAGGCTAATCGCAGCAGTTGAGAGCTCTCTTCGGGCAGTGCGTGGTCAGCCAAGCTGGGGTCCTGGGGTTCATCCAAGATAGCAGCTCCCATTGGTCGCACAAGGCTGGGGGTGCACAAAATGTCGGCGCCCATCCCTCTAACGTGGCGTCTGCGGGACAAGATGGCGCCGCCCGGGGTCCGCACGTGGCCCTGGAGTAGAAAGATGGTGGCGACTGCTGGCCGCACGGGGACCGTGGAGAGGTTTGTGGTGGCGGTCCGCATTCGCCGCCGGAGACCGCGGCAACTGCACGGGCCTGACATACTCCCACGAAATGGCCCTTTTTGCCGCATCCCTTGCATGTGGATGCACGGGCTGGGCAGCGCTGGCGGGGGTGCTTGGCCTTCCCGCAAAAGTAGCAGCGGGGCCCCCCCCCGGGGTTGCCAGGCCGCTTTGCAGCGCAGGCTTGTGGGGGGATAGGGGATGTCTCGGGGTCGGCTGCGGAGGGGTTCCACGCTGCCGAGGGGGCGTTCCTGGAGGCCTCGTCCAGGGAGCCTGCAAGGGCGCGTGCCTCCCTGAGACCCAGAGTGTCTTTTTCTAACAGTCGTTGGCGGATTTGTGAGGATAGCAAACCTGCCACGAAAGCGTCCCGGACCAAGAGTTCAGTGTGTTCGCTCACCGAAACCTGCGGGCAGCTGCAGTTTCTCCCAAACACCAGGAGTAGAATTCTTCCAGCGATTCCCCAGGGGTTTATCGCCTTGTTGCAAGCTGGTGCTGGGCGTAGACCTGGTTTCCCGGGCGAATATAGTGTCCTTTTAGCAGCTCTATTGCTGCATCGAAGTCTTCCGCTTCCTCGATGAGGGTGTAAATCTCCGAGCTCACCCTTGAGTGCAGGAATTGCATTTTCTGTTCTCCCGTGGGTGTGTTTTTGGCCGTCTCGAGATACCCTTTAAAACACGCCAACCAGTGCTTGAAGATTGCTGCTGAGTTCGCCGCGTGGGGGCTGAGTTGCAGACACACCGGCTTGATTCGGAGCTCCATCCTTTTTTTTTAAACTAGCTTATTAAATTGATGCACGATCAATGACCACTAAAGCGAGGTTGTAGTCCAACTGAAGGTTTTAATAAGCTAGATGTTTCCCCCAGCAGCTCAGGTACAGAATGAAGGCTGCTGGGGCAGCACGGGCTCTTATATCCCGCCTAGCAGGGCGGGGCTACCATACATCTTAACCAATAGAAAGCATACAGTTTCCACCAATGGTGCTCCAGCCTATCAGGTACCGTAATACCTCTACTACCACATTAACCATGCCGAGTATATAACAATGGATTCAAATTCATGCAAGTCAGCTTCGCGTGCTTCTTGGGCATAAACCTGACCGTGTCATTGGGGAGGGCCTACTAAGATCACGTTCTGTAATCTTGCTGGCGCCAATTCCATTTTTGGCCTCTTGCGATATTTAGCAGACATTATGGGATTTGTGCCCACGGCTCATGTGGCCACTAAGTCCTGCACAATGTGCCGAATGGCTCCGAATGGCATTAAAGACGTTCCTATGTTTTCTAATAATTGAGTCTGTCACATTTGGCGGCAACAGACTCCTCTAAGTGGGTTTCTCGATGTTGTCGGTCATGGCGCCTGTAAGAGAATATTGTTCTGTTTTGATTTCCCTCACTGGCTTGCAGCATCCCTGTAGATAGCCATGAAGATGGTACATCTTCCACAGTACACTGCATTTTGATAGGTGCCTTATGCATGACTTAGTGAAGCCAGAGGTGCTCTGCAGCACGGTGACCTCCAGCTGCCTCCCCGTGATGGACTCAAAGGATGTCTTATGGATTTTTTGATCTGGCATTAACTGCAATCTGAAGGCAGTGCCAGTCTAATACCGATCCTTTGCTCAGGATATATGACTTGGACACAGCCTGGACTGCTCTTTCATGTCCTCTCATGTCATCCCTTCCTGTCTATTGAGCATTGTTCAATATTTTCTTTCTCAAAACCCATTCCTTAGATTCTCCAGGGTTCCAATTACTGTGCTTGGAGCGGGTGGAATGCTTGGCGTAGACTGTGAGATCCATCGCGTCAGTCATTTGGCTTTGCATCACATTGAAAAGAAGCAAAAGAAAGAGAAAAGGTAAATTTACAATACATCTTAATATGAAACCTAAAAACTAGAGGCAGGACAAGAAGAGATTTTGTATATTATGCATCAGCTGAGTAAAGTCAGCTGCTGCTGTGATGATTAATAAACGAGCCAATGTGTGAAGGATAATAATTAATAGAGATACTTGCTGGATAGTAGCATCACACCACCAAATTTAGCCTCGTTAACACACCACACAAATTAATTGCCAAAAAGGTCCTTACCTCATATTAACAGATGCTTCAACATTTCTGGTCTGTGCTTGTGTGCGAACTGTAAACAGAAAAGAATTATGCAGAATTTGGAAAACTGCATGAGCGATACAAACATTATCCACACGTCCAATCCATTGAAAAGTATCGGTTTGAGCTCCCAGGAGTCATTGTGAGATGTTCAAACACATGATAGGTTAATGAGGAAAAGATATTCGCACTGACTATTGTTGATAACTTTAAGATCGTTATCGAGAGAGAAGTTGGAGTAATTTTATTTGAAATGCAGAGGGTTGTTGGGCCACATGGAATACCCCATCAGAAACAGCAGGGGAAGCAGTGGCCACTACGGATTTAAAAAAGAAAATGGATAAATACGTGAAAAGAAAAATAAATTAAAGTTATGAACAAAGGGCAGGGGGAAGAGACAAAGTGAAACAATCTTCCAAAATCTAGCACAAGCTAAACCACCCAACAAATTGCATTGTAAAATTCTATGATTTCACCTTTCCTTCTTCACCATCCTGACTTCCTGTGTGGAATATTTTGAGGGCCCCATTAGAATTGGAAAGATAAAAGAAGAGAAAAATAGCAAAAGCATGCCTTTTTACATCGGCTCCAAACATTGAATATCTTGATTAGTTCCATATACCTTGCAGAAACTCTTCTCTTCCCTCAGGGAGTTTCCATGCTAGAAGTATTGGATCTATTTTCTTTTCAATTGATTTGATTTAAAATGCCCTGCTGCTGAAAATAATTAGCGCAGCAAAAGGCCGCCAAAAAGCAAACAATATATAAAAATACATTGGGCGGGATTCTCCGCTATCCGGCGGGGCGGGCTGTACCGGCGCCGAGGAATGGCGTGAACCACTCCGGCGTTGGGCCGCCCGGAAGGTGCGGAATCCGGCGCGAGTTGGCGCATGCGCAGGAGCGTCAGCGTATACTGGTGTGATTCCTGCGCATGTGCAGGGGGGTTCTTCTCTGCGCCGGCCATGGTGGACCGTTACACCGGCTGGCATGGAGGGAAAGAGTGCCCCCATGGCACAGGCCTGCCCGTGGATCGGTGGGCCCCGATCGCGGGCTCGGCCACCGTGGGGGCCCCCCCGGGGCCAGATCCCCCCGCGCCCCCCTAAGGACTCCGCAGGCCGCCCGCAGAGCCAGGTCCCACCAGTAAGGACCTTGTTTGATTTACGGCGGCGGGACTGGCCGAGAACGGGCGGCCACTCGGCCCATCGCGGGGCGGATAATCGCCGGGTGGGCCGCTGACAACTGCCCCCGACCGGCGCGACACGATACCTGCCCCCGCCGAAAACCCGGTGCCGGAGAATCCGGCAGCCAGCGTCAGGGCGGCGGGGCGGGATTCACACCACCCCCCGGCAATTCCCCAGCCCAGCGGGGGTCGGAGAATCCCACCCATTATTCCTTTGTTAGCAACATGAACCAACGCATAAAAGGGTCGGGATGCTCTGCTTTCAAGGGCGACAAATTGGAAAATTACACATCCCCAGCCTGTGATTTAACCAATAATGTGCAGGGACGAATAATTTTCCAAAACTTGCTAGCAACAGGTGTAGTCCTTTACCATATTTTTACGAGGCCACAAATTAGGCCAAGTAGTTCAAATAAACTTTGTTTATTTATGATAAGCTATTATATACATCACATGGTAGATCCCAACTGGGTCAGCGTTGCCAGAGCCTAACTGGCCGGCTTTATATATCATCCACCTATACATTGTTTAGAAGTCCCTTGCCCACTTAGCGGGGGAACTCGTATTCTGCAAAGTTCATGGGAGGTTAATTGTTCCCACCCTGTCAGATACTTGTGGGTTATAATACATATATCCTCTCCATCACAGAGACTGCCTAGTTTTACCTCATAGCATTGTACAATTCCACCCTTGTCTCACGACATTGTTGCTGAAAAACTCATCCTTACCTTTCTTAACCCCCCCCCCAAAAAAAAAAAGATTTCACTATTCCAATGCTCTTTTAGTTGGCCCTTCATCCATCACATACATCTGCAGTTTGTTTCCTGTCCTGCACTATTCTGCTCATTGGACTAAATTGTCCTGCAAAGCCTCAAGTTTAACATTCTCGCCCTCATGGTTGGAGGTACCACCCCAACCTATCTCTTTAACTTTCTTGAAACCCTGCAACCCTCTGAAAGTCCTGCATCCCTCCAATTATAGAATAACATTCTGTAACGTTTCTGTGCATCACCCACTCCTTTTGTCCTCCCCCCCCCCCCCCCCCCCCACACATAATAACAGCTGTGCTTGTAGCTCTCGAGGTCCCATACTCCAAATTCTCTCCATAAACCCTGTGTCTCTCCACCTCCGCCCCCCCCCCCCTCTTTTCAGAGTCTCCTTGAAAACCACCTCTTTGATCCAAGGTAAGCATCATCCACTTTACATTGACCATTGTTTCCTGCTAATACACTTTAGTACTGTGGTGATTGCTATTCTGTGGCTTGAGAATTGGTGATATAGGTGATTGATTGAGAGTTCAGGGTGAGATTGCATTTTGGGTTTGAATGATAAACCAATGTTTAATCATGCGAGCTATATGACAGCTTAGCTTATTGTATTTGCCAACATGAAGAGTATCACTACTTGGAACAAACACTCATTACTTTTAATCATTTACAGTAAGAAGTCTTACAACACCAGGTTAAAGTCCAACATGTTTGTTTCAAACACTAGCTTTCGGAGCACTGCTCCTTCCTCAGGTGAAGTGCTCCGAAAGCTAGTGTTTGAAACAAACCTGTTGGACTTTAACCTGGTGTTGTAAGACTTCTTACTGTGCTCACCCCAGTCCAACGCCGGCATCGCCACATCAGGGCTTTTAATTATTTAGACAATATGACTAACCATTGAGCACAAACCCTCTGATGCAACTCCAGCTCCCTATTATTTTGACTTGTATAATGGCAAATAATTACACTAGGAATTGAAATAGGCTGGTGCAATTAGGAGGTTTAAATTTGGCAACTTCAGTGAAGTTGCAGATTGTAAAGTGAATTAGCTTCAGTGGGCAAATCACTTTAAATCTCCAACATTAATGCCTTCATCAATCTTCTTTCACAAACTATAATTCCACATTACTTGGAATATGTGGGATGGAATATGTGGGTTGCTGTACGAATGTAAGAGCGCGTTCTATTTTATGGGCTTAAATAGGTGAAGGATTGAAGAGGAAAAATGGTGAATCAAATGTGATTCTTTTTTAAACTCCAGAATCTGCACATTTGAATTCTTGGTACAAACAAAACCGTTAATTTAACTTCCAAAGGAACTAAACAGATTTGTAGACTCCTTTGCCTTCCCAGTGTCTGGTGCTTTATTCAGCACTTTAACATCTTTGCCCATCGTGCGTGTGTCTATACCACCGTGCCAGCCGAACCAATCCTGTGCAGGAGTTTGATTGATGGACAGCGTCACCAACCAGTGGAAAGTCAAACCCTCACGTCAATCAGCAGCATGGAAAATATTTGCTTGAGCCTGGGCCCCTAGAACATGGGCCCTGGTGTTTCTCACCTTGTGCACACTCTCTCCTGTGCCTTGCCAACATCATACGGATGTGTGCACTTAATAGCAATTGGATAACACTGTGTGGTGCATTTTAAGTGATCCTGAATACCCACCTCCTGGTAGGTAACCATTGACTGTATCACATAGACCTCAATGAAAAACCTGCAACTTTAAAAGCCCTCACTGGAGGGATTCCCAAAACTAAACAAAAATAGCTTAATAGAGTCACCTTTGGGCAGCGGAGAACACTGGACCTGCGAGGGATATTCTTCTGGGAGTGGAAGATAAACGGAGTGTGAGGCTCGGTGCCCTCACTCACCTTTGGGCAGTGGAAAGTGCCAGACCTAGGAGGGACACTCTTCAGGGAGGGGAGGATAAAGGGAGCTTGAGGCTCAGAACTCTCACTCACCTCCGGGTAGCAGAGAGCACCAGGCCTGTGAGGGACATGTTATGGGCCAGGGTTTAGAGAACCCCAAAGTGTATCATGGAATTCACCTGACCCAAAACTTTTAATAGATTGTGGTATGGGGAGCACACGGCCCACTCTACAGGTGTGGTACAGCAGAAATGGAAAAGTATTTTTTAAAAGCAAAACAATGTTTATTCTATGAACTCAACTTAACCTTTTTAAAACACACAATGAACATCTTAGCAACCATCAATTCAAATATAACCCCCAAAGAATACAACACTAAGTAATGCGTACGCTGTCCTTTTAACATCCAGAAGACTTACAAAAAACATAACCTTAACAGAAGCACATTAGGTTAAAGTCACTACTCAGAACATTTATAATTCTGAATTCACCAAATGATCGAGAGACAGTCTTTTCATGGCAGGGAGATCAACAGTACACCTGCTCTATCGGGCTTCAGCTCCAACCCTGAAAACAAAACTAAAACACACCCTGCAGCAAACAGCCTAAAACGAAAGTAAAAGGCTGACAGACAGCCCAGCTCCACCCACACACTGACATCACTGATAAACACTCATTTCTTAAAGGAACCTTTCTTAAACACCCATTTCCTAAAGATACTCTCACATGACACCTACCCCCAAGAAAAAAAACCCATCAACTTCAAGATGGTTTCATTTTTCACCTTTTCACTATCCTTTAAGAAACGCACACAGTAAATATACTTTTTCATTTAAAAAAAACACACGCAAACAGGTATAATAATATAGTCCATTTTTTTTCTTCTTCCTCCAAGTGGAATCCTTCTCGATTGACAGTCTCTTTGGACAAGAAGGTCTCTGCACGATCCATCCATTTCTCTACGCCTCAGCATTTCTCTTTAAAGTCAAATACTTTAGTTCAATCTGATCACAGAGTCCCTTGTAATTCTCCAACACAGGAGCATTGGTTATAACAGCTTTCAGGCCATCAAATGCCTGTTGAAAGTCCACTGTCCACTGAAATTTTTGATGTTTCTTCAGCAAGTCCATCAGTGGAGCAATCATGCTGCAAAACATTTGCACAAATGTTCGATCAAATCCACTCATGCCAAGAAATCGCATTCTTTTCCTTTGTCTTGAAGGTATCGGAAACTCCTCAATAACTGTTGGTTCACATCGCGTGTGACCATTCGACTCTGTCCGATTGTATGGCCAAGGAAAGTGACTTGGGCTTTTCCAAATTCACGTTTGGCTAGGTTTATCACCAAACCCGCCTCCTGAGGTCAAACGAATAACTCCATCAGATGTTTTCAATATTCTTTCCATGATTGGCTGAAAATGACCAGATCATCGATGTATACCGCACAATTGGGTAATCCTGAAACAACTTTGATAGTTAACCGTTGAAATGTGGCTGGGGCGTTTTTCACGCCAAATGGCATAACTTTGAATTGGTATATACCATCTGGAGTCACAAAAGCTGAAATCACCTTCGCCCTCTCGGATAAAGATACCTGCCAGTAACCTTTAAGTAAATCCAGTTTGGCAATAAAAGCTGATTGTCCCACTTTCGCAATGCAATCCTCCAAACGTGGGATAGGATAAGAGTCCGTTCTTGTAACTGCATTAACCTTTCTAGAGTCCACACACAACCGTTGGGTACCATCTGGTTTAGGTACCATCATTATGGGTGAGCTCCATTGGCTGCAACCCACTTCAATTATGCCATTCTTAAGCATACTCTCAATCTCTTTGTTAACCTGTGCCAATTTTAAAGGGTTAAGTCTGTATGTATGTTGTTTGATTGGAACAGCATTTCCCACATCTACATCATGTATAGCTATTTTAGTATTTCCCAATTTATCTCTACAAACTTGCCCATGTGATATCAATAACTCTTTCAGGTCAGTTTGTTTTTCCTCTGGAAGGTAACTCAACAATTTATCCCAATTTTTAAGAACATCCTCATTTTCCAATTTAATTTGAGGTCTGTCAAATTCACAGTCATTTGGATTTGGTTCATCACTTTGAGTTAGAATCATTAAAACCTCCTCGTTTTTCTCTCCTTCCCTTTCAAAGTACATTTCAAGCATATTCACATGACACACTCGGTGAGTCTTCCTTCTATCTGGTGTTTTTACCACATAATTCACCTCACTTAATTTCCTTTCAATCTGATAAGGTCCACAAAACCTTGCTTTTAAAGGTTCACCTACCACTGGTAACAACACTAAAACGTTATCTCCACTGGCAAAACTACGATCTTTCGATTTCTTGTCCATTACCCGTTTCATCACATTTTGTGCAACTTTTAAATGTTGTCAAGCCAATTCATCTACTCTATTTAATCATTCCCCTAAATTTGACATGTAATCCAATAATGTAATTTCCGATTTCTCACTCACCAATTTTTCCTTAATCAATTTAAGTGGTCTTCTTACCTCATGAGCAAAAATTAGTTCAAAAGGACTAAATTTGGTTGACTCATTAGGTGCATCCCTAATTGCAAACAGTTCGAATGGAATTCCTTTATCCCAATCCTCTAGATAATCATGACAATAAGCCCTCAACATTGTCTTTAATGTCTGATGCCACCTTTCTAACGCTCCCTGCGATCCTGCAATTCTGGATGGTATGCAGTTGATTTAAATAGTTTTATTCCTAAGCTATCCATAACTTCTTTGAATACCTTGAGGTAAAATTTGATCCTTGATCCGATTGTATTTCTGTGGATAGTCCATATCTAGTAAAGAATTTAAGTAACTCCTCCACAATCTTTTTAGCTGTAATATTATGTACTGGAATGGCCTCTGGAAACCTAGTAGACACATCTATTATCGTCAAAAGATATTGATTCCCACTTTTTGTTTTAGGAAGCGGTCCTACGCAATCAATTAGGACCCTTGTAAAAGGTTCCTCAAATGCTGGAATGGGTATTAAGGGCGTTGGTTTTATCACTGCTTGAGGTTTCCCTATCACTTGACATGTATGACATGATTGACAAAATTTAACTCCATCTTTATGTAGTCCAGGCCAATTAAAATGTTTCTGGATTTTAGCTTGCGTTTTCCTTATTCCGAAATGACCTCCCACTGGTACCTCATGTGCAACTCGCAACACCTCCTTTGTATACCCTACCAGCAATACTACTTGATGAACTTCTGCCCACTATTCATCCGCCTGCATATGTAAAGGTCTCTATTTTCTCATCAAGACATCACTTGTACACTAACAACACTCTGGTATACACTCAGATTCCTCTTCCGTGTATGCTTTCTGACACATCTGTTTTATTTCTATATTTTTTTGTTGTAACTCTGCCAATTTTCCTAAACTAAAAATATCCACCTCATCCTCCACCTGCTCTTGTTCTTTTTCAACGATCTGATCAAAAATCGTTTCTGATAATTGCACTTCAACTTCATCTTCACTTTCTGATTTCTCCTTTTGCCTTAACCTGTGACTTTGCGACCTTGTTACTACACAATCCGGAAAAATCCCAGGATATTCGTCCTTCAACACTTCAGTTGTCTGATTTTCCACTGGCTTATCCACCACGGTAGGCATCACTCCCATCTGTGATCCAGCTATATCATTACCCAAGGTAAACTGTATTCCTGGACAAGGTAGTTTCTCTATTACTCCTACTATCACTTAACCACTCTTTAGTGGACTTTCCAACCTTACCTTATCTAATGGAATGCTGCTCCTCTCATCCTGAATTCCACATATTACCACCTTTTCTGGCAACATTCTTCCCAAACTACATAACTCCTCATCTCTTACCATTAAAGATTGACTAGCTCCTGAATCTCTTAAAATTGTGACTTCTTTACCTGCTCCTCCTGATACACATGAGTAAACTTTACCCACACAAGTAAATTCTTTAAAGAGATCTGGCACCTCCTTATCAATCACCTCTTGATCAGGCTGTACAATCTTTTGCACCTCCTTCGCTTCACTTGGGCTTTCCTTTACCACTTTAACAAACCCTACTGTCTTATCCTATTTTCCCACACCAGCCTTCCCAGTGCTTTTCTTCAACCACCAACACTGTGACTTTACATGGCCTAGTTTATTGCAGTGAAAACATTTGAAATTTTTCATTTTTTTTCCACCCTCCTGGATTTCTTTTTTAATCTGGGGTACACTCTCCTTATTATCTCCCATCAGATCACCTTTACCTTTACTATTTGAGTATTTCTCATATCCCCAGTTTCTATCCCTCACAGGCTAAAACTGATGTTGGAAACCAAGCTTTGATTTATGAACTAATTCATAATCATCTGCCATTTCTGCTGCTAACCTCACAGTTTTAACCCTCTGCTCTTCAACATGAGTTCTCACTACATCAGGAATTGAATTTTTAAACTCCTCCAAAAGTATAATTTCTCTGAGAGCTTCATACATTTGGTCTAATTTCAAAGCCCTTATCCACCTATCAAAATTACTCTGTTTGAGCCTTTCAAACTCCATGTATGTTTGACCAAATTCTTTCCTTAAATTTCCAAACCTTTGTCTGTAGGCTTCAGGCACTAGTTCATATGCACCTAAGATGGATTTTGTCACCTCCTCATACGTCCCAGATACCCCCTCCGGTAGTGATGCAAACACTTTACTAGCCCTACCTACCAGCTTTGTTTGAATCAGTAATACCCACATGTCCTGTGGCCATTTCATTTGTTTAGCCACCTTCTCAAATGAAATGAAAATGGCTTCCACCTCCCTCTCATCAAACCTTGGCAATGCTTGGACATATTTAAATAGATCCCCACCAAGCCTTCGACTATGACGCTCTTTCTCACTATCCTCATCACAATCATCCAACTGTACGTTTCCCTTTACACCTGCCAATTTTAACTGACTGTCATGTTTCATGGCCATTTTCTGAAGTTCAAACTCTCACTCTTTATCTTTTTACCTCCTCTGTATCTCCCTTTCTCTTTCTTTTTGTTCTGCTAGGGCTATTCTTTCTGTTTTCTTTTCTTCTCTCTCTTTTTCCTCTCTCTCTCTTTCATATTCAAGCTGCTTTAATTCTTTGTCATGTTCCATTTGTTTAATTTGTAACTGAATTTTTGCCATTTCCAATGAGTCAAACTGTATCTCAGGCAACTTTAAATGCTTAGCCAGCGCCATAATGACCTCATCTTTTCGCATTTTGTCAGGTAATGTTAACTGCAATGTTTTTGTCAAATCTAACAGTCTGCTTTTAGTCTCTGTCCGTGAGGTACTGCGTGTAACCGTCTCCACCACCAAAAACTTCTGAGCCTCTGAAAGAGCCATTGTCCACAATACACTCCCTACTTAAACTAGAATACCACACTTGAAAAACAAACGCAATATGCTCACCCCTCGCTGTCTTTAAGTTCACTAAGCCAATCCAATAGATAGACTTTTATCCCGGACGAGCCCCAAATTTGTTATGGGGCAGGGTTCAGAGAACCCCAAAGTGTATCATGGAGTTCACCTGACCCACAACTTTTACTGGATTGTGGTATGGGGAGCACACGGCCCACTCTACAGGTGTGGTACAGCAGAAATGGAAAAGTATTTTTTAAAAGCAAAACAATGTTTATTCTGTGAACTCAAGTTAACCTTTTTAAAACATACAGTGAACATCTTAGCAACCATCAATTCAAATACATCCCTCAAAGAATACAACACTAAGTAATGCGTACGCTGTCCTTTTAACATCCAGAAGACTTACAAAAAACATAACCTTTAACAGAAGCACGTTAGGTTAAAGTCACTACTCAGAACATTTATAATTCTGAATTCACCAAATGATCAAGAGACAGTCTTTTCATGGCAGAGAGATCAACTGTGCACCTGCTCTGTCTATCTTCAGTCCCAACCCTGAAAACAAAACTAAAACCTGCAGCAAACAGCCTAAAACGTAAGTAAAAAGCTGACAGGCAACCCAGCTCCACCCACACTCTGACATCACTGATAAACACCCATTTCTTAAAGGTATATTTCTTAAACACCCATTTCTTAAAGATACTCTCACATGACAGACACTCTTCAGGGAAAGGAGGGTAAAAGGAATGTGAGGCTTGGTGCCCCTACTCACTTCTGGGTAGCAGAAAGCACCAAGCCTGCGAGGGGCATGCTTCAGAGAGGGGAGGATAAAGGAAGCGTGAGGCTTAGGGCCCTCATTCACCTTTGTGCAGGGGAGAGAACCAGACCTGTGAGGGACACTCTTCAGGGAGGGGAGGATAAAGGGAGCGTGAGGCTTAGGGCCCTCATTCACCTTCAGGCAGGGGGAGAGCACCGAACCTGCGACCACTGTTCAGACAGCGTGTTGAATTTGAAACATCCAAGAGTGACGCCACAGGAAAGCGGTAAGCTGATTGGTTGTGACAGTAAGGATCATCTTTAAATAGCTGAAACTTAAATAACTAAATAAGATAACAATAGGGAACAAAGCGAGGAGGATAAAGGAGCAAAGGAAACGTGAATCTAAGAGCAGAGCCAGGAGGTTAAAAGACTGCAAGAAAGAGCAGAGTGCAAGTTTATATCTCCGAAGGAAAACTAAACTGCTGTTTAGGTGAGTTCAGTTGGGTAAGTACTTACTATTACATTGCTTATAATTGTTAATATATCATTCTGTGAATCTTTGTTTTGAAGAACAATATTCTATCACAACAAAGAACAGGGAGAAGCGTCCTAGTTGATATTGTAGTTGATATTGTTTGACATTAAAAGATTAATTTAACATAAAAGGGTAAGACATGGTAGAAGAGCTCCAAGCCACCGGCTGCTCTTCTTGCTGCATGTGGGAAACCAGCAACGTTTCCAGGACCAGCTTGTGTGCAGGATGTGACTCCAGCTCTCGGAGCCCGAGTTTCAGAGCTGGAGCAGCCTCTGGGGACACTGTGGAGCATCCACGAGGCAGAGAGTATTGTGGATACTACGTCTAGAGAGGTGGTCACACCACAGGCTCAGACTGCACAGGCAGTTCAGCTATCCCCTGTGGCTATTCCCCTACATTTTGGATAATGTTGAGCGGAATGGCCACTCAGGGGATAACAGCAGCAGCCAAATTCATAGCACCACAGTTGGCTCTGCTGCACAGGGGAGGAGCAAAAGGTGTAGTAATGCAATAGTCAGAGAGGATTCTATTTTGAGGCAAATAGATATTTCTGTGCCCGCAAAATGTAGTCCAGGATGGTATTTTTCCCCCCTGGTGCTAAGGCTACGAATGTCTCAGAGTGGTTGCAGGACATTCTGAAGGGGGAGGGTGACGAGCCAGTTGTCGTGGTACACATTGGTACAAACAACATAGGTTAAAAAAAGGGATAAGGTCCTGAAAGCAGAATATAGGGAGCTAGGAAGCAAGTTGAAAAGTAGGACCTCAAAGGTAATTATCTTGGGATTACTACCAGTGCCACGTGCTAGTCAGATACATATGATGAATATGTGGCTGAAAAGATGGTGTGAGGGGGAGGGTTTCAAATTACTGGGGCACTGGGAGTGGCTCAGGGGAAGTGGACCGAGTACAAACTGGATGGGTTACACCTGGGCAGGATCGAGACTGATATCCTTGTGGGGGTGGGGGTGCGGGGAGGGTACTTGCTATTGCTGCTGTGGAGAGTTTAAACTAATATGGCAAGGGGATGAGAACCTTTGTAAGCACTCAGAGCAGGGGGAATCAAGGACAAGAGAAAAAGACAGCAGTGAGAATAAGAAAAGTGATAGGCTTAGAAATCAAGGGTCAGAATCAGATAAGTACACAGTAAAAAACAGTAGGGATGGGACAAGGAACGTTAAAAGGACTCGCCTTAAGGTTTATACCTGAATGCTCGGAGCACTCAAACCAAAGTTGAAAAATAATAAAAATATATCTTCCTTTCATTTTATTTGTAATTTAAACATATTTATAGATGCTAAACACGAATAATATAAAACATTAACTTACCAAGAACATGTCTCCCGATGTGTCCTGCCTCTACTAGACTGAAAGTTTTCAGTGCAAATAAAATCCGGCTAAGTGGCCCAAGTTCGCCCTGTGGCTGAATTTTTCATTCGGCTGCTCCAGCCCAGCGCAGGGCTTCAAGCAATCAAAGAAAAACCGGCCGGGAGTTTAAACGCCACGTTTTTCCAGCACGCAAGCGTGTATGCCCGCACTTCCGGGCACCAGTGATCTGTGTCGCAGACCACAGAGGAAGTTACAGGCGATTAATGCATTCAAAAGGGCTTCCCGCCATTTTTTGTCAAGGCTCGACCTGCCTTTAATTTGCCTTTAATGCCTCGAGAACAAAATTCCTAAAGTTCCGATTTAGGGAAACTGGCTTTTTGGCCTCATAGCAAATCAAGTTTGCCCACCCGCTAAGCTTCCCACTGCTGCCCAGATTACAAAGATTAAATCTTACAAATGCCAGAAGGACTGTAATTTACCTTCCTTTGCATCAGAGGATACAAAGTAAAAAATTTAAACAATCTTCCTCTGTGCTAGTTGTGACTTCGACCAGTGGAGAGTTTTCCTCTTGATTCCCTTTGATTTCAGTTTTGCTTGGACTCTATGAAGCCATGCTCAATCTAATACTACCTTGGTGTCAAGGGATGGTGATAGTGATGTCTGGGACGTTATTTGTGAGGTATGGTTCCGTGAGTATGACTATGTTGGATTGTTGCTTGACTAATCTGTGAAGCAATTCTACCAATTTTGGCATTAACCCCCAGATGTCAGTAAGGAAGACTTTGGAGGGTCGACAGGGCTGGGTTTGCCACTGTGGTTTCCAGTACCTAGGTCAATGCTGAAGGATCTGTCCTTTTTCCTTCCTTTTTATTGACTTTGTAGTGGTTTGATAGAGTTGAGTGGCTTGCTAGGCCATTTCAGAGGGCATTTAAGAATCAACCACATTGCTGTGGGTCTGGAGTCACATGTAGGCCGGACCAGGTGAGGTCTGCAGATTTGCCTCCCTAAAGGATATTAGTGAACCAGCTGGGTTATTTTCATGGCAATCGATAATGGTTTCATGCTCATCATTAGACTTTTAATTCCACATATTTATTGGATTCAATTTTGAACCTGGGGCCCCAGAGAATTACCCTGGGTCTCTGGATCATCAGTCATAGAATCATAGAATCATAGAAGTTTACAGCATGGAAACAGGCCCTTCCACCCAACCAGTCCATGCCGCCCAGTTTTTACCATTACGCTAGTCCCAGTTGCCCGCACTTGGCCCATGACCCTCTATACCCATCTTACCCATGTAACTATCTAAATGCTTTTTAAAAGACACAATTGTACCCGCCTCTACTACTACCTCTGGCAGCCCATTCCAGACACTCACTACCCTCTGAGTGAAGAAATTGCCTCTCTGGGCCCTTCTGAAACTCTCCCCTCTCACCTTAAACCTATGCCCTCTAGTTTTAGACTCCCCTACCTTTGGGAAAAGATGTTGACTATCTACCTTATCTATGCCCCTCATTATTTTATAGACCTCTATAAGATCACCCCTAAGCCTCCTACGCTCCAGGGAAAAAAGTCCCAGTCTATCCAGCCTCTCCTTATAACTCAAACCATCAAGTCCCGGCAACATCCTAGTAAATCTTTTCTGCACTCTTTCTAGTTTAATAATATCCTTTCTATAATAGGGTGACCAGAACTGCACACAGTATTCCAAGTGTGGCCGTACCAATGTCTTGTACAACTTCAACAAGACGTCCCAACTCCTGTATTCAATGTTCTGACCAATGAAACCAAGCATGCCGAATGCCTTCTTCACCACCCTGTCCACCTGCGACTCCACCTTCAAGGAGCTATGAACCTGTACTCCTAGATCTTTTTGTTCTATAACTCTCCCCAACGCCATACCATTAACTGAGTAGGTCCTGGCCTGATTCGATCTGCCAAAATGCATCACCTAAGTCCAGTAACAAGACCACAACACCATCATTTTCCCTTTTGTTCATGCTCTGTTTCTTTTAGTGGTGCTAGCCACTGGGGCATGGAGGGTCGGTGGAGAATTTTCTTGCCTGCTTATTGGTAATTTCAGAAATGTTGCCATGCTGTCGGTTGAACAGTTGTCAACCATTATGGTATTCCGAATAATGGTATTTAGATATAAATTAATAACAAAGTTGAATTTATATTATTTTCTTGGCTGTGAATTACCGAAGGTCATGCGCCATTATAATAGTGTGTTTACAATACTTTTGCCGGCTCTGCCATCCAGGGAGTCCTCCTAGTGTCTGAAGGCAAAACATTTCGTACCCCATTCAACTCAACGTATTCTGAAGGTACAAAGAATTTCAATGGCATTACCACTGGGCAGTCCCCTCTTCTGTACCTGTGGATGAGGAAGACGAGGAGGAGAGGCAGGAGGCACAATGTTTGAGGCACCATTGCTGGTGACTACACTGAATTTTCTGGCATCCCCTACCCAATAGTAAAAAAGGAAGACATATCATAGGAGTGCAGCTAGTGGAGGATCTGAGTGAATGCAAACTTTGTTTCACGAGAGCAGAAATGAGAAAAGCCTTTAAAATACTGAAGGAAGACTGGACTCTCCGCCGCCCGCTGTCGATAGCAGAGTTCCTGATGTGGCGGAGAATCCAGCTTGGGCCAAAGGTATTGAGGGTCGCGCCCCACACCAGTGGGGGGTCAAAGAGGGGCCGGGGGGAAAAGAGGTGAGGGGGGAAAGAGGGGAGGAGGCGAAAGAGGGAAAGGGAGGGGGATTCCAGACAGGGGTCTCTCTCATGGGGGGGGGGGGGGAAACATTGGTGGGGGTCTCTCTTATAGGGGTATCTCTGGTGCAGGTCGGTCAGGGAGTCGGGTAACCCCGGTACTCTGTGGGGGGTGACCCTGAAACTCCCGTGGTGGTGCTGGGGGGGTGGGGAGGGGTGCGAGGGGGAATGAAATTGCGGGGGGAAGGCCAGCTGCCAGACCTCGCTATCATGCCACCCACTCATAATGGCGGTACTGGAGCAGGGTTTGGGACAGAATCCCTTACAATTCTACATTCAACACAAAACAGCGGTCTCATCCACAGGCTGCCTGATTTCAAGTGTGGCAAATTCCCTGCAGACCAAAATGGATGGAACGTAGGAGAACAAGGCCTTAAGATGTGCCTGATAACACTACTTTCACCACCAAAAGTGCAACACAAGGAAGGTGCAACTGTGCAAGTGCAGCAATCCGTAGGGTGGTATAGAGACTGAGGAGTGCCAAAGTCTCTCTTTCAAATGCCTGGAAAAGTCAATGGCGGCTCCTATTGTACACTCCTAAAATGGGGACTAAATGTTTTAGTGGTGTTCTGTGTCCTATTTAATCATGCCCTGCATTAATTTCTGCTTGCACCTGGATGTGAAGACAAGGTTCCCATGGAACTGGAGGAGCACCTGAATGTTGCCGATCCAAGGAATGGTGGCCCCTGGAACCAAAGCACACGAAGAGCCAGCAGAGCAGCCAGAGGGTACAGGTATTTGACCAATATTTTCCCCACACCTCTGAATATCCTACGTCCCTTCAACGAGTGAAACATTTGTACAGTAATATCTGATAGTAATTTCCAACTCATATATTTACTTTGAGATCACATTTGGTAATATCATTGCATTGGGAAATTGAGTTAACAATCGTAGGACTATTTTTGTCACATTTTAGTTACAAAGTAATGTTACTGAAGTTCACAGAATGTTGATTGATAGTCCACTGAAGTGTTTAAAATTTAATTTTTTCCTGTAACGGAACTGATGGAATAAATGTATGTTTTATTGTCTTTATTTTGTTTATTTCCCACTTCCTTGAAAAGGAGCCAAAAATAGTGCCAGAAACAGCTCGTAATTCAACATTCGCACTGATTTAACTACTGAAATCAGGTCAATAACACACACAATATGAAAGCTTTTTGAAATGTTAACGCTGTATGTTCAAAGGCAAGTGTTGTCTTCATTCCCTGGCATTGTTTTGACAAACGTGCACCACTAATTACTGTTCTATGTTGCAGCAATTACACATCATTTCAAAACATGGGTAATTAGTTCTTCAATGCATAATCCAATGAATGAAAAATCGGGATTTAAACTATGGGATTTCTTGCTTTGCTTTTGGATGGCAGTTGTTAACCATTCTTAAGGTGCAGATCCAAGTACTCAAGGGGCTGGTTTTGCACACTGGGCTAAACAGCTGGCTTGTAATGCATAACAAGGCAGCAGCATGGGTTCAGTTCCCGTACCGACCTCCCCGAACAGGCGCCGGAATGTGGCGACTAGGGGCTTTTCACAGTAACTTCATTGAAGCCTACTTGTGGCAATAAACTATTATTATTATTATTTTAAAAACAGCTTAGGGTCTCTGCCTCCACGACCAACTCGGGCAGAGAACTACCACTACCCTCTGCATAAAAAAGTTCTTACTCATATCCCCTCTACACCTTCTGCCACTTATCTTGAATCTATGTCCCCTGGTTCTAGAATTCTCCACCAAGGGAAACAATTTTTTCCTGTCCACTCTATCTCTTCTCCTCACAATTTTGTACACGTCAATCAAGTCACCCCTCGGCCTTCATGTTCCAAGGAAAATAACCCCAACCTATCTAATCTCTCCTAGCTACAATTTTCCAGCCCTGGCAATATTCTTGTAAACCTCCTCTGCACTCTCTCCAGAGCAATTACGCCCTTCCTGGAATGTGGTGACCAGAAATGCACACAATATCCCAGTTGTGGCCTCCACCAGTGTTTTGTACAATTCCAACTTCATATCCTTACACTTATATTCTATACCTCTGCAAAGGAAGGAGAGCATTCCATATATTTTCTTTACAACCCTGCCTACTTGAACTACTGCTTTTAGGGACCTGTGTACTTGTACGCCAAGATCTCTAACTTCAACTACCCCTCATAGTATATTCCCATTTATTGTGTACTCCCTATAACTGTTTGACCTCCCTAAATGCATGACCTCCCACTTCTCTGTGTTAAAATCCACCTTCCCGAAATATATCTATCTCCTTCTTGAAACCATTTAATGGTTCGGACACTGCCATGAATGGGGCAGTGAGTTCCACTAATTCACCACCCTCTGCGAGAAGTAGTTGCTCTTCATCTCAGTTTTAAATCTACTGCCTCTCAACCTATATCTGTGAGCTCTCAATCTCTAACCAGCAAAAGACCCCGCAAGGACATTGCTCCCAGCTCTGCCTGGATGCAGCCCATCTGGTTTGTATAGGTTTGTACAGATCCCACCTTCCCCATAACCAGTCCCAGTGCCTCAGGAATCCCTCCCGGCTACACCATCTCTCCAGCCATATATTCATTTAGTCTATCCTCTTATTCCTGCTCTCGCCAGTGTGTGGAACTGGGAGTAATCCTGAGATTATTACATTTGAGGTCCTGCATTTTAGTTTATCTCCTAACTACCTGTATTCAACTCGCAGGTCCTCATCCATTAGTTTACCTATGTTGTTGGTAGCAACATGTACCTCGACCACTGGCTGTTCACCTTCCCTCCCCAGAATGCTGTGCAGCCACTTTGTGACATCTCGGACCCTGGCACCAGGGAAGCAATATACCATCCTTGATTCATGTTTGCGGCCACAGGACCATCTGTCTGTGCCCCTAACTATTCAATTCCCTTTAACTATAGCTCTGCCATACATTTTCCTCCCACTCATCTGAGCAGCCGAACCACCCATAGTGCCGTGAACTTCACTGCTGCTGCTTTCCCCTGAGAGGCCATCTCCCCAATAGTATCCAAAGCAGTATATCTGTTCAAGAGAGGGATGACCATAGGGGTCTCCTGCACTACCTATGAGTCTTTTACTGTTCCTGATGGTCACCCATTCCCTTAGCCTGTGCAATCCTCACTTGTGATGTGACCACCTCGCTAAACATGCTATCCATGACCTCCTCAGCATCGCGGATGCTCCACAGTGAGTCCACCCGCAGCTCCAGCTCCAAAGTCAGGTTAGCTAAAAGCTGCATTTGGACACACTTTCTGCACATATGGTCACCAGAGACACTGGAAGTGTCCCTAATTTCCCACGTTGTGCAGGAGGAACTCCTGCTATGACGTCCGTCTTGATTAAGCTAGTTACTCCCTTTGAAAAAATTACATTAGCTAGGGCCTTATTTATATTAGTTAGGGACCTTGTTTCTTACCAAACATTCCTATTATAATTGTATGGTACTATTTTGTACTGTTTTTTATGTTAGTCCCAACCTTAGTATTAAGCAATGAATTACTTTAAAAGATGAAAAATATTCACCGGACTTAAAAACCAATCAGCTGCTTACATTGCTTTTACCTCCTATTTTCTTACATCCAAGGCTTCAATCACACATTCCAGGTGAAACAGGAATTTGCTTGTATTTCTTTCACTGGCGGACAGAGTTCATTTCCGTCCTCTGTCTGCTGTAGCATTACAGTGAAGATTAGGAACATCACCTCATCTTTCAATTGGGCATTTTATAACCTGCTGGACTCAACATTGAGTTTGACAACATCAGATCCTGAACGCAGTCTGCCATTTGGAATTGTCTTTCCCCTAGTGCCTGTCTGTATACATTGTGTATGAATTAATTTTCATCAGGAAGTGTTTGAGAGGCGCAGTGCCTGCACAGTCCAGAGTGACAGATGAGTGACACAAATCATTATTAACACACTGCAATCAGCCCATTCTGCATGCTTCAATTGCAAGTATAGCATAACCACACTCATGCCTCTACAAACATGGCAAGCCATGTGGCCTGTGCTAACAAGCCTGAAGTGGTTTAGCTGCCATTTTATAAGCTCCAGGTTTCTGTAGCATACAACAGAGCTGTATTTTGCCATGCATTGTCCATCCTCTCTCATTGCAGTGGATGAGGTCCAGACCTGTATTCACCCACATTTTTCGGGGGGCTTAGGGAGTTTCTCATCGGTCAATCCCACACTAACAATTTTTTTCTGTGGTTGGAAACTAAATTCGCCGGCCAAACCGGCTACTTTGAGATCTTTTTAAAAGGATTTGCTGATCTCAAAGTGGGGTTGAGGGTCCACCACACCACTTTACCACTTTACCCACAAACAATGTGACCCCCTACAGACATGGGAACACACCAACCCTCAACCTTTCCCCCCCCCCCCCCCCATCAATACAAGTTAGCCTGAGACTCTCCCCACTCCCCACAACAACCCAGGCATGAGGGTGACCCTGTCACACACCCATCCATCCTTGTGGGCATTGGGCTATTGCCCCTTCCCCAAAATGAGCATACCATGCGAGAGTCGCCAAAGGCCTTTTGGACCCTCCCCTTTCAGCCCCCCTCCTCTACCAGGAGCCTCCCTCCTTCACCCCCAAACCTTCATGACATTCCTTCAAACTTTCTTCACCACCCCCCCATCTTCATAACCCCCCTTCAATGGGCATAGCTCCACTCAGGCCACATCCCTTGGCACTGCCAACTTGGCACCCTTGCAATGCCAACCTGGAACTTGCGCACTGTCCCTGAAACCCTGGCAGTGCCAGGTTGGCACTACCAGTGTGTCAGGGGCACTGCTCCTGCCTTGTCCCCCACTGCCAGGTTGGGTGGGTGGTGCTCCTCTGAGACCCTGGAGTGGTCATCACACCTCTTCTCCACTTGTGGGGATGAGTAATAATCAACCCCTGGGTGAGGCCTCGCCAGTGTGGGCAATAATTCCCGGGAGCCGGGAAACTGCGGCCTCCAACCAGCTATGCATATTTAGATAAGCCTGATGATTGTCCTGATCAAACCTGTTTTGGGCCTTTCCCGCTATACTCTCAGTGCAACGGGATTGGCGCTGTTGCCAATTTGCACCGGAGTCACCAATAATGTTGCTCTTTTTAATGAGTGGAATATTACCCCACTAGCGTCGCCAATAATGTTGCCAAATTAACTAGATATGGCAGTTATTAATGATAATATTGCTTTTCAGAGTCGCCAGGTATCAAATGTTACCACCACAAGGCTTTACCGAATATCGATCAAAGACCAAACAACCAGTTAGTCAGTTCAAGTTCAAAGATAGTTTATTTACACACAAGGATTACTTCAACATGCAACAGAAAACACTACAAGTTAAACTACACCTAACAACTACAATAGCCTATACTTAACTTCAGGGCAACCGGCTCTTTGCAGATGAACAAG
The DNA here is from genome assembly GCF_047496885.1 of Scyliorhinus torazame. Taxonomy (NCBI): domain Eukaryota; kingdom Metazoa; phylum Chordata; class Chondrichthyes; order Carcharhiniformes; family Scyliorhinidae; genus Scyliorhinus; species Scyliorhinus torazame. Next base: position 235,612,180 of record NC_092714.1, on the reverse strand, counting down.
GCCTTTGTTTGGATCTTGCGTGGCTGGGTAGAAGAAGTGGCTTCGTTTCTGCTGGGCTCATCCGTCTGGTAGCGATCGTTGGTCTTGAACTTGTCTTCTGGTCGTAATGCTATACTTGGTTTTAGGCGTAGGCCGGGGCCAAGAGAGACCGAACACATGGCTGTGTCTCTTTTTATACCTCTGAGATTTCGCGCTCTTTGTGGCGGTCCTTAGCTTTGGACCCAATAATTCGACAGGCTTCGATCATTGCCTTCGCTTTTGGCCAATAAAGGGGCGGGTGCCTTGATGGCTGGGCGTGTCCTGGGTGGTCATTGACCTTGGCTGTTTGGGCTTCCTTAGCAAAGGGAGTGGTGCCGGTTGGTCTGCATCTGTATCGGTTACCTGAGTACAGTCCTTTTGTTCTGGGGAAATGGGCCATTAGAATAGCGTCTAGCTATCTGGGTTGCAAATACACACACAAGCTCTGGGTGTGCCTGAGTCCTGTGTTGGCCATAATTCCCATGGTCCTTTGCCCGCTGCAACAGGGTGGAAAAATCATGCCCGTGGAAAAAACAGGTGGTGGAATTTTCCTAATAAATGGACAAGTGTCAAGTTTTGATTGATAACCAGCGTGTTTCTCCCCAGAAACACAGCCAGGTTTTTATTACAGATCTTCTGACACTTCGTCAAAAAAAAACAGGGGGCATGTTTTGCACTGTCACTCTGGCGAGGCGACCTCATAGAGCTAGCAAGCCCAGCTCCACAGAGATCGAGTGTTGTCATTTTTAAAGTGCATTTCAAGCCTCCTTCCCACCTATTATGTTCCAGTGCTGTCCGGTAGGAACGATGCATAGAAGAATGTCTAATTCTTGACTAGTTAAAGTGTTCTATTATAAAAGAATTGCATGGTAAAGATAACTATGAGAAATATATTACAAACTACGAATACTGCTAAATTATCCTAGAGCTACTGCAAGTATCCACTAACACGACTATCTTCCAACTTCTAAAGGTACAGAGTCACGTGGTATATTTACACTGCCACCTGCTGGTTGGAGATCATTTACATCATTATACACATGATTGCTTATGCATATCATCACACCACCCGCCCCCTGAACATCGGGACCCCCTGCAGGCAAGGGAATACCCCTAAAACACCCCCAGTCCTGCAACAAAGAAAGCCAACCTCCATTCCACCACTCAATGGTCGGTTCACAACACCGCTCACCCCATATACCATGCAGGCATCGGGCATTGCCCCAATTCTAATCTCCGCCCTTCCCCACCGCCATGCAGGCACAGCTCCCCCCTCCACTATCACCCCCAACTCAACACAATGTGGGGGGGGTTCCAAGGGAAACTGTCCCAGCCCCATCACGCCCTCCCACCCCCTACCCCTGTCCTCTCACCAGCCCCACCCCTGGAAGTGCCAACCTGGGCACTTCCCAGCCATGATTCTCACCATCCGGGGGCTATATTCACCTCTGAGACCCCTGCCTAGACATTACGACTGGTTTCTGTGTTTGGAAACCAGCAGTGATTCCCGTTGGCATTATGTCATGCTGGGGCATGGAATATCTGACGGCCCTGGGAGCAAGGCATTAAACTGTTTCTAAATATTAAAATGCATGCAAATTAATGGTGATTCGGTTCACACCCTCACTGGGTGTGAACCTGATTACATCACTGGTGGGGGCGGGGAAGATCTCAGTGAGATCTCGCCGCCGCAAATCCGTTATGGTCCTCTCGCGAACAGACCCTGATACTGATCACCAACCCACATCAGTTCAAAGTGTGCATAGAACATAGAATGCAGAAGGAGGCCATTCGGCCCATCGAGTCTGCACTGACCCACTTAAGCCCTCACTTCCACCCTATCCCTGTAACCCAATAACCCCTCCTAACCTTTTTGGACACTAAGGGCAATTTATCATGGCCAATCCACCTAACCTGCACGTCTTTGGACTGTGGGAGGAAACCGGAGCACCCGGAGGAAACCCACGCAGACACGGGGAGAACGTGCAGACTCTGCACAGACAGTGACCCAGCGGGGAATCGAACCTGGGACTCTGGCGCTGTGAAGCCACAGTGCTAATCTCTTGTGCTGTCATGCTGGATATTGAGCAAGAGCAGGATGAAATTCAATTGTAACATGGCGACACTCACCGTCAATGAATATTCATGAATAATAGTAAGTTACCACTGGGCCACTACCACCCTTTATCGCCAACCTTTGTTTCCTTCAAGTGCTACTCACCACGTAGCACAGGGACACGGCATTATGCTGGATATAAACATTCAGTTATGGCTGTTTTCAAAGCATTTGTACTTCTGGTTTTCAATATTTATGACATTGATTGGACAAAAACAGATCAGAGGTCAATTAACGAGATTGTGTGTCTGATATCATGCAGCCTGCTGTAATGTCACCTTGCTGATATCAATGGTTTCCCAACTGTGCCAATATGTATACCATCTGTGGGTTTGAATCCAGGACCTCGCTTGATCATTAAGTGTGTCAGTGTGGTGAATTGGATGAAGTGATTTACTTGAAGCAACAATGTAAATGGATCCGTCATTTCGTTCCAATCATGACTTCTGACTGAACTGTTCAACAAAATCTTTATTTCCACTCAGCTGAAATGTTTCTCTTCTTTTAAATGGTCATTTTATGGTAGGCGTTTGAAGAAAAATGATACGTACAAGTTGTTGCTTTAATGTAATTGTACTGTATTTTCTCTGTATTCAGCATTAATTTACAGGATCATATAGAGAGTAGCCTGCTAGGTGGACTGCTGCAATCGTTTGCTGCTGAAGGAATGTTTTATCATGTCTAAAATTCTTTCTTGAATCATTAAATAGCAACAGAAATTAAGTTGACTCTGGAAACGAAGAATTAAATTAATTTTTGTATGGACTAGCAATGAGTGTGAAATTTTATGTTCCAGCTAACCTACACTGTATCTTGTTCAAATCTGCCCACTCTGTGCAAATGGGAAGTCTCTTTGATTGGCAGTTCACAAAAAAATTGCGTCTCAATTTTATACTCATCAGGCACCCATGATCAGCAGAGCCAGAAGTGGCTGCATTGACCACTTCCCCCCACGAAAGTCCAAAAGCCATGATGTCACATTGGCTGGCCAATTATGGACCAGCCAGTGCAAATTGCGCCTCCTCCCCCATTGGAGAAGAGCTGCTGGCAGGGGCGGGAGTGTTGCAGTGGCAGGTCCACTGGGGACCCGATCGGAGGTTTAAATGCATCTGAGGCAGAACACAGAAGACAGCCAGGAGTAAAGGAAGAGGTACAGGGAGCTGAGAAAACAGAACATAGTGATAGGAGCAGCACCCGGTCTACACACCAGGCAGGAGGGCAACGCAGGTGGGCACTGGCACCCTGCCACCCACTTCTCGGACAAGTCCCTGCACAGTCTTGTGGAGGCAGTGAGTGCCAGGTGAGACATTATGGGATGTCAAGAGGCGGCTACCCCACCAAACAAAGAAGACCTGGGCAGGGGTGGCAGCCAAGGCTTGGGGCATGACATGGTGCCCTGTACCTGGGTACCATGCTGAAAAAGGCTCAATGATATTCTGTACTCAAGAAAGGTGAGTACCTAGTTGGCATAGTCCATTGTGGAGAAGTCCGGAAGGGTGGTCGGACTTAGCGGCACTCATGGGGTAGAAATCAGAGGAACAGAAGACACATATATCTGTGTGTGTTAAAGCTGGAAGATAAGATCAAAAGCCCTGGGGCCACCTAAGAGTCAGGTGTGTAAAGACGACAGGATTATCAACTTGGTTCGTGGGGGTGGTGGGGTGGGGTGGGGGGGGGGGGGCGGGGGGCTGGGGAGAGCACGGTGTGGTGTTGCAAGTGGAGGGTGGAATAATGAATGGACCTTATAGGAGAAGAGAAGCCATAATAATGCGGAGCACTCAGAAACTGGTGGTCGGGTGGCTAACTTGCTCATCCTGAGCACAATTGAGATGGAGCCCTTGAACTCGAGTGCAAGTGTGGAGGAAGGTTCTCTGGTCACGGAGAGGCAGGCACCTCAAAGGAAAGTGAGAGTCCAATGAGCAGAAGAGGGACAAGTGGAGAGTGAAAACAATGCAGGGTCATCTCATCCCTCATAAGGACTTCTACAAAAGAGCCCCAGTTATTCAGCAACCGTGAAGCTACCAAGTTGATGTGAAGCTGATGTGAACCTCTGGAGCCGTCCATCAGATGGCAGATGCTGGATGTCCGGCAGAATACATGTGGTGGAGATCCCAGAGGATCTGTGTGCCATGGTCTTTGGCATGGAGTAGTCCATGAGGAGCCTGAGTGCTGTGTTGACCCTGAGCACCAAATGTCCAACCTCCTCCATTGAGAAAGTGGCAACTCACAGATTCCCCCCCCCCCCCCACCCCGAGGTCAATGGATGTTTTGCTGGTCCGCTGAATTCTCTGTCCTACCCGCGATGAATCCTGTGGCATGCAGGACCAGACAATTTTGGAAAATGTCTGCATCAATTACCAGAAAACAACCACTTGATCCAGTGAAATTCCTCCCGTCCCATTGTTGCAGAAGCCTGGGCCAGGTGACATAACTTTTTCAAGTTTTAAAATGATACGGAAAGATCAATTCATTACTGGGGTGATAATATAAGAAATATGGCTTGGTTATTTTATAAACAAACTTTATTAAAACAAAAGGGAAAAAAAACAATATTTAAACTTTTAAACTTCAACCCTAACAATAACAGATTGCATGCATAAAAGCAAATTACTGTGGATGTTGGTATCTGAAACCAAAAGAGAAAATATTGGAAAATCTCAGCAGGCCTGGAAGCATCTGTAAGGAGAGAAAATAGTTAACGGTTCCAGTCCAGATGACCCTTTGTCAAAGCAGATTACATGCAGTTTCTTAACCTTGACACACTAGTTTCCACTAAATATCATTTTGAATAAATATGCAGCTCTTGTTCCACTTACACAGTCGGGCAACAGCAATACTTGCATTTAGGAAGCAACTTTTCTTCTATTAGGAACATTTGTTCAGAACATTTTTCCAAAGCCTGTCTCGGTGGCAACTTTAATGACCCCTCTGATCAATTTCCAAAGCCTGTAACTGTTCAAAAGAGCATACCTTCTCTCTCTCTAAGCTTTGCCTAACCCCTCAAACAAAGGTTCTCTTTCCAGACTTGAACCTATTATTGTTATCTTGGCTGACTGCCCATTCCCATTTAAACAAAAGAACAAAGCCATGTTATTGATATGCAGCTAACCTCCCATTGATGGACAAAGAGGCCATCAGACTCTGTAATGGACTAATAGCTAGTCAGATAGGATGGTGCCGAAGAACAATGGATCTGAGGAATCCTGTGTATTCCCACTAACGAGTTTCTGTCTGACTGGGACAATGTAACTCGACCAGGAGTGCGCGTATCCCTCTGACTCTGTGCTAGCACATTTTTTTTCTCTCGTTCTGTTTAACCCCTAAATTGCCTGCTACATTAGGGTCTCATTTCTGGACCCAATTTCCTAAAATCTCCCTTGCGTAACACCCAAACTTTGAATATATTCAAGAGGCGGCTGGATATAGCACTTGGGGAGAATGGGATCAAAGGCTATGGGGAGAAAGCAGGATTAGGCTATTGAGTTGGATGATCAGCATTTAAGAGTCAACTACATTCTGTGGGTCTGGAGTCGGTCTAGAGTCAGTCACGTGTACGCCAGACTTCCTTCCTTCATTAGTGAGTCAGCTGGGTTTTTAACAACAATTATGGTCATCGTTAGACTTTTAATTTCAGATTTCCTTTTATTGAATTCAAATATCACCATCTGCCAGCTCTCCAGAGCATTTTCTTGGGTCTCTGGATTACTAGCTCAGTGACAGTACCACTGTGCCACTGCCTCTCCCTGGTTAAAACTGAAGGAAATTATTCATGGCATATATTCACTGCAGTATAAATGTATCCGATGTCTCCAGAAGAGGCTATTCTTTACCTCATTACTGCAGCAACTTTGGTCCTTCAAACAAGTTTATAGCTGGGTAATTGAAAGTACAGGCAAAAGCTTCCACGCTTTTTGAGAAAGCCTGACAATGCTGGATTAATATTGAAATGTAAATGATGCAGTCTTGGAAAGAAAAAAGCTTGTGTTGCTTGGAGACTAGCATCCACAGACCTCAATTTCTATTTCCTTACCCTATGATAATATCATGTAAATGACTTGACCCAAAGCTAGGCAGCACTACATTTGTGCTTGTCTCACTGTTTTTCTCTGTTTCTTCCTGACAAAGAGTTGGTTGGTTATTTCCATCCCCAATGTATCAGGCTTTTTAATAATATTACACCGGCCCATAATATAGTACTGTTTGCTTCTACTCATAACTTTTAAATAATTTATTCATCTTGACAGCAAATATTTTAAAAGTTTGCAGCTACTGGTTATTTAGCTGTGGGGAACCTAAAAGCTCACAAAGCCAATATCCTTATTTTACATCTGCGTTCTTTTACGATACTCACAGCATGATACAGCATAGGGAGAAACCATTCACCCTAGTGTGATTCTGTTGGCTCTTTGGTTGAGCTCTTCAATTTATCACACTCCCCCACTGGTTCCCCATGGCCCTGTAAATTATTTTGTTTTGAGTGTTCATTCGATTTTATTTTGCATTAAAAAATGTTCAGGCAAGTGATGTTCAACGTACCAAATTATGAGGTTGTTATAAACCGCCTGCTTACCATTGGCTGGGGACTAATGACAATCCCACAATCCTGTGGGAGTATGAGCTTCCCCAGTGAGGGGGGCAGAGAAACCATTTGGAACCAGCAGGAAGAAGTGTGCAGCAAGGGAAGTTGCTGCTGCTGTTATATATATATGTTATTGTAAATAAATGTTATTACTTTGTATCCTTAAAACTCGTGCTGGATTCTTCATGGCCCTTACAAAACTGGCGACGAGGGTTAAAGTGAATAGCTGTCTACACTGCTGAAGCCACCTCCCTGGATTTTTGTTGGATACAGATTGTTTGGATGTTTTTGATGCTGCGCTGGAAAGCTGGAACCAGTACGCACAATGGATGCGTTACTATTTCCGGGCAAACAATATCACCGAAATCGAGCGCCAGGTGGTCATATTGCTCACCGCCTGCGGCCCGCAGACGTTTGGGGTGATTAGGAGCCTTACGTACCCAGCTGCGCCGGACACCAAAACATTTGATGAGCTTGTGAATATAGTGGGGCAACATTTTAACCCAACCCCGTCCACGATAGTCCAGCGTTACCGGTTTAATACCGCTGAGAGGACCCCTGGAGAATCCCTTGCCGATTTTCTATCCAGGCTACGCAGGATTGCGGAGTACTGTGACTATGGTGAGACCTTGTCAGAAATGTTATGCGACCATTTGGTTTGCGGTATTAACAATGCGGCCACCCAGAGAAAGTTGTTAGCTGAGCCAACATTGACTTTTCAACAGGCCATTCAAATAGTATTGTCCCAAGAGAGCGCAGAACGAGGAGTGCAGGAGCTACAGGGAATGGAAGTGCATGCCTTGGGGCACAACCCCTTCCGTCCGAAAACGTCCCCCAGCACTCCTGCGGTACCTTGGTGAGGCGACCTCCGGATCAACGCCAGTGGCCGTCGGACATTCCTCCCCGAAGGGAGCCTTCTCCAGAACCAATGGATGAGGAGCCATGTCCGTGTCAGACTTGTAGGCGCCGACCCCGTCGCGGATGCCGGTCCTGGGGGCGCCATCGTTCCGACCGAAACTGGGACCAGCCCAGGGGTCGTACGTTCCATGTGGATGAACCTGCGGCGACTACTCCTGAGGACGTGGAGACGGAGGACGACTGCCTGCAGCTGCATTGTGTGGCAGCTCCCCGTGTGGCCCCCATTAAGGTGACAGTACGGGTCAATGGTCACCCGCTTGAGATGGAGTTGGACACCGGCGCAGCGGTCTCCGTGATTGCCCAGAGGACATTCGACCGCATCAAGCAGGGTGTACAGACCCTTACATTAACCGACTCACAGGCCAGGTTGGCCACCTACACGGGGGAACCACTGGACATTGCAGGAACTACAATGACCCCTGTTGTTTATGGACGCCGGGGGGGCGTTTCCCACTTATCGTGGTGCGCGGCCATGGGCCCAGCATGTTGGGTCGGGACTGGTTGCGCCATTTGCGGTTGCAGTGGCAGCACATCCTCCAAACAGTTTCTGAAGGGTTGACTGAGGTGCTAGGACGATACCCAGATGTATTCCAGCCTGGTTTGGGGAAAATAAAAGGGGCCATAGCCCGTATCCAAGTCGAACCAGGAGCCACGCCGCGCTATTTCCGGGCGCGCCCGGTGCCTTACGCCTTGCTCGAGAAGGTAGAAGGGGAGCTCACTCGTTTGGAGAGTTTAGGTATTATCAGGCCCGTCCGTTTTGCTGACTGGGCAGCACCAATTGTACCTGTAATGAAGCCAGATGCCACAGTTCGCTTGTGTGGCGACTATAAACTTACAGTGAATACGGCTTCCCGACTCGACCGATATCCAATGCCTCGCATAGAGGATCTCTACGCGAAGCTTGCAGGTGGACTCTCGTTCACAAAATTAGATATGAGTCAAGCCTACCTGCAGTTGGAGCTGGACTCTGCCTCCCGCCCATATGTAACGATTAATACACACCAGGGCCTGTATGAATATACATGGTTGCCCTTTGGAGTATCCTCTGCCTGCGCAATTTTTCAACGTGTTATGGAGGGCATTTTGAAAGGTTTTGCCCACGTGTTGCTGTCTACTTAGATGACGTTTTGATTACAGGGACGTTGGAGCAGGAACATTTGGAAAATCTGGAGGCTGTCCTTAGACGCTTTTCGGAGGCTGGAGTCCGTTTACGTCGCACAAAGTGCGTATTTCAGGCTAAGGAAGTAGTCTACCTAGGTTATCGGGTGGACTGCGAAGGTTTGCACCCTGTCGCAGAGAAGGTGCGTGTGATTCAACAGGCCCCTGCCCCGACTGACACTTCGCATCTTCGTTCTTTTCTCGGTCTCGTAAACTATTATGGGAAGTTCCTCCCCAATCTGGCAACTGCACCTTCTGCTAAAGAAAAATCACACCTGGGTTTGGGGTCAGCCGCAAGAAACCGCTTCCCAGCGGGTAAAGCAACAATTGTCGTCGGCTGGGTTACTAACCCACTATGATCCTGGAAAGCCTTTGCTCGTCACATGTGATGCATCCCCGTATGGTTTTGGGGCCGTCCTGTCCCACAAGATGGAGAACGGGGCCGAGCGACCGATAGCTTTCGCCTCCCGCACATTGACTGCAGCGGAGAAAAAGTATGCGCAGATCGAGAAGGAAGGCCTGGCAGTGGTTTTTGCGGTGAAACGCTTCCACCAGTACGTGTATGGCCACCATTTCACTATCGTGACTGATCATAAGCCTCTGCTGGGACTTTTCAGAGAAGATAAGCCAATACCGCTCATTGCTTCCGCACGGATCCAGCGCTGGGCTTTGTTGCTTGCTGCATACGAGTATTCTCTGGAGCACAAACCAGGAACGCAGATAGCAAATGCCGACGCACTGAGCCGATTGCCTTTATCGACCGGCCCCATGTCGACCCCCACGACTGGTGAGGTGGTTGCAACCCTAAATTTTGTGGACATGTTGCCTGTCACGGCATCACAGATCCATGAGTGGACCCAGATGGAGCCAGTCCTGTCAAAGGTTCGGCACATAATCCTGTATGGTGGGCAGCATAGACAGCTCCCAGGCGAGTTGCGGGCATTTTCCTCCAAGCTGTCAGAATTCAGCGTGGAAGACGGCATCCTCTTGTGGGGGACGCGTGTGATTGTCCTGGAAAAAGGCCAGGAGCTGATACTAACAGACTTGCACAATGGGCATCCAGGTGTGACCAAAATGAAAATATTGGCCCGGAGTTATGTCTGGTGGCCAGGCCTCGACACCGACATTGAGAAGGTGGCCCAAAACTGCTCCATTTGCCAGGAGCATCAGAAGCTTCCACCGGCCGCGCCCCTACATCACTGGGAATGGCCAGGGCGGCCTTGGGCACGCTTGCATGCAGATTTTGCAGGCCCTTTTCAAGGATCCATGTTCCTTCTATTAATTGACGCCCAGTCTAAATGGCTAGAGGTGCATAAGATGCAGAGGACAACGTCGTGCGCAACAATTGAAAAGATGCGTTTGTCTTTTAGTACGCATGGCCTCCCCGAGGTGCTGGTCACGGATAACGGCACTCCATTCACGAGTGAGGAGTTTGCGATGTTCACGAAGATGAACGGCATACGCCATATTCGCACTGCCCCTTACCACCCGGCTTCAAATGGGTTGGCAGAGCGCGCAGTGCAGACATTCAAAAGAGGCCTAAAGAAGCAGTCTTCCGGATCAATGGACACGAGACTGGCTCGCTTTTTGTTTACGTATAGGACCACCCCCCATGTGGTGACTGGGGTAGCTCCCGCAGAACTCCTAATGGGCCAGAGACTTCGCACCCGCCTTAGTATGGTTTCCCCGCACATTGGCGTAAAAGTACCCCGCGCACAAGAACGGCAGGGACAGGGATTTTCTCGGCATCGGTCGATTCGGCAGTTTGCGCCCGGTGACCCAGTGTTCGTTCGGAATTTTGCTGGTGGGGCCCAGTGGGTTCCTGGCGTAATCTTTCGCCAAACGGGCCCTATATCTTACCAGGTGCAAGCCCAGGGTCGTCTCCAGCACAAACATGTAGACCACGTTCGGTCCAGAAGACTATCCCCTCAAAAGATTCCCTGCCCCCGGAGCTCATTTCTACAGCTGCAGAGACCAGAGACAAGGGAAGGTAGTCCTCACAATCTTCCACTGGTGCCTCACTCGAAGCCTGCTTGGACTTTGGGGGGGGGAGGGATGTTATAACCTGCCTGCTTACCATTGGCTGGGGACTAATGACAATCTCACAATCCTGTGGGAGTATGAGCTTCCCCAATGAGGGGGGCGGAGAAACCATTAGTAAACTCCAAGTATAAATAAAGCTGGCCAGTTTGGAACCAGCAGGAAGGAGTGTGCAGCAAGGGAAGTTGCTGCTGCTGTTATATGTATATGTTATTGTAAATAAATGTTACAGAACCGAATGGAGATAGAGACGCTGACATGACGGAGGCAGCAGACTCTGACTCCGAGATGGAGACACAGGACGCATCAGAGGGGGAATCCTCGGGTCCACGGGCCGTGGATGTACAACCGTTGCACCGTTCATCATGGAAGCACCGGTCTCCATCTCGTTACGCGCCGCCTGATCCAGCGCCGCGTGCAAATGGTGTCCGGCCTGCGGCAGAACGAGTCCGACGCCCTCCTTCGCCAGGGTCTTCGGTGGATTCCTTGGACTTTGGGGGGGGGGAGGGATGTTATAACCTGCCTGCTTACCATTGGCTGGGGACTAATGACAATCTCACAATCCTGTGGGAGTATGAGCTTCCCCAATGAAGGGGGCGGAGAAACCATTAGTAAACTCCAAGTATAAATAAAGCTGGCCAGTTTGGAACCAGCAGGAAGGAGTGTGCAGCAAGGGAAGTTGCTGCTGCTGTTATATGTATATGTTATTGTAAATAAATGTTATTACTTTGTATCCTTAAAACTCATGCTGGATTCTTCGTGGCCCTCACAAAAGAGGTAATACATTTTAGTTGGAAGGGTAGGTAGGTCCAATCTAGGTGGGTGGAGGAGCAAAGGGATCTTGGTGTACAAATACATCAATCACTAAATGTTGTGTCACAGGTTAACAAGGCCATTAAAAAGTAAACCAAGCACTAGTCTTTATTTCTGGAGAGGTACAATTAAGGAGTATCCAGAAGTTATGCTAAATCTGTATTGTACCTTAGTTGGACCACGGTACTGGGTGAAGATCTGGTTGCCATATTATAAAGAAGATAGAGAGATACTGGACAGAGTGCAGAGAAGATTTGCAAGGGTGATACCAGAAATGTGTGGGTGTACTTATCATGAAAGGATTAACAGGCTGAGTCTCTTTTCTCTTGAAAAATGAAGGCTGAGGGAGATCTTTAAAATTATGAAAGGTTTTCAGAGAGTAGAAACAGAGAGAATGTTTTGTCTTCTGGAGAAGAGCATAACTAGAGGACATCAATATAAGATAGTCACCAGGAAATCCAACAGGAAATTCAAAGAAACTTCTTTATCCAAAGCGTGGTGAGAATCTGGAACTCATTACCACAGGGAGTGATTGAAGTGAATAGGAAAGTTGTGCTGAAGGGCAAGTTAGAGAAGGGTATGAGGGAGAAGGGAATAGATAGTTATAATGGTAGACATAGATGAGGAAAGACTGGGGAGTCCCAAACGGAGCATAAACACTGGAATGGATGGGTTGGGTCAGCTGACCAGTTTCTGTGCCCTATGTCCTTTGTAATCTTATGAATGGCACTCCTGAATTTAATCCCACCAGCCCTTCAGGCAATAAATTCCAGATCATAACGACCCGGAGTTAAAAAACGTCTCCTCGCATTACCTTCTTTTGTCAATCACCATAAATCTGTGTCCTTTTGTGAGACCAGGCCTTCTGCCTCTAGAAAAGCATTCTCTTTATTCACCATGAAAAAAAGTTAATGAAGTTGAGCACCTTTAATCTTCTCTGTTTTAAGGAGACCAGTCCCAGTTTCTCCACATTTTTGACATCTCTCATCCCTGGTGCTGTTCTAGTCAATCCCTTACATCAGTTTCACTAGCCTGTTTGTGTCCTCACAAGTATATTGTTATCCTCCTGACCGTCTATTACGTTTCCAAACTTCATATTACTGAACGTTGAAATTATATCCTGGGCGCGAAATGGAGACAAAGTCCCGACGCCGGAGTGAAAACCGGAGTGTTTCACTCCGGCGTGGGAGTCCACTCCCAGTCCCCTATTCTCCCTATTCGCGCTGGGCCTTGGCGCCGTGGCAATGACGCGGCCAGCGTTGCGTAAATGATGTCACCCGCACATGCGCAGTTGCCATCCGCCCCGAGGCCGCCCCGCAAGAAGATGGCGGATGGATCTTGTGGGGCGGCAGAGGAAAGGAGGTCCTCCTTTAGAGAGGCCGGCCCGCCGATTGGTGGGGACTGATCGCGGGCCAGACCCCATCGGAGGCACCCCCCAGCGTTCCCGCGCAGTTCCCGCCAGCAGCGACCAGGTGTGGACGGCGCCGGCGGGATCCTGTCGTGTTGGGGCGGCCGCTCGCCCATCCGGGCCGGAGAATCGCCGCTCGATTTACTCCATATGATGTCAAGATGGCTGACGACACTGAATACTGCAACGGCTATGGGCCCTGACAATATTCCAGCAATAGTACTGAAGACTTGTGTTCCAGAACTAGCTGTGCCATTAGGCGAGCTGTTCCAGTACAGCTACAACACTGGAATCTACCCAGCAATGTGGAAAAGTGCCCAGGTATGTCCTGTGCACAAAAAGCAGGAGAAGTCCAATCTGGCCAATTACCACCTCATCTGTCTACTCTTGATCATCTGTAAAATATTGGAAAATGTCATCAACAGTGCTATGAAGCAGCAATTGCTCAGCAATAACTTGCTCACTGATGCTCAGTTTGGATTCTGTCAGGGTCACTCAGCTCATGACCTCATTGCAGCCTTGGTTCAAACATGAACAAAAGAGCTGAACACTAGAATTGAGGTGAGAGTGACTGCCCTTGACATCAAGGCAGCAATTGATCGAGTATGGCATCAAAGGGCCCTAGCAAAACTGGAGTCACTGGATATCAGGGGGAAACCCTTCTGATGGTTGGAGTCAGTTTGCTAGTGTCACGCGGGAGGGTTTAAACTAGTTAGGCAGGGGGGTGGGCACCGTAGCAATAGGTCAGAAGGTGAAAGCATTGAGGGAGAACTAGGGAATAGGGCCAGTATGGCTCTGAGGCAGAACAGACAGGGAGAGGTTGCTGTACACAGCAGGTCTGGTGGCCTGAAGTGCATATGTTTTAATGCAAGAAGTATTATGGGTAAGGTAGATGAACTTAGAGCTTGGATTAGTACTTGGAACTATGATGTTGTTGTCATTACAGAGACCCGATTGAGGGAAGGATGGGATTGGCAGCTAAACGTTCCAGGATTTAGATGTTTCAGGTGGGATCGAGGGGGATGTAAAAGGGGTGGCGGAGTTGCGCTACTGGTTAGGGAAAATATCACAGCTGTACTACGGGAGGACACCTCAGAGGTCAGTGAGGCTATATGGGTAGAGATCAGGAATAAGAAGGGTGCAGTCACAATGTTGGGGGTTTACTACAGGCCTCCCAACAGCCAGCTGGAGATAGAGGAGCAGATAGGTGGACAGATTTTGGAAAAGAATAAAAACAACAGTTGTTGTGATGGGAGACTTCAACTTCCCCAATATTGACTGGGACTCAATTAGTGCCAGGGGCTTAGATGGGGCAGAGTTTGTAAGGAGCATTCAGGAGGGCTTCTTAAAACAATATGTAGACAGTCCAACTAGGGAAGGGGCTGTACTGGATCTGGTATTGGGGAATGAGCCCGGCCAGGTGGTAGAAGTTTCAGTCGGGGAACATTTCGGGAACAGTGACCACAATTCAGTAAATTTTAAAGTGCTGGTGGACAAGGATAAGAGTGGTCCTAGGGTGAATGTGCTAAATTTGGGGAAGGCTAATTATAACAATATTAGGCAGTAACTGAAGAACCTAGATTGGGGGCAGATGTTTGAGGGTAAATCAACATCTGACATGTGGGAGGCTGTCAAGTGTCAGTTGAAAGGAATTCAGGACCGGCATGTTCCTGTGAGGAAGAAGGATAAATACAGCAAATTTTGGGAACCTTGGATAACGAGAGATATTGTAGGCCTCGTCAAAAAGAAAAAGGAGGCATTTGTCAGGGCTAGAAGGCTGGGAACCGGCAAAGCCTGTGTGGAATATAAGAAAAGTAGGAAGGAACTTAAGCAAGGAGTCAGGAGGGCTAGAAAGGGTCACAAAAAGTCATTGACAAATAGGGTTAAGGAAAATCCCAAGGCTTTTTACACGTGCATAAAAAGCAAGAGGGTAGCCAGGGAAAGGGTTGGCCCACTGAAGGATAGGCAAGGGAATCTATGTGTGGAGCAAGAGGAAATAGGCGAGGTACTAAATACTTTTCATCAGTATTCACCAAAGAGAAGGAATTGGTGGATGTTGAGTCTGGAGAAGGGTGTGTAGATAGCCTGGGTCACATTGAGAAAAGACGAGGTGTTGGGCGTCTTGAAAAATATTAAGGTAGGTAAGTCCCCAGGGCCTGATGGGATCTACCCCAGAATACTGAAGGAGGCTAGAGAGGAAATTGCTGAGGCCTTGACAGAAATCTTTGGATCCTCACTGCCTTCAGGTGATGTCCCGGAGGACTGGAGAATAGCCAGTGCTGTTCCTTTGTTTAAGAAGGGTAGCAAGGATAATCCAGGGAACTACAGGCCGGTGAGCCTTACGTCAGTGGCAGGGAAATGACTGGATGGAATTCTTCGAGACAGGATCTACTCGCATTTGGAAGCAAATGTACCTATTAGTGAGAGGCAGCATGGTTTTGTGAAGGTGAGGTTGTGTCTCACTAACTTGATAGTGTTTTTCGAAGAGGTCACAAAGATGATTGATGCAGGAAGGGCAGTGGATGTTGTCTATATGGACTTCAGTAAGGCCTTTGACAAGGTCCCTCATGGTAGACTGGTACAAAAGGTGAAGTCACACGGGATCAGGTGTGAGCTGGCAAGGTGGATACAGAACATAAGAACATAAGAACTAGGAGCAGGAGTAGGTCATCTGGCCCCTTGAGCCTGCTCCACCATTCAATGAGATCATGGCTGATCTTTTGTGGACTCAGCTCCACTTTCCGGCCCGAACACCATAACCCTTAATCCCTTTATTCTTCAAAAAACTATCTATCTTTATCTTAAAAACATTTAATGAAGGAGCCTCTACTGCTTCACTGGGCAAGGAATTCCATAGATTCACAACCCTTTGGGTGAAGAAGTTCCTCCTAAACCCAGTCCTAAATCTACTTCCCCTTATTTTGAGGCTATGCCCCCTAGTTCTGCTTTCACCCACCAGTGGAAACAACCTGCCTGCATCTATCCTATCTATTCCCTTCATAATCTTATATGTTTCTATAAGATCCCCCCTCATCCTTCTAAATTCCAACGAGTACAGTCCCAGTCTACTCAACCTCTCCTCGTAATCCAACCCCTTCAGCTCTGGGATTAACCTAATGAATCTCCTCTGCACACCCTCCAGTGCCAGTACGTCCTTTCTCAAGTAAGGAGACCAAAACTGAACACAATACTCCAGGTGTGGCCTCACTAACACCTTATACAATTGCAGCAGAACCTCCCTAGTCTTAAACTCCATCCCTCTAGCAATGAAGGACAAAATTCCATTTGCCTTCTTAATCACCTGTTGCACCTGTAAACCAACTTTTTGCGACTCATGCACTAGCACACCCAGGTCTCTCTGCACAGCAGCATGTTTTAATATTTTATCATTTAAATAATCCCTTTTGCTGTTATTCCTACCAAAATGGATAACCTCACATTTGTCAACATTGTATTCCATCTGCCAGACCCTAGCCCATTCACTTAGCCTATCCAAATCCCTCTGCAGACTTCCAGTATCCTCTGCACTTTTTGCTTTACCACTTATCTTAGTGTCGTCTGCAAACTTGGACACATTGCCCTTGGTCCCCAACTCCAAATCATCTATGTAAATTGTGAACAGTTGTGGGCCCAACACTGATCCCTGAGGGACACCACTAGCTACTGATTGCCAACCAGAGAAACACCCATTAATCCCCACTCTTTGCTTTCTATTAATTAACCAATCCTCTATCCATGCTACTACTTTCCCCTTAATGCCATGCATCTTTATCTTATGCAGCAACCTTTTGTGTGGCACCTTGTCAAAGGCTTTCTGGAAATCCAGATATACCACATCCATTGGCTCCCCGTTATCTACCGCACTGTTAATGTCCTCAAAAAATTCCACTACATTAGTTCGGCACGACCTGCCCTTTATGAACCCATGCTGCGTCTGCCCAATGGGACAATTGCCATCCAGATGCCTCGCTATTTCTTCCTTGATGATAGATTCCAGCATCTTCCCTACTACCGAAGTTAAGCTCACTGGCCTATAATTACCCGCTTTCTGCCTACCTCCTTTTTTAAACAGTGATGTCACGTTAGCTAATTTCCAATCCGCTGGGTCCACCCCAGAGTCCAGAAATTTTGGTAAATTATCACTAGTGCATTTGCAATTTCCCTAGCCATCGCTTTTAGCACTCTGGGATGCATTCCATTAGGAATGCCTTTAGCCTTTAGCTAACTTTTACCTTTAGCCCCATTAGCTTGCCCATCACCACCTCCTTGGTGATAACAATCCTCTCAAGGTCCTCACCTGTCATAGCCTCATTTCCATCAGTCACTGGCATGTTATTTGTGTCTTCCACTGTGAAGACCAACCCAAAAAACCTGTTCAGTTCCTCAGCCATTTCCTCATCTCCCATTATTAAATCTCCCTTCTCATCCTCTAAAGGACCAATATTTACCTTAGCCACTCTTTTTTGTTTTATGTATTTGTAGAAACTTTTACTATCTGTTTTTATATTCTGAGCAAGTTTACTCTCATAATCTATCTTACTCTTCTTTATAGCTTTTTTAGTAACTTTCTGTTGCCCCCAAAAGATTTCCCAGTCCTCTAGTCTCCCACTGATCTTTGCTACTTTGTATGTTTTTTCCTTCAATTTGATACTCTCCCTTATTTCCTTAGATATCCACGGTCGATTTTCCCTCTTTTTACCGTCCTTCCTTTTTGTTGGTATAAACCTTTGCTGAGCACTGTGAAAAATCACTTGGAAGGTTCTCCACTGTTCCTCAACTGTTTCATCATAAAGTCTTTGCTCCCAGTCTACCTTAGCTAGTTCTTCTCGCATCCCATTGTAATCTCCTTTGTTTAAGCACAAAACGCTAGTGCTTGATTTTACCTTCTCACCCTCCATTTGTATTTTAAATTCCATCATATTGTGATCGCTCCTTCCGAGAGGATCCCTAACTATGAGATCCTGAATCAATCCTGTCTCATTACACAGGACCAGATCTAGGACCACTTGTTCCCTCGTAGGTTCCATTACATACTGTTCTAGGAAACTATCGCGGATACATTCTATAAACTCCTCCTCAAGGCTGCCTTGACCGACCTGGTTAAACCAATCAACATGTAGATTAAAATCCCCCATGATAACTGCTGTACAATTTCTACATGCATCTGTTATTTCTTTGTTTATTGCCTGCCCCACCATAATGTTACTATTTGGTGGCCTATAGATTACTCCTATCAGTGACTTTTTTGCCTTACTATTCCTGATTTCCACCCAAATGGATTCAACCTTATCCTCCATAGCACCGATGTCATCCCTCACTGTTGCCCGGATGTCATCCTTAAATAACAGAGCTACACCACCTCCGTTCCCATCCACTCTGTCCTTCCGAAAACTTTGATACCCTCGGATATTTAACTCCCAGTCGTGACCATCCTTTAACAATGTTTCAGTAATGGCCACTAAATCATAGTCATTCACGATGATTTGCGCCATCAACTCATTTACCTTATTCCAAATACTACGAGCATTCAGGTAAAGTACACTTATGTTGGCTTTTTTACCTCTGTTCTGAATCTTAATATCTCGATCAGTAACCTCTCCTAAGTTATATTTCCTCTTAACCTTTCTCCTAATTTTCCTTGTCGTTGAACCCATATCTTCATGTAACAACCTGCCGCGTCGCTTACCATTAATGTTTTCACTTCCCGTTTTATTTCTTTTAGTATTCCTGGTCCTATTCACTGAGCTCCCCTCAGTCACTGTACCTTGTACTGTCGCCCTTTTTGATTTTTGACTGTGGCTTCTCTGCCTTACGCTTTCCCCCTTACTGCCTTTTATTTCTGTCCCTGTTTTACTACCTTCCAACTTCCTGCATCGGTTCCCATCCCCCTGCCACATTAGGTCATAGAAGGCAGAGTGTAGCAATGGAAGGGTGCTTTTCTAATTGGCGGGCTGTGACTAGTGCTGGGACTTTTGCTGTTCGTAGTATATATAAATGATTTGGAGGAAAATGTAACTGGTCTGATTAGTAAGTTTGCTGACGACACAAAGGTTGGTGGAATTGCGGATAGCGATGAGGACTGTCAGAGGATACAGCAGGATTTAGATTGTTTGGAGACTTGGGCGGAGAGATGGCAGATGGAGTTTAATCCGGACAAATGTGAGGTAATGCATTTTGGAAGGTCTAATGCAGGTAGGGAATATACAGTGAATGGTAGAACCCTCAAGAGTATTGACAGTCAGAGAGATCTAGGTGTACAGGTCCACAGGTCACTGAAAGGGTCAACACAGGTGGAGAAGGTAGTCAAGAAGGCCTACGGCATGCTTGCCTTCATTGGCTGGGGCATTGAGTATAAGAATTGGCAAGTCATGTTGCAGCTGTATAGAACTTTAGTTAGGCCACACTTGGAGTACTGTGTTCAATTCTGGTCGCCACACTACCAGAAGGACGTGGAGGCTTTAGAGAGGGTGCAGAAGAGATTTACCAGGATGTTGCCTGGGACGGAGGGCATTAGCTATGAGGAGCGGTTGAATAAACTTGGTTTGTTCTCACTGGAACGACGGAGGTTGAGGGGCGACCTGATAGAGGTCTACAAAATTATGAGATGCATAGAGAGAGTGGATAGTCAGAGTCTTTTCCCCAGGGTAGAGGGGTCAATTACTAGGGGGCAGAGGTTTCAGGTGCGGGGGGCAAGGTTTAGAGTAGATGTACGAGGCAAGTTTTTTACACAGAGAGTAGTGGGTGCCTGGAACTCGCTACCGGAGGAGGTGGTGGAAGCAGGGACGATAGTGACATTTAAGGGGCATCTTGACAAATACATGAATAGGATGGGAATAGAGAGATACGGACCCAGGAAGTGTGGAAGATTGTAGTTTAGTCGGCAGCATGTTCGGCACGGGCTTGGAGGGCCGAAGGGCCCGTTCCTGTGCTGTACTGTTCTTTGTTCTTTGTTTGTTCTTTGTATACCTGGCACAAATGAAGATGGTTGTGGCTCTTGGAGGGCAATCATCTCAGTTCCAGAACATCACTGCAGAGTTCCTTAGAGTTGTGTCCTAGGCCCAACCATCTTCAGCTGCTTCATTGATGACCTTCCTTCAATCATAAGGTCAGAAGTAGGGATGATTGCTGATGACTGGACAATGTTCAGCACCATTTGCGACTCCTCGATACTGAAGCAGTCCATATCGAAATGCAGCAAACCTGGATGACATAGAGGCTTGGGCTGACAAGTAGCAAGTAACATTGGCGCCACACAAGTGCCAGGCAATTATCATCTCCTACAAGAGAGATTCTAACCATTGCCCCTTGACATTCAATGGTATTACCATCGCAGAAGCTCCAGCAACCAACAATTTAGGGATTACCATTCATCAGAAACTGAACTGGCTAGCCACATAAACACAATGGGCGGGATTCAATGAAAAAGTTGAAGTGTGGTAGTGAGCAGGAACTGCCGCGAGCTTCCCGGTACCGTCACCACAATACAACATTAATTGGTCCACTTAAGGAGGGCCCACGGGTTTCGCACCCCAAATCAAGGTCACTGTTGCACCATTGGAAACATTTCTTATCACCTCTCTCTTCCTCAGCAGTCACTGCACTCTATTCACGTTTTGAATACAAGTGAACCTCATCGGCGTCAATTCAGCAGAGCATTGAGGGAGGATGGAGACCACCGGCTTGTGCCTGTTAATGATATGTTAATGAGTATCACTGTATGATTTACATGCCCACACTGGCGTGGGGTGTGGAATGCATCCACGCCACTATCGATGCACCGGAGCATGGTGCTCCGTTAGGCCTCCGACACCAGCCTCGATTCCGGCTGAAGCATTATTCTCTGCTCAATCATGATTCCAGCGTCGCTGGACAGAGAATCCCACCCTGTGGCTACGAGAGTGGGTCAGAGGCTAAGAATCCTGTAGCGAGTAACTGACCTCTTGACCCACCAAAGCCTATCCACAATCTGCAAGGCACAAGTCAGGAGTGTGATGGAACAACACAAGTAGCTTGACACCATCCAGGACAAAGCAACCCGCTTGAATGGCACCTCTTCCACAAGCATTTACTCCCTCCACCACCGATGCGCAGGAGCAGCCATGTGTCCCATCTACAAGATGCACTGCAGGAACTCGCTACGGCTCCTTAGACAGCACCTTCCAAACCCATGACCACTACCATCTAGAAGGACAAGGGCAGCAGACACATGGGAACACCATCACCTGGAAATTCCCCTCCAAACCACTTACCATGCTGACTTGGAAATATATCGCCGTTCCTTCACTGTCATTGGGTCAAATCCAGGATTTCCCTCCCTAATAGCTTAGCGGGTGCAGCTCCATCACATGACTTGCAGCAGGTAAGGAGGCAGCTCATCGCCACCTTCTGAAGGACAATTAGGGATGGACAATAATTGCTGGCATAGCCAGCGATGCCCACTTCCCATGAATGAATGAAATAATGACCAGTAGTCCTAGTATTACCCACAATATTATGAAGCAGTGTATGAATTTGTATGAATAGTGCTGTTGATTGATATGAAGATGTGCACAAATTAATCAAGATGCTGGATCTCAGCCCAAGTCGCAACAGGTGGCTGCCTCACTGAGTAGAATCAAAAATCCAGAAGCAGCACTTTATTATTGCGCAGCAAGCACCTCTTTCTCCACAGCCTTTCATTTAATGTGAAATATTATGGAGACATCTCTGTCCACAATATTTGAGTACCATTTCACGTTTCCAACTTCTAAAACTATTTTTGTTGCTTTTTTGCAGGTGCAATTGATCATTTGCGATTGCATTACATTAGGTGTCAGGAGTTCCACTCTCACCTCTAAGTCGGAAAGGCATGTGTTCAAGTCACACACCAGAGTTTTAAGTCTATAATCTAGCTTGTTGATGGCATCAGATTTCAGATGATGCATTATACTTTGGTAAGCCTGCCCTCTCAGGAGTTTTCCCCAATGTCATGTTCAATACTTATCTTTGAAGCAGCATCAATAAAACAGATTATGTGGTCAAGTATCTCATTGCTGTTTCTGGGACCTTGTTTGCAAATTGGCTGTCGCAATTACTATATTGCAATAACGACTATGTATACATCAAAAGTACTTCATTCACTAAAATGCTTTGGGCTATCCTGAGGTTGAAAATGGCGTTATACAAATATAACTTTCTTTTTTCCATTTCTTGTGGCTCCTTTATCTTTTGTTATGCTGCCTCGTCCGCTCACACCTCCAACAACAAATGCAAAGGACTCATGGACTTCACCATTGCTTATGCACTGTAGCGATTCGATGAACATTTCATCTGTTGATTATTTTTGTTTCCAGAAAGTAGCAGAATATCAATCTACCTGTCAAACAAATTTACCAATAAACTATAAGAATGAGAATTTTGTTTTAGCACAAACACAATATGTAACTGTTAAGCTTCACTGGCTTCATGTATAACAAAAATAAACAGTGCATAACTCCTATGCTGAATGAGTATATAACCAATTTCCTTGTGGGGTGTTTTATTTTATCTTTTCTCACAAAATACAGCATTTTTCTCCTTTGATTAAATCTCTTTGGAGGTTTCGATGAAGCTCACTAACTTAAAAAGGACAGGATAATAAATGACTTCAAAACAGTGACTGAAAACAAGCAGAACTTAAAAAGCTGGCTCTTAAATTCAGAAGCAGCTGCCATCAAACATGGATTTGATCAAATCACATAGGTGCTATATTCTTAAATCGCCGCAAAGAGAAAAAGTATGGAGGTGTCGCACACTTAGATTTCTTCAAAGCGGATCAAGGTTTATTCAGGAGATGTTGTTCATTCAAGTCTAAGAGGAGAACCCAAAGCCAACACAATCACCCCGCTGACATCACTTCTCGATCATGTATGATAAATGGAGGATTTTAGAGATATTGGATTCTAAATATTGTGGCAATGTAAGGGTTAAATGCCTGGGGTTAATAGTGTGTTTGACTGCAGTGGTCATGTTTTTAAGAAGGATTTTGTTTGCAGCTTTAGGAGGCTGAAGGTAAAATTGACCAAAGGAATGTGTTTTTCAGTCTGGGCTCATGCACTGTCGTTTGACTGGGAAAGTCCCTGAGGTGTTAATGTGCTTTTAGCCTGGAAAGTTAATTTGTTTTCCAGCTTGTAATTATTGCGTGGAGCTAAGATATTCAAAGAGACTTTGAGAAAGCTTTTGGGAGAAGTTGATGTCTGATCTTGCAGTTCTTGTTTTGACCACAAGTTACGGAAGTTTTCCCTCTTAGTAGGATAGTTTAAAAAAAGAATATAATATTTTAAAGCAGAGCAGACTTGTCTGAGGACAAGGACAAAGCTGAAAGAAGCCAGTTGAACCAGCTTTTTGAAGATATTCAGCCAGAGTCTGAAGGAGTTCTAACCAGAGCCCAAATCTGTTTTGTTAAGCAGGAATTACACTGTGCCATGTTGATCTTAAGCTGGATTGAGAGATGTGTGTTTATTTTCTTGGTGTTTAATGGGGAATTGAGTAGTAGTGTTTATGGGGTATTTGTAAGCTGTTTTCTTTGGGTGTGAAGTTAAAGAATTTAATATTGTATTCATAATAAAGTTTTGCTTTATTATATCAAAGCCCTATTTCTTCATGCAATCACTCCTGGAGTAAATCATTCTTTCCCCACAGTCCTACAAAATAAACTAAAATATTGGGGTTTCGGTCCAGTCTCCGAGCCACTGTTGGGGTCTAGTCTGAGATTGTAATACATAGGCCGTTCCACCAGCAGGGATGTACTACTTAAATACATGACACCCTCCCCCTTTAGTTCTTTACTCCAAAAACAACTTTTCTGAATGTTTAACAACAAACCCAATTAAACATTAAATACATTACTTTGCATCTTTTTTTTACATATAAAATTTAATAAGACAATCTCTCAGGTGAACGTCTACTTCTTTTGGGTTGTACTCTACATTTTGGAATCTGGCTGCTCGCGACTTTTGAAGTGTCTTATTTTTCTTCTGTTGGTAATACTTTCTGTGATGTTAGTTCAGTGTCTGTCCCCATTGGTGCTGAAGACTCTTCAGACGCAGAATTGAAGGCGTCTCTGTGTTTGGTCTCTGTTCGAAAGTATCACATAGATTTTCTGGTGGAAATACTTGGGAAGTTTCAGCCATTTCACGTCGTGAAGCTAGTATTTAGTCAGTATGACATCACCAAGCTCTCTCATCATCCGTCAAGAAGGTGTATGACATAGGACCTGTTTTTGCTAGGATCACAGCAGGTACCCATTTCTCATTTGTAGTGTAGCTTCTTGCTAGCACTCGCTCTCCTTGAGTAAATACTCTCTTTTTAGAGTTTCATCCCTCATAGCAATCTGTGCTTGTTGCTGTCGTTTGACAATCTCTGAAGTATCAGGTGGTATCAAAAGGTCAAAGTTTGCCTTCTCTTCTTGTTGAAAAGTAGCATTGCTGGTGAACTCTGTCATTGCATGTGCGGTGTTTCGGTAAGACATCAAGAAGTTATTCACTTTTCTTGACAATGTACCTTGGTGCCTTGAGTGAGTGTTTAAGTGACTGTATGTATCGCTCGGCCAATCCATTTGTTACTGAACATTACGGAGCTGATTTTATGTGCTGTATATCGTTTCTTCTTTAATAGACTTTGAATTCCTTGGAAGTGAACTGAGTTCCATTGTCACTTATGAACTGCTCTGGTTTACCAAATCTTGCAAATATTTCATTCAACTTCTTAACAGTTTGTTCCGCAGTCATGGATTTCATAATCGCGACTTCCGGCCGTTTAGAATGTTTATCTATAATTACTGGGAACATGAATCCCTCAATTGGACCAGCGTAGTCTACGTGTATTCTCTGCCATGGCTGTGTTGGCCATTCCCATGGGTGTAATGGCTTAAGCATTGAAGAGTTTCTTAGTTTTTCACAAGACTGATATTGCCTCACTTTCTCTTTGATTTGAACATCTAATCCCAGCTACCAAAATAACTGTGTGCCAATTCCTTCATTCTCACCAGACCAGGATGTCCCTCATTGGTCAAGGATTTTATTACGCAAGCACGGAGGAATAATCACTTGGATTTCCCATAATAAAACTCCATTCTCCAAACTCCGTAGGATGATATAGGACTCGTGATCAGTGGGTCCTACTGATCCCTGCCGTCACAGACAGGATACTCTGTGCTTCATCCAATCCGATGCACCCAGCCTCCAAATCAAGATGACAACAACATGGCAGCCAATTCTCAAACTCAATGGGGAATTTGTCCCCCATCTCTGACCAAGGATTGGGCTCAGTGGAATACATGTCCCGTCCCCCCCCCCCCCCCCCCCCCCCCCCCCCCCTCCCGACCTTTCCAGAATCCGCCAGGATAAACGGCACACTATGCAACATGATTTTAACAAAGGTGGCCCCGAACCAGGGACAGGGCTCTTTCGAGTGAAAGAACCCTCTCATGTGCCTCCCCTGCTCTTCTAACGGTACCCCGCAGTCCTTCAAAGTGAGCTTTGAAAATCTGCAGTGCCGGAATTCTCAGCCAAGAGAACCTTCGATGGCAATCATTAGCTGCACACAGCACCATCAAGGTGAGGGCTCGCGCAGCAGCAGCTGTACCACTACAAGCAGGCCCCAGCCCAGCCCAATCCGACCTCCACGGACAAATGAGGATTTAAACATTTTAGCTTAGCCTTTTTGGCACCAAAAAAGACAATCAGGAACTTCCAGGGAAATAACGCAACCATGTAGCCCAAGACAAAGAAAGAAATTTGCACCCGGATGAAATGAAGGCTTAAAAGATGAGCAGAGCCAGAGCACCACCCATCCCCGTGAAATGGTTTTTAAACCCTTATATTCTTTGGCAATATGAAAGAAACCAATACAAAATTATTTTGTTCAAGACCAATGTGCAAAATACATAGGCCGTGATTTAACGACCAAAAATAAGAGTCCCATTTTGGGCGCATAAAGCAGGTGTTTTTTGGTGACTTTAGCACCGAGAATGACCCCGCTATCAAATGTGACTCTGTTTTTCTTTTGGCATTGGTGATGAACGCCCTGCCAAGGCCGCACTTACCTCGTTTGCTCATCAGTTTCGAAAGAGATCGGGGCGCTATTTTTAGTTGCCGCTCCAATCTCTCAACTTCCCTCAGCCTCCCCATCATTGGGGGGCCTCCGGACCCCCCAAAAAAAGCAAATTACTTCTGAGGGTGTCCTCGAACCCCCCTTACCCCACCTCATAAAAACAGGGTACCCCCGGGCCCAATACCTGGCAAGGACACCCAGGCACCTTGATACTGCGGGCCTAGCACCCTGGCAGTGCCCCAGACAGCCTCAGTGCCACCTGGGCATCCAGCAGTGCCAACCCATGTTTGTGAGGACCAGTGCTAAATGGCACCATGGCGCGGTCTCCCCGGGGTGGGCGTTCATTCCCGGGCCTCAAGTGAATTGGGTGTCAACATATTTAAATGATTCTAATGGCTCAACTAAATATGTTCATCTGGATCTCACCCAGCGAGGCGCTCCGAGCATCGGAAATCCCGTGTGGGGCCTCTGGCGAGATTTAATGGCCTTGTCACGTTACTAAGAACGAAGAAGGGTGCATCAAGGCTGTTTGATTGAGCCCGTCGCCATATTTAGTTCCAACTTAATTTCAAAATACAATATCAATGTAATTCATATGTTTGAGGACAGAGGCCTTGTGGCTCATTCAGTAGTGCCCCTACCTCGGAGCTAAAAGCTACAGGTTCTGTCGAGCTTAACGTCAGAAGCACATGATGCTAATGTAATGATGATGCAACATCCCATGATTGAGTAACAGCGGCCCAGAGGAAGAAGACTTCCCTACCTCATGCAGAGACACCAATATATACACAGTAGCTGTAAATAAAGAGTCATGGCTTTCGCAAACCCAGTCTAGAACATCCTAATTTGGGAGCACAGACGAGCACTGAAGAACCCTGTCCAGACCCCAAACACACGCTGAAATATAATGACAGTGGACAGTGAGTAAATGACCCAGAAAATTTCACGAGGCAGCTGAAAACCTGGGAAGCCTAGAGATCCTTGAAAGAAGGACAACATAACATATTGAAGACTCGTCTAAAAGTCAGGCCAGTGCAGCAGCTGCGAGCTGAGACATAAACCCAGAATTTGGACAGCAGTGAGCCCAGACCAGAATCAACAAGTAACACCAATGAAGTAGGTTCCAGGGCTTGGTGGAAGCATGGTCCACACAACAGTTCCCAGAACCATTCCAGAGCATTGAAGGTTTACAACAGGTTTAGAACTGGGGCAACAGGAGAAAGGTTTACCAGATATAGAAACGCTTCTGGCTTGCAAAAAAAAAAAATCAGGTCAGTATATTACTCTATGCAGCAGGATCTATTGCCGACGATGTAATAGCAAGGCAGGAAGTCTCTGAGACTTCAATTTCTTCTGAAGAATTTTTACAAACATTTTCATTCATATTTCAGTATCCACAAAAATGTAGTTATAGAAAGGGCAAAACTTAACATGAGAAAACGATGATCAGGCAAAAGCATGGATTTGTCCATCAATGATCTATACAGGCTGGCACAGAACTGCAATTATGGAATCTTAAGGGAAGAATTGATTTATGATCAAACACTTAAATGAAGCACTATCGGATCTCACACTTGTCAAGGTAGTACAAATTGTGAGACAAACTGAGCATAGAAAACAAAATTCAACATTTGGTCAGTAAAGAGGCAGCAACTAAAGCCAGTAAGGTACTAGATAATAAACTCAATGTGACTAAGGGGAAGAGTAGACAGGGAAGAGATGATGAACGCAAAGGGACAGGTGGTCTGAGGTGCATTTGTTTCAATGCGAGAAGTGTAGCAGGTAAAGCAGATGAATTTAGGGCTTGGATTAGTACCTGGGAATATGGGGCGTCATTCTCCGACCCCCCAGAGGGTCGGAGAATGGCCGTTGGCCGCCGTGAATCCCGCCCCCGCCGGTGGCCGAAGTCTCTGAAGGGAGAAAAGTCGGCGGGGCGTTAATGGCGCCGCTGACGTCGAAGAATGGCACGGGTCTGCGCAAGGCAGCCGATTTTCGGCCTGCCGATCTTCTCCCTTCCGGATGGGCAGAAGTACCGTCGACGTGATGACCGTTCACGTCGACGTAAATCAAACCTCCTTTTCATCGGCGTGACCCTGCCGACCAGCGTGGAGGTGAATGACGGCCTGGGCAGGCGATGGCGTGGCCGCAGTCGGAATGTGTGGGGAGAGGTGTGTCTCGGGTTGTGTGTGTGTGTGTGCGGCGGGGGGGGTGGTTAGAGTGGGCTGGGCTCCGGGGGAGTGCCGGGAGGGGGGTCCGTGCCGGGGAGGAGGATGGGGGGTCCGTGCGGGGAGGAGGATGGGGGGTCCGTGCCGGGGAGGAGGTTGGGGGGGTCCATGCCGGGGAGGGGGATGGGGGGTCCATGCCGGGGAGGAGGTTGGGGGGGTCCGTGCCGGGGAGGGGGATGGGGGGTCCGGGCCGGGGAGGGGGATGGGGGGTCCGTGCCGGGGAGGAGGTTGGGGTCCGTGCCGGGGAGGAGGTTGGGGTCCGTGCCGGGGAGGGGGATGGGGGGTCCATGCCGGGGAGGAGGTTGGGGTCCATGCCGGGGAGGAGGTTGGGGTCCGTGCCGGGGAGGGGGATGGGGGGGGTCCGTGCCGGGGAGGAGGTTGAGGGGGTCCGTGCCGGGGAGGGGGATGGGGGGGTCCGTGCCGGGGAGGAGGTTGGGGGGGTCCGTGCCGGGAAGGGGGATGGGGGGTCCGTGCCAGGGAGTAGGTTGGGGGGGTCCGTGCCGGAGAGGGGGATGGGGGGGTCCGTGCCGGGGAGGGGGATATGGGGTCCATGCCGGGGAGGGGGATGGGGGGTCCGTGCCGGGGAGGAGGTTGGGGGGGTCCGTGCCGGGGAGGGGGATGGGGGTCCGGGCCGGGGAGGGAGATAGGGGGTCCGTGCCGGGGAGGAGGTTGGGGTCCGTGTCGGGGAGGAGGTTGGGGTCCGTGCCGGGGAGGGGGATGGGGGTCCGTGCCGGGGAGGAGGTTTGGGGGGTCCGTGCCGGGGAGGGGGATGGGGGGTCAGGGCCGGGGAGGGGGATGGGGGTCCGTGCCGGGGAGGAGGTTGGGGTCCGTGCCGGGGAGGAGGTTGGGGTCCGTGCCGGGCAGGGGGGTGGGGGGGTCCGTGCCGGGAGGAGGTTGGGGTCCGTGCCGGGGAGGAGGTTGGGGTCCGTGCCGGGGAGGGGGATGGGGGTGGTCCGTGCCGGGGAGGAGGTTGAGGGGGTCCGTGCCGGGGAGGGGAATGGGGGGGACCGTGCCGGGGAGGAGGTTGGGGGGGTCCGTGTCGGGGAGGGGATGGGGGTCCGGGCAGGGGAGGGAGATAGGGGGTCCGTGCCGGGGAGGGGGATGGGGGGTCCGTGCCGTGGAGGAGGTTGGGGTCCGTATCGGGGAGGAGGTTGGGGTCTGTGCCGTGGAGGGGGATGGGGGGTCCGTGCCGGGGAAGAGGTTGGGGGGGTCCGTGCCGGGGAGGGGGATGGGGGGTACGTGCCGGGGAGGAGGTTGGGGTCCGTGCCGGGGAGGAGGTTGGGGTCCGTGCTGGGGAGGAGGTTGGGGTCCGTGCCGGGGAGGGGGGTGGGGGGGTCCGTGCCGGGGAGGAGGTTGGGGTCCGTGCCGGGGAGGAGGTTGGGGTCCGTGCCGGTGAGGGGGATGGGGGGGGTCCGTGCCGGGGAGGAGGTTGAGGGGGTCCGTGCCGGGGAGGGGGATGGGGGGGACCGTGCCGGGGAGGAGGTTGGGGGGGCCCATGCCGGGAAGGGGGATGGGGGTCCGGGCCGGGGAGGGAGATAGGGGGTCCCTGCCGGGGAGGGGGATGGGTGGTCCGTGCCGGGGAGGAGGTTGGGGGGGTCCGTGCCGGGAGGGGGATGGGGTGTCCGGACCGGGGAGGGAGATAGGGGGTCCGTGCCGGGGAGGAGGTTGGGGTCCGTATCGGGGAGGAGGTTGGGGTCCGTGCCGTGGAGGGGGATGGGGGTCCGTGCCGGGGAAGAGGTTGGGGGGGTCCGTGCCGGGGAGGGGGATGGGGGGTACGTGCCGGGGAGGAGGTTGGGGTCCGTGCCGGGGAGGGGGGTGGGTGGGTCCGTGCCGGGGAGGAGGTTGGGGTCCGTGCCGGGGAGGAGGTTGGGGTCCGTGCCGGGGAGGGGGATGGGGGGGGTCCGTGCCGGGGAGGAGGTTGAGGGGGTCCGTGCCGGGGAGGGGGATGGGGGGGACCGTGCCGGGGAGGAGGTTGGGGGAGTCCGTGCCGGGAAGGGGGATGGGGGGTCCGTGCCGGGGAGGAGGTTGGGGGGGTCCGTTTCGGGGAGGGGGATGGGGGTCCGGGCCGGGGAGGGAGATAGGGGGTCCGTGCCGGGGAGGAGGTTGGGGTCCGTGCCGGGGAGGAGGTTGGGGTCCGTGCCGGGGAGGGGGATGGGGGGGGTCCGTGCCGGGGAGGAGGTTGAGGGGGTCCGTGCCGGGGAGGGGGATGGGGGGGACCGTGCCGGGGAGGAGGTTGGGGGGGTCCGTGCCGGGAAGGGGGATGGGGGGTCCGTGCCGGGGAGGAGGTTGGGGGGGTCCGTGTCGGGGAGGGGGATGGGGGTCCGGGCCGGGGAGGGAGATAGGGGGTCCGTGCCGGGGAGGGGGATGGGGGGTCCGTGCCGGGGAGGAGGTTGGGGGGGTCCGTGCCGGGGAGGGGGATGGGGTGTCCGGGCCGGGGAGGGAGATAGGGGGTCTGTGCCGGGGAGGAGGTTGGGGTCCGTATCGGGGAGGAGGTTGGGGTCCGTGCCGTGGAGGGGGATGGGGGGTCCGTGCCGGGGAAGAGGTTGGGGGGGTCCGTGCCGGGGAGGGGGATGGGGGGTACGTGCCGGGGAGGAGGTTGGGGTCCGTGCCGGGGAGGATTTTGGGGTCCGTGCCGGGGAGGGGGATGGGGGGTCCGTGCTGGGGAAGAGGTTGGGGGGGTCCGTGCCGGGGAGGAGGATGGGGGGTACGTGCCGGGGAGGAGGTTGGGGTCCGTGCCGGGGAGGAGGTTGGGGTCCGTGCCGGGGAGGGGGATGCGAGGGCAAGTGAGTTGGTCCACCTGGCCAGGTGCCAGCCTCCAACAGTTGGACCCATGCAGTCCATGCCACCTGGCTGGGGGGAGGAGGGGATATGGGCAATGATGACATGTCGTCGTTCCCCTCCCCCCCACCAGGCCGTCATTTTTTCCGATCATCCAGCGATGTTGGCTGCCGTGGCGGCAGCCGCTAATGTCTATGTTGCCCTGGAGGAGGAGGAGGAGGAGCGTGCCAGAGAGGCGGCGCAGGCTGCCGCAGAGGGACAGGCGGCAGCCGCTCAGGCTGGAGGGACACCTGACCGACAGGACGAGGAGAGGGAGGAGGACGTCGCGGCCCCACGGCAACGGAGGCACCTGAGGGCGCCCCGTGTGTACCGGCCCCGGCAGTCATACCAGGACCTCACGGACCGGGAATACAGGAGGAGACTCCGGATGAGGCGGGAAACCGTGGCACACATCTGCCACCTGCTGGCACACCTGTCACCGCGTGGCACTGGCGGGGGACACCCTCTCCCCGTGTCCGTCAAGGTTACGGTGGCCCTGAACTTTTCTGCAACGGGGTCATTCCAGGCACCGAGTGGGGACCTGTCCGGCATATCGCAGACATCGGTGCATCGGTGCATCCGGGCAGTGACAGATGCCCTTTATGCCATGGCGCACCGCTACATCCGCTTCCCTGTGGACCGGGCCAGCCAAGATGCCCGGGCCGTGGGCTTCTCTGCCGTGGCCGGGTTCCCCATGGTCCAGGGCGCGATTGATGGGATGCACGTCGCCGTGCGGCCACCTGCAGATACCAGGGCCGTGTTCACCAATAGGAAGGGGACCTATTCGATGAACATACAGGTGGTCTGCGACCACCGCGTGATGATCCTGCACGTCTGCGCCCGTTACCCAGGCAGTGTACACGACTCATACGTGTTGTCGCGGTCATCCATCCCCAGCATGTACGAGGGACGCCATCCCCGGCTGAGGGGCTGGTTGCTGGGCGACAGGGGCTACCCATTGCGATCGTGGCTGATGACGCCTATATGGAGGCCACGCAATGAGGCGGAGAACAGCTACAATGATGCCCGTGTAGCGACAAGGGGAGTGATAGAGAGGTGCTTTGGCGTGCTGAAGATGCGTTTCAGGTGCCTGGACCTCTCTGGGGGCGCCCTCCAGTATCGGTCAGATAGGGTCGGCCGCATCATTGTGGTGTACTGTGTCCTGCACAACATAGCCCAGCAGAGGGGCGATGTGCCACAGGCAGAGGAGGGCGGAGTGGAGGAGCAGCAGGAAGAGGCGCAGTCCCCCCCATATGAGGTGAATGGGGGTAATGGTCAGGGCAGATGGGGTAGACACAGGCGGGTGGCTGTCCACCGTTACCGGCTGGCCCAGCGGGCACGGGCCAGACTGATAGCCGCCCGCTTCACTGACTAGATGGGCGTGGGAATCGGGTAGTATGTGCACAGACTGCACACCATGGCAACAGCCAACCACCCACACCCCCCACCCATCCACCCACCCAGCACCCTCACCCCCCTCCCCAACCCAACCCACCCCACCCGCATGCACACCCCCCCCCCCATTGCCGATCCACCTGCGGCACAACGGGCCGGGCTCACACAGTTGTGGGTGGACGCGTGTCTATTGCAGGCCATGGAGGATGATGACAACCCGCCCTTCGGTGAGCTCCTGGCTCCACATCGTTGGACTATGTCTGACCCATGGCCACAGTACCACCATCCACCCGGGCCATCCCTGCATGCAGCTGTGACACTGCAGCACACGGTCCCGTCCTCTGCCCGGGGGGATGTTGATGGCAGCCCAGGGGGAACGGGGCAGACTCACCTGGGGCTGAGGTAAGACCACCCCTCACACACACACTTGCGCTCAACGTACATGACACCCCCGCACGCTTTGGACAGAGCACAAAGGCAGCTTCTGTAGGTGTAACATTGACTTTAATAACCAAACGAGTTCATGCACATGCCCTAGCCCCTAAAGCTCATCTGTGCCTTGCACCCGTGCCAACTTACTCAGTGTCTAATTGTTTGGTCTTACGGGCCCTTTGACTACGTGTACGTGGTTCCCCAGACGGTACAGCAGAACTGGAGGTGGACTCCTGTGATTCCTGCCCTCTGACACTGGATCCCTTTGGCAGCCGTTTCCTGGGGCGTCCTGGCCTAGATGGGCCAAGCTGCGGCCCGGGCGACTGGGATGGCGAGCTGCCAGCTTGTCCTGCCCGTTGCCCACCCGATGCACCTGGGACGGAAGGGGGGGAGTCCGAGGTGCCCCCCAAAAGCGATCGTGAAGTAGAGGTACAAATATGTAGACAGATTATAGAAAAATGTAGGAGCAATAGGGTGGTCGTGATGGGAGATTTTAACTTCTCCAACATTGAATGGGACTCATGTAGTGTTGGAGGCGTAGATGGAGCAGAATTTGTAAGGAGCATCCAGGAGAGTTTTTTAGAGCAGTATGTAAATAGTCCAACTTGGTAAGGGGCCATACTGGTCCTGGTATTGGGGAATGATCCCGGCCAGGTGGTTGACGTTTCAGTCGGTGATTACTTTGGGAATAGCGATCACAATTCCGTAAGTTTTAGAATACTCATGGGCAAAGACCAGAGTGGTCCTAAAGGACGAGTGCTAAATTGGGGAAAGGCCATGTATAACAAAATTCGGCAGGAGCTAGGGAATGTGGATTAGGAGCAGCTGTTTAAGGGTAAATCCACATTTGAAATGTGGGAGTCTTTTGAGGAAAGGTTGATTAGAGTGCAGGGCAGACATGTCCCTGTGAAAATGAGGGATAGAAATGGCAAGATTAGGGAACCATGGATGACGGGTGGAATTGTGAGACTAGCTAAGATGAAAAAGGAAGCATACATAAGATCTAGGTGACTTAAAACTGATGAAGCTTTGGAGGAATATCGGGAAAGTAGGACAAATCTCAAACGCGCAATAAAGAGGGCTAAAAGGGGTCATGAAATATCTTTGGCTAACAGGGTTAAGGAAAATCCCAAAGCCTTTAATTCGTATATAAGGAGCAAGAGGGTAACTAGAGAAAGGATTGGCCCACTCAAAGACAAAAGAGGGAATTTATGCGTGGAGTCAGAGGAAATGGGTGAGATTCTTAATGAGTATTTTGCATCGGTATTCACCAAGGAGAGGGACATAACGAATGTTGAGGCTAGGGATGGATGTTTAAATACTCTAGGTCAAGTCGGCAGAAGGAAGGGGGAAGTTTTGGATATTCTAAAAGGCATTAAGGTGGACAAGTCCCCAGGTCCGGATGGGATCTATCCCAGGTTACTGAGGGAAGCGAGGGATGAAATAGCTGGGGCCTTAACAGATATCTTTGCAGCATCCTTGAGCACGGGTGAGGTCCCGGAGGACAGGAGAATTGCTAATGTTGTCCCTTTGTTTAAGAAGGGTAGCAGGGATAATCCAGGGAATTATAGACCTGTGAGCTTGACGTCAGTGGTAGGCAAACTGTTGGAGAAGATACTGAGGGATAGGATTTATTCACATTTGGAAGAAAATAGACTTATCAGAGATAGGCAGCATGGTTTTGTGCAGGGAAGGTCATGTCTTACAAACTTAATAGAATTCTTTGAGGAAGTGACAAAGTTAATTGATGAGGGAAGGGCTGTAGATGTCATACACGTGGAGTTCAGTAAGGTGTTTGATAAAGTTTCCCATGGCAGGTTGATGGAAAAAGTGAAGTTGTGTGGGGTTCAGGGTGTACTAGCTAGATGGATAAAGAACTGGCAACAGGAGACAGAGAGTAGTGGTGGAAGGGAGTGTCTCAAAATGGAGAAAGGTGACTAGTGGTGTTCCACAGGGATCCGTGCTCGGACCACTGTTGTTTGTGATATACATAAATTATCTGGACGAAGGTATAGGTGGTCTGATTAGCAAGTTTGCAGATGATACTAAGATTGGTGGAGTTGCAGATAGCGAGGAGGACTGCCAGAGAATACAGCAAAATATTGATAGATTGGAGAGTTGGGCAGAGAAATGGCAGATGGAGTTCAATCCAGGCAAATGCGAGGTGATGCATTTTGGAAAATCTAATTCAAGAGCGGACTATACGGTCAATGGAAGAGTCCTGGGGAAAATTGATGCACAGAGAGATCTGGGAGTTCAGGTCCATTGTACCCTGAAGGTGGCAACGCAGGTCGATAGAGTGGTCAAGAAGGCATACAGCATGCTTGCCTTCATCGGACGGGGTATTGAGTACAAGACTCGGCAGGTCATGTTACAGTTTGATAGGACTTTGGTTAGGCCACATTTGGAATTCTGAATGCAGTTCTGGTCACCACATTACCAGAAGGATGTGGATGCTTTAGAGAGGGTGCAGAGGAGGTTCACCAGGATGTGCCTGGTATGGAGGACGCTAGCTATGAACAAAGGTTGAGCAGATTAGGATTGTTTTCGTTGGAAAGACGGAGGTTGAAGGGGGACCTGATTGAGGTTTACAAAATTATGAGAGCGGGGGTGTCAATTACAAGGGGTCACGATTTCAAGGTGAGAGGGGGAAAGTTTAAGGGAGATGTGCGTGGAAAGTTTTTTACGCAGAGGGTGGTGGGTGCCTGGAACGCCTTGCCAGCGGAGGTGGTAGAGGCGGGCAGGATAGCATCATTTAAGATGCATCTAGACAGATATATGAACGGGCAGGGAACAGCGGGAAGTAGATCCTTGGAAAATAGAAGACAGGTTTAGATAAAGGATCTGGGTCGGCGCAGGCTGGGAGGGCCGAAGGGCCTGTTCCTGTGCTGTAATTTTTTTTGGTCTTTTTTGTTCTTGTATTTGTTTGTGGAAAAGGTGAGGTCCCATGGAGAAGATCGAGTAAGACCATTCAGTTTGTAGGCCAGAAGAAGGAAAATGCACCAATGTCAAAACCCAGGAAAACAAAGAAAAGTGTGCCACCTGCCATCTTGTAATGTCTGAAGTGTGTGGAGGACAAACCGCACACGAGGAATGTACATCAAGGAGAGCAGATTTTCACAACTGTGGAAAAATAGGCCATTTTAAAACTGTCATTTGCTCGGAAACACTGAAAATCTGTAAAAAGAGAGGTGAAAGATTAAAGCCAAACTACATACAAGAAGGGGAAGAACCATGGAAGAAAGGGAATAACTTTCTGAGGGAAAGTAACTGAAACTGAAATAAAGACAGGAGCATTAAACTTGAAGTGGATGCAGAGTTTAAACTGGACACAGGGGTATGAGTATCTGTTCTATCGGAAGAAGTGAAATAGTTCAAGCAGGCTACAATGTAGCATTCATCTATCAAATTACAGGGCCCCTTTGGGATTGCATTGAAAGTCAAAGGCCATCTCATGGAAGAGTTAAAGTGTGAAGCTAGAGAAATCTTGCAACCTCTCTATGCCATTCAAAATCAAGAATACTCTCTACTAAGCAGAAAGTCATGCTTAAAATTGGAACTAATCTATTAATTGGATGAGGTTGTAGATGAGCATTGCAACAGTACGTTCAGGAATACATTTCCAAAATTATTTACAGGCCTCAGGAAACTATCGACAGAGTATTGTATCTTCCTCCAAGCTGGTGCTAAACTAATTTGCCTCTTTACACCGAGGAGCTCCCTCTCCTTGGGCGGGATTCTCCGGCCCCCCGCCGCGTCGGAGAATCTCCGGGGGCTGGCGTGAATCCCGCCGTGTCCCGAATTCTCCGTCACCAGAGATTCGGCGGGGGCGGGAATCGCGCCGCGCCGGTCGGCGGGGGCGGGAATCGCGCCGCGCCGATCGGCTGGGCCCCCCCCCCGGCGAATCTCCGCCCCGCGATGGGCCGAAATCCCGCTGCTGTCAACCCTCTCCCACCAGCGTGGATTAAACCACCTACCTTACCGGCGGGAGCAGGCGGCGCGGGCGGGCTCTGGGGTCCTTGGGGGGGCTCTGGGCGATCTGGCCCTGGGGGTGTCCCCACGGTGGCCTGGCCCGTGATTGGGGCCCACTGATTGGCGGGCAGGCCTGGGCCGTGGGGGCACTCTTTTTCTTCCGTCTTCGCCATGGTCTTCACCATGGCGGCGGCGGAAGAGACCCCCTCCCCTGCGCATGCGCAGGGATGACTTCAGCAGCCGCTGACGCTTCCGCACATGCGCGGACTTCTGCCGATCGGCGAAGACCTTACGGCCCCGGCTGGCGTGGCACCAAAGGCCGTCCACGCCAGCCAGCGGAGCGCCAACCACTCCGGCGTGGGCCT
Organism: Scyliorhinus torazame; assembly: GCF_047496885.1. Taxonomy (NCBI): domain Eukaryota; kingdom Metazoa; phylum Chordata; class Chondrichthyes; order Carcharhiniformes; family Scyliorhinidae; genus Scyliorhinus; species Scyliorhinus torazame. Next base: position 235,574,853 of record NC_092714.1, on the reverse strand, counting down.
AGCCCCTCAAGGTGAGGGCTTGGCCCCCTCTCCGCAACTTTGGGGCGCCCGACGCCGGAGTGGTTCCCGCCACTCCATTACGCCTGGACCCGCCCGCCCCACCGGGTAGGGGAGAATCCCGCCCGATTCTTCTTGGACAAAGCCAAGGGTGAAATTGAGGACGTGCTGCAGTAATGAATTATAGCACTGGTTACCAGCGTTCAGGATCCGAAAGCCAAGCAGCCCTAAAAGAATCTGCGGGGATTTAACCTGTCTAAACAAATTAGTGGAACATGAAGAGCACCGGATGGCTGCAGTGGATGAGAGTCTTGCCAAACTAGCCAACAGCAATTTAATTATCAAATTGGATGTGAACAGTAGATTTTGGCAGTTATCTCTAGCCAAAAGAATCCAGATTGCTGATAACATTTGCAATACCCGTCAGTCATTATTGTTTCAATTGATTGACCTTTGGTATCGCATCTAGTCCAGAAATGTTTCAAAGTACAATGGTCTGAAGCCCTCAAAGGCATGGAAGCAGTAATATGCCATATGGACGACATGCTTGTACAGGGCTCCACAAGGGAAGAGCATGAACGCAGAGTTAGAGTTGTACGAAGAGTCTTAAAGGATGAAGGCCTAACATTGAATAAAAAACATGAGTTCACCAAATCTATGGTCACATTTTTAGGTCACATGGGTATAAAGCACTGGAATCACAGTTGATCCACAAAATCAAAAGTAATCAGAAAGCTTCCACATCTGAGGACCACAACTGAGCTTCAGAGCATCCTCGGGATGGTCAATCACGTAGGCAAGTTCCTATCAAATTCAACAGAGGTCAATGGGCCTTTGAGACAGCTGTTGAGACAGCGTCAGCAATGGTGCTGGAATGTGGACCTGAAAGATGCTTTTGAAAAATATCGAACAATTTTTAATCACCTTTGAAATTTTGGCACATTATGTCCCAGAACTGTTGTCAACAGTAGCAGCAGATGCACCATTAACAGGTCTATTTCAAAAGAGGGTAAATTTCACCAGTTTCCTGTGCCTCCAGATCACTCACAGAAACAGAAAAATGTATGCTACAATGGGAAGGAAGTGTTGACAGGAACATGGGTATACTCAAAATTCTCAGACTATGTGATGAGATTGCGGTTCAAAATTGAAACAGACCATAAGTCACTAGTCACCCTTCTGAACATGAAAGATGTGACGGTGGCAACTGGAATCAAATGATTCATAATAAGATTAATGACATATGACACCCTAACAGAGTATGTTCAGGGGAAGTAACAGGTGACAGCAAGCACCTCACAGTCATTGACAATTTACAGGTCTCCCATGAGAGAATAGGCATACCGAGAGCACTCGGACCTGATATTCTTTAGCAACTTCACCAAGGTCACTTAGGGATAGCGAAATGTTGAGGGAGAGCCCAGCAATGAGTCTGGTGGTCAGACATTACTCATTCTGTCAAAGAAATGATTTCTCACTGTCTTATGTGTGCAGTAGACAGTCAAAAGAAAAAAGAACAGCTTTCACCTTCCACTTTTACTTCAAGGCTGGGTGAATGCCTGGAAATGGACTTATTTGATATTAAAGGGAAAACATTCATTGTCATTGCCTGCTACTCAAGGTAGATTGAAGTGAACAGATTATATAGCATCACAGTGAAAGCAGTCATTCAATCATTGAAGAGAATTGATGCAGCAGGTATTCTGGACATTGAAGGGTCATGCGATCCACAATTTGCTATTTCACAATTTTGCAATGGAATACAGATTCATTCATGTAATTGGTTCACCTCATTATCCTCAAGTAACTAGAGAAGCTGAGAGAGGTGTAGGATTGGTGCAGACCCATGGGCCAAATGGCCTCCTTCCAAGGAATTCTATGGAATATATCAAAGATTTGCTGAAGAAGATTGAAGAGCTCTCTGGAGGTACTGAACCTCATCACTACAAAATGGTTTCCTACCACCTAAGTTATTGAGGGGAAGGAGATTGAAACACAATTTCCATCTCTAATATTGGAATTTAAACCCAACATCACCTCAAATCAACATGGGAGGGTATAACAGTGTGAGAAAGAACACAGAAACAAACAGACCTGTTTTAATAAGTACACAGGTAATTCACACCGAATAAAAATAAGAACAAAGTTTTATTTACAAACGATATATATACACACTTCCCAGCAGATCCCAGCCAGGTTCCTGTTTGATCGGTGCCGTACTGGCCATCCTCTGGGCAATTGAGATACCCCACCCCTAGCAGGGGAGCTTGTACTCCATAAGGAGCATGGGGAAGACAAGCATTCCCACCCCGTAGGCCCCGTGTGGGATATTATATACCTATAACTTTAACCACAGGCTCAGTGCACACAAGGTACCCAGTGCTGCAGCTTGGGGAGGGAATACGGGTCCAAGACCAACAGAGAAAAGACACAATAATTTAAAGAAATCCACAACTGTGGTCACACAGGATTGAGACAGACCAAAGAATTATAAGGAGAAACTGCAGCGCCTTAAATTCCTTTGAAAGAAAGCCAATAAAAACTTGGTCTTTCAACCTCAAATCCTGAGGAGAAGGAAGAGCAAACAAGAAAAAGCTCTGAAGCCACCCAGGAGAAGGGCTATCTCACTGAAGGAAGGGAGAATGTGGAATATCCTCCATCTCAGAAAGTGATCGGAACAAGATCTAGGCAACTCAGAGACTAATCCTGTGAATTCTGAGACTGTAGGAGATTTAGAAGGATGTAAACAATTGGGATAAAGATTTTGGGGGAGATGTACATGCTAATGTAATGATGATGTAACATCACATGATTGAATAGCAGAGATCTGGACGAAGGGGAACCTCTGCAGATATCTATACAACAGCTGTAAATAAAGGATAATGGTTTTCACAAGCCACAGTCCAGAGCAGCTTACTTTGAGAGAATAGACAAGCCCCAAAGAACCCGGAGTTGGATTCTCTGTTATTGGGCCTATGTCCCCCCCCGCTGTCGTAAAGACTGTGGACTTTCATGACAGAGACAGTGGATAGTCAGAGGCTTTTCCCCAGGGTAGAGGGGTCAATTACTAAGGAGCATAGGTTTAAGGTGCGAGGGGCAAGGTTTAGAGTAGATGTACGAGGCAAGTTTTTTACACAGAGGGTAGTTGGTGCCTGGAACTCGCTGCCGGAGGAGGTGGTGGTAGCCGGGACGATGGTGACATTTAAGGGACATCTTGACAAATACATGAATAGGATGGGAATAGAGGGATACGGACCCAGGAAGTGAAGAAGATTGTAGTTTAGTCAGGCAGCATGGTCGGCACAGGCTTGGAGGGCCGAAGGGCCTGTTCCTGTGCTGTACTTTTCTTTGTTCTTTGTTCTTTGTTTTTGAAAAACTGCCGTGAAAGGACCATATATTCCTAGCCCTGCAGGGGGCTAGCAGGAACCCGGCATGAATCATTTGCTGCAGATATGGGCCCCCGGATTTCCGGGCATAAGGCCGTGCATGCGCCGGGTGGCGGCCTCCAGCGGTTGCGCCATGCTCCATGGCGTACTCAGACCACGGAGCAGGGCACTAAAAATAGACCCCCCCAATCGGCTGCCATCAGACCGTGACTGCCCATCCAAACATTACCCGGCCGCGTATAAGGCCCCCCTGCCCTCCGATCGGCCCGCCCCCAACCAGGGCAGCCGCGGACAGAGTCCGCAGCCGCTACGCTAGCATCCCGAATGCCAGGACCACATTAGATCCATGCCATCGGGACTTCGGCCGGTTGGGGATGGAGAATGGTGGAGCGGGCCTCTAGCAATGGCCCCAGGTAGGTGCTATGCGGCGTGGAGCACTAAGAGAGTACGCCACGTTTTGGGTCCCGGAGAATCGGGGAACCGGGACCCGATTCCGTGTGGGGAAATGGATTCTCCACCCCGGCGCCGAGTGCAATTTTGGCGTTGGGATGTGGAGAATCCAGCCCCTGGTCTATACCCTGAACACACAATAAAACAGGTTAGAGACCCTCTTTAGAACTTGTTGGCCTCAGAAGGAGCGTGCATAATACTGTTCAACTGGTTGATAAGCAGCTGGTTGATAATGACCCTTCCATTAAATCCCCATTGTTCCCCAAGGGGTAAAAAAATTAGAAATATGAAACAAACAAATATATTTGATACACAACTGGTGGCCATTCATTTGGTGTGATCCATTACATTCTAGCTTGCAAAAATATAACAATGGTAAAGCAAATACAACAGACCCATTGAGCGGTTAGGTGATATACCACACAAATTTTATATTCGCTCAAAGTGAATGCCTCGATCACTTTTATTGCAGTTGTTCCTCTGTTTCCTTACATTCAGTAATGGTTCTATTGAAATGTGAGAATAAGCTGTTGCACTATAACGTTGGGCTGGATTCTTCGTAGCCCGACGCTGAAATCGGGCGATCGGGCGGAGGATGGATTTTCGCACCAAAGTCGGGGCCGGAGCTCGCTTGACGCAGGTCCGCCATGCTCCGCCCCCTCCAAACTGGCATCATCGTGACACGCAGCGTGCGCCATTTCAACGGTGTTGGCGTGTCATCGGTTGGCCCACCGGAATGCGCCGCCCCCGATGGGCCGTGTTCCTGACGGTGTGGGACACGTGTTGTCCCAACCGTGTGGGAGCCCGGCGTGACAGCTGCGGACTGTGTCCAACGCCGCCACACTCAGCTGGGATCCGTGGGGGGGCTTCTGCAAGGGCTGGGGGTACTGGTGGGGGGTGGCCAGAGGGGTCAGGGGTCATGGTTTGCGGGTTAGATTAAGCGCATGGCCGGCTCTATGTTGTGCGGCATGACCGCTGCAGGTCGTCAGCCGTGCGCATGCGCAGCTCGGGACCTGGCTATTCTCCGGCCGTTTTCTGCGAGATCCACGGGCATTTCACTCACCGCCGGTGCTAGCCCCTCACCGGCACCAGAATCGGTGAGGGATAATGCAAGGGAGTAGATGTGTGCCGGAATTGGGTGCAATATTTAAATAGGTAATCATAGGTTAACAATGCTTGTTAGCAAGCCAATTAACCCTTATAATATGCTGCCCACGCCATAAAATATTTAGTGTGGGAAGAGGATGGGACCAGGCAGCCCGATTTTTTAATACGTTCATTAAAGAGTGAGAAGGAAAGGGGAATCGATCTTTGGGGCTTCCCTTTGTCAACAGGGAGTGGCCCACCTAAGATGGAACTCTCCCTTTCTTCTTAAACTCTGCAATCTTAAATCCAACCATCCCACCTAACCCCACCCCCCATCACCCTCCCTGACCTGCTGAAATCCTCCCTGCCCAAGACCCAGGCTTGGCGGCCTTGGGGAACCGTTGGCTTTCTTACTCCTCTTGTTGCAATTCTGGCAGTGGCCAGCAACATGCTTTGGCGCTCTTGGGACTGATGGAGCTGCCGGCTACTCAGAATGGCCAGCGGCTACAGAGGGCAGGCCTTCCTGTCCAGTGAGCAGGGTATATCCCGCTTGATCCTGGTTAAGCCCAGCCACAGCGCATTATGGCTGCGACACAGGCTGGTTTGGAGTGGGTCGGCTCCACGCCGAGTTTGCTTCTGGGGTCGGGAGTGGGGTGCAGGTTCATGTGAAGGGAGATTTGGAAAAGGATAAGGGAAATGACAAGGCAATATCACAGGATAATATGGGTAAAACTAACCAGAGTATGACAAGAAGGGGCAGAGCACACAAATCTAAATGCATCAGCAGCTATGGTCAAGGGAGGTTAAAATGGCTTTAAATTAACAGAGGGGAAGAAGGGCTGGGTGAATAGGGATTTAGAAATCAAAATATAATGTTTGAAGCAATAGAAAAGTGCACTGATGCGGGGAAAGACAAGCTGAGTGGGATAAGGGACTACGAGTTTAAAGGGAAGCGTGCACCAGAGAATAAGGTTCATGTAAGGTAGTTGTGAGAAAAATGAAACTGAAGTCACTTTATAAGTGGTCAAGATCCAAAGTTGCTTGAGGGTGTCCTACAAGGCCACCTGCTGCATCACCCACTGAAAATCAGCAGCCTCCCACCAGCCACGCTGCAGCCACTGGGGTAGCATTACATAGGAACACTAGGTCAGACAAATGCACCCACAAAATAGGCATGAACGGGGTGAATAATTCAGTTGGAAGTGTTGTTGAATAATGGTTGGTTTTTGTGGTATCTTTCACTTCAGGAATTTGGCCAAGTGGGTGCTGTGATAGTCCATGGTAGAGTAATGGAAGAGTGGGGAAGTAAGGATTGATGAGGGCGTTGTTTTTCAGAGGAATTGGAGACTGATAAAAGGCCCATGAGCAACATGTCCAATCTGATGGTATCATAGAAGTTTTACAGCGCAGAAGGAGGCCATTCGGCCCATCGAGTCTTCACCGACCTCCGAAAGAGCACCCTACATAGGCCCACTCCCCCACCCTATCCCTGTAATCCCATCTAACCTTTGGACACAAAGGGACAATTTAACATAGCCAATCCACCCAACCTGCGCATCTTTGGAATGTTGGACGAAACCGAGCACCCGGAGGAATCCCACGCAGACACAGGGAGAAAGTACAAACTCCACACTGACAATCACCTAACGTTGGAATTGAACCTGGAATTGCTAACCATTGTGCCACTGTGCCCTGTGCTGTATGCTAGGTGTCATCTTCCACTCAAGAACTAGGTCAGGTCGAACACAGCAGACTACAATGAATTTGGTGAAGCACAGTGATGAGTACTGTCCGGCTATCACCAACGGCAGTACCCCACAGAAATCCAGGTAGTTGAACCATTGTTTTAGAATGTAGATGGTCTGCCCCATAAGGTCACATGTGTCATGGGAGTGTCCCTTTAAGAAATGCTTTGTCTTATCAAATGGCATCAGTGATGTCATTGTGTGGGTAGAGCTGGGCTGTGGCTCTGGGAATTGGTTTTACTCTCGCTTTGGTTTGGGCTTGTTTGTGAATCTGAGTTTTTGCTTTTGTTTTCACATATGGCTGCTGTACTGAGAAAGAGAAGTATCTTGGCCTGTCTATCTATCTTCATTTTAAAAACTGTTTCCAGACTGTTTGATAACTTCAAAAGAAATAATTGCTTTCTGAAAGGAAGTCAAACCTGCTGCTTTGGACAGGAAACAAGAGTATCCATACCAGGGGCGCGATTCTCTGACCCCCCCCACCGAGTTGGAGAATCGCCGGGGGCTGGCGTGAATCCCGCCCACGCTGTGTCCCGAATTCTCCACCACCAGAGATTTGGCGGGGGCGGGAATCGCGCCGCGCCGGGGGCGGGAATTGTGCCGGTCGGCGGGCACACCCCCGACGATTCTCCGGCCCGCTATGGGCCAAAGTCCCGCTGCTGTCAACCTTCTCCCGCCGGCGTGGATTAACCCACCTTATGAACGGTGGGATAAGGCGGCGCGGGCGGGCTCCGGGGTCCTGGGGGGGGGGCGCGGAGCGATCTGGCCCCAGGGTGCCCGTGATCGGGGCCCACCAATCCACGGGCGGGCCTGTGCCATGGTGGCACTCTTTTTCTTCCGCCTTCGCCATGGTCTTCACTATGGCGGAGGCGGAAGAGACCCCCTCCCCTGCGCATGCGAGGGGATGACGTCAGCAGCCACTGACGCTCCCGCGCATGCGTCGCCCGTGAAGAAATTTCGGCACCGGCTGGCGTGGCGCCAAAGGCCTTTCCCGCCAGCTGGCGGAGCCGAAACCACTCTGGCGCGGGCCTAGCCCCTCAAGGTGAGGGCTTGGCCCCGAAAGGTGCGGAGACTTCCACACCTTTGGGGCGGCCCAATGCTGGAGTGGATCCCGCCACTCCATTACGCCGGAACCCCCCGCCCCGCCGAGTAGGGGAGAATCCCGCCCCAGGTCTTTGAGGGCTGTGTGCTGGGCCACACCTTTGAAATGGGGGTACTGGTTTATGGTGTCTTGTTATTAAATTGGAACAGTTAAAGGGGGGGGGAATTCATTAAGGGTTATACATAGGTTACTGTAGTTGTGTGGGGTATTTATGTTTGTAGTTGATAAAAATGCTTACTGTGTGTGTTTATAAAAATGTTAACTAAATTCGCAGAATAAAGCTTGTTTTTGATTAAACGTGCTTAAGGCCTCTGTTGAATAACACCTGAAAGGTCGGCCCTTGGGCTCATCGTAACCAAAATCAATAAACAGTTGTAGGTCAGGTGAACTCTATGATATAATTTGGAGTTTTCTAAATCCTGGCCCATAACACATCGCTCTTGTTGTGCTTGTGTTGTCCACACATGGTCAGGTGAGGGAGGGTGATCATGAGTCATTTTAGAGTGGGTAGCAATTGTCACTACATAACATCAGGTTCATCCTGGTAGCTTGAATATTGCAGGAATTGTGACTGACATAGAATGAAAGCATCGTGGCTGCTGCCAAGCTAGTGATCATTCATTAACATGGTGTCCATGGTTACACTCAGCTGCACACTAAGCGAGTCCGACCCTTTGCTGTTCTAGTACTTCTTGTTATTGAGACACAGTGCATGTGTGTCAGCTAATGGCTCCACACACCAAGGGGAACCCCACTACCCTGACAAAGCCACAAGCTTACCCCTCCGACTTCTCAGTGAGAAACCATGGAATCCCCTCTCCTTGTTGCAACAGTGATGCCAGTTTGAAAGGATCCTGAAGGGTAGAAATAGAGAGTCATGCTGACCTTAATGGCCAATGGGAACTCTGTGTCTGATAGCAGGATTTGGCACAATTCATTGATTACCTCCATGGTGAATCGTAGCCAGTTCGAACTGAGGCGGCGGGCGTAGAGGTGCTCCCTGAATACCTTAGGTGGCTCGGCCCTTCAATTGGGAGCCCTTCTCCCTTACAGCTTCCCGAAGCGTACAGGTTCCCATCTGTTTCCAGTGCTCTATCATCACGTCATGCTGCAAGCCAAGAAAGATTAGAACGAGAGCCCCTCTGAGTGATAGCATGTTCTCTGCTGACACACTTTTAAACGCCACTGAACTCCCTGATAATCTCCAGCACCACACGCTCCTGCCGCCAATTTTTACGAGTTCCTCCAATAAAACAGAACACCAGAACTTCCACTCACTCTTCAACCACAATAGAAAGTCAAATATACCTCTACTGGAAGTGTCCTATTGAGGCCTTCAAATAGCTCCGATAGGATGTCCCTTGTGCAACTGGATGCATGATTCAGCTGTGAGTGTTTAAGAGAAGTCATTAAAATGGTTCAGGACTCCCAAAAAGGCAGTGCGAAATCAGTATTAGATGCTGAGTTATGTTGTGATCTGTCCAATCTGCATTCTTCCAGAGCAAGCACCCCGTGTTGGCACTATCGCCATTTGGAACGTGTCTGGAGGCAGATTGATGATCATTTTCAGCATCTCGAGCCTCCCCTAGTGCAGGCACCAGCAGAATTGCAGATCCCAATTTTGCAATCAAAATATCAATTGCAGAACTGGATCAAATACATTTTGTTCTCCTGTTATTTACCACCACACCAATAAATCCTAAACTTACGGTTAAAAAGTCTAATTTTAAGCTCTGGTCTGTCCTGGAGAAAAATGTGTTAAATACTTATCTAATCTATAGGTTATATGAATCACAAAAATCCTTTGGAACCAATTATGCTCTCCAAAGGCAAGATTAAAGGAAGTATGATAAGAGAAAATTCCAATGAAACATTTTCTTTTTAGTTTAATTTAAGGCCTGGGCTCAGAATTATCAAAGCTTTTCCTGAGGTGTCTGATCCAAGAAGCATGGCGTTATACTATTTTATATTTACTATAAGGAAATGGAGGTAAGAACAACTGACTAACTTTAATCCATAATTCTGGAGAAAGCTGTGATGTAATGGAGTTGTCATATGTTAACAGAATCCAAGCTTGCTTGCAAAACAGAAATCAAGATAGGAGAGTTTATTGACATTATTAATTCACAAATCTCTCTGCTCATTCAACCCAGTGTCCCAGATATCCCCTATTTATACATGTTCACAGACCATTGAAATTACAGTGCGGAAGAAGGCCATTTGGCCCATCGAGTCTGCACCAACCCTTTGAAAGAGCACCCAACTTAAGCCCAAGCCTCCACCCTATCCCCGTAACCCGGTAACCCCACCTAACCTTTTGGACACTAATGGACAATTTAGCCTGGCCAATCCAACTAACCTGCACATCTTTGGACCGTGGGAGGAATCCGGAGCACCCGAAGGAAACCCAACGCAGACACGGGGAAGAAATGCAAACTCCACACAGACAGTTACCCGAGGCCAGAATTGAACCCGGGTCCCAAGAGCTGTGAGGAAGCGGTGCTAACCACTGTGCCACCCCAAAGCACTTAATTAAGCAATATCCTTCACCTGTGCATCCTAACATTATAATTAACAAACAATGAACATCATGTACTGAGTTACTGCTTACACGTACCACTGTGCCCTCATATTGGGGGCGATTCCCCGATATGGCGGCCAAGTGTTCGCGCAGGCGTGAACGCTGTCGCATTTCACGACGGCGCGAACAGGACCTGGGCACGACCAATTCAGGCCACCATAGGGGGCCAGCACGGCGCTGGAGCGGTTCACGCCGCTCCAGCCTCCGTACGCAATGCCAAATGGGCGTCGCCCCAACCCGAGCATGTGCAGTTGGGCCGCGCCATCCTGCGCATGCGCGGGGAACTTCTTACGCACGCCGGCCCTGACCCAACATGGGGTCGATGTTCAGGGCCGGCCGCGCTGGAAAGTAGGCCCGGGGGGGGGAGAGGCTGGCCTGCCGATCGGTGGGCCCCGATCGCGGGCCAGACACCATCGGAGGCCCCCCCTGGTGAGGGAGCCCCCCCAAAGGCCGGCCCCCGACCCTTCACACAGATTTCCCGCCGGCAGCAACCAGGGGTGAACGGCGCCGGCGGGACACTGTCGCTCGGCTCATCCGGGATGGAGAATCAGCGGCACAGCCGATTCCAGCGGCCGGCACCGCATCAAACGCGCCGGCGCAAATGGCGCCGATTCTCCGCACCTCGGAGAATCGCGGGGGCATCGTGGCACGGTTGCTCCGATTCTCCGGCCCGGCGCAGGGCTCGGAGAATCGCCCCATTGTACCTCTCATCAGATCAACTTAATTTAGGTTGATCCCTGTAGGGACATTAATTTAACAATTAACTATCAAAACACAAATCTGCACCATTTCACAGATTGATTTTAACTGTGATTGACTTTTTTTTCTGAGTTGGCTTGCTTTAGCTGCATCGCAATTGTCTGCGGTGTTTGTATTTACCTTAATTTCGCAACAACACCCCTACAAATAATGTGAGTGGGAAAGTAAACTGCTAACATGTTCCTTCCACAATAAGTAGAAAAAAAATAATATTCCCTTTTGCACCCAGCTAAATAAATCTTGATATCACAACTTGTTAAATGATGGCACACTATAACTGTCAACTCATGGTTAAAAAGACCTGCATTTACAGCACATTATCACATCTCTCAGAAACACCTCAAAGTGTTTCATGGAGAATAAATTACCTTGAAGTGTAATGCTTGTTATACAAGAAAATGAAGCAGCTATTTTTCACACAGTATGTTCCCACAAGATGAATGACCAGTTAATCTGTTTTCGATAATGTTGGCTGAAAGAGAAATGTTCGTCAGGACGTCAAGAGAATTCTTCCATGAATATTTCTGAACATCCACCTGGTTTTATGTTTTATTTGAAGGATAGCAGCTCCAATAATGCAACCACCTTAAATAAGCATTCTTTTTCTCAATCAGCACTGGAAACCTCGGGAGGGATTTTCTGATAATGGGGCTAAGTGTTGACAGCGTCGTAAATGCTGGAGCGTTTTACGACGGCGTCATCTGGCCCCGAGGAGCAGCGATCGTGTGCCCACAGGTGGCCAGCACGGCACTGGAGCACTTCACTGCCGATATGGGCGCCAGCACGGCCGGCGTGGGTCCGCGCATGCGCGTGGGTTGCCTTCTCCGCGCCCCGGCCCCCGGGCAACGTGGCGGAGCCCTACAGGGGCCTGGTGCGGAAGAACATAGGCCACCTCCGGGATTCGCCCGCCCGCTGATCGGTAGGCCCCGATCGCGGGCCTGGCCACCGTGGAGGCCTCCCCCCCCTGTTGTTGGATCTCCCCTCCCCCACACTAGGACGGCCCCCGCAGCCAGAACGCCGAGATCCTGCCAGGTAGGACCACACGCGAATGGCGCCAGCATGACTCGGCCGGACTCGCCGGGCATTCGGGTCATCAAACGCGGAGAATCCCTGGGGGGCCGCATTGAGTGGCCCCCGACCAGCGCCGCGGTGACCGTGGCGGTCCGGTCGGCGGAGAATCGGCGGCCCGGCGTCGGAACGGCGTCGCGGGGTTTGCGCGCCCCCTCGACGATTCTCCAACCCGGAGCAGGGTTGGAGTATCCCTCCCCTCTTTTTGCTTTAACTTTAGACACAGAGCAAAATTTGCCTGCATGATTTAATCAACAAATCTCGCGATGCATTGTCACCAATGAGATCTCCTTTACCGCCGAGGAAATAAACAGAGGGTGTTATTCTCCGGAAAAATTTCCAAGTTCATTTGTGGCGAGTTTTTCTGGGAGTTTCCTGCCGGCTCTGCTGGCGAGTTCCCCACCGCTATTGAATGACACTTAGAGCGTATTCTCCCCCCAAAATTTCAATTTGTGGCAGGTTTTTCAGGGAGTTTCCCAGCGGCTCACAAAATAATCCCCAAACTCCCCCCAGCCCTAACGCAACATTGGAGTGTACCTTGCCCCCCCCAACACCTTGGCGGTGCCAATCTTGCACCACCCTGTCAACTGGCAGTGCCACCTAGGTACCTTGGCACCTGGGCACCGATTTAGCCCACACTTAGAATTGTTTTAGCACTGGGGAGCTGAACTCAGAGATTGGGCCGCCATTTTGAAAGGGTTCCCGTGATCTCTAAGTGAGCTTGTGGGTCCTCCATACCCTCCACCCATGGATAATGTAACCCCCCACACACATGGACACTATCCACAACCCCCAAGTGAGGATACCCTGCTATGGGGTCCTTGGTGGTCCCCCTCTTCAGGCCACCCCCAAACCCCCTTACAGCACCCCCTCGCTTCCTGGACCCCCACCCATCATCCCTCCAATTTCCCAGAGGCCCCCACTTACCTGCCCTGTACTTCCTGACCCTTCAAACCACCCCTGCACCTTCATTTCATTGGCATAGGCCCTTTCAGCCCCTGACCCTTAGCAGTGCCACCCTGGCACTCAGGCACCCTTGCATTGCCATCCTGGCACCCAGGCAATGCTCCTGCCAACTTGGCAGTGCCACCCGGACACATTGACAGTGTCAGAGTGGCAGTGCCATGGTGCCAGCTGGGCAATGCCAAGGTGCCCATGCTCCAGGGGAGCACCAGGGAGCCACTCTGCATTTACCCTGACCATCCGGGTGTCTCTGCTGGCCCCGGAGATCCTCCGGGGGCCGTTGCGCCTGGTCCACGTTTGTGTGGACCAGCTCTTACCGGCGCCCAGCTGTAGCCTCCCTGGGGAGAACAGAGGATCAAGGGAGGATGGTGGATCTCGGGCTGGTTTATCGTAAGTAGGTTTACGACCTACTTCCAGGTGCGCCGTTTGGTCATGCCCCTTTTGCGTGCAGTTCCGACTCCAACGTCACTCGTAGGTTGTTGGGAGGTCTGCTGAAGGCCTCTCCCAGGATTTTCCAGCCGCATTGTGATCTTGCTCAAGTGCAACGTGGCAAGAGAATCACGCCCTGAGTGTGCACCAAACCGGGCACAAAAAAGTTACTAAGGGCCCAAAAAAGTTTGAAGTTAAGGGGCGGGATTCTCCCGCAATTGGCGGGACGACCTGGCGCGTTGCCAAGAGCGGCGCGAACCACTCTGGCGTCGGGCTGCCCGGAAATTCCCAGAACCGCTGCCGTAATTCCTGCGCATGCGCAGGGGGTTTCTTCTCCGCGCCGGACATGGCGGAGCCTTACAGAGGCCGCCCGCAGATCGGTGGGCCCCGATCGCGGGCCAGGCCACCGTAGGGGCTCTCCCCCATGGACGGATCCTCCCGCTCCCCCCTGAGAACTCGGCTAGCCGCCCTCCAAACCAGGTCCCACCGGGATGGACCATGTCCATTTGACGCCGGTGGGACTGGCCGAAAACGGGCGACCGCTCGGCCCATCGGAGAATTGCCGGGGAGGCCGCTGCCAACGGCCCCCGAATGGCGTGGCGCGGTCCCCGCCCCTGCCTGAAAACTGGCACTGGAGAATTTGGCAGCCGGCGTCAGAGCGGCGGGGCGGGATTCATGCCACACCCGGCTATTCTCCGACTCGGTGGGGGTCCGGAGAATCCCTCCCCATTTGTGGTGGGTTTTTCAGGGAGATTCCCGACGCTTCCGAGTTCCGCACCATTATTCAATGACACTGAGTCACTTTTTTGGGCCCTGGGGAGTATCTCTCCAGTTTAGCCCACACTTAGAATTTTTTTAGCACTGGGGAGCTGAACTCAGACACTGGCCCGCCATTTTGAAACGGTGCCCTGGGGCGAAATTCTCCGGAAACGGCACGAGGTCCGCCGACTGGCGCCCAAAATGGCGCAAATCAGTCGGGCATCGCGCCGCTCTAAAGGTGCGGAATGCTCCGCAGCTTTGGGGGCCGAGCCCCAACCTTAAGGGGCTAGGTCGGTGCCGGACGAATTTCCGCCCCGCCAGCTGGCGGAAAAGGCCTTTGGTGCCCCGCCAGCTGGCTCAGAAATGACATCTTTGGGCGGCGCATGCGCGGGAGCGTTAGCGGCCGCTGATGGCATTCCCGCGCATGCGCATTGGAGGGAGTCTCTTCTGCCTCCGCCATGGTGGAGACCGTGGCGAAGGCGGAAGGGAAAGAGTGCCCCCACGGCACAGGCCCGCCCGCGGATCGGTGGGCCCCGATATCCGGTGCCGGAGACTTCGGCAACCGGCGGGGGGTCGGAGAATCTCGTCCCGGATCTCTAAGTGAGCTTGTGGGTCCCACCCGCCCATGGACAATGTCACCCGCCACACATGGGCCCTATCTCACCCCCCCCCTCCCCACCCCCCAGTGGGGACACCCCGAAATGAGGTCCCTGGAGTTTCCCCCTCTTCAGGCCCCTCCAAGACCTCTTGCACCACCTCCTCCCCTCCAAGACCCCCACCCATCAGCCCCCCCAACTTCCCAGAGGCCCCTACTTGAGAGTGCCCTGAACTCTCCCACCCTCCAAACCCCGTGTCCACACACATTATATGGGCAAGGCCCCTCTTGCCCCCTGGCACTTGGCAGTGCCACCCTGGCGCTTGGGCACCTTTGCAATGTCACCCTGTCACCCAGTCAGTGCTTCTTCTGGCTTGGCAGTGCCATATGGGCACCTTGGCAGTGCCAGGGTGGCAGTGCCAAGAGCTAGCTGGGCAGTGCCAAGGTGCTAGCTGGACAGTGCCAAAGTGCCCACGTTCCAGAGCAAGGGCCAGGGAGCCACCCTGCACTTAGCCTGACAACCCTGGGGTCTCCGGTGGCTCGGGAGACCCCTGGGTGCCGTTCTGCCTGGTCCATGTTTGTGTGGACCAGCACTGATCGGCACCCGGCTGCAGCCTCCCTGGGGAGGCCGGTGAATCACGGGAGGCTGGTGGATCCTGCGCAGGTAGGTCGAAAGTAGGTTACGACATACTTCCGCGAGCATCATTCAATCTGGCCCATTTGAAGCGGGTTTCCGACTCCGACGCCTCGTGGGGCGTCGGAGAATCTCGCGAGGCATGGAGGCTGTCGGGAGGTTTGCTGGAGGGCTTTCCCGAGATTCTCCGGCCGCATTGCGCTAAAGCGAGAGTCCAACGCGGCTGGAGATTCGCTTCCCATGTGTCATTTAATACTGATGGGGTACAGACCGGCAGAGCCAGCGGGAAACTCCCTGAAAAACCAGCCACAAATGAAGTTAGAAAACTTTGGGAGAGAATTGCGCGCTTAATGCCCAATAATAATTATGGAAATAGAGGGCATGATCTCCCCAAAATGCAACAAAGTCCCGAAAGAGGGCGTTTAACCGTGTGCTTGCCGGCACACGCAGTGCCGAGAAACACAGGGCTATTCAAGCGACTCGCTTTGAATAAGGGGCCGTAACGGGGAACGCACAGCCGAGGCTGCACATAGCCCCGTTTTTTACAACGGGGGAGTTCCGCTCGCCGGAACTCCCCCGTTGTAGCGAGAGATCGGGATGCCATCTGCGAGGCCACAAATAGAATCCCTGACCTCCCCTCCCCCCAGCCCAAATGTAACATGGGAGGATCCCCCAACCCCTCCCCCCCAACACCCACAGCAGGCAACCCCAGCCCAATCACACGCACATACAAAATGCCAGCTTCTCAGACCAACCTTTATACCTTGAGAATCTGCACACTAGAGTGAGGCTTAGTTCCTCGCTCTAATATGCAGATTTGCTCAAACGTGATCCCGCCCATTGTGGGTGGGATTTCTCTTGCAAGCCAGTTAGGTCCCGGGAGCGGGATATCCCGGCTTTCACTGGCCATGCAGTACTGCGGCGAGCTGCTTTTCTGGAATAGCGTGGCCAGAGGGCCGTGCCCAGAATCTCTACAGTGCAGAAGTGGGCCATTCAGCCTATTGAGTCTGCACCAAGCCCTGGAAAGAGGACCCCACCTAGGCCGACTCGCGGCCCTATCCCTGTAACCCCACCTAACCTTTTGGACACAAAGGGGCAATTTATCATGGCCAATCCACCTAACCTGCACATCTTTGGACTGTGGGAGGAAACTGGAGCACCCGGAGGAATCCCACGCAGACACGGGGAGAAAGTGCAAACTCCACACAGACAGTCACCCGAGGCCGGAATTGAACCCAGGTTCCTGGCACTGTGAGGCAGCAGTACTACCTACATGTTCATCAAAAAATCCTCTCTCTGTTATTAGCAGAGCTGTCAGTTCATTGTAATAAGCGGGTTGACGTCTTTGTTTAGATAGCAGTGAAATAATTTTCAGATGCATGCTTTCATAATTGATGTGCAAGTTTTCCAAGGTCTAATTTTAGGGCTACATTTACAGATTTGGTAAAGGTAACAGGCAGAGGTGGTGTTACTAGCCTACAATTGCATTTCTGATTTTTACTATATTGATAGAAAAATATATAGCAATGCAGTCTAAGCAAGAACTCAACGATCTTTAACCAGTAGATCAGAGACTGCTGTCAAAGGTGTCAACTTTCAAATGAGGTTTTAAAATGAGATCTCAGCTAGGCGTAAAAGATCCTTCTGTGAAGCCTTACCCCTGGTGTCCCAGTGGATACGTATCCATCAGTCAACATCACTAAAATGATAGATTACCTGGTCATTATCACACGGTTGTTCGCGAGAAGTTGCTGCGTGCAAATTGGTTGTTTAACTTCCTCCATTAAAATATTGACAATACTTCAAAATTACTTCATTGGAAGTAAAGAATTTGGGTTATGAAAGGCACTGGATAGATGTACATCTTTGCTGCTGTCTTTCTTTAGCTTTTGGAGCAGAAATAAAATTCTGCCAGGCTACTATTGGTTTTCTGTCAAAGTGTATTAAAACTGTAGATTACGCATTGTTCCTTAATTAATTCTCATATGACAATAGGATAGTCCCATCATTTAACAGTGGCAACTCAACTGACAATATTCATCTTTTTTGAAAGAACTTTATAAAGACTAATAATTCAACCTACTCAGCAACTTATGTAAGAACATAGAACATAGAACATACGGTGCAGAAGGAGGCGATTCGGCCCATCGGGTCTGCACCGACCCACTTAAGCCCTCACTTCCACCCTATCCCCGTAACACAATAACCCCTCCGAACCTTTTTGGACACTAAGGGCAATTTAGCATGGCCAATCCACCAATCCACGTCTTTGGGCTGTGGGAGGAAACCAGAGCACCCGGAGGAAACCCACGCAGACACGGGGAGAACGTGCAGACTTCGCACAGACAGTGACCCAGCAGGGAATCGAACTGTGAAGCCACAGTGCGAACCACTTGTGCTACCATGCTGCCCAAGGGTAGAACAAATTTGTGAAATCTACCTACGAATTTAACTGGGAGACACCATCAACTTCTTTGACTGTAAAAGTGAAACAACAATGATAATCAGCTGGGTTTCGCTGGAAAAATAATGGTGGTGCTAAGGACTGATGCAATTATTAATGTGGAAATAGACCATCAACTTCAGGGAATGATGAGATACACTGAGTTGTGAGCCTCCTTGCTGCTTGATTTACATTGTTCTGCTGTTGGTTTCCCACAAGTGGCATCTCAACCATTAGCTCCCCATTATTTTTTAAGAACTGGCTGGATTTGCTCAAGTGCCCGCTAAATTTTGCACAGAAAGATGAGTATGGTAATTAACAGAATAAGTACCTTCTTGAACTCTCTGATCCAGGCACTGAGCAATCCAATCTCTGGAGTTTTATTCTTTTGGGTGGTAAAATATTCTTTGAGGTTCAAACATGTCGAATGAATTTCATTCTTAGTTTTCTATTCAGTTCCCTTTTTCTCCCTTTCTTAAACATTTCTTTATTTTCCCTCTTTTTCTTTTTCTTTCTGTGCCTGATGTTACACTCTCACTAATTCAACCTTCTTCTCAGTTGTTCCTCTGATTTGGAGGTACACTGTTGGTCCTATCATTCACCGAGGTCCCAGATGTCCTGTCGCCCAAATCACACGATGGTCAGGTCACATTTCCAGCAAAAGTGCAGAATAAATGTCTAATGAAGCACATCCTTGTGAGATGCCCACCCCAGCAAGATCCAGCCCATTACTTAGGAGGGGCACAAAACATAAGTCACATTTAAACCTTAATAATTCAAGATCAGCAGATACACGACAGAGATAAATTATGATTTAATTTAATTTGAGCTTGAAGATTCTTCTTCTTTGAAAAGTTAACAGTGACCATAGCTACAGTGAAGAACCTGCTGTTTTCTTCCCCCCGATGGGATATACGGAAGTAGCATAAAAAATTAACAGTGGATTTCTGATGACCTGAAAGAGGACACAGTCGACTGCTGGGCCAATGTTGCATTAACCAAGTATTAGGGTAATCAGTCGCGAGATTCTCCGACCCCCCCCCCCGCCGGGTCGGACAATCGGCAGGTGCTGGCGTGAATCCCGCCCCCGCCGGTTGCCGAATTCTCCAGCACCGGAGATTCGGCGGGGGCGGGAATCGCGCCGCGCCGGTTGGCGCCCCCCCCCCCCCTGCGATTCTCCGGCCCGGATGGGCCGAAGTCCCGCTGCTAGAATGCCTGTGCCGCAGGCGTGGATTAAACCACCTCTCTTACCGGCGGGACAAGGCTGCGCGGGCGGGCTCCGGGGTCCTGGGTGGGGGGGGCGCAGGGCGATCTGGCCCCGGGGGTTGCCCCCACGGTGGCCTGGCCCACGACCGGGGCCCACCAATCCGCGGGCGGGCCTGTGCCATGGGGGCAATCTTTTCCTTCCGCCTTCGCCACGGTCTCCACCATGGCGGAGGCGGAAGAGACTCCCTGCACAGTGCACGCGCAGGGATGGCGTGAGCGGCCGCTAACGCTCCCGCGCATGCTCCGCCCGGCAATGTCATTTCCGCGCCAGCTGGCAGGGCACTTCCGCCAGCTGGCGGGGCGGAAATCTGTCCGGCGGGGGCCTAGCCCCTCAAGGTTAGGACTCGGCCGGTCAAGGGGCGGAGGATTCCGCACCTTTGGGGTGGCGCGATGCCGGACTGAATTGCGCCGTTTTAGGCGCCGGTCGGCGGACATCGCGCCGATACCGGAGAATTCCGCCCCTGATCTTCAATGAACAATTGTCAGATTCTGGCAACTTGCAAACTGAACAACATTCCGCAGTTTCAATTTTCTTGCTGCAGAAGAACAACCCCGAGTGTTTTCTATTCTTCAGATTCTTCTTTCTGAAGAATACAAGCAAATGACTAAACGACAAACCTAACCCTGCTTCCTCCCCTCAAAAGAAAGAGTCGTCCTGAAATAAACTACCAAAAGAAAGTATTGAAAGTATATCAGGGAAATGTTCACTAATACCTCCTTTCCCAGCAGTGGGAGAGCAGTATACACAAAGGGTTGGCTTTAATCCACTCTGCCCTGGGGGAAGCGAGGCTACTGTGTAGTTAAAATGCATACCCCCATTCTCACTTGATTCCTAAACAGAAAGTACTGGACATTCTCAGCAGGACTGACAGCATCTGCGGAGAGAGAAGTTTTGAGTCTGGATTACTCTTTGTCAAAGCCCACATTTGACAAAGCCCAGCTCTGGCAAAGATCATCCAGACTCGAACCGGCAAAGATCATCCCTTCTCCCTCCACAGATGCTGTTAGGCCTGCTGAGATTGCCCAGTATTTCCTGTTTCTGATCCCAGCATCCGCAGTAATTTGCTTTTATCTCACTTGGTTCCTTACTGGCGCCACTGTAACTGAGTCATTTTATATTTTAGGTAGCCATGGCACCCACCTAATTTAGGACCAAGCCTCATCAATATGTGCAAATGTAAGTCTTATGAAACCATTAAAATCTCTGTCGTATTTTAACAGCACTCCCTCCTGAGGAAGATGAATAATATGCTCCCAAATGAGGAACGTCCCTGCCTCCGGTGTGGTCCGTCGGATTACACCATTTTCATATAACATGGCACGTGGGCAGGCTTAAAAATTGGGAGCCTGCCTGCTTTGTTTAAATTTCATTTAAGTGGGTATTTACGGTAGTTGTCAGTTACGATACATCTGCCGAATCAGATTTACATCATGTAGTATTCCTGTTTGATTATAAGGAAGCTTGTCAGGGTGGGTTATAAAGGTTCCACTGAGCCTGAAGACTCATCTAAGGAGTTTGGAGATATGTAACAGCTGGAAGCACTGCATTGAAGAAACAGAGTTCCAGTGTCAAACTCACATTAATTAGAGGCCATTTCTCCGCCTGTTGGGTGTTCTCTTTAGTTCTAGTCCATCATACAGAGCTATATAGTAACTAGGAGAAATGGATATTGAGATCTTGGTGGGAGACACAGCCTCCGGGGTGGCGGAGGAGGAGAGTGAGAGGTGGATCGGGAGATCCGGGATGCACTGGTGGTGCATAAATCGATCCCCACACCTCGCCAGGATCGCCAGCATCAGGGCCCTCACAATGAGCCTCCCTTGAAGCCCCCCACTTCATGACCCGCATTCATGGCCTTCCCACTCATGGCCTCGCCCCTTTCAGGCCCTTCTTACTTTCAGGCCCCACCCCTCTTCATGCTCTGCCCCTTGGCAGTGCCAAAGTGGCACTGGCCCCTGGCACCTTGCCAGGGTGCCACTGCCATGACCCGGACCACCTGTCGGCTACAATGTCCTCAGCGCCCCCACGCGTGGTCAGCTTGTCTCAGTCATGATTCCCGCTGGATTCACGGTGCGCTGACGAGGGGAAGAATCGCCCTTCAAACAGTTCTGGCATATTTAAATTATGATATAAATATGCTAATCTGGTTCCCACCCAGCGAATGCTGAACCAGATAATGTCAGCTGCAGAATTCCTGGAGTATCACGCCCTGTTCAATACCCGACGCAAATCCTGCTACATTGGGAAAATAGCGGGATAACGCGGATATGGGATTTGTGGCGGATGCAACCGGAGAATGACCCCCAAAGTAATGAAGTACATTGCATCATGCATAACCTCTCTCCAGCTCCCGCTGGTCTTATGCCATCTCGCCAGACCCAGATCATCCTCCAATTTGCCTCCACCAATGATCCTGGATGATATCAGTGAGCGTCAACAACTCCTCTTCAAATACACTCTGGATAACTAGGTTTGGAATACTGCCACCAGTGTGGCCTCGCTCTCGGGCATTGTGGGCACCTTTCTCCTGAAAAGATGGATAAGACTGCACTCACTAACATGGTCAGCTAATTTACTGGCATGCAACAAATCCTTTATTAGCAAAGTGCTTGGCAGCCTGTGTTCATACCTCAGCTGCACAGTCTACCAACCCTCACCCCTCCATTCAACTGGACCAAAATTTGAAGAATACACTGACATTGTCTCTGATAGCTAAGTCTTTGTTGCATCATTCTGCTTTTGAGCTCCAGTCAAACTTACTGTTCGACTGCCTTCATGACCATGCTCTGTAGCACACTGACACAGGTTTACACAAACTAATGCCCGTTACCGCCCCATCAGTCTACTGTTGATCATCAATAAAGACGTGGAAGGAGTCATCAACAGTGCTACCAAGCAGAACTTGCTTCGCAATAACCTGCTCATGGATGCTCTGTTTGGCTTCCGGCAGGATTATTAAGCTCCTGGCTTCATTACAGCCTTGGTTCAAACATGGACAAAAGAGTTGAATGACAGAGGTGAATGACAAGTGGATAGCACTGTGGCATCACAGCGCCAGCGTCCCAGGTTCGATTCCCCGCTGGGTCACTGTCTGTGCGGAGTCTGCACGTTCTCCCCGTGACTGCGTGGGTTTCCTCCGGGGGCTCCGGTTTCCTCCCACAATCCAAAAAACGTGCAGGTTAGGTGGATCGGCCATGATAAGTTGCCCCTAGTGACCAAAACCCCCCCCCACAAAGATTAGGAGGGGTTATTGGGTTACGGGGATAGGGTGGAAGTGAGGGCTTAAATGGGTCGGTGCAGACTCGATGGCCGAATGGACTCCTTCTGCACTGTATGTTCTATGTTCTATGTGAGGTGAGATTGACTGCCCTTGGCATCAAGGTGCCATTTGACTGAATGTGGCATCAAGGAGCCCAGTAGAACTGGAGCCAATAGGGATCCGGAGGGGGGTGGGTGGGATTTCTCCACTGGTTGAAGTCATACCTGGTACAAAAGAAGATGATTGTGACTTTTGGAGGTCAATTATCTGGGGCTGGTTATGCGCAGTGGGCTAAACAGCTGGCTTGTAATGCAGAACAAGGCAGCAGCGCAGGTTGAATTCCTGTACCGGCCTCCCCGAACAGGTGCCGGAATGTGGCCACTAGGGGCTTTTCACAGCAACTTCATTGAAGCCTACTTGTGACAATAAGAACATAAGAGCATAAGAACTAGGAGCAGGAGTAGGCCATCTGGCCCCTCGAGCCTGCTCCACCATTCAATGAGATCATGGCTGATCTTTTGTGGACTCAGCTCCACTTTCCGGCCCGAACACCATAACCCTTAATCCCTTTATTCTTCAAAAAACTATCTATCTTTATCTTAAAAACATTTAATGAAGGAGCCTCTACTGCTTCACTGGGCAATGAATTCCATAGATTCACAACCCTTTGGGTGAAGAAGTTCCTCCTAAACTCAGTCCTAAATCTACTTCCCCTTATTTTGAGGCTATGCCCCCTAGTTCTGCTTTCACCCGCCAGTGGAAACAACCTACCCGCATCTATCCTATCTATTCCCTTCATAATCTTATATGTTTCTATAAGATCCCCCCCTCATCCTTCTAAATTCCAACGAGTACAGTCCCAGTCTACTCAACCTCTCCTCGTAATCCAACCCCTTCTGGGATTAACCTAGTGAAACTCCTCTGCACACCCTCCAGTGCCAGTACGTCCTTTCTCAAGTAAGGAGACCAAAACTGAACACAATACTCCAGGTGTGGCCTCACTAACACCTTATACAATTGCAGCAGAACCTCCCTAGTCTTAAACTCCATCCCTCTAGCAATGAAGGACAAAATTCCATTTGCCTTCTTAATCACCTGTTGCACCTGTAAACCAACTTTTTGCGACTCATGCACTAGCACACCCAGGTCTCTCTGCACAGCAGCATGTTTTAATATTTTATCATTTAAATAATAATCCCTTTTGCTGTTATTCCTACCAAAATGGATAACCTCACATTTGTCAACATTGTATTCCATCTCCCAGACCCTAGCCCATTCACTTAGCCTATCCAAATCCCGCTGCAGACTTCCAGTATCCTCTGCACTTTTTGCTTTACCACTTATCTTAGTGTCGTCTGCAAACTTGGATACATTGCCCTTGGACCCCAACTCCAAATCATCTATGTAAATTGTGAACAGTTGTGGGCCCAACACTGATCCCTGAGGGACACCACTAGCTTCTGATTGCCAACCAGAGAAACACCCATTAATCCCCACTCTTTGCTTTCTATTAATTAACCAATCCTCTATCCATGCTACTACTTTCCCCTTAATGTCATGCATCTTTATCTTATGCAACAACCTTTTGTGTGGCACCTTGTCAAAGGCTTTCTGGAAATCCAGATATACCACATCCATTGGCTCCCCGTTATCTACCGCACTGTTAATGTCCTCAAAGAATTCCACTAAATTAGTTAGGCACGACCTGCCCTTTATGAACCCATACTGCGTCTGCCCAATGGGACAATTTCCATCCAGATGCCTCGCTATTTCTTCCTTGATGATAGATTCCAGCATCTTCCCTACTACCGAAGTTAAGCTCACTGGCCTATATTTACTCGCTTTCTGCCTACCTCCTTTTTTAAACAATGGTGTCACGTTTGCTAATTTCCAATCCGCCGGGACCACCCAAGAGTCTAGTGAATTTTGGTAAATTATCACTAGTGCATTTGCAATTTCCCTAGCCATCGCTTTTAGCACTCTGGGATGCATTCCATCAGGTCCAGGAGACTTGTCTACCTTTAGCCCCATTAGCTTGCCCAGCACTACCTCCTTGGTGATAACAATCCTCTCAAGGTCCTCACCTGCCATAGCCTCATTTCCATCAGTCACTGGCATGTTATTTGTGTCTTCCACTATGAAGACCGACCCAAAAAACCTGTTCAGTTCCTCAGCCATTTCCTCATCTCCCATTATTAAATCACCCTTCTGTATTTTAAATTCCACCATATTGTGATCGCTCCTTCCGAGAGGATCCCTAACTATGAGATTCTGAATCAATCCTGTCTCATTACACAGGACCAGATCTAGGACAGCTTGTTCTCTCGTAGGTTCCATTACATACTGTTCTAGGAAACTATCGCGGATACATTCTATAAACTCCTCCTCAAGGCTGCCTTGACCGACCTGGTTACACCAATCAACATGTAGATTAAAATCCCCCCTGATAACTGCTGTACCATTTCTACATGCATCTGTTATTTCTTTGTTTATTGCCTGCCCCACCATAATGTTACTACTTGGTGGCCTATAGATTACTCCTATCAGTGACTTTTTTGCCTTACTATTCCTGATTTCCACCCAAATGGATTCAACCTTATCCTCCATAGCACCGATGTCATCCCTTACTGTTGCCTGGATGTCATCCTAAAATAACAGAGCTACACCACCTCCCTTACCATCCACTCTGTCCTTCCGAAAAGTTTGATACCCTCGGATATTTAACTCCCAGTCGTGACCATCCTTTAACCATGTTTCAGTAATGGCCACTAAATCATAGTCATTCACGATGATTTGCGCCATCAACTCATTTACCTTATTCCGAATACTACGAGCATTCAGGTAAAGTACACTATGTTGGCTTTTTTACCTCTGTTCGGAATCTTAACACCTTGATCAGTAACGTCTCCTAAGTTATATTTCCTCTTAACCTTTCTCCTAAGCGATTATTATTATTATTATTATCTCAGCTCCAGGACATCACTGCAGGTGTCCAAATGCAGCAACATGAGAACAATATTCAGGATTGGGCTGACAAGTGGCAAGTACCATTCATGCCGCATAAGTGCCAGACAATGACCGTCTCTAACAAGAGAAATATCTAACCATCACCCATTTACATTCAATAGCATTACCATCACTGGATACCAAACTATCAACATCCTGGGGGTTACCGTTCATCAAAAACTGAACTGGACTAGTCATATGACTACTATGGCTACAAGGGCAGGTCAGAGGCTAGGAATCCTGCGGAGAGTAACTCACCAACTGACTCCTCAAAGCCTGTCCACCATCTGCAAGTCACAAGTCAGGAGTGTGATGGAATACTCTCCACTTGGCTGGATGAGTGCAGCTCCAATAACACTCAAGAAGCTTGTCACCATCCAGGATAAAGCAGCCCGCCTGTTTGGCACCCCATCCACAAACATTCACTCCCTCCACAGTCGGAGCCATGTGTACCATCTACAAGGTGCACTGCAGGAACTCACCAACTCTTGTTAGACAGCATCTTCAAAAACAAAAGCCACTACCATCTAGAAGGACAAGGGCAGCAGACACATGGGAACCCCACCACCTGGAAGCTCCCCTCCAAATCAACACAATCTTGACTTAGAAATATATCGCCGTTCCTCCACTGTCGCTGGGTAAAATATCTGGAACTCCCTCCCTCATCGCACATGGACTGCGGCTGTTCAAGAAAGCTCACCACCACCTTCTCAAGGGCAATTATGAATGGGTAATAAGTGCAGGTCTTGCCAGAAATTCCAACATCCCATGAGTGAATGAAATAAATTACTCACCCTGCCTGCACTCAGATCATTGAGACTGGGTTCTCCTCACCAATCCAACACTGCTGACCCCCTGGACTACCTCCTCTTGCCACCAGATGGCATCAGCTGCTCACATCAGTTGGACACTTCACGTCAGAGGGCTCTGAGGGAGGCCTCATTAAATCAAGGTGCTGGTCTGGCCCTTTTCCCCTGCCCCTTCCCTCGCTCTAATGGCTCACACATCTCTGGAGGGAAACATGCAACAACTAGACAACTCCTCCACACAAAGGTGGAAACATTGTTCAGGTTCAAAAGGAATGACACTTCTGCTCAGTGGCAAAGTTTGGAGGCAGCAGATTTCAAATAAAAGTCTTACAAAACTGGAAATAGCTGAAGTCCGAATCATCCTCCAATTGAACAATGCTGGCATTTACTGGGTTTTCTGACACCCTCCCATGCCAGGGGCTCTTTATATTATTAGTTATGACCTTCGTCTATCCACTATCACAGATTGGGCAGGATGAAAACCTCAAACCCACCCTGCAAATTTAAGCCCTCCAATTAGTACGCTACCACGTGCATTTTGAAGGCAGGCCCATGAGGCATGATCAATTGGTCAAAGACGATACTTGAATCCAACTGAGGTTTTATTGCTATCAGATGTGTGGCCTCCCACAGCAGCTGGCGAAATGGCTGCTGGCTGGAGGACACGCATATTTATTCCCCGCCTCCTGGGCAGAGCCAGCAGGCAGGGACTATCGGTGAACCTGTAGCACATCACCGTACCTATCGTACATCATGTACCTACCATACATCACCTAATACAGGTGCAACAGTGGTTTACCACATTCACCCCCTGTTAAAAATTTAGTCCGGCGAGGGTGGTGGATAACGATATACAACAATGAGTTAATATTTACAAGATTTGAGCAAACAAACGTCCTTTGATGTCCGGTGGACGGGTCAGAGGTTTAGCCGATCCGGGGCCTTGATGTTCCTCTGGGAGCGACACAATGGTGTCGGCGATGTTGGTGCTGATCTGGTCGGTGGTGACTCTGGGAGCGTGCCAAAATCCTCTTCATCATCGGGCGTGGGCAGGGGGAGGACGGGTGGTCCTGGGGGGGGGTGCTGTTGGGAGCGACGGGGGAGGGGAGGGTGGCGCAGGGGGCGGAGGGGGTGTAGGGATGGAACCTGCTGGTGCCAGGTCCCTGAGGGAGATAGTATCCTGATGGCCGTCGGGTAACGCCACGTAGGCGTACTGAGGGTTTGCGTGGAGCAAGTGCACCCTCTCCACCAACGGGTCCACCTTGTGGAGTCGGACATGCTTACGGAGAAGCACTGTTCCCGGAGCTGCGAGCCAAGTCGGGAGCGACACCCCGGATGTGGACTTCCTGGGGAAGGCAAAAAGACGTTCATGGGGTGTATTGTTAGTGGCAGTGCAGAGTAATGAGCAAATGGCATGGAGCGCATCACGGAGGACCTCCTGCCAGCAGGAGGCCGGGACATTCCTGGACCGTAGGGCCAGTTGGACGGCCCTCCATTCTGTCACATTCTCCCTTTCTACCTGTCTGTTTCCCCGAGGGTTATAGCTTGTCGTTCTGCTGGAGGCGATACCCCTGCTGAGCAGGAGCTGACGCAGTTCATCACTCATGAATGAGGATCCCCTGTCACTGTGGATGTAGGCGGGGAAACCTAACAGAGTGAAGATTGTGTTGAGGGCTTTAATGACGGTGGCAGACATCATGTCGGGGCATGGGATGGCAAAGGGGAATCTGGAGTATTCGTCGGTCACACTGAGAAAATATTTATGACGGTCGGTGGAGGGGAGGGGGCCTTTGAAGTCCACGCTGAGGCGTTCAAAAGGGTGGGAGGCCTTCACCAGGCGCGGGGGGTAGAAGTGCGGCTTGCACTCAGCACAGACCTGGCAGTCCCTGGTGATTGTCCTTACTTCCTCGATGGAGTAGGGCAGATTCCATGCCTTAATGAAGTGGTACAACCGTGTGACTCCTGGGTGACAAAGGCTGTCGTGCAGGGCCCGTAGTCAGTCTACCTGAGCGCTGGCACATGTACCTCGTGATCGGGCATCTGGGGGCTCGTTGAGTTTGCTGGGGCGATACATAATCTCGTAATTGTAGGTGGAGAGCTCGATCCTCCACCTCAAGATTTTATCGTTCTTGATCTTGCCCCGCTGTGTGTTGTTGAACATGAAGGCTACCGACAGTTGGTCAGTGAGGAGAGTGAATCTCCTGCCGGCCAGGTAATGCCTCCAATGCCGCACAGCTTCAATGATAGCTTGGGCCTCCTTTTCGATGGATGAGTGACGAATTTCTGAGGCATGAAGGGTGCGGGAAAAGAATGCCACGGGCCTGCCTGCCTGATTGAGGGTAGCTGCAAGGGCGACGTCTGAGGCGTCGCTTTCTACTTGGAAGGGCAGTGTCTCATCTACAGTGTGCATTGTGGCCTTGGCAATATCAGCTCTGATCCAGGCGATGGCCTGTTGGGCCTCGGCCATCAGGGGAAACTGGGTGGACTGTATGAGTGGGCGGGCCTTGTCCGCATAGTTTGGGACCCACTGAGCGTAGTACGAAAAGAACCCCAGGCAGCGTTTGAGAGTCTTGGGGCAGTGGGGGAGGGGAAACTCCATGAGGGGGCGCATGCGGTCGGGATCGGGCCCCAGAACTCCGTTCTGGATCACATAGCCGAGGATGGCTAAGCGGTTCGTGCGGAACACGCACTTCCCCTTGTTGGAAGTGAGGTTTAGGAGAGTAGCGGTGTGGAGAAATTTAGCAAGGTTGGCGTTGTGGTCCTGCTGATCATGGCCGCAGATGGTGACGTTGTCTAGGTACGGAAAGGTGGTCCGCAACCCATACCGGTCGACCATTCGGTCCATCTCCCTTTGGAAGACCGAGACCCCGTTTGTGACGCCGAAGGGGACCCTAAGGAAGTGGTATAGGCGGCCGTCTGCCTCGAAGGCGGTCCGATTTACGGATGGGGAGCTGGTGGTAGGCGGATTTCAGGTCTACCGTTGAGAAGACCCGGTACTGTGCAATCTGGTTAACCATGTCAGATATGCGTGTGAGGGGGTACGCGTCAAGTTGCGTGTACCGTTTGATGGTCTGGCTGTAGTCCACGACCATTCGGTGTTTCTCCCCAGTTTTAACTACTATCACTTGAGCTCTCCAGGGGCTGTTGCTGGCCTCGATGATGCCTTCCCGAAGCAGCCGCTGGACTTTGGACCTGATGAAGGTCTTGTCCTGGGTGCTGTACCGTCTGCTCCTGGTGGCGACGGGTTTGCAATCTGGAGTTAGATTGGCAAAGAGGGAAGGTGGGTCGACCTTTGGGGTCGCGAGGCCGCACACAGTAAGAGGTGCTAAGGGCCCGCCGAATTTCAGAATTAGGCTCTGAAGGTTGCACTGGAAGTCCAGGCCGAGGATTAGTGCAGCGCAGAGGTTAGGGAGGATGTAGAGGCGGAAGCCGCTGAATTCTACGCCCTGGACCGTGAGCGTGACCGTACAGTACCCCCAGATCGCTACGCAATGGGATCCGGAGGCCAGGGAGATTTTTTGGTTGGCGGGGTGTATCGTGAGGGAGGAGCGCCTTACCGTCTTCGGGTGTATGAAGCTTTCGGTGCTCCCGGAGTCCAGCAGGCAGAAGGTTACATGTCCGTTGACTTTCACGTTGGTGGATGCGTTGGTCAGGTTATGCGGACGTTACTGGTCGATTGACATGGAGGCGAGTCTTGGTTGGTCGTCAGATAATGGGGCGGCTGGTGAGCCAGGGTCCTGGAATGCTGGTGGTGCCATGTGCTGAGGGGTAGACAAGATGGCGGCACCCGAAGATCTTGAGGGTTACAAAATGGTGGCGCCCATGGAACACACTGCGGGGGTGGAACAAGATGGCAGCACACATGGAACGCACGTGTTGCACGGAGTGGAAGATGGTGGCGCCCACTAGCCGCACGTGATCTGAGGGGGGGTGGCAGCGCCCATTGTCCGTGACGAGGGGGTTGGGGGCGATAGCGGCTACTGAGCGGGCCTGGCACACAGCGAAGTGGCCTTTCTTCCCGCAGGCTTTACAAAGGGCAGCGTGGGCCGGGCAGCATTGGCGGGGGTGCTTCTGTTGGCCGCAAATATAGCATCGTTTTCTGTACGTAGTTGTCCTTGAGTGGAGTCATGGCTTCGGCATAGTTCGGCGCGTCCTGGATTAACGGAAAGACTTTGGAGCTCAACCTGGAATATAAATCTGAATCGTCTGAGCCTCCGGAACAGGGGTTGGTGCCGCGTTGATATACGCTTTGAAGCAAGCTAGCCAGTGCTGGAAGTCCTTTCTGGCGTAGCTTGAGTGCAGATCCAGCTGCAGGCAATCTGGTTTAATACGGAGGTCCATCCTTAGAAACTGATAGCAATAAATTGAGGCACGATCAATTCGACAAAGACAATAGTTGAATCCAACTGAGGCTTTATTGCTATCAGATGTGTGGCCTCCCACAGCCGCTGGCGAAATGGCTGCTGGCTGGAAGACACGCATATTTATACCCCACCTCCTGGGCGGAGCCAGAAGGCAGGGACTACCGGCGAACCTGTAGTACAGGTTCTACCGTACATCACCTAATACAGGAGCAAATGTGGTTTACCACAGCCCAGAAGTCAAAAGGCTCCCAATTTCCACTGTGGCACCCACCTTCGGCACCACAGAGAATTATTCAACCCCGGGTTTGTCGAAAGAAATGGTCCTGTAAGCAGAATCACAACCTGATTCTGACTCTCCTCTTGCCACACTCACCTTGCGGAAATACATTACAGCAATGCCAGGCCAGCAGCACCATTAGTTTTAATAAAATAAAGATTTGTATTTACAGAGTGCCTTTCACAAACACAGGGACCCGGCCTTTCCGAAGGGTTTCTGGTGGCAGTGGTAGTTCGCCATTGACCGATGGCGTGATCTTCTGATCCTGCCGAAGGCAATGGCACCAGCCACGCTGCCATGATTGAATGGCGGAGCAGACTCGATGGGCCGAGTGGCCTAATTCTGCTCCGACGTCTAAAGTTTTATGGAGTACCCACAAGCCAATTGACCCACCTCCACTGCTGGAAAACCCACGGCATGGGGACTGGGAGATCCCAGCCAGGATGTCCCAGTTACAATCAATGACGTAGCTTTACGTTTTGTCACTGTTGTACTGTAACAACATGGCAGCCAATTTGTGCAAAGCAAACTCTCACAGACAGCAGTATCCTGATGGCCAGATCATCTATTTTCATGTTGTGGATTGAAAACCAGGGTGCTGGGGATAACCACTGCTCTTCATCAAAATAGTGGCATGGGATGTTTAATGCATACCTAAGAGGACAAATTAGACGTCTGCAAAACATCTCACTCAAAAGACAGCACAGCACTGCCTCAGAACTGCAATGGAGTGTCAGTCTTCATTTTTATATGCTCATGTCCAGGCCCAGAGAGAGAAATCAAAGGACTCTTCTTGCCTTCTTCTGTTTCCAGGCCCCCGATCACCACCAGCTACTATCGCCACCCCCCCGACCCCACTCAATCTCCTCCACCAAACCGCCCCCTCATGTCCTTTGTGTGTCCATTATTGGGATCCTCAGTCACTGTGTGGTAGAAGTGTTTTATATAGCTTTAGCAAAATCTCTTGCTTTTTATACTCTGAGCTTCTATATATAAAGCCCATGGAAAGGCAACGTATGATACACTTTACAACCACAGCCTTGTTGTACCATTAAACACAACTTAGCTGTTCATATTATACAACCAGCTCCGCTTCGTTGAGCCTGACCCTATGCAACGTCCAAAAGACTTGAACCTCACAACAAATGAGGATATCTTGAACTGGCAGTAACATCTGTTTGTGCATGACTCCTGGTTTCATTTCCAAGTTTAAAATAGCCAAACCTTGCAGTAAATTAGCACCAAACAATTCACCTGCAATAACACATTATTTCTATCCATACTAAGTCGGTTTTGTTATCAGAAAAATTACATTTTGCATTGAGTGATAAATATATATTTTGACTTTAAATTGAAACTCATCACACTTACATGCCGCAGGATGGAACATCTAATAGAAGAGCGAAGTACTGCAGATGTTGGAAATCCGAAATACAAAGAAAACAAATTGGAAATGCTCACCAGGCGAGGCAGTATCTGTGGGGGGAGAAACAGAGAGTCTTCGCTCTTCGAACCTGCTCCGCCATTCATTATGATCATGGCTGATCATCCAACTCAATAGCTTAATCCCGCTTTCCACCCACATCCTTTGATCTCTGGGCGGCACAGTAGTATTGTGCTTAGCACGTTACTTCACAGCGCCAGGGACCCGTTTTCGATTCACAGCTTGGGTCACTGTCTGTGCGGAGTCTGCACGTTCTCCCCGTGTCTGCGAGGGTTTCCTCCGGGTGCTCCAGTTTCCTCCCACAAGTCCCGAAAGACGTGCTTGTTAGTTGAGTTGGACATTCTGAATTCTCCCTCAGTGTACCCGAACATGCGCTGGAGTGTGGCGACCAGGGGATTTTCACAATAACTTCATTGCAGTGTTAATGTAAGCCTACTTATGACACTAATAAGGGTTTCTTTTTAAATCGCCTTCACCCCAAGTACAATATCAAACAATAGTGATATTTAACTATATACCATCTAACTATAATGATGCAGGTCTCCATTGAAACTTGGGTCACAGAATAAACCACTGCAATGATTTTATTATCAGTCATTATATTGCTGATGTTGGAAACTGGTCTTCAAAGAGTTAAATGTAGCATGCATAGAGCCTTCACACTGAGATGATCTGTTAATGTACGGGCAATTAAATCAGTAGAATCAGCAGAAACAACTACGATAAAAGTCACCAGTTACAGCAGCAGGCCCAGCAAACTTTGAGCCCATAATTTATTGAAGAACCGCAGCAAGCACAATCTTTTTTTAAAGCACACAGTAAAAATGAGAAATTAATATTATATGACATGAACATGCATGAGAAAATGTGATAGAATTCAAGGAAAAGTCCTGTGGTATCAGTATGAAAGCTGTTCATGCTCTGTAATGGTCAGTGCATTTTTTCAAAATTTACCACACTCCATGTATATCTACAAATTTTGCAAACATTTTTATTCCAATTAAGGGGCAATTTAGCATGGCCAATCCACCTTCCCTGCCCATCTTCGGGTTGTGGGGGTGAGACCCACACAGACACGGGGAGAATGTGCCAACTCCACATGGACAGGAACCCGGGGCCAGGATCGAACCTGGGTCCTCGGCGCCATGAGGCAGCAGTGCTAACCACTGTGCCACCGTGCCACCCATTTTGTAAAGATTTAAAGGGCATTTTAATATGTTTATTCTTGAAGAAATCCTTAAAGGCACCAAAAGCCAAAGCATTTCCCCAATATCCCAGGCTGAAAGGAAATTATCCAGGACGCAGGTTAAAGATTTGGGAATAAAATATAGATCGAAAAAGGTATTGGGTTAAGATAATTATCAAGTCAGATTAAGTTAAATAGCAAGTTCTTGTTGCAAAAGGAAGACTGAAGACTATGCCCAGATCTTCCCGTCATGCTAGGGCGATTGCCGCTGCCTGCAAAGATAGTTGTGCCCTTACTTTTTTTGTGTCGTTCCAGTCAGGACTTCCTATCCCAGCTGTAGTAATGATGCTTCAGTGCAGCCATCCCTGGTCAGGAATGGTGATGAGAAGCAGAGCCGAGGACACAACACCTTCTTTACAATATCATAGAATTTACAATGCAGAAGGAGGCCATTCGGCACATCGAGTCTGCACCGGCTCTTAGAAAGAGCACCCTACCCATGGTCAGCACCTACACCCTATCCCCATAACCCAGTAACCCCACCCAACACTAAGGCCAATTTTGGACACTAAGGGCAATTTATCATGGCCAATCCACCTAACCTGCACATATTTGGACTGTGGGAAGAAACCGGAGCACCCGGAGGAAACCCACGCACACACGGGGAGGATGTGCAGACTCGGCACAGACATTGACCCAAGCCAGAATCGAACCTGGGACCCTGGAGCTGTGAAGCAATTGTGCTATCCACAATGCTACCGTGCTGCCCTTTATTCAGGTATATGCTAAAGATTTCAAAGGTTTTCAGTGGGGTAGTGGATGAATGGATGGGTGGCTGGGTCAGTGAGTGGGTGGATGAATGAATAGGGGGCTGGGTGAGTGGGTGGTGGTGGATGAGTGAGGGGGTGGGTGAGTGTGTGGGTGGCTGGATGAGTGGCTGGTTGAGTAGGTGGACAAGTGAGTGGGTGAGTGGGTGGGTGTGTGGATGAGTGGCTGGATGAATGAATGGGTAATTGGCTGTGAGTGAGTGAGTGAGTGAGTGAGTGATCAGGTGGCTGGTTAGGCAATAGTCAGGCAGATGAGTAGCCAGCTAAGGAGGATGGGCATTCGTGTCAAGTTGAGGGTTGGACAGTTATAACAGGGGTTGAGCAGTCACATCAAGGGGAGAGAGGTGTTGGGAGTTAGGCAGTCCCATCGAGGGGGTTGGTAATCAGATCATGGGTGGGTAGTTGGGTTGAGGTGGGCAGTCACATTGGGGGAGTGGACAGTCACGTCATGGGCTTGGGTCGTCAGGTCGGGGGCAGGGAATAATACAACCTACAATTTTTCCTCCGAATGACACACCATCCTGAATGTCACCGTGCCTTCATCGTTGCCGGGTCAAAACCCTGAATCTCCCTCTCCAACAGCACACTGGGTGCACCGACATCACACTCCTGTAATGATTCAAGAAAGCGGCTCATCACCCACCTTCGCAAAGGCAATTAGGTATGGGCAATATATGTTGGTAGAAACAGTTTGTCTCTTTAATGAATAATAACAAAAAGTGTGTCTTCAGTGTGCTCTGTAAATCCATCCAAATCTGGGCCTGATATTGGTTGAATTATCTTATCATGGGAAAAAAAGCAATAGCACGTTTCCATCTAATTTTGTCTAACCTTCACCATGATGCATTCCAGTTCAAACAATGCTAAAAATGAAAAAGTCCAAACTTTTCCCATTGACCTTGGTTTGAATATAATGCGCAGAACTCTTCCAGTTGACTGTTACAGGTTGCAATTGAAGTGAGTTTACAGATATTTTCTAGTAATGGGGTACCATTACATTCCAGATCTCATTTAAACTAAAGTTGTTGTGATGCTAATTGTGGCATTTGTCTTCTTTAAGCCAGTATATTCTGTTCTTCTTTGTCTTATCCTTAATAGGAAAAAGTTGCTGTGACAGATTGGAAGAACTTTAACAATCCATGCATTTCAAACAAATAGACTGTGTTTCAGAAATTAATTAAAGAATTTGTTTTTTCAGTGAAGTTGTCACAGTTGAGTGGGAGCATTGACTCAATTTGCGACATTAAAGGGTTTAGAAACCTAAGTAACAAGAACTAAATCAAGGAGCCTTTGCACTTTAGTCTTTATGTTACATCTCCACAGTACAGTATTAATCTCCAATTTCTTTGAAAGGATGTTAAAGAGTAGAAATATTCCAACCGTTGCTTGAATTAAATGAACCATAGATAGGTTTCAGAGATGTAAGTCTACAAATTGCTCTTCGGGAAGTTAACCATGGGTTGCAGTAAGCTTTTGAATAGTTTGTCCTGCTAATTAATCTCCTTTATTTTGCATATATTAAGTTGTGGACTGGAAATCCTGCTCAGTGGACTGACCAAT
The DNA here is from genome assembly GCF_047496885.1 of Scyliorhinus torazame. Lineage (NCBI taxonomy): Eukaryota > Metazoa > Chordata > Chondrichthyes > Carcharhiniformes > Scyliorhinidae > Scyliorhinus > Scyliorhinus torazame. Next base: position 235,538,857 of record NC_092714.1, on the reverse strand, counting down.
GGAGTGTTGAAGCTGATTATATTGATGATCAAAGGTCAAATGTCTCACAGATGTATTTAAGTTCTGGCATGTTTGCAGAGGATCACCAGTTTAATCAACCATTTTTTAAATGTAATTTAATTTTTTTTCCCCCGTACCAATCCACTTCTCCAATGGCAAGAGTGAGGAGCTCTTCGTTTTTTTTTTAGTGCTATGACTGAAACTATCTGCTCAGTTGCCTCAACCTTCTCCTGCTCCTACTGCTACCCTGCACCTTTCCCTCACTCTTTCCCATCCATAACTCACTCAAGATCATCTCACTCAAATTCCATTTCCATCAGAGTCATCGCCTCCCATTAATTCAACCCCTAAACCGCCCCTTTAATTATTCAGTGCACAATTATCTTTTTCTTGGCCCAATAACTGTTGGCCTCATCAATCTTCAACAATCTTCTGGAATGTGACTGTGACCATGGCACATTAATATTATTTGTCCCACTTAGTGTTTGACATGGTCGGCCGTTTTAACATAATCTGCTGAACTAACTTTACCGCATTCCTCGCATGTGTTTCCACTCCCAGTTTTCCCAACATAGCAAGTCTCACATGGCACTCTAAGAGTGCTTATTCCTGAATAATTTCTTCATTATGTCAAGTAAGATAGCAGCACTGCAAAGAATGCAAATTATTGGTTGTTGAGGAAGTGCAGGCCACTTGCAGATGGTGCTTTGAGCTATTCTTGGTAATAACTAGGTCGAGGATTCCATAAAGTTGTGCCCAGCAATTTAGCCAAATGTTTCTTGGCTGAGCGCCTGTCAAATCTGTTTGCTTTACTGTTCAGTTATGTTCTTATGGTCAGTACTCTGCTGTAATCATATAGTGAAGTTGTGGAGCATGTTGCACATGAAGATAATCTTGGAAATTTAAGCTGAGGTTATACTATAAAACACTCTTGTCCAGCCATGTCAACTCCTGCTTCATGATGCGATAGGTAGGCTCAGTGCTGATCAAGATGTTAGCATCGGCTTTGTTGATTCTGCAATTATGACTGCTGTAAGGTAGTCAATGGCCAAGGTGAGGAAGGTCGACTTGGTAACTCGAGATTATTCTTCCAATCTCTGCCTTCAAGTAACACTGGCATAGATGATTAATACAAAATTAAAACATCATACATGCTGCCTGGGAAATGGGAATTGGGCTGCATGGAACAGAGTGGCTTTGCCAATATCCATTAATGGAGTAAAAGCATTTTCTGTTTATGTAACTCATTACAGTGTGCCACATAAAGGTCATCAATTATACTTTACTTTCAGAATTCCAGTGGTCCGGTAAAATTGGTTAGTCTGCTATTAATGTTATTCTTGATTATTACAAAAAAGAATGTGCATGCCTTCCTGAATAAAACATGCCACCTACTTAGTCTGACTTTGGACAGCAAACTAACTGTTATTGCAGATGACTGTTGAGCTAGCCTGGAAGAACTCACCGATAGTGCGAGGCTTACGTTCAAGGTTGACTGGATCGTGTTGAAATTTGGTGGTACTTTCTTAGTTATTGCCAGGTGGTGTGACAGAAATGCATTATTCTGGAAATGGTTGGGAATGCTTGTAGAAAAACTAGTCTCAGTGTGCATGAAGGAACTAGTTGGCTTAATAAAGTAACCTATTTCCTTAATGTAGGCGAGTGCTGCATTGTGACGTGCGCAACAATTCTGTTATGTGATGGTCAGCATGTAGAACTCAAGCATCTGCAGAATTTTAATGCTTCTAAAGTGAAATTGAAATGTTCACATTGCCTATATATCCTTTGCTTGGACGTATAATCATTAACGCACACAAATCTAATTTCTACTCTTAATTAATTAATGTAACTTTATTAAGTAGATTCTGCAAGTTTCAAGTGTAGTAGAGTGCATTCAATAAGAGAAGTACTTAAAGTAATTTCCCAGTTTTGCTTTAATTCAGATAGCATTAACAGATATCAATAATATCAAAGGATATACATGATTGATAGAGTGAATCAGTTCTTAGTGCCACATGGGGGCAGCATGATAATCTTAATGGCTGCTAGAGATGAGAATTTTCTTCATATATCTTTCACGAGATGTATTTTTAAAGTTATTTGTTGCAAGTGTAGTATCTGCCGCTCTGTTAATTACAGTTCTAGATTCTACAGTTCTGGAATAACTTCCCGCCTATTACAAAGATCAAGGATGAGCAAGTTGCAACTGGCTTAGTGGCTTTGTTAAAATATATTTTTGCCAGTAAAGCAACAAAAATATATTCCAGGAAAAAGAAGAAACTAAAGGAAAACGTTGCAAAGGTTAACATAAAAGCTGGGTTGTGCTGCTGTCTTTTTAAAAATAATGGAGGGTGGTCATCTTAGAGCATTTAATAGCAACAATAAAACTAAATGACTGATAACATCTCAAGAAGACAGTGCTGCCAGCCTCTCAGTCAGTGTGCTCGCTGGTGGCTGACAAGCAGACATCGGAAACTTAGCCCCAACAGTGTGCAGCCAGGACCTCAACAGTCACGACTCTGAAATTGCCCATCACAGTCATCTCGAGCCCCCTTCAGTGATAGTTCAGAGGCTTTCCACCCCCTAAGCTGCAGCCACTTGGGGCAGCAGGGTACGTAGCCGTGAGCATAAAACAAATGAAGCACTAAAGCTTTGCACAAGAGTAATGTCGCTCAGTTACGCAACCTTTTGACAAATTATGAGGACCCCTAGGATCACAAGAAACAGGACAAATCCAACACAGCCAATTGCCGCCCTGTCAATCTATTCTGCATCATCAGCAAATGGATGGAGTCATCAACCGTGCTATCAAGCAGCACTTACTCAACAATAACTTGCTCACGGACGCTCAGTTTGGGTTCTGCCAAGGTCACTCACCTCCCGACTCATTACAGCCTTGGTTCAAACATGGCCAAAAGAGCTGAATGCCAGAGGTGAGGTGAGGGTAACTGCCCTTGACATTAAGGCAGCATTTGACCGAATGTGGCATCAAGGCGCCCTAGCTAAGCAGGTGTCAATTGGAATCAGGGAAAAACTCTCTACTGGTTGGAGTCATACCTGGTACAAAGGAAGATGGTTGTAGTGGTTGGAGGTCAATCATCTCAGCTACAGAACATCACTGCAGGAGTTCCTCAGGGTAGTGTCCTAGGCACAACCATCTTCAGCTGCTTCATCAATGACCTCCCATCATAAGGTCAGAAGTGGGGATGGTTGCGGATGACTGTACAATGTTCAGCATAATTTGCGATTCCTTAGATAATGAAGCAGTCCCTGTCCAAATGCAGAAAGACCTGGACAATATCCAGGTTTGGGCTGACAAGTGGCAAGTTATATTCAGGCCGCACAAGTGCCAGGCAATGACCATCTCCTACAAGAGAGGATCAACCCATCGTCCCTTGACATTCAATAGCATTAATGTCACTGATCCACAATCAACATCCTGGGGATTACCATTGATAAGAAACTGAACTGGACTAGCCACATTAATACTGTGGCTACCAGAGCAAAGGCGAGTAACTCAACTCCTGACCACCGCAAAGCATGTCCACTATCTGCAAGGTACAAGTCAGGAGTGTAATGGAATACTCTTCACTTGCTTGGATGAGTGCAGCTCTAACACCAGTCAAGAAGCTTGACACCATCCAGGACAAAGCAGCCCGCTTGATTACTCCCCCTTCCACAAACATTCAAATCTACCACTGACGCACAGTGGCAGCCGTGTGTACCATCTACAAGGTGCACTGCAGTAACTCACCAAGGTTCCTGAGCCAGCACCATCCAAACCCATGACCACTAACATCTAAAAGGCAAGAGCAACAGATATCTGGGAACCCCATCATCTGGAGGTTAGCCTCCAATTCGCACAATCCTGACTTGGAAATATATCGACGTTCCTTCACTGTCGCTGGGGCAAAATCCTGGAACTGCCTCCCTAACAGCACAGTGGGTGTATCTACACCTCATGGTCTGCAGCGGCTCAAGAAGGCAACTCACCACCACCTTCTAAAGGGCAACTAGGGATCGGCAATAAATGTTGGCCTAACCAGCGACGCCCACATCCCATAAATGAATTTGTAAAAAGGATCAATTTTTGGCCCTTTTTGCTAAATGCAAAATATGATTTCCCTTGCTCATGTGCATATGATGGCACCCAGCTCTTTCAACTCTCGACCCGTCTGCTGCCTCTGCACTATTAGATGTCCAGATGACCTACGGTTTTGTCCAGTTAAACATTTGAGAAACCAGAGCCATCAGCTTCACCCCTGCCATGAACACATACTTGCTCTTCATTCCTTGACCGCTGTCTCAGGTTAAACCACATTGCTGGCAATATTCAATATTCATTATTCAATCCTGAGCTGAGCCTCTCCTCCATCATAAAGCCAATCTACTCCCATGTTGCCTTTCTCCTTCAGTTGGCTGGCCGGCTGCTCATGTTGCGGAGCAACACTAACAGTGTGGTTCAATTCCCGTGCCAGCTGAGGATATCCGTGAAGGCCCACCCTTCTCAACCTTGCCCCTTGCCTGAGGTGTGGTGACCCTCAGGTTAAATCACCACAATCAGCTTTCTCCCAAAGGGGGCAGCAGTCTATGGTCCTCTCGGAGTAATTCTTACATTTGCACTGCACCTCAACCCACATACTGCTGAAACTCTCATCCACGAATTTGTCACCTCCAAACTCGAAGATTCGAATAGTCTCCTGGCAGGCATCCCATCCTACACAATCTGCAAACATTATGTCATCCAAAGCTCTGCTGCCCATATCCATTCTTACCTCTAGCCCTGTTCAACCATTACTCTTGTCTTCGCTGATGCATTGGTTCCCAGTCTCTTGATGTCTTCAATTTAAAATTCTCATTCATATGTTTAAATACTTCCATACTTTCACAATTGCGAAAGGAAATAGTGAAAGATTGGGTGGAATTTTCCAAAATATGGCATAAGTGTCAGGTCCTGATTGCAAACAGGCATGTTTCTCTCCAGAAACACAGCCAGGTTTTCTGACCAGGGGCGAAATTCTCCGGTATCGGCACGATGTCCGCTGACTGGCGCCCAAAACGGCGCAAATCAGTCGGGCATCGCGTCGCCCCAAAGGTGTGGAATGCTCCGCACCTTGGGGGGCCGAGCCCCAACCTTAAGGGGCTAGGCCCGCGCCTGACTAATTTCCGCCCCGCCAGCTGGCGGAAAAGGCCTTTGGTGCCCCGCCAGCTGGTGCGGAAATGACATCTCCGGGCGGCGCATGCACGGGAGCGTTAGCGGCCACTGACGGCATTCCCGCGCATGCGCAGTGGAGGGAGTCTCTTCCGCCTCCGCCATGGTGGAGACCGTGGTGACGGCGGAAGGGAAAGAGTGCCCCCACGGCACAGGCCCGCCCGCGGATCGGTGGGCCCCGATCGTGGGCCAGGCCACCGTGGGGGCACCCCCCGGTGCCAGATCAGCCCGTGCCCCCCCCCCCAGGACCCCAGAGCCCGCCCGCGCCACGTTGTCCCGCCGGTAAGGTAGGTGGTTTAATCTACGCTGGCGGGACAGGCATTTTAGCGGCGGGACTTCGGCCCATGCGGGCCGGAGAATCGCGGGAGGGGACCCGCCAACCAACGCAGCGCGATTCCCGCCCCCGCCGAATATCCTGTGCCGGATAATTCGGCAACCGGCGGGGGAGGGATTCATGCCAGCCCCCTACGATTCTCCGACCCGGCGGGGGGTCGGAGAATCTCGCCCCTGATCTTCTGACACTCCGTGCACGGTTTGCACCATCACTCTGGCGAGGCGGAGCCTAATAGAGCCCCCAAGCCTTGCTCCACAGAGATCTGGGTGCCATCTTTAAAGGAGTCTGCTCTGTGAGAAAAATAACCTCCTTCCCACCCCATGACAGCCGTAAAGGACACCCCCCCCTCCCCCCCCCCCCCGTCATGATATCCACATCCGCATATCATGGTGCAATCACACACACACTGATGGACAGGCAATTGGACCAACCAGCACACACATAACATCGCAGCCAATCACCAGTGAGAGCACACGCACTATAAAACAGGGAACACCACAGTTCCCGCTCATTCTACCAGGGGATAGCTCAGAGCACAGAGCTCACAGAACGCCACTCAGACATAGACCATGTGCTGAGTGCCTCACTAAGATAGTGATAGGGCTGGGTCCACAGGTTAGTTGGTGAAGCACGAACCCAAGCCTGCAGTTAGTTGTTACCATTGTTTCGACAATAAAACAGAGTTGCACCATCTACAGCCGTGTTGGATCATTTGTGCATCAGAACACCCAACACGACATGATACCAGTAGTGGACGCTAACCAGCGACTGTGAGACCTACCTGCACCCTTTCAGAAATCCGCCATCCTGCTCCATGGAAAACATCAGCCCGCCGCAGCCGCTCCGAATCGCTGGAAATCTTGGCATAAACTGGAAGCTGTTTAAACAGCGCTTCCAGCTCTTCCTAGAAGCCACAGACAGGGAGAATGCACCGGACACCAGGAAGATCGCCCTCCTCCTCTCCACGGCGGGGCATGATGCCATCCACATCTATAACTCCCCGGCATTCGCGGAAGGCGAGGACAAGACAAAATACAAGACGGTGCTTCTAAAGTTCGAGGAACACTCCAGCGTGGAAGTCAATGAGAGCTTCGAGAGGTACCTCTTCCAGCAGCGCCTGCAGGCTAAGGATGAGCCTTTCCAATCTTACTTGACACACTCCGTATCCTCGCACAGTCCTGTGACTATGAGGCCACCCACCTCCGACTCCATGATACAGGATCAGATAGTTTTTGGGGTTATCTCGGACATCCTACGCCAGCAGCTCCTTAAAATAAAGCGCCTCACCCTAGCGACTGCCATCGAGACCTGCGTCCTCCATGAGAACGCGACCAGCCGGTACTCCCAAATCCAGGCGGCTGAAACGGCACAGCACGGGTCCTACGAAGCGGAGCGGGTCCAGTCGATCGAGTTCCTTCCGGCCCGCGGCCTGGACGAGGGCGGCCATTTTGCCCGCTTTCCGAGGCCTCCCGCGATTGTACACGCCAAAAGCGGGGACGTTGACGCAGAGGGACGTGATGCGCAGGCGCGCTCTACGCAGGACCACACCAAGCATGCGCGGTGGTGCAACGAACGCAACGAACGCCATGACATCACGACGTGCGGCAACTGTGACTCTGCCCACTTAAAGCGGCAATGTCCGGCCAAAGCGCGACAATGCCTCCGCTGTGGCAGGATGGGCCACTATGCTGCCTGCTGTCGAGCAGCTCAACCTGCCAACTCCCAACAATTCCGCCAGCCTCGCAGGGACGTGCAGGTGATTCAGCCCCCCTACTGCGCTGTAATGTTCTATGTTCTATGTACACTGAGTCATATCCAGATAGTATGCAGGCCAGCGATACCGAAGACAGGGAGCCCTTCCGCGTTGCGGTAATCCACAAGAACCGGATGTCCCCAAGTCGGAACCACCAGCCGCTGCCAGTGCACAGCATTGATCCGGACGATGAGTGGTGTGCCACCGTAACGGTCAACCGATCCCAGATCACATTTCGCCTGGACACTGGTGCCTCCGCCAATCTCCTTGCATGGTCAGCCTTCCAGACCTTGAAGGTTAAACCACCGATTCTGCCATCCCACTGTCAGCTGGTTGACTACAATGGAAACGTCACCCCGGCCATGGGGTCCTGACAGCTCAATGTGACACACAACTCACATAAAGCCACATTATCATTTGAAATCGTAGGATCTTCGAAGGACTCTCTGTTAGGCGCACAGGCGTGCAAGATCCTTCACCTCGTCCAGCGGGTACACACTCTGTCTCCAGAAGGCACGTTCGATTTCCCGGATGCAGACTTTAGGGCGCAGCTCCACTCACTCCTCGCGCACAACCAGGAGGTTTTCGAGGGCATGGGCACACTGCCCTACACGTACAAAATACGGCTCAAACCGGATGCCACCCAGGTTATTCACGCACCTCGTAGGGTCCCAGCACCACTCAGGGACCGCCTCAAGCAGCAGCTGCAGGACCTGCAGGACCAAGGAATGCTTTCCCGGGTCACGGAGCCAACACCATGGGTCAGTTCCATGGTGTGCGTCAAGAAGCCCTCCGGCGAGCTCCGGATCTGCATCGACCCGAAAGATTTGAGTCACAACATTATGAGGGAACACTAGCCCCATACCCAAACGAGAAGAAATCACGAGCGAAATGGCTCGGGCAAAAATATTCACCAAGCTTGATGCCTCAAAGGGCTTTTGGCAGATTCAATTGGATCAGTCCAGCAGGAAGCTGTGCACTTTCAACACTCCATTTGGCAGATACTGCTACAATAGGATGCCATTCGGCATCATCTCAGCTTCCGAGGTGTTCCATCGCATCATGGAACAGTTGATGGAGGGCATCGAAGGGGTACGCGTCTACGTAGACGACGTTATCATCTGGCCCACCACACCACAGGAGCACATCAGTCGTCTCCAGCGTGTCTTTGCACGGATAAGGGATCAGGGCCTGCGCCTCAACCGAGCCAAGTGCTCTTTTGGCCAGGCTGAGCTAACGTTTTGGGGGGACCACATCTCCCGGTCAGGTGTGCGGCTGGATGCCGACAATGTGGTAGCCATCGCAGCCATGCAGCAGCCGTCAGACAAGAAGGCAGTGCTGCGCTTTCTCGGGATGGTCAACTTCCTGGGGAAGTTCATTCCTAATCTTGCCTCGCACACGACTGCTCTTCGCCGCCTGGTCAAAAAGACAATGGAATTCCAGTGGTTGCCCGCACACCAGAGTGAATGGGAGGAGCTCAAGGTCAAGCTCACCACCGCCCCGGTACTGGCGTTTTTTGATACCACACGGGAAACAAAGATCTCAACTGACGCCAGCTAGTCCGGCATTGGGGCGGTACTCATGCAACGGGACAACACCGCATCATGGGCTACGGTCGCCTACGCATCGCGGGCCATGACCCTCACAGAACAGCGCTATGAGCAGATTGAGAAGGAGTGCCTAGGCCTGTTGACTGGCATCGACAAGTTTCACGACTATGTATATGGTTTTCCGCAGTTCACTGTGGAGACCGACCATCGCCCCCTGGTCGGCAACATTCAGAAGGACCTCAACGATATGACACCTCACCTCCAGCGCATTCTGCTCAAGCTCCGGAGGTACGACTTCCAAATTGTCTACACCCCAGGGAAGGATCTCATCATCGCAGATGCTCTGTCCAGGGCGGTGAACACACCGTCCGACAAGGAGGGGTTCATTTGGCGGTCGACGCATAAGTAGCCTTCACGTCGGCCAATCTGCCGGCCACTGATGCACGTCTGGCCCACATTCGCCGTGAGACTGCGGCTTCTACAGCATGTGATGCGCCACATGACGGAAGGGTGGCTCAAGGGGCAGTGCCCACAATTTTACAATGTCCGGGACGACTTGGCCATCATTGATGGTGTCCTCTTGAAGTTGGACCGGATTGTGATCCCACACAGCATGCACCGGCTTGACCTCGAACAACTGCACGAAGGCCATCTCGAAGTTGAAAAGTGCAGGCGGAGGGCCCGAGAGGCCGTGTACTGGCCTGGCATCAGCAACGACATCGCCAACATGGTGCTCAACTGCCCCACCTGCCAAAGGTTTCAGCCGGCGCAAGCCCCTGAGACCCTTCAGCCCCATGAGTTGGTAACGTCCCCCTGGGCGAAGGTGGGCGTGGACCTCTTTCATGCGCTCAGCAGGGACTACATCATTCTTATTGACTACTTCTCAAGTTATCCGGAGGTCATACGCCTGCACGACACAACATCATCAGCTGTCATCCGGGTATGCAAAGAAACCTTCGCTCGCCATGGCATTCCGCATACCGTCATGTCTGACAACGGGCCTTGCTTTGCGAGCCAAGGTTTGTCTTCCTTTGCCACTTCATACAACTTCACACATGTGACGTCCAGTCCCTTGCATCCCCAGTCGAATGGCAAGGTGGAAAAGGGCATCCACATTGTGAAGCGGCTCCTCTGCAAGGCTGCTGATGCCAGATCTGACTTCTGTTTAGTCCTGCTGACCTATCGCTTGGCCCCACAGTCCACGGGCCTCTCGCCAGCCCAGCTGTTGATGGGTCGCACCCTCAGGACCACTGTGCCGTCCATTCATGTTTCTGATCCCGACCATGCTCCAGTACTGCGAAGGATGCAACAACAGCATTCTCAGCAGAAGGTGGCACATGACGCTCGGGCGACTGATCTTCCTGCCCTGATGCCTGGAGACAACGTCCGCATACACCTACCGGAGGGTGGCTGGTCGGCAACCGCTGAGGTTCTCCGCCACGTGGCTCCCCGCTCATTCCTGATTCGTATGCCTGATGGCTCCATTCGCTGCCTTAATCGGCGGGCCCTTCGTCTGGTTCCACGCTCGCTACGAGATCATGCACCGGTGCCACGCCCTCCTGTTGTCCCTGATGTCAACTTCGTTGAGCTTCCTGCCACTCTGCATATTCCTCTCTCGCCCGTGGCCAGGCCATTCCTCAGCCGGTGGATCCTGACCCACCCTTGAGGAGGTCAACCCAAATTCGTCGCCCACCTGAGAGACTTGACTAATGAGCCAGTTAGCACATTGGACTCACTGAATTGTTTTACAGTACTGTTAACAAGCTTCTTTTCTTGTTGTTCATTGTTCCAGAAGTTTTCTCTCGTCATTTGTTGATTGCATTTGTTCTGTTATTGGTACAACCTCGTTGTTCTGTTGCACCTGACACCTTCCTCTGTATATAGTTTAGCCTCATGTACATGTTGTAAATATTGCACACACATACTCAGATGCACTCAGTACACTTTCTATTCATTAGCATGTCGGCACATATCCTTTGTGAAAGGCGGGGATGTCATGATATCCACATCAGCATATCATGGTGCAATCACACACACACTGATGGACAGGCAGTTGGACCAACCAGCACACACATAATATCGCAGCCAATCACCAGTGAGAGCACACGCACTATAAAACAGGGAACACCACAGTTCCCGCTCATTCTACCAGGAGATAACTCAGAGCACAGAGCTCACCGCACGCCACTCAGACATAGACCATGTGCTGAATGCCTCACTAAGATAGTGATAGGGCTGGGTCCACAGGTTAGCTGGTGAAGCACATACCCAAGCCAGCAATTACTTGTTATCGTTGTTTAGACAATAAAACAGAGTTGTACCATCTACAGCCGTGTTGGATCATTTGTGCATCAGAACAGCCAACACGACACCCCCCCCCACAAGCTTCGGGGTAACCCCCCCCCCCAGCACGGAAGTATCGGATGGCGCCCCTTCTCTCCCCCACCCCGTGCTTTCATCGGCACGCACCCATCTCCCCCCAAGGAAGGGGGTTACTCCCCTGGCAGTGCCTCCTGGAAGTGCACCATTCATTGCCCATCACAGTGCACCATTCATTGCCCATCTCAGTGCACCATTCATTGCCCATCTCAGTGCTCCTGGAACTACGTCCGACACTGACCTTGGCACTGCCCCCTGATACTGGCCCCTGGCATTACCACTGTGGACTGCCAGGGTGTTGGAGACAATGCCAGCCTTGGCCCTCAATGCCAGGGCCTCCAGGCACCTCTGCACCCCCAGCACGGTCATCATGAATGATTTTCGTTTTCACAAGCAGTAGCCATTCGCACTAGTGTGAAGTCACACCGCCAGCCTCGGACCATTTCACGGTGCCAGACGTTACACCCTAAAGCCATTTAATAATATTTAAATGCATTTAAATTCATGGATATCAGGTTCATGCCCTTTCTGGGTGTGAACCTGATCATGTCAATGGTAGAGGGTGGGTGGAGAAGATCTCAAAGCAAGATCTCGCTGGCGCAAATCCCATTATGACCACCCCCCCCGTGAGATTTAGCGCTGCCATGACGGGATTTACTCCTGCAGCTAACGGACTCAAAAAATCGTGTCCATTGTTTTCACTGTTTGTTGTCTTTCTAAAAGGGCGATGTATTCAGAGCTCGAAGAAAATCTAGAAGAATTTCTTACACGCAGCTGGTTATTAAATTAAATCACAGAAGGTTTTACTACAAATGACAGTTGAAACTGAGCTCATAACATTATTTAAAAGAGAACTGGAGCAGTTTTTGATGAATGTAGAAAGAAACAGGGTGGGGGCATGGAATTCAATTAGATAGTTCCACTAAAAGATTTAGAATTAACACATGAATAGATGGGTTTATTAGCCTTCTCCTGGACTGTAAATTCTATATAATTCTATAATTCAATAATGCTATGAACTAGCTAATAATGTATTGAACACCTGACAGCTGAAATTGCCATGAGAAATACACAAAAGAGGGCAACCAAAGATGGATAAACTGTATGCGTACAGGTATGGGAAAGCCTGGAGCAAGAGGGCGTCCAGCAGCGAAGAAAAGCTTTCCACAGTCCACAAATTTTACCATAGGACCGCTCGTGGATCACAGATATTTAGTTGGGAAAATTAGGCAAGGCTCATTTTCAGGTGCAGGGGACATGATACATGAATACCCCATGCCCAGTTGAGTCAGGCAGAACTGGAGGGGGGACAGGTATATCTGTAGCACCTGCATCCTCTGGGGGTGCTGCACAGTGAAAGAGGTCTTTACATCAGCATCGTCAAATATATCCAGGATAATGGTATGTTCCTGCCCTATCCTCCTGCTCACATCCTGACCCTCATTCTGCACTAAGGATAAGCACTGGAGCGAATACTTGAACAGTTGTAAGTGCTGTATCATTTTTAGATGGTTCATTTTCAATACAACTAAACAGTGATCAACATTTTTTGTAAACTTTATAGGTAAAGGATTGAGTCCAGATGATTGACTTCCTAATAGATCTTCAGCATGGTCCATCGTGTGACAATAATGGTCTGATGCTAACATCCAGCATGTCCATCTCAATAAAGTAATCAGACTCTCCCACTGATTTGTTACAATTAAAACCTCCAGGCCTATTGTCAGGCAGGTTCCAGCATAGGTCCCATGACTCTTTTCATTTAGCCTACATTTAAGAATACAGTCCCAAACCATGATAACTTTATCAATCAAACGATATAGTTCTAAAACATAATAATCATATAACCTTCACACTTGTAACAGTGAACCTGAGACTCCTCAGGCACTGCTTTGGCTTCAAAGCAGGAATATGAAACACTCTTAGAAAATTCATCTTTTATGGGGCCTTCTGTGGAAAGCTCTCCACCGCTTTCCTTTTCACAGAGCTTCTCTCTCAGCAGGCTCTGCTGCATTTGTTGGGTGTGTGACAAGCACTGCAAAGACAGTCTCTGTATCCTTTGCAAACTACAAGTGACAAAATTCTCTGGCCTCCATGAATGGATGCAAACGCTCACCAAAAGACCTCCAAAAACATTGCATTAGCAGAAGAAAATCAAAAGCATCTCACCTGCAGGGCAGCACAGCGGCACAGTGATTAGCACTGCTGCCTACGGTGCTGATAGTAATCAACTATTTCTGATAGTACTGATAGGTAGAAAGGCTATTTTTATATAAATATTAAGGCCCAGTTTTAATACCCATTTTAAAATGAGGATTTCAGCACTCATAACCTCAGTTCATGACAAAACACATAGCTTCAACAGAGGCACAAAAAGTCTGACACATGCATAAACTAATTGGAGATAAAAACAACGTTTTCACGAAGCAAGATGAAAAAGCTATTGTTCTAATAAACATATTTTCAAAGACAGTTTGACATCAAGAAATGAGCTGTACCAGTAAGCAGGTCAAGGCCAAGTAAGCACCATAGCAACATGAAGGCACCATTGTCCAGAATGTGGATAAAAGCAAAGTCAGCAGAAAACCAGTAGAAACCAGTCATGATAAAAGCACAGAATCGCATTCCATAACATACACAAATATTCAAACATGAAACATTCAGAACTTATGTTGCACATTAAGGATTGACAGTTAACCATCAAATCAAATGTATTTGATTCCCACCCAAACCAATTAGGACGACATAAAGGTATAGACAGATGGCTATAGACTGATAAAATTATCTTTAAACATGGTGGTCCATATGGCCATCTTTATCCAGGATCATCCTATACTTTGATCTAACTACTCGCTATCCTTATTTTCATATTTTCACTTTTCCACTCTAACTCTTGAAGTAAATGCAAGCTGTTTTGCCGTAAGCAAGAAACCATTTCTGTATTATTTTGAAAGTTAAATTGTTTATAAGTTACTTCTCTTTAAGTCCTTTTGCTAGCCGGACTTTATTGAGAATAGATTTAAGTTTCTCTCAATTGTAATCAAATAGAGGCAATAAAAAATTCTTGTTTGCACCCGAGAAGTTTAACTCCAATTTTTACTGAGTTTTAGTGTCACAAGACTTCACTAATTCCACATGGTAGATCTCATCAATTGCTGAGGTCCCAGGTTGGATCCCGGCCCTGGGTCACTGTCCGTGTGGAGTTTGCACGTTCTCCCCGTGTCTGTATGGGTTTCTCCCCCACATCCCGATGATGTGCAGGGTTGGTGGATTGGCCATGCTAAATTGCCCCTAAATTGGAAAGAGAATTTTAGGGCAGTGCATCAAATAAGCTGAAACGGTTGAATGACATCACTGTCTGACGTTTCCTTACATCTCGAATCGACGCACATCGCAACTGCGCTAGTGCCTTTCTCAGCCTAGAGTGAGCAGTGACTGTGCCAAGAGTGGTGGGAAGCATAGCGTGTGCAATTTCTATGCCTTTAGAACTTCTGCAGTGCTGGCCGCAATGGTTTTAGAGCCCAATTTGAGGGCCTTCCTGCCAGCTTTCACACCCTGGCCAAATGCCCATTTGGCTCCCCAGTGGGCAACAGTATGATGTGTGATGTAATAGCAAGTGGCGTTGTTATCAGAAAACCTAATGCCATAGCAATCCATAAATAAATGGAGTTTAGCCTTAAATTGAGACTTTTTTGTTCTTAGGCCTGCCCTTTTAGCCTGTGTGAAACATGTTCATACTGATTTAATGTGACAGGGACTTGTAAAAAAGAAAGAAACTCAGACATAAACTTGGAGCATAAATAGCAAAAATATCAAGGATTAATGATTGGGCATCTTCTGAATGTGCTATTGTCTGGTCTGTGATATTTAGTGTTCCAGGCCTTTTTCCCATAATGTCTGAGGAAATACGATGATTAGTCTTCTAGAGTAGTAAGGATGGCCCTTCTGCCAAGGTTATCCACAGGCAATTATTCTTATCAGAGCTGGAGCAGGTTGACTTTAAATCTCTTGTAAACAGATAGACAGAGAGGCTGTACTTCTGTCTCAAATGATAAGCCACTGCAAAGCTTCAAATAAATCATTCCTACTAACCTTCAGAGACCAGCCTTAAAGTAGGTTAGTGACTACTAACTTGAGAATTCAATGAGATTAAAAGGTACTATTCTATGTTGGTTCATTTAAACAGGAGGATCAAAACTATTGATCCCCAAAGCCAGCTTTCTTTAAAATTGAGTGTGAAGAAATTCAATTAATAATTTAATAATTTTGGATGGCAAAAAATACGGTAAGCACAAAATCTTTACTGAGATCCCCAAAAGGAAACAGAGAACAATTTAATGAAACATTTATTTGTAGTATAATTATTTATTTTTGTTCAGCTGTGTGCCTCGTGTATGAAAACGTATTGCCCTGGTCAGGAATCTCCAATCCAAGCCACAGAGAAATCTGCACTGTCAGATTAACATGAAGTATACACCCCATAGAAAAATATACCCCACTTACACAAGTTCCTGGAGCAATGGTGCAGGTTGACAAGAACCAAGGCTTAGAGGCCTCCCAGGATGTCAATGGGTTACACAATCAATCATTATAGTACTAGAATTGACAAAACGTCATAGAGCTGAAATGTTAACTCTGGCTCCCTCTGCTCAGATACTGCCATTCCTTAAAATACCTACCTACAGTGCAGAGGGAGGCCATTCGGCCCATTGAGTCTGCACCGACCCTCCAAAGGTGCAGACCATACAGGCTCACTCCCCCACCCTATCCTTGCAACACCATCTAACCTGCATATCTTTGGACACCAAGGAGCAGCTTAGCATGGCCAATTTACCTAACCTGCACATCTTTGGACTGTGGGAGGAAACCAGAGAAAACCCACGCAGACACGGGGAGAAAGTGCAAATTCCACACAGACAGTCACCCAAGGCCAGATTTGAAACGGGGTCACTGGCGCTGTGAGGCAGCAGTGCTAACCACTGTACCGCTCGCCTGCTGAGTATTCACAACATTTCTGTTTTTTAGATTTCCAGCCTCTGCAGTATTTTGCTGTTATATTATTGTAAAGTGCTCCTTCACAGGTATTGCTTAGTGGATCACATCTTGTGTGTCTCAATTTGCCAAATGGTAGGGAAGGATTTCCATATTCTGTGAGCTGCAAGGGTGAGAGCCAGGCACATGAAATGAAAATCACTTATTGTCACAAGTAGGCTTCAATGAAGTTACTGTGAAAAGCCCCTAGTCGCCACATTCCAGCACCTGTTCGGGGAGGCTGGTACGGGAATTGAACCGCACTGCTGGCCTGCCTTGGTCTGCTTTAAAAGCCAGCGATTTAGCCCAGTGAGCTAAACCAGCCCCTGACATCTTGACCTTCTAGGAAAACATTTGAGATCTTTGGAAGACGGGTTTGAAGTACCTTGTAAGTTATGTGACTGGTCAACCTGGCCATGTATCCAGACAACTGTAATACTTGTCTGAGGATATATCTTTCTGTAATTTCTGGAGCTCTTTAAATGGCTTGTAGATCAGTAATCTCCATTATGTAAATTACTCTGTGCATTCCACAGTTTCACCTGCAATCTTGCTGATGTAGAAGGAAGTCACTGTGTGATTGGACTTTGGCTTATTGTGGGCGGCACCGTAGCACAGTGGTTAGCACTGCTGCCTCACAGTGCCAGGGATCCGGGTACAATTCCGGCCTTGGGTGACTGTCTGTGTGAAGTTTGCACTTTCTCCCCAGGTCTGCGTGGGTTTCCTCTGGGTGCTCTTGTTTCCTCCCACAATCCAAAGATCTGCAGGTTAGGTGGATTTGGCCATGCTAAATTGTCCCTTCGTGTCCAAAGGTTAGGTGGGGTTACAGGGTTGTGGGAAATGGGCCTAGGTAAGGTGCTCTTTTGGAGGGTCGGTGCAGACTCGCTGGGCCGAAGGGCCTCCTTCTGCACTGTAGGGATTCTATGATTCTATATGTTACACTTCTGGTTGACTCAAGATCCCGGCTTCCTCCATAAAGGTTTCCTCAGGTGAGACTGTGGACCCGCGTGGAACAGTTTTCGGGCACGATTCAACAAAATAATTTCTAAGTGTCATTTTGGACGAGTTTGGAGGGGTGTTCCTCACCGCGTTGGCGAGATTGCGACCCGTATTCAACGGCACTTTGTTCCAGAAAGGAGCCACCATGAGCGTCTCGCCATTACTGGCTGTCTTGTCGTTTGATTCGCCTGGCGCCTCAGCATCTCGCCGCTAACAAGCGGGAGCTGCTTTCAAACACTCCTCAGCACTCACACCCAGTCAGCACACAACCATATCAACGTGCAGACCTGCTCCTCACCTTGGCAATGCCAACCTGGTCAGGTTTCTCGACGCTGTGGATGCGAGACGGGATATCCTGTTCTCCCGAGGGGGTCGGAGGCCCAGCAGCACGGTCAGCGATTGCACCCAGGGGGCAGTGATAGCGGCGTCCAATGTCAGAAGAAGACAAATGACCCCCACCAAGCTGCAAGGGTAAGTTACCACTTCTCTCCTGGCATCGGTTACGCCTGCCACCGCTCAAATTCCCAAACCCCCACAGACCACTGGCTGACACCTCGCACACTCCCCACACCGATCTTCGTGTTTGTTCTTCAGAACCCTCTGGCACCCACCAGCACAACCCCTTCATGACCAGGTGTGGTGCCCACATATGCCACCTGCTATAGACCCCCCCTGATCCATCATGTATGCGGTTTTAAATGCCTGCTCTTTTTCCCTGCAGGAGAAGATAGCCCATAATAAATGGGAAAGGGCCAAGGCGAGGGACGGAGTACCAGAGATCTAAATCCTCACCCTGTATGAGGAATGGGCCCTGGCGATCATGGGGATGACCGAGCAGAGAGCAGTCACTGACAGCAAGGTTGGCCTGCGTCACAGAGGTGAGGATCCACTTTACCCCTTCACCAAGATGAGCTGTCTCAAGTGAGTAGTTAATTTCAGACAAAATGATCCTTCCCTCTCACTGACCACATATCCATTGTCTCGCAGAATCTCCATCTGATGAGGCCGGGCCCCACCCTTGCGACGCAAGAGACCACCTCAGAGGAAAGCTCCGAGGAGACCACTGGTGAGGCATCACAGCTTTCACCCCCACCTTCCAAAAGCGCGGAGACACACAACTCGGTGGGCAACATTAGTGGACAGGCTTCTGGGGCACAATCTGGTGAGCATCACACAGTTGCTGGTGCACTTCAGGTGAAGGCAAGAACATCCAAGGGAGACAGCAGTCTGAGGTCTGCTAGATCCCAGGACTCAGCTGGGTCCCAGTGAGGTGCTGAGTCTCTGGACAAGGTTCTCCCAGAGCTGATACAGATGATAGGACACAGCCATGACATTCAGGAGGGGATGTTAGGTACATTGCAGCAATTTCATATCCAATTGGAGGAATCCCAAAGGCTTCGGTTGCAGGAGATTTTTCTGACCATGCGTGACCGAGGTCAACAGTGCTAGAGTAGCGAGACCGCAGTAGAAAACCTACAGCACAATGTCCGCATCTTGAGTGGTCATGTCCAAGGCATGGTTCAGCAAGTGACAGCCATGTGCTGAAGGCCTCAAAATCATAATCAGTTAAGGTAAAGTGTAAAAATGGCAGGAGATCCCAGACCCGTGATATGCTCCTCGTGCTCAACGTGGGAGTTCAGGGACGCGGCTGATGCCCCTGACTCCTTCATGTGCGGGAAGTATGTCCAGCTGCAGCTCCTGTTAGAGTGCATAATGGCTCTGGAGCTGCGGATGGACTCACTTTGGAGCATCCGCGATGCTGAGGAGGTCGTGGATAGCACTTTCAGTGAGTTGGTCACACCGCAGATTAGGGTTGGTGAGGGAGACAGGGAATGGGTGATCAAAAAGCAGAGAAAGAGCAGGAAGGCAGTGCACGTGTCCCGTGCGGTCATCTCCCTCCAAAACAGGTATACCATTTTGGATACTGTTGGGGGAGGTGACTCACCAGGAGAAGGCAATAGTAGCCAGGCTCATGGCACCATGGCTGGCTCTGCTGCACAGAAGGGCGGGAAAAAGACTGGCAGAGCTATAGTCAAAGGGGATTCAATCGTAAGGGGAGTAGACAGGCGTTTCTGTGGTCGAAAACAAGACTCCCGAATGGTATGTTGCCTCCCAGGTGCATGGGTCAGGGATGTCTCAGATCGGCTGCAGGACATACTGTAGGGGGAGGGCGAACAGCTAGTTGTCGTGGTGCATATAGGCACCAGCGATATAGGTAAAAAATGGGATGAGGTCCTACAATCAGAATTTAGGGAGTTAGGAGATAAGTTAAAAAGTAGGACCTCAAAGGTAGTAATCTCAGGATTGCTACCAGTGCCACGAGACAGTCAGAGTAGAAATTCAAGAATAGTCAGAATGACTACGTGGCTTGAGAGATGGTGCAGGAGGTAGAGGTTCAGATTTTGGGGACATTGGATCCGGTTCTGGGGGTGATGGGACCATTACAAATCGGATAGTCTACACCTGGGCAGGACTGGAACCAATGTCCTAGGGGATGCTTTTGCTAACACTGTTGGGGAGGTTTTAAACTAATGTGGCAGGGGGACAGGAAACAGATTAGGAAGTTAGAGGTCAGTAAAGAGGCAGCAACTAAAGCCAGTAAGGTACGAGATAATAAACTCAATGTGACTAAGCGGAAGAGTAGACAGGGAAGAGATGATGAACGCAAAGGGACAGGTGGTCTGAGGTGCATTTGTTTCAACGCGAGAAGTGTAGCAGGTAAGGCAGATGAATTTAGAGCTTGGATTAGTACCTGGGAATATGATGTTATTGGTATTACTGAGGCTTGGTTGAGGGAAGGGCAAGACTGGCAACTAAATATCCCAGGGTATAGATACTTCAGGAGGGATAGAGAGGTAGGTAAAAGGGGTGGAGGAGCTGGATTAATGTCAGAGATTATATCATAACTGATTAAGGAGGGCACAATGGAGGATTCGAGCACTGAGGCAATATGGGTAGAGCAAAGAAATAGGAAGGGTGCAGTAACATTGTTGGGACTTTACTACAGGCCTCCCAAAAGCGAGTATGAAGTAGAGGTACAAATATGTAGACAGATTATAGAAAAATGTAGGAGCAATAGGGTGGTCGTGATGGGAGATTTTAACTTCCCCAACATTGAATAGGACTCATGAAGTGTTGGAGGCATAGATGAAGCAGAATTTGTAAAGAGCATCCAGGAGAGTTTTTTTAGAGCAGTATGTAAATCATCCAACTTGGGAAGGGGCCATACTGGGCCTGCTTTTGGGGAATGATCCCGGCCAGGTGGTTGAAGTTTCAGTCGGTGATTACTTTGGGAATAGCGATCACAATTCCGTAAGTTTTAGAATACTCATGGACAAAGACGAGAGTGGTCCGAAAGGAAGAGTGCTAAATTGGGGAAAGGCCAAGTATAACAAAATTCGGCAGGAGCTAGGGAATGTGGATTGGAAGCAGCTTTTTAAGGGTAAATCCACATTTGAAAGTGGGAGTCTTTTAAGGAAAGGTTGATTAGAGTGCAGGACAGACATGTCCCTGTGGAAATGAGGGATATAAAGGGCAAGATTAGGGAACCATGGATGATGGGTAGAATTGTGAGACTAGCTAAGGTGAAAAAGGAAGCATACATAAGATCTAGGCGACTTAAAACTGATGAAGCGTTGGAGGAATATTGGGAAAGTAGGACAAATCTCAAACGTGCAATAAAGAGGGCTAAAAGGGGTCATGAAAGATCTTTGGCTAACAGGGTTAAGGAAAATCCCAAAGCCTTTAATTCGTATATAAGGAGCAAGAGGGTAACTAGAGAAAGGATTGGCCCACTCAAAGACAAAAGAGGGAATTTATGTGTGGAGTCAGAGGAAATGGGTGAGATTCTTAATGAGTACTTTGCATCGGTATTCACCAAGGAGAGGGACATGACGGATGTTGAGGCTAGGGATGGATGTTTAAATACTCTAGGTCAAGTCGGCATAAGGAAGGGGGAAGTTTTGGGTATTCTAAAAGGCATTAAGGTGGACAAGTCCCCAGGTCCGGATAGGATCTATCCCAGGTTACTGAGGGAAGCGAGGGACGAAATAGCTGGGGCCTTAACAGATATCTTTGCAGCATCCTTGAGCATGGGTGAGGTCCCGGAAGATTGGAGAATTGCTAATGTTGTCCCTTTGTTTAAGAAGGGTAGCAGGGATAATCCAGGGAAATATAGACCTGTGAGCTTGACGTCAGTGGTAGGCAAACTGTTGGAGAAGATACTGAGGGATAGGATCTATTCACATTTGGAAGAAAATAGACTTATCAGTGATAGGCAGCATGGTTTTGTGCAGGGAAGGTCATGTCTTACAAACCTAATAGAATTCTTTGAGGAAGTGACAAAGTTAATTGATGAGGGAAGGGCTGTAGATGTCATAATACATGGACTTCAGTAAGGCGTTTGATAAAGTTTCCCTTGGCAGGGTGATGGAAAAAGTGAAGTCATATGGGGTTCAAGGTGTACTAGCTAGATGGATAAAGAACTGGCTGGGCAACAGGAGACAGAGAGTAGTGGTGGAAGGGAGTGTCTCAAAATGGAGAACGGTGACAAGTGGTGTTCCACAGGGATCCGTGCTCGGACCACTGTTGTTTGTGATATACATAAATGATCTGGACAAAGGTATAGGTGGTCTGATTAGCAAGTTTGCAGATGATACTAGGATTGGTGGAGTTGCAGATAGCGAGGAGGACTGTCAGAGAATACAGCAAAATATAGATAGATTGGAGAGTTGGGCAGAGAAATGGCAGATGGAGTTCAATCCAGGCAAATGCGAGGTGATGCATTTTGGAAAATCTAATTCAAGAGCGGACTATACGGTCAATGGAAGAGTCCTGGGGAAATTTGATGTACAGAGAGATCTGGGATTTCAGGTCCACTGTACCCTGAAGGTGGCAACGCAGGTTGATAGAGTGGTCAAAAAGGCATACAGCATACTTGCCTTCATCGGGCGGGGTATTGAGTACAAGAGTCGGCAGGTGATGTTACAGTTGTATAGGACTTTGGTTAGGCCACATTTGGAATACTGCGGCAGTTCTGGTCGCCACATTACCAGAAGGATGAGGCTGCTTTAGAGAGGGTGCAGAGGAGGTTCACCAGGATGTTGCCTGGTATGGAGGGTGCTAGCTATGAAGAAAGGTTGAGTAGATTAGGATTGTTTTTGTTGGAAAGACGGAGGTTGAGGGGGGACCTGATTGAGGTCTACAAAATTATGAGAGGTATGGACAGGGTGGATAGCAACAAGCTTTTTCCAAGCGTGTGGGTGTCAATTATAAGGGGTCACGATTTCATGGTGAGAGAGGCAAAGTTTAAGGGAGACGTGCGTGGAAAGTTTGTTACGCAGAGGGTGGTGGGTGCCTGGAACGCTTTGCCAGCGGAGGTGGTAGAGGCGGGCACAATAGCATCATTTAAGATGCATCTAGACAGATATATGAACGGGCGGGGAACAGAGGGAAGTAGACCCTTGGAAAATAGAAGAAAGGTTTAGATAAAGGATCTGGGTCGGCGCAGGCTGGAAGGGCCAAAGGGCCTGTTCCTGTGCTGTAATTTTCTTTGTTTGTTGTTCTTTGTTCTATATCCCAGTCACTGAGGGATGTGTCCCAGACACAGGTGGACATTGTCGCGGCACTCCAGAGCATGGCCCAGTCACAGAGGAGCATCGCTGAGGGCGTCGACGCATGGTGCAGACAATGGGGAGCCAACAGGGCTGGCAGAGCTAGATGGCTCAGAGGCCTCTGGAGCACACTCCAGCTGTCCCTCCATCGCATGGAGACCCCCAGGCCCTACAGGCACCGTCAGGGAGGAGGAAACACTGGAAGCCAACCCAGAGCCTTCCCCCAGGAGCCAATGGCAGTCTCCAGTTCTCCCAAATCCCCCCCTCCTGACACCAACACATCTGAACGGCAGCAGGCAAAACAGGGTAGCACGGTGATGCCACTGACACCATAGATCGGTCAGGGCCCTCCAGCTCCAGACCCTCTGGTGGACATCCGCCAAGGGCGTCAAAGGCACAGTGTGTGGTAAGCAGCAGACTGCCTCCACCTCCGATGTGCATCCTGGGGACACACCTAAACGTAGCAGTAGATCACGAAAGGTCAAGACGATTGAGAGGACTGAGTGGGCAAAGGGGGAGGGGCTCACTATCTGTAGCTAGGGGAATGCAAATGTTAAATGTTCACAATTAAAACCTGTTGCACCTGATACATGTGAAGCCTCTGTCACGTTCATCATCACATCGGGCCTCCCTGCACTCCTGCACACTGTTGTCCTCTGCTCCCCCCAACCCATGGGCACAGTGGTTCAAGATTAAACGCCCCCGATGCAGACCCTGTTTGGTGGATGTGTGTGAGCACGCTGTCAGCAGAAAGACAGGAGTCAGACTTTGGCATAAACTGAGGAACACCAGAGATTTCCTCATAGCGAATTATCATCACCCTCCTGCCTTCTACATTGACCCAATGACAGTGGTGACACCAGACCAATCACCCTGGACTGATGTTACACAAACCCTTAGAGGAAGGGTGGTGGTGTGCGGGGAGGGGGTGGTGTGCTTGGAAAAGGGCAATTGGAGAGAGGGGAATTGGGGGGTTTAAGGGTGGCATTGGGGGTGGGTGGTTTACGAATAGGTGGGAGAGGGGGAGAAGGAGCAAAATGGGGAGTGCTTTGGGGGAAAAGGAGGGCAATGGAGGGATTGGGGAGAAGGAGAGAAATGGGGGAGGAGGGATGATGGAGGGGAAGAAGGGAAATGGGGGGATTGGGGATAGAGGGGAGGGGGAATTGGGGAGGAAGGAGGGAAATTGAGGGGAGGGGTTGTGCTGATGGACATAGCCCTGTCCTATATGAACCAAATGTGGATGAGGGCCTTTCTAGTCGGCCTTGCCGCTGCCTGTCCACCAACCTCCAGCACCTCCTGCAGCTCCTCCGTGGTACCATGTCCGAGAGCACATAGAAACATATTAAATAGGAGCAGGATGAGGCTTTTCAGCCCTTCAAGCCTGCTCCATTATTCATTATGATCATGGCTGATTATCCAACTCAATAGCCTCAGCCTGCTTTACTTCCTTATCCTTTGATCCCTTTCGCCCTCAGTTCTATATCTAAACGCTTCTTGAAAACATACACGGCGGGATTCTCCATCCCGCCACCCCCGTTTTCTGGCGCGCCGCGTCCCTGCCAGCAGTGAATTCTCCTTTCCCGCAGACAGACAATGGGGTTTCCCATTGTGGGCCACCCCACACCATTGGGAAACGCGAGTGTGGGTGCGCTGTCGGCAGGCCGGAGAATACCGCCGATGGAGAATCCCACTGACAATTTTGTGGCCTCAAGGCGACGTGCCATGGGTACCGCACTGTCTCCTTGTTGAGACAAAGCCTCCTGCAGCACTTGCTTTCCGTCATCTCATCGAAATGATGCCTGTACACCTTGGGCCGTCACTGGCCTCCCCTCTGGGTTCCTCCTCAGCCTGATCAGCCGGGTCTTCAGGGTGTGCGGTGCCTCCCTGCACATGGCGTGCCGCCTCTAGCCTGAATCATTACTGCTGCCACCATCTCCGGCATCTGCCTGCTTTGGCTGGCACCAGAAATGCAAGGGATGCCTCTGCGGGATCCACATCAGCAAAGATCTTTTAATCTGGAAGTCATTGGAGGAGAGAGACTGATAATCAGTTCGAGCTCCCATCCCGGGACCCTAAACCTCTGCCGAGAACATTCGGGAGTCCCATGAGGGAGACCGTGCTCCGGTGCCCTCTCCTGATCCACACACTTACCCTTTGGTCACAAGAGGATCCCCAATGGAGAAGCCCAGGTCTTTAGTGTTTGATTGTTGCCAGGTGCGTCTAAGGTGTTGATGCTTCTGGAGTTCAGGCTTCAAAGTTTCCTTGCGATGTTCTGCACTAATCATCCTCTGAGGCATGGCACCTGTACCCTGGGGTAGGCACTTGAGAGTTGAGAATATTGTGTTTATTAAACGGTCAACAGTAACAAAGATGCGAAAATCAACAATGTAACATTCCACATGTCACACTGACCATTAAACAACAAGGAAACATCACTGTTCCATATTGGTACCAAAACAAAACTATATCAGCTCTTTTTCACACAAAAAAACAAACACACGGTATCACCCCTCGCAGGTTCCTTAACAGAAACGGAGGAGAAGCCAGAGAATGTGTTATCATGTCCAGAACTTTGTCATAGAAATGATCTGGCCTTCAATGTGTGGCTTGTTCCACGTATCAGTGCCATTCTCCATCCAGGAGCCGCAGCTGTGCAGGCCCCCCCACACGGCCCAATCTCACCGGAACCAAATACTGCCATCCACATATTCCACTGCTGCTCTAGGTGAACATCCTTGATTTCCAGCTTGTTTAACCTGCGGAGACGTGCCAGTTACATGCAGCACTCACCACACCAGCATCAAAAGCATCAGCAATCTGCGAAAGCATTTCTTCAACGGTGTTAGCAGGTGGCCCATTTGGAACAATGTGGCGCACCCGGTCCCACAGCGTCTTTTTCCTTCAAACCGGATTGCCTTCTGGATTCATACGTCTCCCTGAACCGAGTGTTCCAGGACCCAGGTATCTTAGAAAGGATTGTCCTTCTTTACGGCTACAGAAAAGGAAGGAAACAGCAACAGCAGCCTCCAGGCATCTGCAGCCACTAGCAGGAGCAAGCAGCAAACGCAACCTGCAGCTGTGGAGTGCTCTCACAACTATCAAGGTGAATTCAACATATGCGATAGCCTTCAGCTGTGCAGTTAGAGGCTGTTCACAGTCAAAGGGAGAGAAATTGAATTTCAGCACTTAAGGCACAGCAAGGTTATGCCCTGGAACTGTTTAGTAGGACAGACAGGCTGAAGCTGCAGCTTGACCCTTATGTGGATCTCCACAATATTTAAAGATGGCTTGAAGGCCTCATAGACGCAAAAGCCCTCACTGCCGCCCCGCCACACACCCCCTGCCCAGGGGCGAGCCCTGACCTGGAACGCTTCAGCCCCCCGACCAAGCCCAACCCCACTGCCACCCTCACCCCCCCCCCCCCCCACCCACCCCCCAAACAGTGGGGCGTCAGCTCCAGTGCCATTGAGCTGCATGCCGGAGAATGGAAATGGCTACCCACCTCCTAACTTCTCCTCAGTTGTCATTGCGCCGGCTTCACGCTTTTAAAAAGAAGTACTAAACGACCCCCGCGTGACTTCTTGCCGGGGAGTCGGTTAATTCTCGGGAGGGTGCTGCATTCAACTTCAATCTCGCGAATGAGATTGAAATAAATACAAATTAGAGTTAATGAAATGCCCGCCATTTTTTGGAGTGATCCAGAACTTGCCATCGGGAGCGGGCCGGGTGAATTGCAAACTGGTCCATGCCCGGCTCGAATCTCGATTTTGCCCTTTCCCGCTATTTAACCGACATGCCCAGATCTGCGCCGGGCATAACCCGGAGGTTGAATCGCGCCCTTCATACCTGGGATCAAAGATCAAGAAGTCACTTCAAATCACTCCAGAAATTACGTGGGCAAGGACCTGCAAGCTTATGTAAAGTTAAGTGGAGAAATCGCTTTCCATAGGGCAGAAAGGTCCGATATGTTCCTAAGATGAAGAGTCCCAAATAGTTAAGCAAGGCCAAGTGGAGCAGGCACAGTTAGTTTGGGCCTCCCTTTGTCCTCACACTTGCAGCCCCCCTGCTTCCCTAGCAGGACACCCTCTTGGAAACCCTCTTCCTCACAACGTACATGTGCCAGCAGGTGGCAGCAAGTGGGTCGTTGACATACCAATGAGTTCAAATAACCCAGGTTTAAATTCGGCAGCGACGGATGAGTTTGTAAACCACCGTGCTATCCACCTGCACAGAATTAAAATCAAAGCCACTGTCCCCCAACATATTTGTAACAAAAAGCAGATTTTAATCGCTGACGAGAAATAAAATCACCACAGTCCCAGCTGACCATAGACTGCTTTCCCCTTTGAGGGGGGAGAGCTGACTGGTGGTGATTTAACCTGAGGATCACCACACCTCAGGCGAGGCGCAAGCTTGAGAAGGCGGGGCCTTCGTGAATAACCTCAGCCGGTACAGGAATTGAACCCATGCTGTTGGCCTTGCTCTGGATCACAAACCAGCTGTCCAGCCCGCTGATCTAAACCAGCAACAGCCAACTAAACACATTTTCTAAAAATATGGCATATACCTTCACCACCATTTAATATTAAATTAATTATGTTAATGATTCTGGACAAAAGAAATGTCCATGTTCAGGGAAGTCTTTCAATGATAACATGAAGAGTAATTTATGAACATACGAATTAGGAGCAGGAGTCGAGCCCTTCGAGCCAGACCCGCCATTCAATGGGATCATGGCTGATCAGACTGTAACCTCAACCCCACATTCCTGCCTACCCCTGATAATCTTTCACCCTGCTTGTTAATCCAGAATCGCTCATGTCCGGTCTTAAAAATATTCAAAAACTCTCCTTCCACAGTCTTTTGAGGAAGAACGTTCCAAAGACTCTTGCCCCCCTGAGAAAAAAACATTTCTCCTCATCTCAGTCTGATATGAGTGACCCCTTATTTTAACCCCTGGTTCTAGATTCTCCTGCAAGAGGAAACATCCTCTCCACATCCACCCTGTCAAGACCCCTCAGGATCTTAAAGATTTTAAGTTCCCTCTTATAATAATAATCTTTATTGTCACAAGTAGGCTTATATTAACACTGCACTGATATTATTGTGAAAAGCCCCTAGTCTCCACATCCCGGTGCCTGTTCAGGTACACAGAGGGAGAATTCAGAATGTCCAAATTACCTAACAGCACGTCTTTTGGGGCTTGGGGGAGGAAACCGGAGCACCCAGAGGAAAGCCAAGCAGACACAGGGAGAATGTGCAGACTCCACACAGCGACCCAAGCCATGAATTGAACCTGGGACCCTCGCACTGTTAAGCAATAGCACTAACTACTGGGCTACCATGCCACTTACTCAAACTCCAGTGAATACAAACTTAACCTGTCCAACCCTACCTCATAAGACAACCCGCCCATTACTGGCAATAGTCTAGTAACCAATTTCTACTCAAAAAGAATCCTTGTGTCATTACATGAAGTTTTGCAAAGCGACTATGAGATTCTCTGACAAGTGCCAACGAAGCGAATGACAGTAACCTGGAGGAATAAATCCAACGGCAGGAG
Source organism: Scyliorhinus torazame (assembly GCF_047496885.1). Taxonomy (NCBI): domain Eukaryota; kingdom Metazoa; phylum Chordata; class Chondrichthyes; order Carcharhiniformes; family Scyliorhinidae; genus Scyliorhinus; species Scyliorhinus torazame. The sequence goes on along the minus strand of NC_092714.1, from coordinate 235,510,424 downwards.
ATCACCTTGCTCAATTATACGGCTGGTCAGCATGGAGTTAATTTTTACTTTCTAACTTGTAATTGTTTTTTCCCTCGGAAACTCTGAAACAACATCCTGACACTATTCACATTACAGGGCACAGATGGGAAAAGAGCTTTCCTTGTGAAAATGGTTGGAGTGGGCCATCTGCTGGAGGAAGTGATTTTTCACACAGAGAGGAAACTGGTCTTACATTAAGCGAAGGTCAAGAACTTGCGAAAGGTAAAGGGAAGATATGTTCTAAATTCACGGAGAAAGATTTGCCCACCAAAACTTGCCTTCGAACTGAGCAATGAGAACAGACAAATTATTACGATTTGTCACAGGTACCTGTAGTGACGAAATATTAGCATCACACCATCATTATGCAGTGACATTTGAGCTAACAGTGGTCAGTTAATAATGTGTATCCTATCCCTGCCAATTTGTGACGCTGTTAAAGGTTTCTCATCCTGGCTGAACAGATTCTTCGACACAGTTAACATACCCAGGCCAGCTTGCTGGCCAATTTTAGCTTCAAACTCCACAGGACTGAAAAGCTGATTTCAACTGTTGACGAGAAGCCAGCAGGGTAGCGTAGCAAATCATTTCACGGGAATGCAAGTCAGCAGATTTGAACTTCTGGGCCTCGGTTGAAAGCTGCCGAATTTTGCGGGATCATTTCCAGTGGAAAACAGCAGCTGGCCAGAGGGGAAGCATGAAAACTACGCAGCCCAGAGGCTACGCGTAAATTCAAGAGGCAGGTGTTGCGGGGGTCTCGCAGTTGGTGGAGGGAAGAATGGACAACAGAAGCCTGGATATTCTTGTGGGGTTAGGGCCTTGGGAAAACCTCACATGGTCAGAAACACAGTGGTTAGCACTGTTGCTTCACAGCTCCAGGGTCCCAGGTTCGATTCCCGGCTTGGGTCACTGTCTGTGCAGAATCTGCACGTTCCCCCCGTGTCTGTGTGGGTTTCCTCCGGATGCTCCGGTTTCATTGCACAAGTCCCGAAAGACATGCTGTTAGGTGAATTGGACATTCTGAATTCTCCGTGTACCCGAACAGGTGCCGGAGTATGGCGACTAGGAGCTTTTCACAGTAACTTCATTGCAGTGTGTCATGATATGCAAACATGCAACCAATGAACACTCAGAATAGGACACAACCAATGGGCAGTCAGGACACTCAGAGGTGGCATCACCACAAGGGGGCATGACATAAACACTATAAAAGGGATGAGGCACTCACACCCTGCCTCTTTCCACAGAGACATCTAGAGAGGTAGACAGATTTGATCAGCAGCATAACACCCCAGTACATGGCTGAGAGCAAGCTGGTACAGTTAGACTGAGTTACTACAGTTAGATTAGCAGAGAGTCAAACGCATTTGAGAACTGTGTTAATAGTTCAATAAACACGTTGAAATCATTTCAGAGTCTGGAGCATCCGATAGTTAAGACTGCATCAAGTAGCAGCCTGTGTTATCCGAAGCAGCATAACATAACACAGTGTTAATATAAGCCTAATTGTGACAATAAAGATTATTATTATTAACAAGTTAAACTTCCATTGGGGGTTCATAGTGCCTCTTCTGTTGTCAAATCTAGTGGCGTTAAAATTGCAGGCCGATGTATGGAGATAATCCATTTTAATACTGCCTCTCCTTTGCTGCAAATGGGGGGAGAGATAAAACTGCTCATTTTAGTTAATGAATATGGCGCGGTGGTGTTCCGATGAGCCATGTATCATGTTTACTGACGATGCTGACTGCTTATTTCTGCTCTGCAATCAGGGCAAAAAATGAAGTGTGAAGACGAGGCATATCTCACAAAAGAGGAGGGAAAATCGGTGGATCAGCAACAGTGAGTAACTTTCCTGCACTTCCTTGTCATCCGCTCAAGTGTGACATTGGAAGGCGTTTGGCGGAGAGAGTTTTCCCTTGTTATCTCAGCCAATGAGAAAAGTGGGAAGACAAAAGACAATCCACTCATTGCCTCACGGTTTCTTCCAACATTGGGATGAAGCTGCAAATTTACATGCTGTTAATCTACATGGAAACTTCAGCATGCACTTGGCCTGTAATGGACCTGAGGACATATCTATTTACAATAATTAAAGCCTGTGCCTGCCATAATATACACCAGTATATCATGGTGCAGACACACACTGATGGACACACAGTGGGACCAATCAACACACACAACACCACAGCCAACCACCAGTGAGAGCATACGCACTATAAAGACAGGGGGCATCAGAGTTCCCGCTCATTCGAGTTGCAGCTAGCTAGGAGGACAGAGCTCACAGCCTGCAACACAGACATTCACCATGTGCTGAGTGCATCGACTGGTTAGGACAAGGCAAAGGTCTTTAGTTAAAGCTAGTATCGTATTAACCCACAGTGTAAGTAAGTTTAAACAGGTAAAAATTCAATAAAATAGTGGTGCACTACTTCAAGTGTTGGTGACCTGCATGTGATCCAGAACACCCAACACATCATGATACCAGGAGTGGTGGGATACTAGCACTTCTTAGACCTACCTGCAAGTGATCTGCCTTCCGTCAGCATTCCGTCATCCTGCGACATGGACAACATCAGCCCGCTGCTGCCGCTCCGCATCACCGGCAACCTCGGGGCCAACTGGAAGATTTTCAAACAGCGCTTCCAGCTCTTCCTCGAAGCCACGGACAGGGAGGGCGCCTCGGACACCAGAAAGATTGCTCTTCTCCTCTCCACGGCCGGGGACCATGCCATCCACATTTTCAACTCTCTCACCTTTGCAGATGATGAAGACATGACAAAGTTCAAGACGGTCCTCCTCAAGTTTGACACTCACTGCAGCGTAGAGGTGAATGAAAGTTTTGAACGCTACGTGTTCCAGCAGCGTTTGCAGGGTAAGGATGAACCTTTCCAATCCTTTCTTACGCACCTCCGCATCCTTGCACAATCTTGCAGCTACGGGCCCACCTCCGACTCCATGATACGCGACCAGATCATTTTCAGTCTTCAGTCGGACCCCCTACGTCAGCAGCTCCTTAAAGTAAAGCAACTCACCCGAGCGACCGCCATCGAGACCTGTGTCTTACATGAAAACGCCACGAGTCGGTATTCCCATATACAAGCGGCTGAAACGGCGCGGCAAGGTCCCCACGAGGTGGAACGGGTCCAAGTGATGGAGCACATCCAGGGCCTCAGCCTGGATGAGGGCGGCCATTTTGCACGCTTTTCACGGACTCCCGCGCTTGTCCGCACCAAACGAGGGGACGGCGATGTTGAGGAACGTAATGCGCAGACGCACACCACATACGACCGCACCGTGCATGCGCGGTGGTGCAGCGAACGTGCTGACGTCACAACATGCGGCAACTGTGGCTCCGCCCATTTAAAGCGGCAATACCCCGCAAAATCTCGACAATGCCTACGATGTGGAAGACTTGGCCACTATGCTGCCTGCTGTCGAGCAGCTCAGCCTGCCAACTCATATCGCTTCAGCCAGCCTCGCAGGAATGTTCGGGCAATCCAACCCAAGGTCATCGAGTCCGATGCTGACCTCCCACACAGCAGTGACACAAAGGACCCGAAGGCGCCTTTTCGAGTCAGTGTCATAACAATAAACAGGCTGTCCCCGAAGCAAAGACAGCAGCTGCTGTCGGTATACAGCATCGATCCAGGCGATGAGTGGTGTGCCACCCTGACGGTCAACTAGAATTCGTCGCCCACCTCAGAGACTTAATTTGTGAACTTTGTGGACTTATGGACTTTCTGAATTGTTCTGTTCTTCCGTTTAATCGTTCAAGTGGTTTGTATATAGTGTTCATATCGTTATTCTTGTGATACACTGTTTTTCTGCACCAGGCACCTTCTCATGTAAATAGTTTAGTTTTTATGTACATAGTCCTGTAAATATTTCGCACACACATAGTCAGGAACATTCACCATACACTATTTATTGCCACGCAGGTACATTTTTTATAAAAGGGGGGATTTCATAATATACACCAGTATATCATGGTGTAGACACACATTGATGGACACACAGTGGGACCAATCAACACACACAACACTGCAGCCAACCACCAGCGAGAGCACACGCACTATAAAGACAGGGGGCATCAGAGTTCCCGCTCATTCGAGTTGCAGCTAGCTAGGAGGACAGAGCTCACAGACTGCAACACAGACATTCACCATGTGCTGAGTGCATCGACTAGTTAGGACAAGGCAAAGGTCTTTAGTTAAAGCTAGTATCGTATTAACCCACAGTCTAAGTAAGTTTAAACAGGTAATGATTCATTAAAATAGTGTTGCACTATTTCAAGTGTTGGTGACCTGTATATGATCCAGAACACCTAACACATCAGTGCCTTGTAACTGTCTGACCAATTACACATGCAGGCACGTTGGCAGTCTAATAATACAATGCAGGTATAACAAGCAACTTGTTCTAATATACTACTGTGTTCTTATAAAGAGGGGGCTTTCCACTACCAGCTTTAAACAAATTATGGTGGAGAAGTTGTTGGGAACCTTTTCCAGTGATTTAGCAATTTGAAATTTTAAACTCGTGTTCTGCACAAATTCCCGAAAACAATAACTAAATGTCTCAAGGTGCTTCACAGGGATGTTGCCAAACAAAATTAAATATTAAGTCAAGTTCAAACATGAAAAGGTTGCTCATCACTTTGAGGTCAGACTTCTGTCCTTAACTTTAAAAAATGACTTTTTACTCAACAGAAACTTATTGATTGTGACAGGAAAATAAAGGTACTTTTAAGGGATTGTACTGGTAAACATTAGAAATATGGTATAGTTTTAAGTGGGTTTAATTTACTGTTCCTGTGCCTGGAAGGGTAAGACTTGGAGTTAAATTCATGCTGGACAATGGTGTTTGCAATTGTGGGGGTTGTTTAAGTTCCAACTGTCTTTCTATTGTGCTGAGAGAGGGCTTTACCATGAAGAATAAATAGTAGTAGCAGCTTTGCTTAGCAACAGGAGGCTGCCTTCCTTTGTTCTTGGTTTTAACTGGAAGCCAGAGCAGTTGGAGACAGGGGGTGGGGGTAATTCAAGGAAGAGTAGACAAAGCGTCCTGAGATAAACAAACAATTGCATTAACTAGATTTAAAGTTGGACAGCAGACTTCAGAAGTAGATGGAACATTTGATACCATTTTAATGCAATTTGGGAATCGCAAATTAAAGCAATTGTGAGCAGTTGAGACAAATAAATCTTAAAGGAGTTGGTATAAAATCCTGGAATGGATTCGCTGTTAAAAGTGAAGTGTAATTTTAAAAACCTGGTCTGGGGTTCAGAGTGCATACTGACAATACGGCACAGTTGCTGGGAGATGTCAAGTTCCCTCCAGGCCTCTCCCTCCCCTGCCCCATTTGTTTGCCAGCCCTTCCGCACCCCCCCCAGCCCATTCCCAAAAGGTCCATAAAAATCTAACCCATACAGGTCCAAAGATGGGCAGATTAGGTGGATTGGCCTTGCTAAATTGACCCTTATTGTCCAGGGAGGTGCAGGTTAGATTATGGGGTTACAGGGTGATGCACAATCAATTACTCGTGAGACAAGGAGAGTCATACTAATCGGCTTTAATCAGCTAGAACTGTACCCAGCAGCTTCGATACAGAAAGTGAAGGCTGCTGGGATGGCATTGGTTCTTATACCCCGCCTCTCAGGGCGGAGCTATGTGCATTAGCCAAAGGTAGACTCCTAGGTCTAGCCAATGGGCATCCACCTCTCAGGTACTGCAATACCTGGTATTACCACATTCACCCCCTGTTAAAAAAAGGACCCGGTGGGGTGATGGCCAGTGTTACTGTCGCCTTTTGCATTGTAGGACCAGGTATTGCAGGTACCGTGATGTCGAGGGTAACAGAGAAAGTTTTTATTGTTTTATGGTGCAGCAATCAGACGATCGGGTGGCCTGGTCGTCCTTCTGGAGCGCCTGGGCTTCAGTGATGATCCTGGTGTAGGCCCCGGTGGTTGTGGCTCCGGGAACGTGGTGTCTTCCTCTCTGGCAGCTTCGTCACCCCTAGGCGGCGCTGTTGGGGCGAAAAGTGGGCGGGGGAGGGGCGCCTGTAGGGGGCGTCGGTGCCTGTTCGGCGCTGAGTAGGGGCGGCGGCAGTACTGACCCTCCGGTCAGGTGCTGCGGGGAGGGTGGGGGTGGGGGCAATGGTGCGGGTGCGCGTGGGGCTCCGGCGGGCGCCAGGTCCCGAAGGGAGATCGTGTCTTGGCGGCCGTCAGGGAACGCTACGTAGGCGTACTGGGGGTTGGCATGCAGCAGGTGGACCCTCTCGACCAACGGGTCCGACTTGTGCGCCATCACATGTTTCCGCATCAGGTCAGGTCCGGGTGTTGCTAGCCAGGTTGGGAGCGAGGTCCCGGAGGAGGACTTCCTGGGGAAGACAAGGAGACGTTTGTGAGGTGTCTGGTTTGTGGTAGTACAGAGCAGCGACCAAATGGAGAGAAGGGCCACTGGGAGGACTTCTTGCCAGCGGGAGACTGGGAGATTCCTGGATCGAAGGGCCAGCAGGACGGTCTTCCAGACCGTTCCGTTCTCAATCTCTACGTGCCCATTTCCCCGGGGGTTGTAACTGGTCGTCCTGCTGGAGGCGATGCCTTTGCTGAGCAGGAATTGACGCAGTTCGTCGCTCATGAAGGAGGATCCCCTATCACTGTGTATGTTCGCAGGGAAATCGAACAGTGTAAAGATACCCTGGAGGGCCTTGATGACGGTGGTTGTGGTCATGTCTGGGCAGGGGATGGCGAATGGGAACCGGGAATATTCGTCAATCACGTTAAGGAAGTACGTGTTGCGGTCGGTGGAGGGGAGGGGGCCTTTGAAATCCATGCTGAGGCGTTCAAAGGGACAGGAAGCCTTTATCAGGTGCGCCCTCTCTGGCCGGTCTAAGTGCGGTTTGCACTCCGCGCAGATTTGGCAGTCCCTGGTGACGGTCCTGACCTCCTCTATGGAGTAGGGCAGGTTGCGGGTCTTGATAAAATGGAAAAAGCGAGTGACCCCCGGGTGGCAGAGGTCCTCGTGGAGGGATCGGAGCTGGTCCACTTGTGCTGTGGCACAAGTGCCGCGGGACAGGCCATCAGGAGGCTCATTTAGCTTCTCCGGACGGTACAAGATCTCGTAATTGAAGGTGGAGAGTTCTATCCTCCACCGCAAGATCTTTCGTTCTTAATCTTGCTACGCTGTGCATTGTTGACCATGAACGCCACCGACAGTTGGTCCGTGCGGAGAGTGAATCTTCTGCCAGCCAGGTAATGCCTCCAGTGCCGCACAGCTTCTACTATGGCCTGGGTCTCCTTTTCGACCGAGGAGTGGCGAATTTCGGAAGCATGGTGAGTGCGGGAGAAGAAAGCCACGGTCCTGCCCGCTTGGTTGAGGGTGGCCGCCAGAGCTACGTCGGACGCGTCGCTCTCGACCTGGAAGGGGAGGGACTCGTCGATGGCACGCATCGTGGCGTTTGCAATGTCCGCTTTGGTGCATCAGAAGGCCTGGCGGGCCTCCGTCGACAGGGGGAAGGTTGTGTACTGGATCAGGGGTCGAGACTTGTCTGCGTAATTAGGGACCCATTGTGCATAATAGCTAAAGAAGCCAAGGCAGCGCTTTAGGGCCTTGGGGCAGTGAGGGAGGGGGAACTCCATGAGGGGGCGCATGCGTTCAGGGTCGGGCCTATGACTCCATTTCGCACTACGTAGCCTAGGATGGCTAGACGGTCGGTGCTAAACACGCACTTCTCCTTATTGTAGGGCAGATTAAGGAGGTTCGCGGTCTGGGGAAATTTTCGGAGGTTGGTATCGTGGTCCTGCTGGTCATGGCTGCAGATGGTGACGTTATCAAGATACGGGAACGTTGCGCGTAAGCCGTACCGGTCAACCATTCGGTCCATCTCACGCTGGAAGACCGAGACCCCGTTCGTGACACCGAAGGGAACCCTTAAAAAGTGATAGAGCCGCCCATCTGCTTCGAAGGCAGTGTACTGGCGGTCCCCATGACGGAGGGGTAGCTGGTGGTAGGCAGACTTGAGATCCACAGTGGAGAAGACCTTGTATTGCGCAATCCTGTTTACCAGGTCGGCTATACGGGGGGAGGGGGTACGCGTCCAGCTGCGTAAACCGGTTGATGGTCTGGCTATAGTCGATGACCATCCTATGTTTCTCCCCGGTCTTTACCTACACTACTTGAGCCCTCCAGGGGCTGTTGCTTGCTTCGATGACCCCTTCCTTCAGCAGCCTTTGGACCTCGGACCTGATGAAGGTCCGGTCCTGGGCACTGTACCGTCTGCTCCTGGTGGCGACGGGTTTGCAATCCAGGGTGAGGTTCGCAAACAGGGAAGGCGGGTCGACCTTAAGGGTCGCGAGGCCGCAGACAGTAAGGGGGGAATAGGGCCGCCGAATTTAAAAGTCAGGCTTTTCAGATGGCACTGGAAATCCAGCCCAAGGAGGGTGGCTGCGCAGAGGTGCGGCAGAATGTACAGGCGGAAATTGCGGAATTCCCTGCCTTGGACAGTGAGGTTCGCTAGACAGAACCCCTTTATCTCCACTGCGTGTGACCCGGATGCCAGGGAGATCCGTTGTTTACGAGATGGGTGACAAGGGAACAGCTGCTTACCGTGTCGGGGTGGACGATGCTTTCCGTGCTCCCGGAGTCGATCAGGCACGACGTCACGTGGCCGTTGATAGCTATCGTTGTGGTGGCTTTCGCTAGCGTCCGGGGCCGACTCTGGTCCAGAGTCAAGGAGACCAGCTGCAGCAAGGGGAAGGTCTGGTCAGACAGCGTAGAGTCGGCAGTGCTGGGGGCCTGAGGCCGGTTTCGGGTAACGGAGGCCAGCTGTAGCGAGGAGTTCTGTTCAGGCAGCGTGGAGTCGGCGGTGCTGGGGGCTTGAGGCCGGTTCAGGGTAACGGAGGCCAGCTGTAGCAAGGGGGAGTTCTGGTCAGGCAGCGTGGAGTCGGCAGCGCTGGGGGCTTGAGGCCCCATCCAAGATGGCGTCAGCCACGGGTCGCACATGGAGTCCGGGGATACAGAAGATGGCATCGGCGAGAGACAAAATGTCCCATCCACCCAGCGTGGTGGGCAAAATGGCCGCGCCCGTGGGTCGCACGTTGCTTGCGGGTAGGAGGGCGGCGGTGGGCCTTGGACGGCCGGGACCTGGAACAAAGGCTGTTGATAGTCGCTGGCGACCGCTGCCACGGCGCGGGCCTGGCAGACCGCGACATAGTGGCCTTTCTTGCCGCACCCTTTGCAGGTGGCGGTGCGGGCCGGGCAGCGCGCGCGGGGATGATTCGCTTGGCCTTAGAAGAAGCAGCGTTGGCCGGCGGTGGAAACGGGCCATCTAGCGGTGCAGGCCTGCGGGGCTAGCGGGAAAGTCTGGGGGGCTGCCGCAACGGGGTGCCACGCAGCCCAGGGGGGTGCCGTGCGTCCGGGAGCAAAAGCCAGTGCGTTTTTGTACGCAACGTCCATAGACCCTGCCAGGGCCCGTGCCTCAGTGAGGCCCAGCTTGTCCATTTCAAGGAGCCTTCTGCGGATGTCGGGAGAAGACATACCTGCCACGAAAGCGCCCCGAATTAAAAGTTCCGTGTGCTCATTCCCTGTGACTGGTGGGCAGCCGCAGTTCCGGCCCAGCACTAGTAGAGCCCGATAGAAGTCCTCCAGTGTTTCTTCAGGGCTCTGCCTTCTAGTTGCCAACAGGTGACGGGCGTAGACCTGGTTCAGAGGACGGATGTAATGTCCTTCTAGCAGCGTGATAGCTACAGCATAATTCTCCGCCTCCTCGATCAGAGGGTAGATTGCAGGGCTGACTCGGGAGCGTAGAAGGTGCATCTTCTGCCTTTCCATGGGGGTGTCGGCGGCTGTAGAACATAGAACAATACAGCGCAGTACAGGCCCTTCGGCCCACAATGTTACACCAAAACAAAAGCCATCTAACCTACACTATACCATTATCATCCATATGTTTATCCAATAAACTTTTAAATGCCCTCAATGTTGGCGAGTTCGCTACTGTAGCAGGTAGGGCATTCCACGGCCTCACTACTCTTTGCGTAAAGAACCTACCTCTGACCTCTGTCCTATATCTATTACCCCTCAGTTTAAAGCTATGTCCCCTCGTGCCAGCCATTTCCATCCGCGGGAGAAGGCTCTCACTGTCCACCCTATCCAACCCTCTGATCATTTTGTATGCCTCTATTAAGTCTCCTCTTAACCTTCTTCTCTCCAACGAAAACAACCTGAAGTCCATCAGCCTTTCCTCATAAGATTTTCCCTCCATACCAGGCAACATCCTGGTAAATCTCCTCTGCACCCGCTCCAAGGCCTCCACGTCCTTCCTATAATGCGGTGACCAGAACTGTACGCAATACTCCAAATGCGGCCGTACTAGAGTTCTGTACAGCTGCAACATGACCTCCTGATTCCGGAACTCAATCCCTCTACCAATAAAGGCCAACACTCCATAGGCCTTCTTCACTACCCTATCAACCTGGGTGGCAACTTTCAGGGATCTATGTACATGGACACCTAGATCCCTCTGCTCAGCCACACTTTCAAGAACTTTACCATTAGCCAAATATTCCGCATTCCTGTTATTCCTTCCAAAGTGAATCACCTCACACTTCTCTACATTAAACTCCATTTGCCACCTCTCAGCCCAGCTCTGCAGCTTATCTATATCCCTCTGTAACCTGCTACATCCTTCCACACTATCGACAACACCACCGACTTTAGTATCGTCTGCAAATTTACTCACCCACCCTTCTGCGCCTTCCTCTAGGTCATTGATAAAAATGACAAACAGCAACGGCCCCAGAACAGATCCTTGTGGTACTCCACTTGTGACTGAACTCCATTCTGAACATTTCCCATCAACCACCACCCTCTGTCTTCTTTCAGCTAGCCAATTTCTGATCCACATCTCTAAATCACCCTCACCCTCACCCTCAATCCCCAGCCTCCGTATTTTCTGCAATAGCCTACCGTGGGGAACCTTATCAAATGCTTTGCTGAAATCCATATACACCACATCAACTGTGCTGGCTGTGTTGATGAAGCTCTCAAAACACGCCAGCCAGTGCTTAAAAATACCAGCGGAGTTGTCTGCGTGGGGACTGAGCTGAAGGCACTCCGGCTTGATGCGGAGGTCCATCCTTTCAGAAGTAATAGCTGATTAAATTGATGCACAATCAATTACTCGTGAGACAAGGAGAGTCATACTAATCGGCTTTAATCAGCTAGAACTGTACCCAGCAGCTTCGATACAGAAAGTGAAGGCTGCTGGGATGGCATTGGTTCTTATACCCTGCCTCTCAGGGTGGAGCTATGTGCGTTAGCCAATGGTAGACTCCTAGGTCTAGCCAATGGGCATCCACCTCTCAGGTACTGCAATACCTGGTATTACCACACAGGGTTACGGGGATAGGAGGGTGTGGGCATGGGGGGAGAGCTCATTCAAAGAGTCGGTGCAGTCACAATGGGCCAAATGGCCTCCTTCTGTACTGTAGGGATTCTATGATTCTATGATTGGGAATTTGGGAATGCACGGTTCAAGATTTTTCATGAATCAGAAGTCATGGGGACCATCTATGATTTCACAGATATGGCTTTGTGTGAACCATGGTGTGTGTTGCAAGAGCATATTCAAAAGCACACTCCCTTCAGTGACTTCTAAACTAATTAATAGATTCAGAAAATCTTTTTTACTATTCGTCAAATCACTGACCATTCCCCCCCCCACCCCCCAATACTGATGGCACTTTTATAGAACCAGATGTTTCAATTATTTGCGGGGAACTTCAATTCTGTGCTCACAAGATAAGCTCCAAAATCGACACTGTGTTCAAAAATATCCTGTCCATGGGCCTTTTCTTCCTTGTTATAACTTATTTAGTTGGCCTTTGTTTCCTATGCATCATGGTGGTAATAGCTTCCTGTTTTCTTCCTGTCTCTCAGCAGCTCTCTTGCTTTAAGAAGCATGTCTGCTGAAGGAAAACAGACGTGAACAAAGTGACAGCATCAGGAAAACAATGGATAAAGAGGTGTAGTAATGTAGGGATTTGGTCATTTTACCTCTTCCATTAACTGTTATGCTTATTGGAGTTATGTTTCCTTGACAGCATGAATCTCAGTTTTGATATAAATCTGTGACATTTGTGCTGCACTTAATGTGTGAAACATTAAAGGCGACTGCCTTCCAAGCAAAAGTCATTTGGCAAATCTTTTTGTTTTCTTGCAGAAAAGGTAGAGCCAAAAGACCTGGATATTCTTTTTTGCTGTGGTGATTTCACAAAATCAATCAGATCGTCATCAGTGGGGTGATGCTGAGCAAAACCAATGAATAAATGCACGAGACTGCTACATTTTCATTGGAATAGTATCCAAAACCAGGAAAATGTTTTTGCCATTATAATTTATAAAGTATGTTTCAAATTCTTGCCTTTAAAGCAGCTCCTCTCACAATAACGTGTCTTATTTTCCCTCGCATTTCTTTATAAGCACTCCATGTTAAAATACCATCAAGCAATTTTCCAAGTTTGTACTGTCGGTTGGGAGCCTCACACACTGGAGCTGCACGTACTGGGAAATTGTGGACAGAGCACTTTAGTATTTCCTACTGGCAGGGCTAACACTGAAAATCAGCTCTCATGTGCAAGCGATTTGATGATATTTTAACACGGAGAGCTTATAAACAAAAGAGAAAAAAAAATACACTTCATTATGAAATGGAGCTGTTTTAAAGGCAAGAATTTCCAAGACCGAAACATACCTTAGAATTGAGAACGGCAAAGCTTCTTTTCACCATTTTCCTGATTTTGGATACTACTCCAATGAAAATGTATCAGTCTCATGCATTTATTCATTGGTATTGCACAGCACCACCCCATTGATGGCAATCTAATTGATTTTGTGGATGCTGAAGCAAAAGGACGGAGTCAGTATGATTCTTTACTAGCTTGCAACAGTAAAGACGAAGGGCGGGATTCTGTTTCCCGACGCCAAAATTGCGAAACGCGATTGGTGCAGAATAACTTCCGACGCCAAAATCGCGGTAGGCGCCGGTTTGATGCTAAATCGTGATGCTGCAGCACTCCGAAAATGGCGTAAACCCGTCGCTCGCCGCATGGGGTAAAAGTACATTAGGCATATCATTAGTGGACCTGACACCACATTCTCCGGGGCCTCGGAGATTCACCACCTCCGGTGGGTTGAGTTCCCAACGGTGTAGATGCGCTTCACGTGCCTGGACCGCCCTGGAGGGGCCGCCTCAGTCCTGTGGGGGGGGGGGGGGCGGGGGGGGAATACCAGCTGCCCAGCCTGTCCCCCCCTCCCCCTCCCCTCTACCGGCCCTGGCAGGGGCCCCCTGCTGCAGCCAGCACGGCCGGTGTCCGGGTCGGCAGCCCGCAGTCACTCTACGCCATTTCCTACCTCATCTCTCTCTCTCGCTCAGTAGCCATGATGCCAGGTTCATGACTATTGAGAGCAGAAGTGAACCACGCCGTCGGGAACTCAGCCCATCGGAGGCGGTGAATCTCGGAGGCCCCGGTGTCAGGCCCGCTGATGATATGCCTACTGTACTTTAACCCCGCGCGGCGAGCGATGCATTTACCCTATTTTCAGGGTGCCGGAGCACACCGATTTGGCGTCAAACCGACACCTACCGCGATTTTGCTATCGGAAGCTATTCTCTGCAGTCCGCGACTTCGGCGTTGGCAAACGGAGAATCCTGCCACGGGGTTCAAATAACCAGGACCTTTTCCAAAGCCACATCACCATCCTCCCAAACCCCACTTAGAGTTAAAATTGGGGACAAGGCATTTGTCTGATGTCCTGACCAAAAATGAGCCGCACATTCATTGCATCTGTGTGAACCTGCTGTGTTCACATTTTCTGCATTTGTTGTTGAGTATGTAACTGTGGTACCACTCCAAAACGCAACCTGTTGGAAGGCAAGCACCTTCGAAGGGGCAGAAGACAAATGCAAATGTTTGCTTTTTTTCTACCTGTGTGACAACAAAGCGGTGTGAAGTTATTCCTGGTGAGAAAGGAAAATAAATTACAATATATAGAGAGGCAAAAGAATGGGAAAACGCCACAAGAAAGAATTATAAAATGTTAACATTTCAGTGTCACTTTCTCACTACATTCTTGCATTCCTTATAGGGTCGCTCCAGTGCAGAAGGAGGCCATTCAGCCCATCTCATCTGCATCGACCCTCTGAAGGAGCACCCTGCCTAGGCCCACAAACTGACCCTATCCCCGTAACCCCAACTAACCGTCTTAGACACTAAGGGGTAATTTAGAATGACCAATCAACCTAACCTACGCCGTGGAAGGAAACCGGAGCACCCGGAGGAAACACATGCAGACATGGAGAGAACGTGCAAACTCCACATAGACAGTCACCGAAGGCTGGAATAGAACCCAGGGCCCTGGCACTGTGATGCAGCAATGCTAACCACTGTGCCGACATGCCGCTTTATCAGAATAAAGATATTTATGATTATATGACGGGGGGGGGGGGGGGAGCGGTTTAAAGCCTTGGTTTATGGTTTGTCATTCAGTGGTTCTCATCAGTTTGCCATAGTTATTACAGCTATGAAAATGTGTCAAAATGTGATATTTTATGCAAAATAAGCTACTGTCCTTTGCTCCTCATCCTTTTTTCAGTAACATCTGGGCATTGTAAATCCTAATTATTCAGAAAACCATGAATGCTTTTATAGCTATAAGGGGTTTGGGAGTATGATTCTGAACGCCAAAGTATCTTTTTCTCAATTAGCTACTTGTCAATTTCATACTTCAAACTTATATCATTGATGAACTGTATGCACCTAGCCCAAGTAGGAAAAAGATACCTCCCACAACTTAATAATGACTGGACAATTGGAAAAGGCAGATTATTCATATGTAGACTGCTTATTTGGGGTGTCATTCTCCGACCCCCCAGCGGGTCGGAGAATGGCCGTTGGCCGCCGTGAATCCCGCCGGTTGCCGAAGTCTCCGAAGGGAGACAAGTCGGCGGGGCGTTAATGGCGCCGCTGACGTCGGAGAATGGCACGGGTCTGCGCAAGGCAGCCGATTTTGGGCCTGCCGATATTCTCCCTTCCGGATGGGCTGAAGTACATGATGACCGTTCACGTCGACGTAAATCAAACCTCCTTTTCATCGGCGTGAACCTGTGCTCCTGGTTCACGCCGACCAGCGTGGAGGTGAGTGACGGCCTGGGGGGTTGGCCGCTGGGCAGGCGATGGCGTGGCCGCAGTCTGAATGTGTGGGGAGAGGTGTGTCTCGGGTTATGTGTGTGTGTGTGTGCGGCGGATGGGGTGGTTAGAGTGGGCTGGGCTCCGGGGGAGTGCCGGGAGGGGGTCCGTGCCGGGGAGGGGGATGGGGGGGGTACGTGCCGGGGAGGGGGATGGGGGGGGGGGGGTCCGTGCCGGGGAGGTGGTTGGGGTACGTGCCGGGGAGGGGGATGGGGGGTCCGTGCCGGGGAGGGGGATGGGGGGTCCGTGCCGGGGAAGGGGATGGGGGGTCCGTGCCGGGGAGGGGGATGGGGAGTCCGTGCCGGGGAGGGGGATGGGGGGTCCGTGCCGGGGAGGGGGGGTGTGAGGGCAAATGAGTTGGCCCACCTGGCCAGGTGCCAGCCTCCAACAGTTGGACCCATGCGGTCCATGCCACCTGGCTGGGGGGAAGGACGGGATATGGGCAATGATGACATATCGTCGTTCCCCCTCCCCCCCACCAGGCCGTCATGTTTTCCGATCATCCAGCGATGTTGGCCGCCGTGGCGGCAGCCGCTAATGTTCATGTTGCCCTGGAGGAGGAGCGTGCCAGAGAGGCGGTGCAGGCTGCCGCAGAGGGGCAGGCGGCAGCCGCCCAGGCTGGAGGGAAACCTGACCGACAGGACGAGGAGGGGGAGGAGGACGTCGCGGCCCCCATGGCAACGGAGGCACCTGAGGGCGCCCCGTGTGTACCGGCCCCGGCAGTCATACCAGGACCTCACGGACTGAGAATGCAGGAGGAGACTCCGGATGAGGCGGGAAACTGTGGCACACATCTGCCACCTGCTGGCACACCTGTCACCGCGTGGCACTGGCGGGGGACACCCTCTCCCCGTGTCCGTCAAGGTTACGGTGGCCCTGAACTTTTATGCAACGGGGTCATTCCAGGCACCGAGTGGGGACCTGTCCGGCATATCGCAGACATTGGTGCATCGGTGCATCCGGGCAGTGACAGATGCCCTATATGCCATGGCGCACCGCTACATCCGCTTCCCTGTGGACCGGGCCAGCCAAGATGCCCGGGCCGTGGGCTTCTCTGCCGTGGCCGTGTTCCCCATGGTGCAGGGCACGATCGATGGGATGCACGTCGCCGTGCGGCCACCTGCAGATAACAGGGCCGTGTTCACCAATAGGAAGGGGACCTATTCGATGAACGTACAGGTGGTCTGCGTCCACCGCATGATGATCCTGCAAGTCTGCGCCGGTTACCCAGGCAGTGTACATGACTCATACGTGTTGTCGCGGTCATCCATCCCCAGCATGTAAGAGGGAAGCCACCCCGGCTGAGGGGCTGGTTGCTGGGCGACAGGGGCTACCCATTGCGATCGTGGCTGATGACGCCTATACGGAGGCCACGCAATGAGGCAGAGAACCGCTACATGGATGCCCATGTAGCGACAAGGGGAGTGATAGAGAGGTGCTTTGGTGTGCTGTAGATGCGTTTCAGGTGCCTGGACCTCTCTGGGGGCGCCCTCCAGTATCGGTCAGATAAGGTCGGCCGCATCATTGTGGTGTGCTGCGTCCTGCACAACATAGCCCAGCAGAGGGGCGATGTGCCACAGGCAGAGGAGGGCGGAGTGGAGGAGCAGCAGGAAGAGGCGCAGTCCTCCCCAGATGAGGAGGATGGGGGCAATGGCCAGGGCAGACGGGGTAGACACAGGCGGGTGGCTGTCCACCGTTACCGGCTGGCCCAGCGGGCACGGGACAGACTGATAGCCGCCCGCTTCACTGACTAGATGGGCGTGAGAATCGGGTAGTACGGCCACAGACCGCACACCATGACAACAGCCGACCACCCACACCCCCCACCCATCCACCCACCCAGCACCCTCACCCCCCTCCCCAACCCCACCCACCCCACCCGCAGGCACACCACCCCCCCCCATTGCCGATCCACCTGCGGCACAACGGCCGGGCTCACACAGTTGCGGGTGGACGCGTGTCTATTGCAGGCCATGGAGGATGATGACAACCCGCCCTGCGATGAGCTCCTGGCTCCACATCGTTGGACTATGTCTGACCCATGGCCACAGTACCACCATCCACCTGGACCATCCCTGCATGCGGCTGTGACACTGCAGCACACGGTCCCGTCCTCTGCCCGGGGGGATGTTGATGGCGGCCCAGGCGGAACGGGGCAGACTCACCTGGGGCTGAGGTAAGACCACCCCTCACACACACACATGCGCTCAACGTACATGACACCCCCGCACACTTTGGACAGAGCACAAAGGCAGCTTCTGTAGGTGTAACATTGACTTGAATAACCAAACGAGTTCATGCACGTGCCCTAGCGCCTAAAACTCATCTGTGCCCTGCACCCGTGCCAACTTACTCAGTGTCTAATTGTTTGGCCTTACGGGCCCTTTGACTACGTCTACGTGGTTCCCCAGACGGTACAGCAGAACTGGAGGTGGACTCCTGTGATTCCTGCCCTCTGACACTGGATCCCTTTGGCGGCCGTTTCCTGGGGCGTCCTGGCCTAGATGGGCCAGACTGCGGCCCGGGCAACTGGGATGGCGAGCTGCCAGCCTGTCCTGCCCGTTGCCCACCCGATGCACCTGGGACGGAAGGGGGGGAGTCTGAGGTGTCGCGGTGTTCCGGGACCTCCCCTACAGGTGCAGCCGGGACGGACCACACCACCTCCTCCTCCCTCGGGGTGCCTGATGGCCCCCAGGCCTCTACATGGGTGGGGAATGCGAACGGACTGGCCATCCGACGCCCCCCGACATCTGGCGCTGCCAGTCCTGGAGGCCCGTGCTGGTATCGACAGGGGTCTGCAGGTTTGCAGCCATGGAGCCCAAGGGGTTGGCAAACCCTGTCTGTGACAGTGCGACGCCGGCTCGCACATGGCCACTGGCGTCGATGCCCTCAGCGATGGCCTGCAGAGACTGGGCCATGGCCTGCAGAGACTGAGCCATGGCCTGCTGAGACTGGGCTATGGCCTGCTGAGACTGGGCTATGGTGTTGAGCGCCTCTGCCATCTGGTGCTGGCACTGGCTCATGGCCTCCTGTGAGAGGGCAGCCGTGTCCTGGGCCACAGACGCCGCCTGCACGGAAAGCCCCAGGCCTCGCAAACCGTTCCCCATGTCTGACACCGGCGCACCCATTGCCTCCACCGCGGACGCCACCCGCGCGGTGTCGGCCTGGATGGCACGCATGACCGGCACCACTTCCAGCTCCTGGGCGCGGGTGGACTCCTCCACCTGCGACTGCAGCCGCCGCAAGCCGGCCGTCACCCTCTTCGCTCGTCTCCGGGTCGGTGGTTGCATCGGATCTATGTGTGGGTGTGGAAACTCCAGGAACCCGGGATCCATCTGGGCGGCAGATGTTCGCTTGGGCTG
Source organism: Scyliorhinus torazame (assembly GCF_047496885.1). Taxonomy (NCBI): domain Eukaryota; kingdom Metazoa; phylum Chordata; class Chondrichthyes; order Carcharhiniformes; family Scyliorhinidae; genus Scyliorhinus; species Scyliorhinus torazame. The sequence goes on along the minus strand of NC_092714.1, from coordinate 235,491,793 downwards.
GGCTGCCCTCCGACCGCCCGGCCCCTCTGCTGCTCCTACCTCCACCTGCTGTACCGGGACGGCTGTGTTGTGCGCACCAGTGAGTGTACCAGACGCCTCATCACTAAAGTGCCCAACCGTGGTGAGTGTTTCTGCGATGGTGGGGTGTGTTGGTGACAGCAGTGGCGTTGTGTAGTGCTCTTCGTCCCATTCTGAGTCCATGGCACTTTGGGATGGGGGTTCGTCTCCACCCATCCACTCTGAGTCACTGTCCGGTATTTCATCTTCCTGGGTAGTGCTGTCCCGGGTAGGGGTGTCCTGGGCAGTGCTGTCCCGGGTAGTGGTGTCCTGGGTAGTGGTGTCCTGGGTAGTGGCGTCCTGGGTAGTGGTGTCCTGGGTAGTGGTGTCCTGGCTCGGATGTGACGGGGGCCTGTGGCTACCCCCCTCGTCGCTGGGTGGTCGCTCCCGCACGTGACGGGGGTGTCGTCTCCCTGTTGCTCCAGGTCTCTCCGTCTCCCGTGGTGTGCGAGGGGCATCCTGCGGGCATCGCATGCTGGAGGGTCCGGGTCTCTCTGTCTCCCGTGGCCTCCGAGGGGCATCCTGCGGGCGTCGCATGCTGGAGGGTCCGGGTCTCTCTGTCTCCCGTGGCCTCCGAGGGGCACCCTGCGGGTGGTCTGCATCTGCGGGGATGGGTGCCTGGACGTTTGGTCCTGCGATACACAATGAAGTATGCATAGTTAGACATCAGGCAGTGATCAGGTGATATGGGGGAGGGGGATATAGGGGAGGGGGGATATAGGGACGGGCTGTCGGTGGCTCACTTGCTAGTACGCCCCCGACCTCTGCATCAGCAACCTCCCGGTCGTCAGGTCCGCCAGCCAGTTCCAGGGCCCTTTCCTCGTGTTCGGTCAGTGGCCTCTCATCAGCGAGGCCTCCTCCAGTCCTCACATGCTCCCTATTGTTGTGTGCACGCTTATCCTGTGGGGGGGTGTGGCAGGGGTAAAAGGCAGCACTGTTAGGCAGGTATATGAATGCACGCCATCGGTTGCGCGTGCATTGCAGAGGTTAAGGTTAGGGCTGGATTCACTTGGGGATATGGGGGATATGGGGGAGGGGGGGATATGGGGAGGGTGGATATGGGGGAGGGGGAATATGGGGGATGGGGGATATGGGGGAGGGGGGATATGGGGGATATGTGGGAGGGGGGGATATGGGGGAGGGGGGATATGGGGAGGAGGGATATGGGGGAGGGTGGATATGGGGGAGGGGGGATATGGAGGAGGGGGGATATGGGGGAGGGGGGATATGGAGGAGGGGGGATATGGGGGAGGGGGGATATGGGGGAGGGGGGATTCCGGTCGGGTGTTCCGGTCGGGTGGGGGGGAACAGCGCGGCCTTATGAGCTGTCACGCCGTGCAGCACGTATGACGCTGCACGGCGTCAACCACGTGCGCAAGCGCGGATCCCGTTACGTCGCTGCTAGCCCATTCCGGGCCGGAGACTTTCGACCCATTTTTCCAACGTGACGCAAGTCGGATTTGCACCGTTTTTTGCGCCGATCGGCGGACTTTGCGCCGATAATGGAGAATTTCGCCCCAGGCTATAATTTGTCATCAAATGTGTAGAATCATTATGAACAGTACAACTGAAATTTGGACTAAAATAATTCCAAATAAGTCAATGACAATTTGTCAATTAATACAGCAATTTATAAAATGAAAAAAATCAACCTGTTAACTTAAAAACTAAAATGCCACTTTGAAAGCCTAAAACTGAATAGATCATTTGCTCTTTGTTTCAGTCAGGTGCAAAAACTGATAGTAGAGCTTGCTTTCGTAATCACATTCTCTTTGCATCGGTTAGGATTGTATTCGCTGGAGTTCAGAAGAATGAGGGGGGATCACATAGAAACCTATAAGGTTCTAACAGGACGAGACACGGTAGATGCAGGAAGGACGTTCCCGATGGTGGGTGTATCCAAACCAGGGATCACAGTCTGAGAATAAAGGAGTAAGTTATTCACCCAGAGAGTGGGGAGCCTGTGGAATTTGTTACCACAGGGAAATGTTGAGGCCAAAACATTGTGGGCGGGGTTCTCCATTGGTTGACGCCAAAACCAGGAAATACGATTGGGCAGAGAATAGGTTCCGACCCCAAAATCGCGCTAAATCGCAATTCTCCGTCAGCTTGACAGTGGCACCAATGCAGTCCGGAACGCGCATACAGGAGACACATTTTGCATATTATGGTAAACCACTGTTGCACCTGTATTAGGTGATATACGGTAGGACCTGTACTACAGGTTCGTCGGTAATCCCTGCCTGTATAAATATGCATGTCCTCCAGCCAGCAGCCATTTCGCTAGCTGCTGTGGGAGGAAACACATCTGATAGCAATAAAGCCTCAGTTGGATTCAACTATTGTCTTTGTCCAATTGATCGTGCCTCAATTTATTGCTATCAGTTTCTAATGATGGACCGCCTGCAGCTGGATCCGCACTCAAGCGACGCCAGAAAGGACTTCCAGCACTGGCTAGCTTGCTTCGAAGCGTATATCAACGCAGCACCAATCCCTGTTCCGGAGGCTCAGAAGATTCAGATTTTATATTCCAGGTTGAGCTCCAAAGTCTTTCCGTTAATCCAGGACGTGCCGAACTACGCTGAAGCCATGACTCTACTCAAGGACAACTATGCACAGCAAACGAACATGCTCTTCACCAGGCACACACTCGCCACTCACTCTCAACTCCCTGATGAATCCATAGAAGACTTCTGGCGGGCCCTAATCCCACTAGTCCGGGACTGTGACTGTCAGGCCATTACGGCCACGGAACACTCAGACCTCTTTATGCGGGACGCTTTTGTGACTGGAATTGGGTCAGATCTCATACGCCAGCGAATCCTAGAAGGGGCCACGAGCGACCCCGTAGAGACTAAAACGCTAGCGCTCTCCATGACGGTCGTCCTGCGCAACGTCCAGTCCTACACCCCCAGCCGTGCGGCCCACCCCTCCTATGCTTCGTGGACCCCACAGACTGCCGCCCCAGCGGGGGCTCTGCCCACCCAATACGCCTGCGCTGCACACAAGCCAGTGAAGCCCGTGGGTCCCCGATGCAATTTTTGCGGCCAACAGAAGCAGCCCGCCACGCTGCCCGGCCGGCGCTGCCCTTTGTAAAACCTGCGGGAAGAAGGTTTGTGCTCGGGCGGCAGCCTTCATGTTCAACTACACACAGCGGGGCAAGACCAAAAATGATAAAATCTTGTGGTGGAGAATCAAACTCTCCATCTATAATTACGAGATTATGTATTGCCCCGGCAAACTCAACGAACCTCCTGATGCCCTATCATGAGGTACATGTGCCAGCGCACAGGTAGACCGACTCTGAGCCCTGCACGACAGCCTTTGTCACCCAGGAGTCACACGGTTGTACCACTTAATTAAGGCACAAAATCTGCCCTACTCCGTCGAGGAAGTAAGGACAATCACCAGGGACTGCCAGGTCTGTGCGGAGTGCAAGCCGCACTTCTACCGGCCGGACCGCGCGCACTAAGAGAAGGCCTCCCGCCCCTTTGAACGCCTCAGCGTGGACTTCAAAGGAACCCTCCCTCCACCGACCGTCACACATATTTTCTCAGAGTGATCGACGAATACTCCAGATTCCCCTTTGCCATCCCATGCCCCGACATGACATCTGCCACCGTCATTAAAGCCCTCAACACAATCATCACTCTGTTCGGTTTCCCCGCCTACATCCACAGTGACAGGGGATCCTCATTCATGAGTGATGAGCTGCATCAATTCCTTCTCAGCAGGGGTATCGCCTCCAGCGGAACGACAAGCTATCACCCCCGGGGAAACAGACAGGTAGAAAGGGAGAATGGAGGGCCGTCCAGCTGGCCCTACTGTCCAGAAACCTCCTGGCCTCCTGCTGGCAGGAGGTCCTCCCTGGTGCACTCCACTCCATTCGCTCATTACTCTGCACTGCCACGAACAATACACCCCATGAACGTCTTTTTGCTTTCCCCAGGCTGGCCACATCCGGGGTGTCGCTCCCGACTTGGATCGCAGCTCCGGGAACTGTGCTTCTCCGTAAGCACGTCTGACGCCACAAGGCGGACCTGTTGATGGAGAGGGTGCATTTGCTCCATGCAAACCCCCAGTACCACATGGCGTTCCCTGACAGCCGCCAGGATACTGTCTCCCTCAGGGACCTGGCACCAGCAGGTTCCACCCCCACACCCCCTCCGCCCCCGGTGCCACCCTCACCTCTCCCGTCAGTCCCAACAGCACCCCCCCCCCCCCCCAGGACCATCCGTCCCCCGCCCATGCCCGACGATGAAGAGGATTTCGGCACGCTCCCAGAGTCACCATCGCCCAGATCAGCACCAACATCGCCAACACCACTGCGTCGCTCCCAGAGGAGCATCAAGGCCCCGGACCGGCTAAACCTCTGACCGGTCCACCGGACATCAAAAGACATTTGTTTGCTCAAAGCTTGTAAATATTAACTCATTGTTGTATATCGTTATCCACCACCCTCGCCGGACTCAATTTTTAACAGGGGGTGAATGTGGTAAACCACTGTTGCACCTGTATTAGGTGATGTACGGTGGGACCAGTACTGCAGGTTTGCCGGTAGTCCCTGACTGTATAAATATGTGTGTCCTCCAGACAGCAGCCATTTTGCCAGCTGCTGTGGGAGGCCACACATCTGATAGCAATGAAGCCTCAGTTGGATTCAACTGTCGTCTTTCTCCAATTGATCGTGCTTCAATATCATTAGCAGTCCTGACCCGGTATTATCCGGGGGCCCCGGCGAATCTCCGCCTCCAATGGGCCGAGTTCCTGATAGCATGGTTCACTCGTGCTTTCGAAAATCGTGAAACCAGTGTCACGGCTGATGAAGGAGAGAGAGGATGTAGGACACAGAGAGGCGCAGCCGTGGGCTGGGACGGGTGGGGGGGTGGGGGGGGGTGCCCTGCTAGGGCAGGAGCGGGGGGGGGCTGATGCGGAATAGGCTGTGTGGCCGGGGTGACCCCCATGGGACAGTGGCGGTGTCCAGGCATGCCGCCCTTGCTGCGGCCTGCAAGGCAGCCATCTTGTTGCGCACCCCGCTGACCACCCACCTTGGCCCCTGGTTCTGCAGAATGACACCAGCCATATGGGTGCGTGTGAGGTGGTAGCACTGTCCTGGGCCTTAGCCAGTGCTTGCATAGAATGCCCCAGGCCTTGGACATGTTCATCCATAGGCGAAACAGTCTCTCCCAATGCCTCCACCGTGGATGCCACCCATGCGGTGTTGGCCTGGGTGACATGCATAGTCGGCACCACCTCCTGCTCCTGCACGCGATTGGACTCCTCCAACTGCACCTGCATGTGCTAGATGCTCGCCGACAACCCCTCATGTAGTCCCTGGCTCTGTGGCTGCACTCTACGATCGATGGGACTGTCCGTTCCAAAAGCCAGAAACCTGTTTGTTCAACAAATAGTCCCTGGGGTCAGCCTGCCCTCCGACCATCCGCCCCATCAGGAGTTTCAACCTCTACATGATGTACCGGATCAACTGTGTGGTGCGCACCAGAGAATGTCCAAGGAGCCTCTTCACTAAAGTGTCCAACCGAGATGAGTGTCTCTGGGATGGTGGAGGTTGCTGGAGACAGCTCTGATGGGAAATCAGTGTCATCCTCAGACTCGCGCTCCAGGGTGTCCTGAGTCTCAGGTCAAGGGCTGAAGTCCGAGTTGCTCGCATCGTCAGTGCTCGGCTCCCAGGACGTCTCCGGCTGTGGCACTGGCTGGGGGCGGAGGACATCGGATGGACCCGCCCCACCACCAGCTGGTCTGGCAAGACACAAGACAAGACACATGATTAGACCGCGGGCCGGGAGGTGGGGAGTGCGGGTGGTGGGGAAAGGGGTGGTTGGGGGTGGGGGTGATGGCGGTGGTGAGGGTGAGGGGGGTGTGGGGGTGAGGGTGGTATGGGTGTGCTGTTGTGGAGAGGGGTGTTGACACATGTGTCACGGGGAACCGCAACTCAGCAAGGTCTCACTTCCTTGCCCATGGCCGGCCTTCACCCCGGCGATCTCCCGCTCCTCCGGAGTGACGATCACGTCAAAGGCTCTCTGCTCTGTCATGGTGACGGGCCGCATGTCCGCCGGTCCCCCTCCAGTTTTCTCCCGTTCCCAGTGGTTATGGGCGGCCTTCTCCCTGGGGGAAACCTAAGTGTTCGACGGTCCGACGCATGAAGCCCAGTGTGTGGATAGCTAGTGGCCTCAGGGCTAAATAGCTGGCTTTTAAAGCAGACCAAGGCAGGCCAGAAGCACGGTTCGATTCCCGTAACAGCCTCCCCGAACAGGCGCCGGAATGTGGCTTTCATGGTAACTTCATTTGAAGCCTACTTGTGACAATAAGCGATTTTCATTTCATTTAATTTCAGTGGCACAGACTCCTGGCCATGGCGGCCGGTATGGATACCGGCATGTGATGCAGTGTGGGGGTCTGGCTGCCCTCTGGGTTGTGGGGGGGGGGGGGGGGGGGGGGGCATGGTTGGGTCACGGGTGCGTGGGACGGGGTTAGTGCCAGGGGCACATTGCTGCCTACTCACCCTGGCCATCTTGAGGGGGTCGTGCAGTTTTTGCAGCACTGGTGGCTGGTCTGGACAGTGTTGGTATTGGCGTTGACTGCCTCTGCCACCTGCTCCCAGGCATGACGAATGGCGGCACCTGGCAGCCTCCTTCCCAGGCCGGGGTACAGGAGGGTCTCCAACTCGGCATCAGTGAAACCGGGTGCTGCTCTCCTCGCTGCCATCTTGTTGGCTGGGATGGTGCGTGTGGGGAGTGCAGTGTGTATATGCGGCTGCAGCTTGTCAGCCTCCTGAGCGTCAATCATGAAACCGGCGAATCCGGCTCCGTTTCTCATTGGAATCGATTGTGTTCCACATGGCGCTGGTGCGAGCCCCTTAATGGTAGCGGAATCGGTCCTGGTACGGTGGCAGTTTTGCTGTCATGGAACTCCACGAATCCTGCACTGGATTCAGCACTTAGTCTCAGAAATGGAGAATCGAGCAGTGTATGTTTTCAAGAAGCGGTTAGATATAGCACTTAGGGCGAAGGGAGTCAAAGGATATGGGGGGAAAGCAGGATTAGACTATTGAGTTGGATGATCAGCCATGATCATAATGAATGGTGGAGCGGGCTTGAAGGGCCGAATGGCCTCCTCCTGCTCCTATTTCCTATGTCTCTCTGTTTGTCCACCTCTAACCTGTTTGGTTATCAAGAAACAATACTGGATACTCTAATGCTGTGCTCCTACCATCTATTGACAGAGGTAAGAGTACTTATATTGAGCAAAACTAACACTTTCATAGCTACATTAAGAAATCGGAGGGTAAATTGAAGAAAGCATAGCCAGTTAAATCTGTTGTGACATACATCGGTACCAATGACATAGGTAAAAAAAAGGGATGAGGTCCTTAAAGCAGAATACAGAGAGTTAGGAAGAAAGTTAAGAAATCGGACCTCAAAGGTAGTGATCTCAGGATTACTACCAGTGCCACGTGCTAGTCAGAAATAGTAGGATGTATCAGATAAATACCCGTCTGAAGAGATGGTGAGAGGGGGAGGAATTCAGATTCCTGGGCACTGGGACCGGTTCTAGGGGAAGTGGGACCTGTACAAACCGGATGGGTTACACCTGGGCAGGACCGGAAATGATGTCCTAAGGGGAGGTACTTGCTAGAGCGGTTGGGGAAGGTTTAAACTAATATGGCACAGGAATGGGAACCTATGTAAGGATTCAGAGCAGGGGGGATCCAGAACAAGAGAAAAACACAAAAAGGATAATAAGAAAAAAATCAAGGACCTGTATCAGATAATAACATTATAAATGATATTAGGGATGGGACAAGGTACGTTAAAAGGACTAGCCTTAAGGTTTTATACCTCAATGCGTGGAACATTCAGAATAAAATGGATGAATTAGTTGCGTGGATAGATGTAAAGAGGTATGATATAGTTGGGATTACGGAGACATGGCTCTAAGGTGACCAAGGATGGTGTTACGGGTCCGGGTTTACAGAACCCCAAAATGTTTCATGGAGCTAAACCGACCCACAACATTTAATAGATTGTGGTGTGGGAAGCACACGGCATATTGTCCAGGTGTGATACAGCACACCACAATCTATTAAAAGTTGTGGGTCGGTTGAACTCCATGAAACACTTTGGGGTTCTGTAAACCCAGACCCATAACAATTGGGGGCTCGAGGAGGATAAAAGTCTATTAAATTGGATTGGTTTAGTGAACTTAAAGGCAGTGAGGGGTGTGCATATTGTGGTTGCTTTTCAGGTGTGGTATTCTAGTTTAAGTAGGGAGTGTGTTGTGGACAATGGCTCTTTCAGAGCTTCAGACGTTTTTGGGGGTGGAGACGGTCACACGCAGTACCTTACAGACAGAGACTAAAAGCAGACTGTTAGATTAGGCAAAAACATTGCAGTTAACACTATCTGACAAAATGCGAAAAGATGAGGTAATTATGGTGGTGGTTAAGCATTTAAAGTTGCCTGAGATACTGTTTGATTCATTAGAAATGGCAAAAATCCAGTTGCAAATTAAACAAATGGAACATGAGAAAGACTTAAAGCAGTTTGAATACGAAAGAGGTAGAGAGGAAAAAGAAAGAGAGAGAGAGGAAAAAGAAAGAGAGAGAGAAGAAATGAGAAAAGAAAGAATAGCCCTAGCAGAACAAAAAGAAAGAGAAAGGAAGATACAGATCAGGGAGAAAGATAAAGAGAGAGAATTTGAACTTCAGAAAATGGCCATGAAACATGCCAGTCAGTTAAAATTGGCAGACGTAAAGGGAAACGTACAGTTGGATGATAGTGATGAGGATAGTGAGAAAGAGTGTCATAGTCGAAGGCTTGGTGGGAATCTATTTAAATATGTCCAAGCATTGCCAAGGTTTGACGAGAAGGAGGTAGAAGCCTTTTTCATTTCATTTGCGAAGGTAGCTAAACAAATGAAATGGCCACAGGACATGTGGGTATTACTGATTCAAACAAGGCTGGTAGGTAGAGCTAGTGAAGTCTTTGCATCACTACCGGAGGAGGTACCTAGGACGTATGAGGAGGTGAAAAAATCCATCTTTGGTGCATATGAGCTAGTGCCTGAAGGCTACTGACAAAAGTTTAGAAATTTAAGGAAAGAATTTGGTCAAACATACATGGAGTTTGCAAGGCTCAACAGAATAATTTTGATAGGTGGATAAGGGCTTTGAAAATAGATCAAATGTATGAAGCTCTCAGAGAAATTATAATTTTGGAGGAGTTTAAAAATTCAATTCCTGATATCGTGAGAACTCATGTGGAAGAGCAGAGGGTTAAAACTGCGAGATTAGCAGCAGAAATGGCAGATGATTATGAATTAGTTCATAAATCAAAGCTCGGTTTCAGACGGTGTGGGATAGAAACTGGGGACATGAGAAATATTCAAGTGGTAAAGGTAAAGGTGATCTGATGGGAGATAATAAGGAGAGTGTACCTCAGATTTAAAAAGAGAGCCAGGAGGGTGGAAAAGAAATGAAAAGTTTCAAATGTTTTCACTATAATAAACTAGGCCATGTAAAGTCACAGTGTTGTTGGTTTAAGAAAAGCACAAGGAAGGCTGATGTGGTAAAACAAGGTAAGACAGTGGGGTTTGTTAAAGTGGTAAAGCAAAGCCCAAGTGAAGCGAAGTGGTGCAAAAGATTGTACAGCCTGATCAAGCGGTGATTGATAAGAAGGTGTCAGATTTCTTTAAAGAATTTACTTGTGTGGGTAAAGTTTACTCATGTGTATCAGGAGGAGCAGATAAAGAAGTCACAATTTTAAGAGATACAGGAGCTAGTCAATCTTTAATGGTAAGAGATGAGGAATTATGTAGTTTGGGAAGAATGTTGCCAGAAAAAGTGGTAATATGTGGAATTCAGGGTGAGAGGAGTAGCGTTCCATTATACAAGGTAAGGTTGGAAAGTCCAGTGAAGAGTGGTGAAGTGGTAGTAGGAGCAATAGAGAAACTATCTTGTCCATGAATACAGTTTATCTTGGATAATGATATAGCTGGATCGCAGGTGGGAGTGATGCCTACTGTGGTTGATAATCCAGTGGAAAATCAGACAACTGAAGTGTTGAAGGACGAATATCCTGGGGGTTTTTCGGATTGTGTAGTAAAAAGGTCGCAAAGTCACAGGTTAAGACAAGAGATGAAATCAAAGAGTGAAGATGAAGTTGAAGTGCAATTATCAGAAACGATTTTTGATCAGATGGTTGAAAAAGAACAAGAACAGGTGGAGGAAGAGGCGGATATTTTTAGTTCAGGGAAATTGGCGGAGTTGCAACAAAAAAATATAGAAATAAAACTGATGCGTCAGAAAGCATATACGGAAGAGGAATCCGAGTGTATACCAGAGTGTTGTTAGCGTACAAGTGATGTCTTGATGAGAAAATGGAGATATTTACATATGCAGGCGGATGAAAAGTGGGCAGAAGTTCATCAAGTAGTATTGCCGGTAGGGTATAGAAAGGAGGTGTTGTGACTGGCACATGAGGTACCAGTGGGAGGTCATTTGGGGATAAGGAGAACTCAAGCTAAAATCCAGAAACGTTTTTATTGATCTGGACTACATAAAGATGTAGTTAAATTTTGTCAATCATGTCACACATGTCAAGTGATAGGGAAACCACAAGCAGTGATAAAACCAGCGCCCTTAATACCCTTTCCAGCATTTGCGGAACTTTGTACAAGGGTCCTAATTGATTGCGTAGGACCGCTTCCTAAAACAAAAAGTGGGAATCAATATCTTTTGACTTTAATATATGTGTCTACTAGGTTTCCAGAGGCCATTCCAGTATGTAATATTACAGCTAAAAAGATTGTGGAGGAGTTACTTAAATTCTTTACTAGATATGGACTACCCACAGAAATTCAATCGGATCAAGGATAACATTTTACCTCAAAGTTATTCAAAGAAGTTATGGATAGTTTCGGAATAAAACAATTTAAATCAACTGCATACCATCCAGAATCGCAGGGTGCGTTAGAAATGTGGCATCAGACATTAAAGACAATGTTGAGGGCTTATTGTCAAGATTATCCAGAGGATTGGGATAAAGGAATTCCATTTGTACTGTTTGCAAATAGGGATGCACCTAATGAGTCAACCAAATTTAGTCCTTTTGAACTAATTTTTGGTCATGAGATAAGAGGATCACTTAAATTGATTAAAGAAAAATTGGTGGGTGAGAAATAGGAAGTTACACTATTGGATTACGTGTCAAATTTTAGGGAATGATTAAATAGAGCAGGTGAATTGGCTGGACAACATTTGAAAGTTGCATAAAATGTGATGAAAAGGGTAGCAGACAAGAAATCCAAAGTTCGTCGTTTTGCCAGTGGGGATAAAGTTTTAGTGTTGTTACCAGTGGTAGGTGAACCTTTAAAAGCTAGGTTTTGTGGACCTTATCAGATTGAAAGAAAATTAAGTGAGGTGAATTATGTGGTAAAAACACCAGATAGAAGGAAGACTTACCGAGTGTGTCATGTGAATATGCTTAAAAGGTACTTTGAAAGGGAAGGAGAGAAAAAGGATGTTTTAATGATTCTAACTTAAAGTGACAAACCAAATCCAGATGACTGTGAATTTGACATATCTCAAATTAAATTGGAAAATGAGGATGTTCTTAAAAATTGGGATAAATTGTTGAGTTATCTTCCAGAGGAAAAACAAACTGACCTGAACAAGTTATTGATATCACATGGGCAAGTTTGTAGAGATAAATTGGGAAGTACTAAAATGGCTATACATGATGTAGATGTGGGAAATGCTGTTCCAATCAAACAACATCCATATAGACTTAACCCTTTAAAACTGGCACAGGTTAACAAAGAGATTGAGAGTATGCTTAAAAATAGCATAATTGAAGTGGGTTGCAACCAATGGAGCTCACCAATAGTGATGGTACCTAAACCAGACGGTACCCAATGGTTGTTTGTGGGCTATAGAAAGGTGAATGCAGTTACAAGAACTCTTATCCTATCCTATGTTTGGAGGATTGCATTGAGAAAGTGGGACAATCCACTTTTATTTCCAAATTGGATTTGCTTAAAGGTTACGGGCAGGTACCTTTATCTAAAAGGTTGAAGGATATTTCAGCTTCTGTTACTCCAGATGGTATATACCAATTCAAAGTTATGCCATTTGGCATGAAAAACGCCCCAGCCACATTTCAACGGTTAACTAATATAGTTGTTTCAGGATTACCCAATTGTGCGGTATATATCGATGATCTGGTAGTTTTCAGCCAGACATGGAAAGAATATTTAAAACATCTGATGGAGTTATTTGATCGACTTCAGGAGGCGGGTTTGGTGATAAAACTAGCCAAAAGTGAATTTGGAAAAGCTCAAGTCACTTTGAGACAAAGGGAAATAGTGGGATTTCTTGGCATGAGTGGATTTGATCGAACATTTGTGCAAGAGTTTTGTAGCGTGATTGCTCCACTGACGGACGTGCTGAAGAAAAGTATTTAAAAAATGTCAATGGACAGCGGAGTTTCAACATGCATTGTTGGAGGAAGAAGAACGAAGAAAAAAAAAATGGACTATATTATTATACCTGTTTGCGTGTGGTTTTTTTTGAACCGTTAAAGTGAATTTATTGTGTGCATTTCTTAATTGATGGTGCAAAGGTGAAAAATGAAACCATCTTGAAGTTGATGGTTTATTTTTTTTTCTTGGGGGAAGGTGTCATGTGAGAGTACCTTTAAGAAATGGATGTTTAAGCAATGTACCTTTAAGAAATGGAGATGATCATATTACTGAAGTGATGTCAGAGGGCGGGGGGAGCTGAGCTCACTTCTGCTTTTGGTTTCAGTTTGAGGAGAAAGCTGGGAGTGTCTGTGTGTTTTGCTGAGCGCTGCAGGAAGAAACAGAGCTGGTCTGTTGATGTCTGCAAATACAAAGACTATAAATATATTGAATGTAACTTCATGTCTGTTTTTGAAGGTTTGAAGTCTTTTGGATGTTTAAAGGCACAGTTTGAAGGATTATTTAGTGTTGTAGTCTTTTGGGGTGATCTTTGAAGTAATGGGTGTTAAAATATTCAATGTTTGTTTTTAAAAGGTTAAATTGAGTTCATAGAATAAACATTGTTTTGTTTTAAAAACCATTTGTCCATAATTGCTGTATCACACCTGGAGAGAACGCCGTGTGCTTCCCACACCACATTCTATTAGAAGTTGTGGGTCGGTTGAACTCCATAAAACACTTTGAGGTTCTGTAAAGCCGGACCCATAACAATGGGAACTGAACATTGAGGGCTATTCAATTTTTAGGAAGGACAGGCAGAAAGGTAAGGGTGGTGGAGTTGCATTGATGATTAAAGGAGTTATTGATACACTATTGAGGAAAGATATTCGCACAGATGATGTCGAATCTGTATAGGGCAAGTTAATAAACATCAAGGGGCAAAAAACATTTGTGAGGTGGTATACCAATCACCAAACTGTAGTGGTAATGTTGAGAATAGCATTAGACAGGAAATCAGAGATGCATGTGATAAAGGGAGATCTGTGATTATGGGTGACTTTAATCTGGATATAGATTGGGTGACTCAAATTAATCACAGTACAATAGAGGAAGAATTTCTGGAGTGTATACGGGATGGTTTTCTGGACCAGTATGTTGAGGAACCAACAAGGGAACAGGCCATCTTGGACTGGGTATTGTGCAATGAGAAAGGATTAGTTGGCAATCTAGTTGTGAGAGAACCCTTGGGGATGAGTGACCATAATACGGTATAATTCTTTATCACGGTGAATAGTGAGGTAGTTGATTCTGAGACCAAGGTCCTGAACCTCAATAAAGGTAACTATGATGGTATAAGGCATGAGTTGGCTATGACGGACTGGAAACATTACTGAAAGGAATGGCAGGTATTCAAGGGCCGAATACGTGAACTCCAAAAGTTGTTTATTCCTATTTGGCGCAAGAGCAGAAAGGGAACTGTGGCCAAACCATGGCTTACAAGGGAAATTAAAAATAGTATTAGATTCAAAGAAAAGGCATACAAATTAGCAAGGAAAAGCAATAGACTTGAGGATTGGGAACCGGAAAATGGAATTTGAAAGTAAACTAGTGGGGAACATAAAAATTGACTGTCAAAGTTTCTATAGGTATGTAAAGAGAAAAAATTAATAAAAATGGGGGAATTCATAACAGGGAACAAAGAAATAGCTGAGGAACTAAATTCGTACTTTGCTTCAGTCTTCACAAAGGAACACATGAATAATGTACCGGAAGTTCTCAGAACCACAAGTCTTAGTGAGGAGCTGAAGGAAATTACTATTAGTAAAGATAGGTTTTAGGGAAATTAATGGGATTGAAGGCAGACAAATCTCCAGGGCCTGATAATCTTCATCCCAGAGTACTTAAGGAAGTGGCCCCAGAAAAAGTAGATCCATTGGTGGTCATTTTCCAAAATTCTTTGTACTCTGGAATGGTTCCCACAGATTGGAGGGTAGTGAATGTAACCCCACTATTCAAAAAGGGAGGTAGAGAGAAAGCAGGGAACTATAGACAAGTGAGCCAAACGTCGGTAGGAGTGAAGTTGCTGGAGTCAATTATCAAGGATTTCATAGCACAGCATTTGGAAAGAAGTGGTGTAGTCAGACAAAGTCAGCATGGATTTACGAAAGGAAAATCATGCTTGTCAAATCGACCAGAATTCTTTGAGGATATAACTCGTAAAGTTGTCCAGGGAGAACTGATAGATGTGGTTTATTTAGACTTTCAGAAGGCTTTCGACAAGGTCTCACATAGCAGATTAATATGTAAAGTTAAAGCGCATGAGATTATGGCTAGTGTCTTGAAATGGATAGAAAGTTGGTTAGCAGACAGGAAACTAAAAGTTGGAATAAATGGGTCTTTTTCTGATTGGCAGACAGTGAGTGACTAGTGTGATATCACAGGGATCCGTGTTAGGACCCCAACTGTTCACATTATACTTAATGATTTGGACAAGGAAACTAAATGTATTATCAAATTTACAGATGGTATAAAGTTGTGTGGGAGGGTTAGCTGTGAGGAGGGTGCAGAGATGCTTCAGCAGGATTTGGTCAGGCTGAGTAACTGGGCGCATGCATGGTAGATGCAGTACAATGTGGATAAGGTTGAGGTTATCCGCTTCGGTAGCGAAAATAGGAAGGCAGATTATTATTTGAATGGGCGTAAATTGAGAGAGGTGGACACACAGCGGGACCTTGGCATCCCCGTGCATCAGTCGCTGAAGGATTAGCGCGCAGGTACCGCTGGCAGTAAAGAAGGCAAATGGTAAGCTGGCCATCATAGCAAGAGGATTTGAGTATGGAGATGTTTCACTTCAATTGTATATGACATTGGTGAGATCACACCTGGAGTATTGTGTGCAGTTTTGGTGTCCTTATTTGAGGAAGGATATTATTACTATGGAGGGAGTGCAGCGAAGGTTTACCAGGCTGATTCATGGGATGGCTAGATCGTTGTATGAGGAAGGACTAAGCCGGTTAGGATTATATTCATTGGAGTTTAGAAGAGTGAGAGGGGATCTCAGAGAAACTTACAAAATTCTAACAGTAATGAACTAGGAGTCATAGTTTGAGGATAAGGGGTAAACCATTTCGGACTGAGGTGAGGAAACATTTCTTCACCCAGAGACTGGTGAATCTGTGGAATTTGCTACCACAGAAAGTAGTTGAGGCCAAAACGTTGTGCAATTTCAAAAAGGAATTAGATATATCTCTTGGGGCCAAAGGGATCAAGTGATCTAGGGGGAAGGCAGGATCTTGTATTGAACTTGATCGTCAGCCATGATTATAATGGATGGTGGAGTAGGCTTGAAGGGCCGAGTGGTCTCCTTCTGCTTCTATTTTCTATGTTTTTATATGTATTCATAATGACATGTAATAACTTGAAAATTAAAACTCAATTTTCCTGTCAACATGTGAACACAGGGTGCCACAGTGGCGCAGTGGTTAGCACTGCTGCCTCACAGCGCCAGGGGCCCGGGTTCAATTGTGGCCTCAGATGACTGTCTATGTGGCGTTTGCACATTCTCCCCATGTCTGCGTGGGTTTCCTCCGGGTGCTCCAGTCTCCTCCCACAGTCCAAAGATATGCAGGTTAGGTGGATTGGCCAAGCTAAATTGCCCTGCAATGTCCAAAAGACTAGGTTACAGGGATAGGGTGGGGGCATGGGCCTAGGTAGGGTGCTCTTTCGGAGGGTCAGTGTGGACTCGATGGGCTGAATGGCCTCTTTCTAGGGATTCTATGAAAGTTGTAACCATCTCTTTTTACATTTTGGATTTCTCCCAACTTACAAAAAGCCGCAAATTTTTAAAATCTCGTTCATCAAAATACACTGCCAGCTCAAATTCCGTAGGTATATCCATGTTCAAATTCTTCTCATACTTTCAGCCATGCTGAAGTGAAGTGAGGAGAGTAGGAAACCCAGCAGCAACTGAAATAACAGACAAAAGGAAGCAAGCTCCAAAATCACGTTTAAAGAGTCAAGTAGCTGATGACTTATGGATGGAATAGGAAGCTCACAGCAAAAAATAAAACATTAAAAAATACACTGTGATATGCTATAGCTGATGGACAGAACCTCCCTGTATTGTGCAATGGGACTGTCAAGGTTAGGGCAGCTGAGTTCCCTGTTGTGATGAGGGGACTTTCTGCCAGCATTCTAAGGGGTGGGGAACCAGCCCAGTGTGTGTGTCTAAGGCACTTGTGTGGTTACTCCTCAAACACTGCATAAAATTCAAGTTGCCAGTGTCCAAGGATAGCCAAGTAGTAGCAACAATACAAAAATAGGTAACAACAATTTGCATTTATATAATGGGCTGGATTCTCCACCACCGACCACCGGTAGCAGAGTTCCCAAAGCGGCGGAGAATCCAGTGTCCGGATGGTGCCGATCCCATTCCGATGCTCTGGACTCCGCTGGCAGCGGTACTGAGGTTCGCGCCAGTGGGAGGATGCAAAAGGTCAATTTGACCTATTTACATCACATTAATGGGCTAGGCACTGGATTCTCGAAGCCCATGTAAATATCTGGTCCTCTGGGCCAGCATCCCCGTGGGCGAGAATCGACGCATGTATTTCCCAGAGTGACTCTGATGTGGTAGACCGCACGGTGGGCTAAGGGGGTAATTCTTTATGGGAGTTCCCCCAAAGTTCATCGGAGAGCCACATTCTGCCTCCTGCCCAACCCCCCCCCCCCCACCACCGCCTCCCACCAGAGACCCCCCTTAAGGGAGATTCCCACCAGTAATCCCCCATTATAGGGACCTCACCTGAAACCCCTAGTACAGAGACCTCCACCAGAAACTCCCCCCGTACAAAACCCCCCACCAGAACGCACCCCCCCCCCACCCCCATAAGAGAGACCGCCGCCTGGCAGCCCCCATTACAGAGACCACTGCCTGGAAGTCCCCCATTCCCAGAGACCCTTGCCTGGAAGCCCCCATTACAGAGACCTCTGGCTGGAACCCCGCCCCCCCCCCCGATTACAGAGACCTCTGGCTCGAACCACCCCGATTGCAGACACCCCTGCCTGGAAGCACCCTGTCCCCATTACAGAGATCCCTGTCTGGAAGCCCCTCATTACAGAGACCCCTGCCTGGAAGCTGGAGAGCAGTCCAGACAGAGGCAGTGAAAAATATAGTTGCTTTAAAACTCACCTATATAGTACACCTGCTGGTGTAGACAGGGAAAGCAGCAACTGTAAATTCCTAGAAAGAGAAAATCACATCCGCTGGGTTTAAACTCCCTCAGATCTTTGATTTGCAATGCTTTCTTTCATATCAAAGTGAAATTGATTTTACGAGGCTGTGGTTGCAGCTTCCACAGACAGCAAGCTGTCTAGGGGCTGGTTTAGCACAGTGGGCTAAATAGCTGGCTTGTGATGCAGAACAATGCCAGCAGTGCGGGTTCAATTCCTGTACCGGCCTCCCCAAACAGGCGCCAGAATGTGGCGCCTAAGGACTTTTCGCAGTAACTCATTGAAGCCTAAAAGGGTACGCTTCCAGATGGAGAAGGTGGTGGCAGATCAGGGGGGTAGATATGTGATTGTGACAGGGGCATTGGAGGGGAGATTAGTGGCGCTGTTTATATGGTCCCAATGGGATGATGTGGGATTCGCGAGGAAGGTGGTTGGGGCTATTCCCGACTTAGACACGCATGAGCTGATTGTGGGGAGGGGACTGGAACCTGGTGCAGGAGTCAAGGTTGGACAGATCACGGCCGCGCTCGCTGGTCCCATCAGGGGGGGCGAAGGCGCTGGCTGGGCTAATGGTGGAAATGGGAGGGGTGGACCCTTGGAGGTTCCTGCACCCAAGGGAACGGGACTATTCATTTTTCTCAGCGGTCCATAAGGTATACTCGCGGATCGACTGTTTTGTGGTGGGGAAGGCTTTGCTGGCTGGAGTCAAGGGGTCGGAATACTCTGCAATTGCAGTGTCAGATCACGCTCCACATTGGGTGGATATGGCGCTGGAGAAGGGGGCAGCGCAGAGACCGGGGTGGAAACTGGATGTGGGGCTTTTGGGGAACCAAGTATTCTGTGAGAAAATTGAAAAGGTAATTAAGGAATATGTAGACTTCAATTGTACGGGTGAGGTGTCGAAGGCAGTCGTCTGGGAGGCTCTAAAGGCGGTGGTGAGAGGTGAGGTAATTTCGTTTAAGGCTAGGGTGGATAAGGAGGAGAGGTTGGAGCGGCAGAGGGTAATAGATGAGATGTTGGAGGTAGATAGGATGTATGCAGACGATGGGGACCCGGCGAAGCTGGAAAAAAGGAAGGAACTACAGGCGAGCTTTGACCGACTGTCCACCAGGAAGGTGGTTCGCCAACTGAGACGAGCAAGGGGTACAGTTTATGAACATGGAGATATGTTAGCAGGTCAGCTCCGGAGGGAGGCAGCGGCAAGGGAAATTCTTCAGGTGAAGGATAGGGCAGGGAAGTTGGTGGTGGCCCCAGTGCTGATTAACAAGGTTTTTGAGGAGTTTTATGAGAGGTTGTACAAGTCAGAGCCACTCGGAGGAGGCTGTGAGATGCAGGAATTTCTCGATGGGTTGGAGTACCCGAGGCTAGGGGAGGGGGACAGGGCTACATTAGAAGGAGCAATAGTGGAGCAGGAGATAAAGGATGCGATTGGGAGGATGCAGTCGGGGAAGGTGGCAGGGCCGGATGGGTTTCCGGTGGAATATTATTAAAAATTTAAGGATAGGTTGGCACCCCTGATGGTGGGGATGTTTGAGGAGGTGATAGGGAAGGGGGTGTTGCCGCAAACCTTGGGGCAGGCATCGATTTCCCTGTTACTAAAAAATGATAAGGATCCGACGGACTGTGGGTCATCACTTCTGAATGTGGACGTAAAAGTGTTGGCGAAGGTACTGGCGGGTAGGCTGGAGGAGTGCCTTCTGAAGGTTATAGGGGAGGATCAGACGGGGTTTGTGAAAGGGAGGCAGCTGTTTTCGAACATTAGGAGGGTTTTGAACGCTGTTATGGCACCGGCGGAAAGAAAGGAAACAGAGGTAGTTGTGGCATTGGACGCCAAGAAGGCGTTTGATCGGGTAGAATGGGGGTACCTGATGGCAGTGCTGGAGCGGTTTGGGATTGGACCAAGGTTTTTGAACTGGGTAAAGCTATTATATAAGGAATCGAAGGCGAGTGTCCGCACAAATAATATCAGTTCGAGATATTTCTCTCTCCACCGTGGGATGAGACAGGGATGTCCTATGTCCCCCCTGCTGTTTGCACTTGCGATTGAACCATTGGCCATCGCATTGAGAAGTTCGGGAGCATGGAAAGGAATAGTGCTGGGGGGGGGGGGGGGATAGAGCATAGGGTGTCCTTAAATGCCGACGACTTGCTGCTGTATGTGTCGGAGCCGAGTGCGTCGATAGGAGGAATATTGGAGCTACTACGGGTATTTGGGTCTTTTTCGGGGTACAAGTTGAAACGGGACAAGAGTGAGTACTTTGTGGTGTCTCGGCCGGGGGTGGGGGCAGGGGTGGGGGGGGCTGCCATTCCGTAGAGCAGGGACTCATTTTAGGTATCTGGGGGTGCAGCTTGCCCGGGAGTGGGGGAGGCTTCGCAGGTACAACATCACTAGTTTGGTGGGGAGAGTGAAAGCCGATCTGGCAAGGTGGGACGGCCTTCCTCTGTCACTGGCAGGTCGGGTACAGGCGGATAAAATGAATGTGTTGCCGCGATTCCTGTTTATTTTTCAATGCCTACCAATTTTCCTGCCAAAGTCTTTTTTCAGGGAGATTGAGGGAAGGATTACCTCATTCATATGGGGAGGGAAGGTGGCCAGAGTGAGAAAGGTGCTGCTACAGAGGGGAAGGCAGGCAGGGGGTTTGGGTCTCCCGAACTTGTTGTACTACTACTGGGCGGCGAATGTGGAGAAAGTGCGGAGCTGGGTCAGAGGGGTGGATTCGCAGTGGGTCAGAATGGAGGAGAGTTTGTGCAGGGGGTCGGGGCTGAAGGCACTTGCAACAGCGCCGCTCCCGATAGCTCCGGGGAAATATTCAGGGAGTCCGGTAATAATAGCTTCATTGAAAATCTGGAGGCAGTTTCGCCAACACTTAGGGTTGGGGTTAGGGTCAAGGGAAATGCCGATTCGGGGGAACCACAGATTTGAGCCAGGGAGGTGGGATGGAAGTTTTCGGAAATGGGAAGAGAAGGGGATTAAGACGCTAAAAGATTTGTTTCTTCGGGGTCGGTTTGCAGGATTGAGGGAGCTGGAAGCGAAGTATGGGCTAGAGCAGGGAGAAGTGTTTAGGTACATGCAGGTTCGGGATTTTGCCGGGAAGGAGATACAGAGCTTCCCAGAGGAACCGGCCTCCACATTGCTGGAGGAGGTGTTGACGACAAGGGGACTGGAGAAGGGGGCAGTGTCAGCGGTGTACGGAGCCATTTTGGAAGAGGATAAGGCACCACTGGAAGGGATCAAAGCAAAGTGGGAGGAAGAGCTGGGAGAGGTTATAGAGAAGGGGGTCTGGTGTGAGGTGCTCCGGAGAGTGAATGCCTCCACCTCATGTGCGAGGTTGGGGCTGATACAGCTGAAGGTGGTATATAGAGCGCACCTCACGAGGGCGAGGATGAGCCGATTTTTTGAAGGAGTAGAGGATGTGTGTAAGCGTTGAGGGGGGGAGGGGGGCCTGCGAATCACGTTCATATGTTTTGGTCCTGTCCAAAGCTAGGGGAGTACTGGAAGAAGGTGTTTAGGGTAATTTCCAAGGTGGTGCGTGTGAAACTGAACCCGGGTCCCCAGGAGGCCATATTCGGGGTGTCGGAACAGCCAGGGTTGGAAACGGGAGCGGAGGCAGATATCATAGCCTTCGACTCGTTGATCGCCCAAAGTCGGATCCTGCTGGGCTGGAGAGCAGCCTCTCCACCCCCTGGCGTGGTGGGGGGACCTGTTGGAATACTTGAGAATACTTGACCCTTGAGAAGGTTAAGTTCGAACTAAGGGGAAGCTCGGAGGGGTTCTACAAGTCATGGGCACTATTTATTATGCACTTTCAAGAACTGGATAACATCGAACATTAGTTGGGGGGGTGGGTGGGGGGGTGGGGTGGGGGGAGGGGGGCTGTGTAGATGAAGGGTGACTATGGGTAATCCCTGATTCCTTTTTGTCATTTGTTTATGTAAACATGTGAGGTTTGGGGGTTGGTGGGCGGATGGGATCGTTGTTATTATGGGGATTGACATATCTTGCTGATTATTGTTTATTGTTGATGGGTGTAAATGTGGGAGAAAATGTGAAAAAGGAGGAGAATTTTTTAAAAATTTAAAAGAAAAAAACTCATTGAAGCCAACCCGTGACAATAAGCAATTATTATAATATTATTATTATTAGATTGTTTAATTTCATTTCTCTTCACGTCTGAGTGGATTTCAAGTAGTCAGCTGTGAAATGAACCACGATGTTTATAAACTTCTAGCTACGATTGACAGCTCTTGGACCACATCAAAGACATTTAAGTGCTCTCACTTCCTCATATTTCTCTGCAGAAAGCACTTAACAGTCTTTGATGTGGTCCAAGAGCTAACTTGATATTTAAACTTTCCCAGGGCATAATTCTTAGCTTAGGTATTAAGCAACTAATGTCAACCGCTTATCACCCATAAATTCAGGGAGCTTTGGAGAGTTAGCACCAGCCTCTCAAAACCATGATTAGGACTTATTGCCATGAATGTCTAAGAAATTGGGACAGGGGATTGGATTTTTTACCATTTGCCATTAAGTCTGTTCCAAATAAAGTACTCCACCATTGTGAAAGCAGTCTTAGCGTTGCTACTAGCCCACCAGCATTTTGAAGTTTATGTCCGGAATGATAACAAGAAAAATCTAGTCTGTACTGGCCATAATCCGCTTGTGTTTTTCTGGAAACGTTTAGAACTCAGAACACAAGATTGTTCCACTGGAGTTTATTATTGCAATCTTTCAATGTAAAAATTGTGCATATTCCTGCAAAGGGCAACATTATTGCAAATGCTTGTCACAAATGTAAGTGCTGATAAGTAACAGAGGTAAGACTTGTGGGATATTATGTAGTGGGAAAGAAGGATAAATGGATGTGCATCTTGTGGTTTGTATAATGAATGTAGGAAATTGTTATATATTATATTTTGTTGTAGTAATAGTATTTAAAATCCTGGGTTCAAATATATCCAGACAGTATGTCTGCTAAAGCTGTGATTAAGGGGTTGTAAAGATGAGGTAATTATTGGTTTTAACCATTTATATGTTTACAGAGAGATGTTTAATGGAGCATTCTTTTAATTCTGGAGGATTCCTGAGGCATCAATAATTTATACGGATTGGGTTTAGTCCTAGCTAAACAGGTCATGGGACATCTCAGTGGGAGGAGACTGGAGAATGCCTTCTGATTGGGATATAGATGATGTAATTAATGGAAAGAGCCAGGCCTTTCTGTAGTTTTGCAGTTTGCCATAGGATTTTAGTCTGATAAAACAGAAGGATTTTCAGTTTGTTGCTGAAAAGCTCTCTCTCCAAATGTCTGCACAGAGACGCAAGTAACTCTGATTTTAACTTTATTTCTAAGTGGCATTTGAACTGCATTGGTTTGCTTAATTGGAATATATGGCAGGTGTAGATACGCAGTTACAGCTTTTTCCCCTTTTATTTAAGAACTGTTTTAATGTTAATTGTAAAGCTATTTCTTTGCTGTTAATATGCTAACTTCTTTGTTCAAATTAAAGTTTATTTTAACATAACTAATACCTATTAGTCAGTATTATTACTCCTGTAGTTTAGTCGTCTTCCCTCAACACATCTCCCCCTTTAAAAAAAAATGAACCAGCAATAAGTAAGATGGCTTAATTTTCCAAAGACTTTTCATCTTTAAACCCTACTCATACTAAACACTATGATTGCACAATATGATACATATCTCATTATATTTATTCATGCAAATTTAAACATCAGTATAGTCTATTTCAGCCTTCTTACCTGTAATATTTTGTAATGGAGTGGCCTCTGGAAAATAGTAGACACATCCATTATGGTCAACCAACACCGATTCCCACTTTCCATCTTAGGAAGGGGTCCCACGCAATCAATTAGAACCCGAGTAAAAGATTCCTTTGGATTGGGTATTAAGGATGCTGGTTTGATTATTGCTTGAGGTTTTCCTACTCCCTGACATGTGTGCCATGTACGGCAAAATTAAACTCCATCCTTATGCAATCAAGACCAATACAAGTGTTTTTCTAATTTTGCTTGAGTTTTCCTTACTTCTAAAAGACCCTCTATTGGGACCTCATGCTCTACCCACAAAAACTCCTTTCTATAAACCACCGGTAATAAAACTTGATGATCCTCTGCTCATTTACCACCTGAATATGTAAAGGTCTCCACTTCCTCATTAATACATTATTTCTAATATAATGATGCTCTAGTATACACTCAGATTCTATTTCTGTGTATGCTTTCTGATACAACTGCTTTATCTCTGAATCCTTCTTTCATAATTCTGTCAATTTTCCGGAACTAAAGACATCAGCTTCATCCTCTAGCCGCTCTTGTCCATCTGGTCAAAGATTGTTTCTGAAAACTAAACCTCAGCGTCCTTATCTTTATGCCTTGATTTTCCCGCCTCCTGGCTCAACTTGCGACTTTGTGATCTTGTTACCACACAATCTAAAAACACACCAGGATATGCTTCTTGCAATACTTCCATTGTTTGACTTTCCACTGGCTTTTCAACCACAGTAGGCATCACTCCCACCTGTGATCTAGCTATATCATTATCCAGGATAAACTGTACTCCTGAAAAAGGTAATTTCTCCATTACTCCTATCACCACTTCGTCACTTTTCACCGGAATCTCTAACTTTACCTTACATAATGGAATACTACTCAATTCACCAATAATCCCACATATTACCATCTTTTCTGGCAATACGCCTTCTGAATTACATATCTCCTTATCTTTCACCAGTAAAGATTGATCTGCTCCTGTACCCCTTAAGATCGTAACTTCCTTATCTATTCCACCTTTACACATGAGTTAACCTTATCCTCAGAAATAAAATCTGAAAAAACATCTGACACCTGCTTATCAACCAAGAAATAGCTTTACAAAGAACACATACACAGTTCTTAACTAAAAGTAACAAAATGTTAACTTATGCCCTAAACCTTCACTGTAAATGTTCCAACTAAGCAACCCCAATAGAATTCAAATGCTACTTCCAAGTAAAGTTGATAAAACTGGCTTACTTGCTTATCTCTGCAGGCCTTTGGAGAGAGAGACGCTTATAGGAACATTCTGAAAATCCTTCTGTCTTGTCTGACCCTTCTGTTCAACCTAACAGCATTTAGCAAAACTTCCAATTACAGACAGACCTGGCTCCTCCCATTAATTTGATCGTCTATATCCTATTAAGATGTCCCATGACCTGCTTAGTTAGGACTAAGTATGATCTCTCAAATTGTCCATACCCCAAGGAATCTCCTGCAATCAAAACAATGTTCCATTAGCCATCTCTCTGTAAACAAGTAAATCGTTAAAATTAATCATTACCTCACTTATTACTTTCATGGTCCATGATTGCGAAGTGTCGATCATAAACTTTGGAACCTTTTGACTACGAAGATCATGACCAGGCCTTCCTTTTCAATCTGAGTGTTGGTCTTTTGTCTTTTGTCTGTCATCTGTGGTAATACCACATCCATTCAGCATATTGGGCCCAAGCGTCTACTCCTGAGTTGAAAGTTACAAGTCTCCCAATAAGCGTCCTTTTTAAACTTGCTCTGGCCTTGCTCTTGTGCTGAGGAATTCCGGATGTCCAGAATTGCAGCCATAGTTTTTCCTCATCGCCAGTATAATACTTTCAGGAGTCCCAAGAAGGTTTATTTGGCAAACAAAAGTAAAGGCCTCAGCGCAGCATACAGTACATAAGTCCCAGCTGGGACTACAAATCATGCTGGTCCCAATCTGGACCGGCTTTTAAGTACAAGATTCATGAGCCCCAGATGCTAGGCCTCCGCCCCTCAGCGAGGGAGCTCGTATTCCCCGAGCCCCATGGCGAGATCAATTAGATCATCCCTGTGGATATCATGAGGGTTATCACATAATCAGAATCCAATTGCGAACCAGCACTCTCTTCTCGCGCGGTATAAATTGTTGTTCCCTTTACAATCTGCAAATTGTCCTGATGAGTGCAAGACAAAAAGCTTCGACAGCATATGTGTTTTTTCACCAAGTTTGGTGATACCAAACGACTATTTGGAGTTGAGGATTTCTTCAGGACTGAATTCAACTCCACAGCGTCTGCAGGGAGATAGAAAGACCAGTTACACCTTTAAACCACCTTAGCAACGAAGCAAAACATACTGCCAGCTGATACTCCAAACTACGACTGTGAACCCCTTTTATATCTTGCGGACTATAATTTGGCCATTTATCTTCCCTTACTTCATGGTGTGTGTTTATGTGCATGCGTGTGTGTGTTGGTTTCACTGGAATAAATCAAACCATCTTCATTGTTAAACTCAGGAAAACATGTCCGACTTGATCTTTACGATCACAGCTGATAGACAGTTAAGTGCACACTAAAATTGGCAAGATATTTTTATCCAAAACAAAAAACCTAATGTGACCAAACAAGACAAGGGACAAGAGGGGAACTATTTGACCCCTCTTCACCTAGTAGCAGCAGCTATGTTGGGTACAAATGAAGTTCATCTAAATAAAACCAAATAATAAAAAAATAATCATCACAATTGCAAAACACTTAACAATATACTCTGCATTGCACCTTTTACACCTTCAAGACACTTCCAGAATGTGAATGCTTGAAGGTTTACGCGACACAAAAATCACTCTCCTTTGAATCTAACACAACCGCCACTGGACTCAGGCACTCGATTGAGGCATAGTAGGATGGTCTGAGAGGAGAGTGATCATTCACAATGCATCACATACCCTGTCTATTTATTCATCACTTCATTTAAAACAGGAGGACATGGTAGCTATGAAAGTGAATTCAGAATCATAGAATCATAGAATTTACAGTGCAAAAGGAGACCATTTGGCCAACTAAGTTCGCACTGGCCCTTGGAAGAGCACCTTACTTAACCCCCCACCCTATCCCCAGAACCCAGTAACTCCACCTAACCTTTTGGACACTATGGGGCAATTTAGCATGGCCAATCCACCTAACCTGTACATCTTTGGATGTGACTGGCTATATGTGATTTCACTTATCTTGATTAACCTTACATGTTTACTTTGCTACATATGGGGTGATAAAGGTGGTACTTAATCCCTGTAGCATCTCCCTCCATATTGCCATATTGCCTGAACTACTGTTAAGACTGAAGGCAAGGACAAGTAGGCAAGATACAACTCTGTTTCTTTGCTATTTACAATAATCTAATTACTCCACTCCTCTCCCCTCAGGGTCTCCCTCCCCAACCTGCCCCCAGGTCGGGATTTAGATCCTATGGGATTCCTCCAATCAGGGGAGGCTCTGTGCCCCCACACACCTTCCCAATCACCTGGAGAGCCCATATTCAAGGTTGAAGAAGGGGAGCTGGATACAACGTAGATTTGGGCCCCTTAGGGGGTCATAACACCCCAAAGCCCCCAGGTCTGGAGAAATGTCCATGTCTTCCAGAGGTGGATCCCTCGATCACTTTGGCAGCCGTCGGGGGTCCAGAGGCAGCACAGCCAGCCCGCGAGGCATTTGGTGCCCCATGGACCGTCAGTTTCACAAAGGGCGCCGAAGCGGGAACGGCACGGCAGGCAAAAGCATCAGCGCCAACAGTGATGGCATGCAGTCGTCTGGGGGTCCAGTATCCATATCGGAGTCTGTCGGTGTCATTGTTGTCGCTGGGCAGCCCCGTGGGCGTAGAGGGCATGTCGGCTTCCTGACATCCAACAAGCGGTGGTGATAGGGAGCGATGGCCTGGCTCCCGCGGACCTTCCCGGAACCGCCTAGATGCAAGAGAGATTGTATCGAAGCCCGGAGTGGGGTACCCTGACTCAGTTCCAGTGGATCTAGCACGCGTCACAGATGGCGGTTTGCCTCGTTGTCTTCTGTCTGGACCGCGAAGGACACCGGCCCTGTCACAAGGAAGACCACGTCTGGGATCCACATGGCTCCGGCGCTGAAATTTTGCACGCACACCGCATTGCCTGTCTCAAAAGTGTGCAGATGTCGGCGCCGGCGCGAGTCCACCTTGGAGCGGTCATTTGTGGATCCATGCCCCAACATCAGGGAGGGCGATGTTGAGGCGAGTCCTGAGCCCCTGCCCCATGAGCAATCCGCTGGCTCAATCCTGGCGGTGGCATTGATTGATTGATTGATATTTATTGTCACATGTACCGAAGTACAGTGAAAAGTATTTTCCTGCGGCCAAGGGAACGTACACAGTACGTACATAATAGACAAAAGAATGATCAACAGAGTACATTGACAAATGGTACATCAACAAATGTGGTGCTGTGCAGTAGCTAAATAGAAAACATGCCAGCCACATCTCCAAAGAACCGGCAGTCATCTTTTTCATGACTCGTTTAAACATCTCGACCACCCATTATTGACCTTTCTGAGCCATCAGGCATCCAGTCTGCTAAGACCGCACCGATGCAATACGACGAGACATTGCACGTTAGTGGCAAAGGTTTTGATGGGTCGAAGTGAGTCACATATTTACAGGACCCTGTGCATTGCACTCGCTGCCGTTATACATGCCTCATGTTCAGTTTTATGAACGTCTTTCCCCCGGTGAGCCTGGCAAAAGGTCCTTGATGCGTGGGACTAGGTAACAGTCGAGATGGGACACTCAGTTCACCGTCATTTTATAGTCATCACAGAACAGTATAGATCCATCAGGCTTCAACACCAGGACCACTGGTGCGGCACAATCCGTAAGGTGGATGGGGTGGATGATGCCCAAATGTTCTAATCGGTCAAGCTCGACCTTAGGGTGGAGTCCATTGGGCACTGGGCGAGCGTGGAAGTATCTGGACTGAGTGTTCTCATCTACGCTGATCATTGCCGTTGCCCCCTTAATGGTAACGAGGCCTTTGACAAAGACTGCCGGACACCTGGCCAGTACCCCTTCTGGCCCACAGGGGCAAACCTGATACACTTGCTACCAGTCCAATCGCAGGCGTCGTAGCCAATCATGTCACAGCAAGCTGGGCCCATCGCTACTGACAACCACCAACCGCACGTACGCAGATTGATCCCCGTACACTATGGGCACACTGGTAGTGCCCTGGATTGCTAAGGGTTCCACGGTATACGTGGCCAACCTGGCCTCTGTGTCCTGAAGCTCCAGTATCTGGAGCCCAGTCCAGATTGCGGCAAACGTCTGGTGGCTGACGATGGAAACTACAGTCCCCGTGGCGATTTCCTTCTCAGTGGGGTGGCCAGTGATCTGCAGCATAACATGGGTAAGAGCAGTCCTGGTGCCCATAACGCAGTGCAGTGGCAGGGGTTAATCCTCAGCTTCCAGGTCATCCAGGTAGTGGGCCCAGTTTCTCGGGGCTGGGGTGTGACAACTGGTCTGTGGCTGGGGAACGGCGCCCCACGAGACCTCCAAGAGCCTCTCTCCTGGTCACAACATCCTGCCCGATTTTGGGGGTTGCCTTCCTGGAACACCGAGTCAGGGAAACCTCTGTAGTCGCTCTGAGGTGAGTCATGGCAACATACCTTGGGATGCCCCTGGTGGGTCATTTCCGGTTTCGGCCTGCTGGCGGCCCTGGAGCTCTTAGAGACCATGCTTGGCACTCTCCCAAGAAAGCTCGATATCTACGGTTCTTTGGAGAGTCATCAACAGTCTTCACTGCGTCTGCGGTCCTGAAGCCCACAAATGGAACGTTCCCTCAGGGATTCGACCAAGGCGGTCCCAAATTTGCAGGGGCAGCGAGTCACCGCAAGCATGCGAAAAGCTCTCCGTTTGATTCATTTGGGGCCTGTGAAGCTGTGTTTCCATCCAGGTCAACCAGCATCGCGATCGGCAGTGCTTTCCATCTGTCTGGGCTCGTTCGCTCTGTCTGGGTAGGCAAGGTTCTTGATATCTGCATAGGTTGGACTGCCAACAGTGGTCAGAAGTATGCCCTAGGGAGGGTGAACTCTTCCTCTTCGTGCGCAAGGCTCAGCCTCATACAGTTTAAGGTGCTGCACAGGGCACACATGACCGGGACAAGCAGGTTCTTTGGGGGTGAGGACAGGTGTGTTAGGTGCTCAGGGAGCCCAGCAAATCACACCCATATGTTCTGGGCATGCCCAGCGCTGGAGGAATTTTGGAAGGGCGTAGCGAGGACGGTGTCGAGGGTGGTAGGATCCAGGGTCAAACTGGGCTGGGGGCTCGCAATATTTGGGGTGGCAGAGGAGCCGGGAGTGCAGGAGGCGAAAGAGGCCGGAATTCTGGCCTTTGCGTCCCTGGTAGCCCGGCGAAGGATTCTCCTTCAGTGAAAAGATGCAAGGCCCCCAAGCGTGGAATCCTGGATCAGCGATATGGCGGGGTTCATTAAATTGGAGAGGGTGAAATTTGCCTTGAAAGGGTCGGTACAAGGGTTCTTTAGGCGGTGGAAACCGTTCTTAGACTTTCTGGCAGAACGATAGACATTGGTCAATGGCAGCAGCAGCTCGGGGGGGGTGAGGGGGGGGTTATTTTATTTTTGTTTATGTTATTTACACTGGAAGGGTCTGAGGGGGTGTATACACCTGTTGTGTTAAATCGGGGTGTTAATGTTAATTTATTATTTATGTACGGGGGGAGGGGTTTGGGGGGGTTGCTTTTTTAGATTGTGTTTTGTACTTAACTCTGTTGGGTTCTTTTTTGTTTCTCAATTTGTTATTGATATTTTATGAAAACCTTTAATAAAAATTATTTTATAAAAAAACAGTGGTCAGAAGTGCCAAGGTCTGTCATTTGTTGTTTGTGATGGTGTTCGTTCAAAAAAAAAGAGTTGTACCTGCTCAACATTCTGGGCCCAATCATCATTGTCATCGTCAAACAGTTCTAGCTTAACAATGAGTGCCATGGTGCTGCTCGGACAGAGGCCTCTCCAAGCCCAGATGAAGCTGGCTGGTGGTGAAAAGTCCAGTGGCAGCAGCAACTCCATGTTATCCTCATCGCCAGTGTTAAGACGGAAGGCAAGGACTCCACACAAGGCCAGGCAGGCAGGATACAACTCGGTTTATTTGCTACTTACAATGCACTAATTACTCCACTCCTCTCCCCACAGGGTCTCCCTGTGGGGTTCCTCCAATCAGGGGGAGGCTCTACACCCCAATCACCTGCTGAGCTCATACTCCAGGGTATAGGAGGGGAACCGGATACAATGTAGGTACAATGTAACAACTACCGACTCCTGGGGCTTTCCATTATGTGTGCTGAAAAGTAAGTTTCTCCTCGTCATTTATCACGACCAATAGAACCTCCATGGAAACTTTGGTATATGTTTTTGGTGAGGGTGGGCCTTAGGGAGTAGTTTATCCTACCCAGCAGATGGCACTAATGATGGTGCTTCTTCTGCCACTTCAAACCATCTTCTACTTTTACTCTCTCTCTTCAATTTCCCAGTGAAAGTAAAGCAGTCAAGAGTGGGAACAGCACTGAAACCACCTTGCTCCAGGAGTTTCCAGCAGTGTTATTTAGTTGGAAAGAAGTCTTGACCCACAAGGTTTCCTGTGGGCGGTGAAAAAATTAGCGACCATTCTTTGATGCTGCACTATTTTGAAGCTAAACACTGGGAAGACCAAAGCCATTGAGAGTGTAGGAAAAGCCATTCATAACAAGTGCACAGAAGTTTAAAAACAAATTGATTTGATCGAGTGGGTTACAAAAACATCCTGTTTTTATTAAGTGTGGAGTCATTATTCATTTTCGTTCCCTCTACAAAACAGAATATTACCAAATGCACCCTGACACCATTGTTATTTTATCACTGTGAAATATGTAGTTTGAAGTCAGATTTAGTTCAGAGGAGATTGAAAAATACTATATGGAATCAGTGAGAAAACACAGTACCTTATCTAGTTGCTTCAATGAGAGTTCATTGCCTCCCATATATAATTGTAAATCAAGGCTTCTGGTGTTAATGTTGTTCTCAGAAGGTTGCTTTTGAGATTTAACTTGGGACAAATTAGTCATTTCCTTCCCGAAGAATTGTTTCTGGCTCACAGGTTACTTCCTGTAATCTTAAACGATAGCTTCATGTGCTTTTTTCCAAACCAGGTTATGGTCAGTATTTTGAACAAAAAAATGAAAAATAACTGAAAATCAGAGCTAAATTCAGTCACCCTTCATTTTCAAGAGCTCTTCGGGAACATGAGTTGGAGACAATACTGGACCATTATACCCTGATTCTCTACTCTACACTCTGCTCAAGTTTAAGTTTGGAATCATTGAATTTATTCTCTGATTACAATGCCCTTAAATACAATATAACATTTATTTTTACATTATATTGAATCATTGTGAAGATCGTTTCACCCACGAAAGAAAGCCAATTATGTAATCAGGTGATTTCAATGTTATGCAAAGCAGGAAACCTTTTCACTCAAAGGCCTTACGAAAACCCTGACTGAAAATATAACTTATTTTTCTTTTACAAATACTGAATGATCGAGACTAGATGCTGTTTTCTTTTTGTCTGATTCAATTATTTTTAGTATGGATGTTCTGGTGAACTTTGACCTGGAAGCAGTACAGTGAGGAAAATTTGCAATAATATAAAAGTTTGCGGAATCTGTCATTAATTTTAAGAATGTTTGAAAAAGACTATTAAGAGTTTGCGTCAATTGTAATATTCTTTGGTGATAAGAAATGCTGATCCATTTGACCTAACAACCCTTGACCTGGAAGTGGTAGCAACAGAAAATAAGTTAAAACGGAAGCTGTGTGACCAAACTTAAAGGAGATCAGCAGGCACAAAGTAGAGTAGTGAGCAGAGGAGTTGGAGCGT
This sequence comes from Scyliorhinus torazame, assembly GCF_047496885.1. Lineage (NCBI taxonomy): Eukaryota > Metazoa > Chordata > Chondrichthyes > Carcharhiniformes > Scyliorhinidae > Scyliorhinus > Scyliorhinus torazame. The sequence continues at coordinate 235,459,280 of NC_092714.1, read as the reverse complement.
GAAGGCACAGAGCCAGAAAGGGGAACACACTGAATTATTGTGAGAAGAAGAAGGAAAGGTCAATTTGCAGAGGTCAGTTTTTCTGTTTGACTGGAAAAGAGATACAAACTCTTGGAGACAATGTATGAGCTGGTTATTAAAGATCTAAACCCTGGAAAACTGCGTGAATAAAGTGGCCAGATTGCAAACTCAAGGGTGTTATTTGTTGATCAGTTGAAAAGAAACTTTGGAAAGCTACACCATCACGATTGTCATAACCCAAGGGAGACAGGATTTGTAGAAATGTGCCTCACTGACGATAATTGTACCCATGAAACTCAAAGGTGAAAGTTGTTGTCGAATAGGACACCTGGGGCGGGATTCTCCGTGAACCGTTGGGGCGGGCCTCTCCAGCGACGAGGAGTGGCGTGAACCACCCCGGCGTCGGGCTGCCCCGAAGGTATGGAATCCTCCGCACCTTGAGGAGCTAGGCCGGCGCCGGAGTGTTTGGCGCCGCGCCAGCCAGCGCAGAAGGGCTTGATGCCACGCCAACCGGCGCCAAAGGGCCTCCACCGGCCAGCGTGAGTTGGCGCATGCACGGGAGCGCCAGAGTATGCTGGCGTCATCCCAGCGCATGCACAGGGGGTTCTTCTCCGCACCAGCCATGGCGGAGGTTGACAGCAGCCGGTGCAGAGGGAAAGAGTGCCCCCACGGCACAAGCCCACCCGTGGATCGATGGGCCCCGATCACGGGCAAGGCCACCGTGGGGGCACCCCCCCGGGGCCAGATCCACCCCCCCCACCCCCGAGGACTCTGCAGGCCGCCCGTGGAGACAAGTCCTGCTGGTAAGGACCTATTGTGATTTACGCCGGCGGGACCCGTCAAAAACGGGCGGCCACTTGGCCCATTGCGGGCCGAAGAATCGCCGGGGGGGGGCGCTTCTACCACCCACCCCCGCCAAGACCCCGGCGCCGGAGAATTCGGCAGCCGGCGGGGGCGGAATTCACGCCGCCGCCCGGCTATTCTCCGACCCAGCGGGGGGGTCAGAGAATCCCGCCCATAATCTATCTGACATAAATAAAGAACAGCATATGTGGAATTGTATAACTACACGATGCCATTCATGCTAAAGGGGAATTAATGTCCATGTGTAAGATGTATCTTTGTTGCAACGACTATTTAAAGTGAACCTTACTTTTTTATTTTAGGTATCGTTTACCTGTTAATTCATGTTCAATTTACATCGACACTGAATCATGTTAAAGTGAAAACTTGTTGGTAATTTCTTCATTTGGGGGTTGTTTGGTAAATTTGGTTTATGGTTTCCACGCGGGGATTGTAACAAAGTATTTACTGAAATAAAGGAAGTATTTTGTGCATGGTATTGTTTTTCTATGAATGGAAGGAAAACATGAAGGGGCTGACATTTCTATAACCCCATTCTATAAAACGATGTGTGTGCAGAACAGAAGAGTCTAATAGTCGATGGAATAAGGACAGGGGGTGGGGGGGAGACACAGTTTAAATTTCATCAAAATGGGGAGTGAAGTAGTTGATTCTGAGACTAGAGTCTTGAATCTTACCAAAGAAAACCATGATAAAATGAGGCGTGAGTTGGCTATGATTGATTGGGGAATGTTACTTAAAGAGATGACAGTGGATAGGCAATGGCAAACATTCAAAGAGCGTGCGGAGGAACTAGCACAAAAGTAAAATGGGAAAGGTGGTCAATCCATGGCTTACAAAGGAAATTTGGGATAGTATTTGATCCAAGGAAGTAGCTGATAATTGACCAAGAAAAACAACAGGTCTGAGGTCTGGCAGTTGCTTCGAATTCATCAAAGAAGGACCAAGGGATTGATTAAGAAGGGGAAAATAGAGTACAAAAGTAAGCTTACACGGAACATAAAAAATGACTGTAAAGTTTCTTTAGGTATGTGAAGAGAAAAAGATTGGTGAAGACAAATGTAGGTTCCGTATAGTCAGAAACAGGGGGATATATTATATGGGACAAAAAATGGCTGAGCAACTAAATACATACTTTGGTTCTGTCTTCACAAATGAGGGCACAAATAAGATACCAGAAATGTTGGGAATGCAGGGTTTAGTGACAAGGACGTACTGAAGGTGATCAATATCAGTAGAAAAATGGTGTTGAGGAAATTGATGGAATTGAAGGCTGATAAATCCCAGGACTTGATAATCTACATGCCAGGGTACTGAAGAAGGTGGCTCTAGAAATAGCGGATGCATTGGTGGTCATCTTCCAGGATTCTATTGACTGCGGAACAGTTTCTGCAGATTGGAGGGTGGCTAATGTAACTCCGCTTTTAAAAAGGGAGGTCGAGAGAAAGCAAGGAATTACAGACCAGTAAGCCTGACGTCAGTAGTGGGGAAAATTCTAAAATCCATTATCAAAGATTTTATAGCAGAGCACTTAGAAAACAGTGGCAGGACCGGACAGAGTCAGCATGGATTTATGAAGTGGAAATCATGCTTGACAAATCTACTGGAATTCTTCAAAGATGTAACTATCAGAGTTGATGAAGGGGAGCTAGTGAACGTGGTATATTTGGACTTTCAGAAGGCTTTTGACAAAGTCCCGCTTAAAAGATTAGTGGGTAAAATTAAAGCGCATGGGATTGGGGTAGTATATTGAGATGGATAGAAAACTGGTTGGCAGATAGGAAGCAAAGAGTAGGAATTAATTATTCTTTTTCAAATTGGCAGGCAGTGACTAGTGAGGTACCACAGGGATCGGTGTTAGGGTCCCAGTTATTCACAATATATATTAATGATTTAGATGAGGGAACAAAATGTCATCACTCCAGATTTGCAGATTACACCAAGTTGGGTGGGAGGGTGAGCTGTGAGGAGGATGCAGAGATCCTTCAGTGTGATTTGGACAAGTTGAGTGAGCTGCAAATGAATGGCAGATGCAGTATAATTTGGGTAAATGCAAGGTCATCCACTTTGGTAGCAAAAACAAGGCGGCAGACTATTATCTGAATGGCCATAAATTAGGAGAGGGGAATGTGCAACGAGACCCGGCTGTCCTCGTACACCAATCACTGAAGGTAAACATGCAGGTGCAGCAGGCGGAAAAGAAGGCAAGTGGTATGCTGGCCTTCATTGTGAGAGGATTCGAGTACAGGAGCAGGGGTGTCTTGCTGCAATTATACCGAGCCTTGGTGAGGCCACACCTGGAATATTGTGAGCAGTTTTGGTCTCCTTATCCGAGGAAGGAAGTTCTATCTATGAGGCAGTGCAGCAAAGGTTTACCAGATTGATTCATGGGATGGCAGAACGGATATACGAGGAGAAATTGAATTGGTTAAGATTGTATTCGCTGGAGTCCAGAAGAATGAGGGGCGATCTCATTGAAACCTCTAAAGTTCTAACTCTATAGGGTAGTTGCAGGGAGGATGTACTCGATGATAGGTGTGTCCAGAACCAGGGGTCATTTAGCCCATTTAGGACAGAGATGAGGAGAAATTTCTTCACCCAAAGAGTGGTCAGCCTGTGGAATTTAACATCACAGGAAATAGTTGAGTCTAAAACATTGTATGGTTTCAATAAGCAATTAGATATAGCACTTAGGACGAGGGGGATCAAAGGATATGGAGGAAAGCGGGATTAGGCTATTGAGTTGGATGATCAGCCATGATCATAATGAATGGCGGAGCGGGTTTGAAGGGCCAAATGCCTCCTCCTGCTCCTATTTTGTCTATGTTTCGAAAGGTTTTAGGCAAGAGATGTGGTGGCTATGAGGAATCAGCTTTTTACACAGCATGTCAAATTGACTTGGAACTCACTGCTCATGAGGTTGATCAATGTGGAGACAATGAATGATTGCAAAAGAAAATTGAATTGGCACTTGAGAGAAACAACATGCAGAATTCTCCCGTCCCGATTACCTGCCATAGCACTTTGACACTCTTGTTGTGCTGAACACCACTCTGCTGGGGTAGACTGGTTTGTGCACTCCAGCTCCATGCCAAGCTTGTCTTTATGGACAGCACTGTGCTGCAGCACTACTGGACCCTCCACTTAGACCAACCACAGTTCATAGAATTTACAGTGCAGAAGGAGGCCATTCGGCCCATCGAATCCGCACCAGCCCCTGGAAAGAGCACCCCACCCAAGCCCACACTTCGAACCTATCCCCGTTACCCAGTAACCCCACCTAACACTTTTGGACGCTAATGGAAATTTAGCATAGGCAATCCACCTAACCTGCACATCTTTGGACTGTGGGAGGAAACGCACACGGAGGAAACCCACGCAGACACGGGGAGAATGTGCAGACTCCGCACAATCGGTGACTCAAGCTGGGAATCGAACCTGTGACGCTGGAGCTGTGAAGCAACTGTGCTAACCACTGTGCTGCTTTGCCGTTCAACTGGGGGTGGGTGGTGAGGCTGCTGAAGATAAAGGGAGTAATAGGGTAGGAGGGGTATGCAAGGGCAGGGGTGTGAAGGGAAAAACACAAGGGGGACAATTGAGGAAGGATGACTGTGCAAGGGCAGGGGGTGAAGGTTAAATACAATGGGGGGCAATGAGGGCTGTGCAAGAGTAGCGCGGGAGGGAAACACAACATGATGGAAGGCCGAGAGGCAAGGAGGTGGACGAAGATGATGAACAATGGAAGACCGAGGGGTGGGAAGCTGAACTTCGACAAGGATATATGAAAACCTGAAAAGCAAGGGGTCAAAGGAATACTGGAAGGAGACTCACTCAGACACCGGAATAAGGTGTGGGGACTCATTAATGTGGCACATTAAGGATGGTTCGTACCAACACTCAGAAGTTGGCAGTGGTGTGTTTGGGAGGCTTATTATTGTCCTTAGTCTACTTTGGAAAATGGAACTATGTCAAGGTTCTTGTTTTAGCTCAGTGGCTGGCAGATAGGAGTCAGAGAGTGCAGACATTCCTGCTGTGAAATGGGAGGGACTCATAGATGACAGGCAGTCCAGGGCTGTGTGAACCTCACAGTCTGAAGCCAGTGATAGGAAACAGTGCAAAAGTGCAGTGGGCATGCAGCAGAAGCAATCATTGGAGCATGGTGTACCCTATGCACTGCAGGGATGGGCAAGGGCTGTGTGCTTCAAAGGAAAAGAGCACAGCTTGGTGTTCCAGGCTGTCCTACCGTCACTGCCCCAGAGTGTGGCAGGCTCTGTGTTGGGCTACAGAGGGAATGGTGATGGTAACCAGGGGACATCTGCAGCCTATATGTAGGGAAGACATAATACAGTGGGGGGAGCTGTCTTGAATGACTCTATTACAGATCAACTGGTGTGTGGGTTAAGAAGCAGTGCCAAGTTGCCAATGCTAAGGTGCCCAGCTGCCAGAGGGAGAGCTAGGGTGCCAACCTGTCCTGTCCCCGACCACCCAGGAGTCTCTGATGACCTGGGAGAACCCCCCCTAACCCCCACAATTGCCATTCCGACTGGTCCACATTTGTGTAGACCGGTATAAAATGGTGCCTGGTCGAAGCCTCGCTGGGGAGGCCATTAATTCACAGGAGTCCAGAGAATCCTGTGCATGCATATTTAAATGAGTCTAATGGTTCATTTAAATATGCTGGTTTGGATCTCGTCAAACGAGGACAAGATCCAGATTGCGATAACTGGATGGTTCAATGAATTTTTATAAGATGTCTCAAGCATCGCAAGAGAGAGGCCTCTTGTGAGATTCTATAGCCTTGTTGTACCTCTCCAAACACCCATGGCACCTTCCCATGCAATCGCAGAAGGTGTAATGCCTGCCCCTTTACCTCTTCCATGCTTAACATCCCCAGGCCCAAAACACTCATTCCCGGTTAAGCAGTGTTTTACTTGCATCTCTTCCAATTTGGTCTACTGCATTCGCTGCTCCCAATGTGGTCTCCTCTATATCAGAGAGACCAAACGCAGACTGGATGATTGCTTTGCTGAGCATCTTCGGTCTGTGCACATTCAGGACCCGGACCTTCCCGTTGCTTGCCATTTTAACAAAAGACCCTGCTCCCATGCCCACATGTCTGTTCTTGGCCTGCTGCAATGTTCCAGTGAAGCTCAACGCAAACTGGAGGAACAACATCTCATCTTCCGGTTAGGCACGCTACAGCCTTCCGGTCTCAACATCGAATTCAACAACTTCAGATAATCAGCTCTACCCCACCTCGACCCATTTGTTTTCATCCCATTTCATTTTAAGTCTTTTACCATTTCTTTCTTTCTTAATATATATTTAACCCCCACCCCCGAATCTTATCCACCTTTCCTTAACTTTTCTCCTCTTTGCTCCCCCTTCCCCTCCCCACACATCTACAGTTCATCCTCTGATGTTAGTTTCTTTGCTGTTTGGCCTGTTACATCTTTTGTTCTCTCTGGGGACTGCCATTAGCACTCTTTCCCCTTGGTTTCTGTGGCCATTAGCACCCGGTTTCCCTGGGTTTCAGTGGCTCTGACTCATCTTTCATTCTCACTCCACAGTATAAATATTTCCCACTTTCTCTATCTGTTAGTTTTGACAAAGAGTCATCTGGACTCGAAACGTTAGCTGCTTTCTCTCCCTACAGATGCTGCCAGACCTGCTGAGATTTTCCAGCATTCTCTCTTTCGTTTCAGATTCCAGCATCCGCAGTAATTTGCTTTTATCTTTAAAATTTCGAATCTATGCTCTAGGGATGAGACGATTACGGACTACGAGTATGGAAGGATAAATGTGAATTCTTCAAATCACCTATTCAATACTTGGGGCACATCAAAGATGCAGAGGGATTAGATAAATCGCCGTCAAAAGTAAAAGCCGTAACTGAGGCACCAACACCTCAAAACGTAAATCAACTTTGATCATTTTGGGGTTGATTAAACTATTATGGAAGATTTGCCCCTAATCTAGCAATTATTCTCACTCCTTTTCCCAATTTATTGAGCAGGATTGTCCATTCGGGAGACTATGTTCTCCCGCCAGAGCTGAATCACTTCTGTTTCGCACTGGCACTCAGAACAGTGCCCGGAAGTGATTCAGTACCTACCACGTGAATTTATACCTGGCGGGGATCGCAAGGGATTCAGTCGCTCACATTGGTGGCACGCTAGCAAGGTCCGGAGACCAGCCCCCTTTGCCCCCCCCCCCCCCCCATCTCCCCACCGCCCCCTCCCCCAACAACATAAATCCTGCCCTCCTCCCCTGAAAGGTAGGGGCATTCTCACCATGGAAATTGCTGGGTCACCCCCCCCCACCCCCGCAACAGAACATAAGCATGAGTGTGACCTGACCCCCCTCCCACCAGAGACACGGTCACCACTGTCTGAAAGCCAAAGAGAAGTCCAGGCAGAAAAAGGTTGAAAAGTCATTGCGTTTTTCACTCATCTGTGCCTTACACCTACTTACTCAGACAGATATTTACAAAGCAGTGGTTGTAACTTACCAGAAAGCCAAAACCACATCACAAGGCTTTGAACCCCCCCCCCCCCAGATCCTTTGATCTGCAAGACCCCTATTCACTTTAAAGGGAAATAGCTTTTAGTGGACTGAAATTGACAGCTTCCAGGCAGCCAGATGTCTGGATTGATTATTTTCATTTCCCTTCACGCTTGAATGGATCTCAAGTACCCTGCTGCGAAACAAAGAGCAATGTTTATAAACATCTAGGTGTGATTGAAGGCTCATGACCACATAAAAAGCAGTTCTGTGCATTCTGCTGAGAAAAAGCAGAAGTGAAAGCCTTTAACTTCTAGTTGTTTATAAGCATTGTGGTTCGTTGCACAGCAGGGCATTGGCTGTCTGGAAGCTGTAGATTACAGGTTACTAAAAGGTATTTCTCTTTGAAGTGAATAAAAACCTTGCAATCAAAGGATCTGAGGGGGTTTAAACCTTGAGATGTGGTTTTGGCTTTATATTAAGTTACAGCTGCTGCTTTCTAGACATCTGTCTGAGGGAACGGGTGTAAGGCACAGGAGGGGAAGAAAATAGTGATTTTTTTTTTTCATTGTTTCGCACCAGGACCCGAGTCACTTTCTGGACTTTCCCCATTCCTGAAAATATAAGGCTTTTATGCTTCAGTTCTATAGGTCATTGGTGAGATTGCATCTCAAATACTCTGTGCAGTTTTGGTCTCTTTATATAAGAAAGGACATAGATGCGTTGGAAGCGGTTCAGAAGAGATTTTTTTGATTGAAATCTGAAATGAGTGGGTCATCTTGTGGGGATAGGTTGGATAGACTGGGTTTGTTTCCACTGGAGTTTAGAAGAGTGAGGGGTGACTTGATTGATGTACATAAGATCCTGAACGGTACTGGCGAGGTAGATGTGGAAAGTATTTTTCCACTTGTAGGTGAGTCCAGAACTAGGGGGCACTGTTTTAAAATTAGGGGTCACCCTTCTAGGTTTAGAGATGAGGAAAATTGGTTTCTCCTGAGGATTGTGTGACTTTGGAACTCTCTGCCTCAGAAGGTGTTGGAAGCGAGATCACTGAATATTTTTAATGCACAGGTAGCTAGATTCTTGTTGGAATCAAAGATTGTTAGGAGTAGATGGGAAATGTGGAACTCAACATAATCAGTTCAGCCATGATCTTATCGAATGGTAGAACAGGCTCGGGTGGCTGAATGGCCGACTTCTGCTCCTAATTCGAATGTTCGTATCTCCTGAGCTTCTGCCACCACCATGAAAATTGAGGCTGCGTGTGACACAACCCTTTAGTGGTCACGAATTGATCATTAAAGTGATCATTAAAAATTGATTTGAGCAGGAAATGTTTCTGTCCATTATGACATTAAAAAGCTATTGTCAGATACGCAACGCAAATGTAGCACAATAGTTGTCAGCAAACCATTCTCAGTAGCTGCTATCTTAAACTGATAGCAGAATAGCTCAAGGATGCTATTGTACCACAATGATCAGCTCATTAGTTATCAAAATATTTATCTTTGTTTTAAACAAATGCATGGGGGGGCGATTCTCCAAAATGGAGACGAAGTGTTCGCGCCATCGTGAACGCCGTCGCGTTTCACGATGGCGCGAAACGGGCACGGGGACGACCAATTCTGTCCCCCACAGGGGGCCAGCACGGCGCTGGAGCGGTTCACGGCGCCAACCTGCGCATGCGCGGGAGACTTCTTCAGCACGCTCGCCCCGATGCAACATGGCGTGGGGATTCAGGTGCCAGCCGCGCACCAAAGTAGGCCGGCCTGCCGATCGGTTGGTCCCGATCGCCGTCCAGACCCCATCGGAGTTCCCGCCGGCAGTGACCAGGAGTGAACGGCGCCGGCGGCACTCTTTCGTATCCGCGCGGCCGCCCGGCCCATTCGGGCCAGAGAATCGGCGGCCCCGCCGATTATAGCGACCCACGGCCGGCGTTGCGTCAAGCACGCCGGCACAAATGGCGCCAATGCTCCGCACCTCGGAGAATCACGTGCCGGCGTCGTGGCGCGGTTGCAGCGATTCTCTGGCCCAGCTTGGGGCTCGGAGAATCGCCCCTATGGTTCCTATTTAGCAAATTCCAACAAAACCTTTCTGCCATTTAAAATGTGATTGGAAAACCACAGCGATGATTATGGCTGTGACTAAGTCAAAATCTTGCATCTTCAAAAGATCCAATTGTTGTTTCAGAAAGGTACTCAGTAACCATTTTTTGTGTCTGTTCCAATCGAATCGGTCCCAATCGAATAGCTGCATCCGTTAAATCTCGCAATGCTCCAGACACCCCGCAAGATCCCACTGGGCGGGATCCAGATTTACATAGTTAAGTGATAGTTAGCCTCACTTAAATATGCCTACTTCGGTGTCTCCCAAGGCCCAGACCGAACACCCATGTCTGGGAGACCTCGCTGTGGCATTATTTAGCACTGAAATGAAAATCGCTTATTGTCACAAGTAGGCGTCAAATGAAGTTACTGTGAAAAGCCCCTAGTCGCCACATTCCGGCGTCTGTTCAGGGAGGCTGGTACGGGAACACAAACGTGGATCAGGCGTAACGACATCTGGGAGGGGGTCTCCCAGGCTATTGGAGACCCCTGGGTGGTCGGGCTCTGGTACCCTGGCAATCCTGCTGCCACCTGGGAACCTTGGCACGACCACCTGGGCTCCCTGTTCATAGAATCATAGAATTTACAGTGCAGAAGGAGGCCATTCGGCCCATCGAGTCTGCATCGGCTCTTGGAAAGAGCACCCCACCCAAGGTCCACACCTCCACCCTATCCCCATAACCCAGTAACCCCACCCAACACTAAGGGCAATTTTGGACACTATGGGCAATTTAGCATGGCCAATCCACCTAACCCGCACATCTTTGGACTGTGGGAGGAAACCAGAGCACCCGGAGGAAACCCACGCACACACGGGGAGGATGTGCAGACTCCGCACAGACAGTGACCCAAGCCGGAATCGAACCTGGGACCCTGGAGCTGTGAAGCATTTGTGCTATCCGCAATGCTACCGTGCTGGCATTGCCAGCACGCCTGGGTTGAAAGACAGGCTTGAAGGGGCAGTTCCAAGCTGGCAATGCGAAAGTTTCAGGTGACAGGTTGCCCGTGTTGGGAATCGGGCTTGGGATATCCTGCCCTTTTGAGGGGGGCTCGTGGACCCGCTAACAAGTAAGTTGGGGCATTGGAGGGGGGGTTGAGAGATCAGGGCAGCATTTAAAAATGGCCATCCAATCTCTCCCTGTACTGACAAGCTGAGCTCGAGCTCAACAGTGCAGGAAATGAAGGTAAAGGCGGCCTCGGCAGGGCATTCCTTGCTGAGGCCAGGAAAAAAACCAGTCCCTTTTGATAGTGGAGTCGTCCACTGCAGACACTGAGAAAAACCCCGCGAAACGGATTCAAAATGGGACTCTGTTTTTTTCCCATTAAATCCTCCCGATGTTTAGCATACTTACAACTCTTAATTGATGTGTGCTTCCTGCTGGTCATATGGGAGACTTAAACATCTGAAAAATATGTGCAACACATTGGAATTTCTAGTCTAATATTGTGGTAAACCACTGTGTTGCATTGTATTGTATTGTTACATGCCTGGGCTTGTCCCTGCTGGCTCCGCCTGTGGCTCCTCCCCTCGGGCTCATGTATAAAGGTGGCTGGCCTCTGACTCTGATCCAGTTCGGGAACCCCAAACAGTGGTGGTGTTGGGGCTGCTGGGGGAAGGGCCTCCCTCCTGTGTCTCTGGTGGGTCTCTGCTTGGACAAGGAGTGTTCTGGTTCCAATGATCTATCTGCCACCCACCACCCCGCCCACCCCCTGGAAATCTGCTGGGAGTCTTCTATCATATAGCTGGTTCCCCCCCCCCCCCTCACAGCCCCCTCACAGTGGGGTTAGTATAGGGGTGTAAGGGGAGTGGTGAGTGCTCTGACAATTGCCAGTGGCCCAGGAAATGGCCCTTGTGTCATTAATGATTCAAATTTCATATCCATAGAATCCCTACAGTGCGGAAGGAGGCCATTTGGCCCATCAAAACTGCACCAACCCTCTGCAAGAGCACTCTACCTAGGCCCACTCCCCGTCTCTATCACCATAGCCCTGCACATTAATCGGGGCCAATCCACCGAACATGCACATCTTTCGGGAAAACCGGAGCACCCGGAGGAAATCCACGCAGATACGGGGAGAACATGCAAACTCCACACAGTCACCCAAGGCCAGAATGGAACCCATGTTCCTGCCGGTCTGATGATGCAGATGCCACAGATTGCCCCCTTACCTCCAGTCAGCAAGCAAGGAAACCATTGCTGTTTCTTCCCATGCTGGGAAATGTCTTGTGGTATTACCAGGTATTGCGGTACCTAAGAGGCTGGTGACCATTGGTTAAACCTAGGAGTTTACCATTGGCTGTTGATACGTAGCTCCGCCCTGACAGGCGGAGTATAAGAACCGGTGCCGTCCCAGCAGCCTTCACTTTCTGTACCGAAGCTACTGGGGAACAAATTCTAGTCGATTAAAGCCTTCAGTTATGAAATCACTTTGTCTTGAGTGTAATTGATCGTGCATCAATTTAATCGACTAGACTTAAGCTGGAAGGATGGATCCCCAAATCAAACCGGAGTGCCTACAACTCAGCCCCCACGTGGAGAACTCGGCTGCAATATTTAAACACTGGCTGGCGTGCTTTAAAGGCTACCTCGAGACGGCCGGAGGCACCCCCTCAGAAGGACAGAAAATGCATCTCCTGGGCTCAAGGGTCAGCCCTGGGAACTACACCCTTATCGAGGAGGCGGAGGACTATGATGCCACGATCGAACTGTTAAAAGGACATTATATCCGCCCTGTAAATCAGGTCTACGCACGTCACCTGTTGCAACTAGACAGCAAAGCCCCGGGGAATCGTTGGAGGATTTCTACCGGGCGCTACTGGTGCTGGGCCGAAACTGTGGCTGCCCGCAAGTTTCGGGGAGCGAGCACACGGAACTTTTAATCAGGGATGCCTTCGTAGCAGGTATGAGCTCCTCAGTGATCTCCAAAGACTCCTAGAAAAGGACACCCTGAGACTTAGAGAGGCACGGGCCCTGGCAGGGTCCATGGACGTAGCCTCCCAAAACGCGCAGTCCTATGCGCCCGACCGCGCGGCGGCCCCCTGGGCTGCGTGGCTCCCCGCAGCGGCAGCCCCACAGACCTTCCCCCTGACCCCGCCGGCCAGCGTGGCGAGACGGCCCGCTAACGCCGCCGGGCCCCGCTGTTTCTTCTGCGGGCAGGCGAATCATCCCCGCCCATGCTGCCTGGCCCGCACCGCCACCTGCAAAGGGTACGACAAGAAGGGCCACTTTGTGGGGGTCTGCCAGGCCTGCGCCGTGGCCGCGGTCTCCAGCGACTCCGGACTGCCGCGGCAACCCCCCCTTCAGGCCCCGACCGGCCAGCGCTCACCGCCACCCCCTATCCTAGGGCCACGTGCGACCCAAGGGCGTGGCCATCTTGCCCCCTGGACACCACGCTGGACGGGTGGGCGCCGCCATTTTGTCCATCCCTGCCGCCATCTTGTCCATCCCCGGCCACCATGTGCGACCCATGGGAGACGCCATCTTCGATGGGGCCCCAGGCCCCCAGCACGGCCGACTACACGCTGCCCGATCAGAACTCGCAACTGCTTCATCTGGTCTCGGTGACACTGAACCAAAGTTGACCTCGAACACTCGCAACAGCAACAACGACGGTCTTCATCAACGGTCACGAGACGTCTTGCCTGATTGACTATGGGAGCACGGAAAGCTTTGTTCACCCCGACACGGTAAAGCGCTGTTCACTTGTTACCCACCCTGTCAACCAAAGGATCTCCCTGGCCTCCGAGTCACACTCGGTGGAGATAAAGGGGTTCTGCCTAGCGAACCTCACTGCCCAAGGCAGGAGATACAACAATTTCCGCCTTTATGTCCTGCCGCACCTCTGCGCGGCTACCCTCCTGGGGTTGGACTTCCACTGTAACTTGCAAAACCTGACCTTTAAATTCGGCGGCCCTATACCCCCCCTTACTGTCTGCGGCCTCGCGACCCTTAAGGTCGACCCGCCTTCCCTGTTTGCGAACCTCACCCCGGATTGCAAACCCATCGCCACCAGGAGCAGGTGGTACAGTGCCCAGGACTGGACCTTCATCAGGTCAGAGGTCCAAAGGCTGCTGAGGGAAGGGGTCATCGAAGCAAGCAACAGTCCCTGGAGAGCTCAAGTAGTGGTGGTAAAGACCAGGGAGAAACATAGGATTGTCATTGACTACAGTCAGACCATCAACAGGTATACGCAGCTGGACGCGTACCCTCTCCCCTGTATAGCCGACCTGGTAAACAGGATCGCGCAATACAAGGTCTTCTCCACGGTGGATCTCAAGTCCGCCTACCACCAGCTACCCCTCCGTAATAGTGACCGCAAGTACACTGCCTTTGAAGCAGATGGGTGGCTCTATCAATTTTTAAGAGTTTCCTTTGGTGTCACTAATGGGGTCTCGGTCTTCCAGCGAGAGATGGACCGAATGGTTGACCAGTACGGCTTACGCGCAACGTTCCCGTATCTGGATAACGTCACCATCTGCGGCCATGACCAGCAGGACCACGACACCAACCTCCGCAAATTTCTCCAGACCTCGAAAATCCTTAACTTAACGTACAATAAGGATAAATGCGTATTTAGCACCGACCGTCTAGCCATTCTAGGCTACGTAGTGCGAAATGGAGTTATAGGCCCCTCGGATTTTTCAGTTATTACGCACAGTGGGTCCCCAACTACGCGGACAAGGCCCGTCCCCTGATCCAATCCACAGCTTTTCCCCTGACGACAGAGGCCCGCCAGTCCTTCAGCCGCATCAAAGCAGACATTACAAAGGCCACGATGCGTGCCATCGACGAGTCCCTCCCCTTCCAGGTCGAGAGCGATGCGTCCGACGTAGCTCTGGCGGCCACCCTCAACCAAGCGGGCAGGCCCGTGGCCTTCTTCTCCCGTACCCTCCATGCTTCCGAAATTTGCCATTCCTCGGTCGAAAAAGAGGCACAAGCCATAGTAGAAGCTGTGAGACATTGGAGGCATTACCTGGCCGGCAGGAGATTCACTCTCCTCACGGACCAACGGTCGGTTGCTTTCATGTTCGATAATGCACAGCGGGGCAAGATTAAAAACGACAAGATCTTGCGGTGGAGGATAGAACTCTGGATTCCACACATGCACGGTGCGGTCCTGCGTAGAGCGCGCCTGCGCATCACATCCCTCGGCGTCAACGTCCCCTCTTTTGGCACGTACAAGCGTGGGAGGCCTCGGAAAGCGCGCGGAATGGCCGCCCTCGTCCGGGCCGCGGGCCGGGAGGAACTCGATCGACTGGACCTGCTCCGCCTCGTAGGACCCGTGCCATTTCGCAACCTGGATTTGGGAGTACCGGCTGGTCGCGTTCTCATGGAGGACACAGGTCTCGATGGCAATCGCTAGGGTGAGGCGCTTTATTTTTAGGAGCTGCTGGCGTAGGGTGTCCGAGGTGACCCCAAAAACTATCTGATCCCGTATCATGAAGTCGGAGGTGGCCCCATAGCCGCAGGACTGCGCGAGGATACGTATGTGTGTCAAGTAAGATTGGAGAAGCTCATCCTTAGCCTGCAGGCGCTGCTGGAAGAGGTACCTCTCGAAGCTCTCATTGACTTCCACGCTGAAGTGTTCATCAAACTTCAGAAGCACCGTCTTATATTTTGTTTTGTCCTCGCCTTCCGCGAATGCCTGGGAGTTATAGATGTGGATGGCGTCATGCCCCGCCGTGGAGAGGAGGAGGGCGATCTTCCTGGTGTCCGATGCATTCTCCCTGTCTGTGGCTCCTAGGAAGAGCTGGAAGTGCTGTTAAAACAGCTTCCAGTTTACGCCGAGATTACCAGCGATTCGGAGCGGCTGCGGCGGGCTAATGTTTTCCATGGAGCAGGATGGCGGATTTCTGAAAGGGTACAGGTAGGTCTCACAGTCGCTGGTTAGCGTCCACTACTGGTATCATGTCGTGTTGGGTGTTCTGATGCACAAGTGATCCAACACGGCTGTAGATGGTGCAACTCTGTTTTATTGTCTAAACAACGGTAACTACTAACTACTGGCTTGGGTATGTGCTTCACCAGCTAACCTGTGGACCCAGCCCTATCACTATCTTAGTGAGGCACTCAGCACATGGTCTATGTCTGAGTGGCGCGCTGTGAGCTCTGTGCTCTGAGCAATCTCCTGGTAGAATGAGCGGGAACTGTGGTGTTCCCTGTTTTATAGTGCGTGTGCTCTCACTGGTGATTGGCTGCGATGTTATGTGTGTGCTGGTTGGTCCAATTGCCTGTCCATCAGTGTGTGTGTGATTGCACCATGATATGCTAATGTGGATATTATGACAGAGTCTGCAGTGGCAATTTGATAGAATATTCTATCTAGTCCCACACACCGGCCTTATTCCCATAACCTTGCACAAGCTTTCTTTTCAGATAGCAATCCAATTCCCTTTTGAATATTTCAATCAAACCTGCCTCCTCCACCCTTTCTTTTTTTTAACTCACATTTTAGTAAGGCATTTATGGTTTTATAACAGTAAAAGATACAAATACAAATGTAAACATAGTTCAGTGTGTAACACATCCCTCCATCTCCCACTATTCCCGCCTAATCTAAGCTTACCTCCCCCCTTATTGAGTCCGCTGATAGTTTAGTTTTCTCCAAAGCAGTTGATAAACGGCTGCCACCTCTGAACGAACCCTAAAGTTGATCCTCTCAGGGCGAACTTAATTGTCTCAAGTGTGAGAAACCCGGCCATGTCGCTAACCCATAACCCTGATTTCGGGGGCTTCGAGTCCCTCCACGCTAATAATATCCATCTCCAGGCTACCAAGGAGGCAAAGGCTAAAACGTCAGCCTCTCTCGCCCCTTGGACTCCCGGGTCTTCCGACACGCCAAAGATCGCCACCTCTTGGCCCGGCGCTACCCTCGTTTTTAGAACCGTGGACATGACATCCGCAAATCCCTGCCAGAATCCCCTATGCTTTGGGCATGCCCAAAAGATGTGGACATGGTTTGCGGGCCTTCCTGCACACCTTACACACCTGTCCTCTACCCCAAAGAACCTGCTCATCCAGGCCACCGTTATGTGTGCCCGATGAACCACCTTGAATTGTATCAGGCTGAGCCTGGCACATGATGAGGACGTGTTGACCCTGATCAGAGCATCCTCCCACAGGCCCGCCTCTAACTCCTTACCTAACTCATCTTCCCATTTACGTTTTATCTCACCTATCTGGGTTTTCTCCCACTCCATAAGTTCTTTATAGATTTCCAATACCTTCCCCTCCCCCACCCACATTCTAGAAACTAAACCTTGTCCTGTATCCCCTGCGGCGGTAGAAGCGGGAAGGTCGAAACCTGCCTGCGCATAAAATCCCTCACCTGCAGATACCGAAACCCATTCTTTCCCGGCAATTCAAACCCCTCCTCCAAATCCTCCACAAAGGGAAAGCTCCCCTCCCCCACCATTTCTGGATGTTTGTTCCAGACTCCACCCAACCTTTGGATGAAATACATTTCCTCACATCACTTTTACTCCGTTTACCAATCATTTTGAATCTATCTGTGCTCTCTAAGTCTTGATGATCTCTTGAGTGGGAAGTTTCTCATTATTTACCCTGTTCGTACCTCTTGGCATCTTGACTATCTCTATTATTATGGCCACTGGCACAGATCCCAACAGTGGCTAACATACTGGGCCAGAACCGCCAACATTTTAGGATGTTGCGGAAAGATCGATTCGCTCCAGGAGTGATTGCATGAGAAATAAGGCTTGGTTATTTTTACAAACAAAAATTTATTATAACAAAATAAAAACAATATTTAAACTTTTAAACTTCAAACCCAACAAGAACACCTTACATCTCTTAACTCTAACACACGATTTCCCACGAAACAGCGTGAAAAATGAACATACAGCTCTCACCTCCACTTACACAGATAGGCAACAATGATATTTGCATTACAGAACATATTCCTGCAGGTCCATGAGTTCCTTCAGATCCTGTCTGAAAGTCTGTCTCTGTGGCAATTTTTCATGGCCTCTCCCGGTTGTTCTCCAAATTCTTCTGCCGCCATCTGTTCAAACAGGATTCTTTATCTCTCTGAGTTTCACCCAGTCCCTCAAAAATAGTTCCTTCCAGACTTGAACTCATCATTGCTATCTGAACTTTTGATTACCCGCTCCCGTTTACACAAAAGAATAAGGCCATGCTATGAATATGCAACTGACCTCCATCAGACTCTGCAATGGGCTAATGGCTGGTCAGACCAGAGTGTCCCAGAGGACAATGGATCTTGAGTGAATCACCCCAGTTGATCAGGGGTATCCTGTTTATTCCCATTAATGTGTTTAAGTCTGAATGGGACAATGTAACTCAGGCCAGGTGTGGGTGTACAGATCTGACTCAGTGCTGGCAGTTTTACCATCAGGCTGTTAACCCCTAAATTGGCTACTACATCTTCAATTCAACTTCCTAACAGACCCAACCTCTACAATCTATCCTCATAGCTACAGTTCTTTATCCCAGCAACTATTCCTGTGAATTTCCTCTGTGCTCTCTCCAATATCTTCACAACCTTCCTCAAGTATGGTACCCAGAACTGGTGGCAGTACTCCACATGAGGTCCAACTAGTGTCTCACCATGACTGCAAAATATGTCAGTAAGCATCCCTACTCTCTTATCATGTGTGGAATATTGAAGCCAACTGACCTTGTCTCTATCAAACCGCCCTCGCAGCATTCCTTGGTTTGCAAGAGGCCATGTTCTGCTCGAGGCAAAGGCTCAGAAATGCACAGAGTCCACTGCAAGGAGTTTGAAGCCAGGGAGGAACTGAAGTTCAGCAAACACTTGGTGGCTAAATTTGTCTTTGGCGGTCGTGTAAAATGGGCAGCAGTGTACTGACATCTCGTTTTAGCTCTGTCCCATTTTAAACATGAGACAGAGTTGCCGATTTGCTATCATTCATCCTACTCTCCCATCCAAACAAAGTTTCCTACTCTCGCTTGCTAATTGCTGGGACTCCCTCCTCCCCTCGCTTGCTGATTGCAGGGACTCACCTTTCCTTTTTTCATTTTTGAATGTACTTATGACCAGTTAATGGGAGGCCGAGTAACTACAAAAGCAACATTTTATAATAATAATCTTTTTAGGGCAGCCACGGTGGCGCAGTGACTAGCACTGCTGCCTCACGGCGCCGAGGTCCCAGGTTCGATCCCCGCTCTGGGTCACTGTCCATGTGGGGTTTGCACATTCTCCCCGTGTTTGCATGGGTTTTGCCCCCACAGCCCAAAGATGTGCAGGGTAGGTGGATTGGCCACGCTAAATTGCCCCTTAATTGGAAAAAATGAATTGGGTACTCTAAATTTATTTTTTTTAATAATAATAATAATCTTTATTATTGTCACAAGTCGGCTTACATTAACACTGCAATGACGTTACTGTGAAAAGCCCCTAGTCGCCACATTCCGGCGCCTGTTCGGGTACACAGAGGGAGAATTCAGAATGTCCAATTTACCTAACAGCACATCTTTCGGGATTTGTGGGAGGAATCAGGAGCACCCGGAGGAAACCCATGCAGACACGGGGAGAACGTGCAGACCCCGCACAGACAGTGACCCAAGCCGGGAATCAAACCTGGGACCCTGGCGCTGTGAAGCATCGCTGCTAACCACTGTGCTATGTGAAAGCATACTAATAACATTTCTATTTATTATGAACCTGGCAAAAAGTCTGTACATATTAACTAACTTAAATATTATTCATATCACCCACCGGTTCATACTACTGGTGAGAGTTACACTGAAAATGTTAAGATTCTTCTGAAAATAATTGGGGTGGATGAGCACATTGATATTTATGTCTAACCAATGAATTAGTAATTAGATAGTCTATTTTGGGAACTGTAATCTCAAGACAGGTTTTGTTGTCCAAGGATATTTTTAACAGGGCTTCACTCCTCTAAGAATCCGGTCCATGCAGCGTTTGGTCAACTTTTTGCTGCATAAAAGTTTTGGCTCGGCTGCCCTAAAATAGCTATGGGTGTGGACAATTGTTGGTTATCAGAATGAAGGGTAAAACTTGTGGAAAGTTTGCAATAAAAATGGCCTTACGGCCACACAGCTTGGTTTATTTATCTACAGTACAGCTGCATTTACATTTAATTAAGAGAATTTTATGGTGTGCATCAGTCTTTGCACCAATCCCAGCTTTGGAGGATGGCTGTTTGGGGCGGGGGTCCTGCACCCAGACAACATCTGAAGTGTTTGTCTGACCGGTCCAACCCGCCACAACCTGTTGGAGCCAAGAAAACATTTGGCCAGCTTTCAGATTATAAACATGAGCTGCTACGATCCTCAGATGAAACCATTTCCAGGAATTGTTTCCTGGGAATATTTTCTGGCGTCCCATTACAGCCACTCCGAAAAGGTAGAGCCATAACAGGTCAACCTATAACTAAATCAAAGCCCACATTGTTCTTAGTCAATGAAAGTGCTAATTCAATGTATTGTTTTAATTAGATTGAAGCTGCTAGGTAGCACTGCAGGAGAAACATTACAAAATTTAACTCACCAATTAACCATAAGGTTTGACTAATTATAAATCATTGTGTCGTGCTAGAGTTAGTATTATGATACATTCAGCTCTGCAAGGTTGAATTATGTTGAATTTTCTGTTCCAGCTATCTAAATTTTTTTTAAATGTAATTAAGAACGATACATGCTAAATGATAATTACTAAGACAACTTAATTACTTGGTCACTTGGCAAATAGAGTTAAACTAAGAACAGTAGCATTTAGTTACCTATAAGCAGATGTCTGAGCCCATGCTTTTCTATCCAGTGTCAAAGATAAGATTTTCAATTGTTCTTACCCACAGTGTCAATACAGAAACCACAGTTTAGATTAAATAGGCACACATATTCAAAAGCTAGAGGAGATATGTTTATCCATGTTTTAATCCAATCACTATTCTTTTCAAACAGCTTTATGTAACTTTTCTCTTTTTAGAAAAATGTTTTTGTGGCTTTCTTCCCCTTCTTCACCTTTCTATCTTCCGCTCCTGGAAGGTTAGGCTCCATTGGGGGAGATTTTCCTGCAGTCTTGCCTCATACGAGGCTGTGGCTCCATGGAGGATGGCTGCCACTCAGTTCTGACTGTTGCAGGGCTGCCCTCCGGTGCCTCATCCAACTGTCATTCGTTATGCATGAGCTAAGAGAGCGAAAATTAGCTCTAAGCCAATTCACCCAACATCTGTGAGAGGAATCAGAATCTGGAACCCTGGCTGAGGCTATTGTACCCATTGGCCTAGCTGACATCAACCAGCACAGAGGAGGGCTGAAGCCGGGACCTGACTGATCTGTCTATAATCCAGTGCTACAGTGCACAATGTATTTTACAATTAAGTTGGCAGGGAAGTCCAAATCTTCCTTTTACTATATTTTGAACTTTGCAATCATTGACCAAGTAAAAGTACAAAAAACAGACAAACTGCTAGGTTGCACGCACATCTAGTACAATATTTAGATTTATTGCCACATGTACCGAGGTAGCGAAAAGTATTGTTCTGCGTACAATCCAGGCAGTCGTTCCAAGCATTAAATCATTCCATGCATGAAAAAAACATAGGACATATGACAAATACACAATGTAAATACAAAACCATTGACATCGGGTGAAGCAAATGGAATATAGTGCTAAGAACAGTAGAGAAGATGCATAGAAAGAACAGTTCAGTACCTAAGAGGGTTGTTTAGGAGTCTTGTAACCGTGGGGAAGAAGCTGTTTTTGAATCTGTTGGTGCGCGTTCTCAGACTTTTGTATCTTCTGCCTGATGGAAGAGGATGGAAGAGAGAATGGCCCGGGTGGGAGGGGTCTTTGATTATGCTGCCCGCTTTCCCCAGGCAACGGGAAGTACAGACAGAGTCAATGGATGAGAAGCGGGCTTGCATGATGGACTGGGCTGTGTTCACAACTCTCTGTAGTTGCTTTGGTCTTGGGCCGAGCAGTTACCATACCAGGCTGTGATGCAGCCAGAAAGGATGCTTTCTATGGTGCATCTGTGAAAATTGGTAGTCAATGTAGACATGCCGAATTTCCTTAGTTTCCTGAGGAAGTATAGATGCTGTTGTGCTTTTTTGGTTATAGTGTTGACGTGGGTGAACCAAGACAGATTGTTGGTGATGTGCACACCTAGGAATTTGAAGCTGTCAACCATCTCCACCTCGGCACCATTGATGCAGACAGGGGTGCTTACGATACTTTGCTTCCTGAAGTCGATGACCAGCTCCTTAGTTTTGCTGACATTGAGGGAGAGATTGTTGTCATTGCACCATGCCACCAGGTTCTTTATCTCCCTCCGGTACTCTGTCACATTGTTGTTTGATATGCGACCCACTATGGTCGTGCCATCAACAAAGTTGTAGATGGAGTTGGAGCCGGATTTTGCGACATAATCGGGTGTGTATAGGGAGTATAGTAGGGGCTACGTACACAGCCTTGCGGGGCCCGGATATAGTGGAGGAAGTGTTGTTGTTTATCCTTGCTGATTTACTCACCAGATTCTAAAATACATTTGATTATTTGTAAATCAAAAGTCCCAGTTTGCAAGCTCTGAAAGTTAAATCTAATATTTGAAGATGTAAAAAGATCAACATCTCAAAAAATCTATTTGAATACTTTACAATTTTTAAATATCTGTAAAAACGATGAACTGTGAAGTGTTGGGTACTCTGCTACACAGACGAACCAACACGGTTGCGAATGGTACAACTCAGTTTTATTTCAAACATCTATTTACACTGGTAAACTGTTTACTGAGGTTCGATCATGACCCTTGAATCTGTGGACCTATTCCTAATTCTATCTTGTAGTGGCACTCAGCACATGGTGGATGTCTGAGTGGCTTGCTATGTGCTCTGTGCCCTGAGCTGTCTCCTTGCTCGAGTGCTCAGGAAGTGTCGTGTTCCCTGTTTTGTACTGTGTATGCTCTTGCCTGTGATTGGCTGTCGTGTTGTGTGTGTGTTGATTGGTCCGTTGATCTGTCCATCAGTATGTATGTATGTATGTGCTATGATGTTTACCTGAATATCATGACATCCCCACTTTTTTTACAAGAACATGTGCCTATGTGGTCATAAATAAAGATGTGTACTGAGTGTAGCTAAATGTGTGTGTATGCAATATGTACAGCATATACATGGGGCTAAACTATATACAAGGGGCGATGTCGGGTGCGACATAACAACGAGGTTGTACCATAAACAAAGAACGGGGAAATGTTGAACGACAAAACAAATTCCTGTAACGATAAGACAGAAACATATTAACACAGTGGTAGTAGTTCAATGTACAAACAGTCTCATAAGTCCAGTCTAGTAGGTGGGTGACGAATTCGGGTTGACCGCCTCAAGGGTGGGTCTGGAACCACCGGCTGAGGAATGGGCCTGGCCACGGGTGACGACGGAAGGGGCATGGTAGCAGGCAGCTCCACGAAGTCGATATCAGGAACAACAGGAGGGCGCGGTGTCGGTGTAAGTTCCCGTAGCGAGCGTGGAAGTAGGCGAAGAGCCCGGCGATTGCTCCTACGAATGGATCCATCAGGCATGCGAACCAGGAACGAGTGGGGAGCCACGCGTCGGAGAACTTTGGCAGGTGCTGACCAGCCACCTCCTGGTAGGTGGATGCGGACGTCGTCTCCAGGGGCCAAGGCGGGAAGATCAGTTGCCCGTGTGTCATATGCCCTCTTCTGGCGAACGCGCTGCTGTTGCATCCTGAGTAGTACCGGAGCATGGTTGGTTGTGGGTGCCAGAATGGAAGGCACAATGTCCTGAGGGTGCGACCCATTAACAGCTGGGCTGGTGAGAGGCCAGTGGCTAGTGGGGCCGAGCGATAGGCCAGCAGGGCTAGGCAGAAATCCGATCCGGCAGCAGCAGCCTTGCAGAGGAGCCGCTTGACGATGTGAACGCCCTTCTCCGCCTTTCCATTGGACTGGGGGTGCAGAGGGCTAGACGTCACGTGTGTGAAGCCATACGAGGCAGCAAACGATGACCATTCCTGGCTGGTGAAACAGGGCCCATTGTCCGACATGACAGCCATCGGAATGCCGTGGCGTGTGAAGGTGTCTTTGCAGGCCCTTATGACAGCGGACGATGTCAAATCGTGCAGGCGTATGACCTCTGGATAGTTGGAAAAGTAGTCAATGACGATTACATAGTCCCTGCCGAGCATGTGAAAGAGGTCCACACCCACCTTCGCCCAGAGGGACGTCACCAGCTCATGGGGCAGAAGGGTCTCAGGAGGTTGCGCCGGTTAAAACCTTTGGCAGGTGGGGCAGTTGAGCACCATATTGGCAATGTCATCACTGATGCCCAGCCAGTATACCGCCTCTCGGGCCCTCCGTCTGCACTTCTCGACCCCCCAGGTGGCCTTCGTGTAGTTGGTCGAGGACCAGCTTGTGCATGCTGTGCGGAATCACAATCCGGTCCAGCTTTAGAAGGACACCATCAATGACGGCCAAGTCGTCTCAGACATTGTAGAACTGCGGGCACTGCCCTTTGAGCCACCCTCCCGTCATGTGGCGCATCACCCGTTGTAGAAGGGGGTCAACCGCAGTCTCTCGGCGAATACGGGCCAGACTGGAGTCGTCAGCTGGCAGATTTGCCGATGTGAAAGCCACCTGCGCCTCGATCTGACAGACGAACCCCTCCGAATCTGGCGGTGTGCTCACTGCTCTAGACAGGGCATCCGCAACGATAAGGTCCTTACCCGGGGTGTAGACCAGTTGGAAGTCATACCTCCTAAGTTTAAGTGGGATGCGCTGGAGGCGAGGGGTCATCTCGTTTAGGTCCTTATTTATGATGCAGACCAGGGGGCGGTGGTCAGTCTCAACGGTAAACCGGGGGAGACCATACACGTAGTCATGGAACTTGTCTATCCCGGTTAGCAATCCCAGGCATTCCTTTTCGATCTGCGCGTAGCGCTGTTCTGTGGGGGTCATGGCCCGCGAGGCATAGGTGACCGGGGCCCATGACGCAGTGTCATCCCGCTGTAGGAGCACCGCCCCAATGCCGGACTGGCTGGCATCAGTCGAAATGTTAGTGTCACGAGATGTGTCGAAAGACGCCAATACCGGTGCTGTGGTGAGCTTAAGTTTGAACTTCTCCCATTCCTGCTGGTGTGTGTGCAGCCACTGGAACTTCTTGACGAGGTGGCGCAGAGCTGTCGTGTGGGAGGCAAGGTTTGGAATGAACTTCCCCAGGAAGTTGACCATGCCTAGGAAGCGTAGCACTGCTTTCTTGTCTGCCGGCTGCGGCATGGCTGTGATGGCGCTCACCTTGTCTGCATCCGGACAGACCCCTGACCGGGAAATGCAGTCCCCCAGGAACCTTAGCTCGGTTTGGCCGAAAGGACACTTGGCTCGGTTGAGGTGCAGGCCGTTTTCGCGTATGCGCGCAAAGATGCGCTGGAGACGATAGATGTGCTCCTGTGGTGTGGTGGACCAGATGATGACGTCGTCCACATAGACGCGCACCCCTTCAATGCCTTCCATCATCTGCTCCATGATCCCGTGAAAGACCTCGGATGCCGAGATGATGCCAAATGGCATTCTGTTGTAGCAGAACCTGCCGAAAGGGGTGTTGAAGGTGCACAGCTTTCGGCTGGACGGATCCAGTTGGATCTGCCAAAAACCCTTCGAGGCATTCAGTTTTGTGAAGATTTTAGCCCGGGCCATTTCGCTCATGATCGCTTCCCGTTTGGGTATGGGGTAGTGTTCCCTCATTATGTTGTTGTTGAGGTCTTTTGATCTTTTGGATCAATGCAGATCCGGAGCTCGCCGGAGGGCTTCTTAACACACACCATGGAGCTGACCCATGGCGTGGGCTCCGTGACCCGGGATAGGACCCCTTGGTCCTGGAGATCCTTCAGCTGCTGCTTGAGGCGGTCTTTGAGTGGCGCTGGGACTCTGCGAGGTGCATGAATGACCGGGGTGGCGTCCGGTTTGAGCCGAATTCTGTAGGTGTAGGGCAGTGTTCCCATGCTCTTGAATGCCTCCTGGCTGTGGGCGAGGAGCGATTGGAGCTGTGCCCTGAACGCTGCATCCGGGAAGTCAAATGTGCCTTCTGGAGACAGAGCGTGGACTCGTTGCACGAGGTGGAGAGCCTTGCATGCCTGTGCGCCTAACAGGGAGTCCTTTGATGATCCGACTATCTTGAATGAGAGTGTGGCCGTATGTGTGTTGTGTGTCACCTGGAGCTGGCAGGATCCCATAGCTGGGATAACGTTCCCGTTGTAGTCGACCATCTTGCAACGGGACAGCTAAATCATGGCGTAGAAGGCTGACCATGCTATGAGGTTGGCGGACGCGCCAGTGTCCAGATGGAATGTTATCGGTGATCGGTTGACCGTTAGGGTGGCACACCATTCATCACCCGGATTGACAGTGTTAACTTGCATCGGCTGGTGGGTCCTGGCTGGAGACATTCGGTTCCCATCAATGACCGCAACACGGAAGGCGTCCCGGTCGTCTGTGTCACTGGTCTGGATATCGTCTGGGCACGACTCGTAGTAAGGAAGCGTAGTGGCCCACCTTGCCACAGCAGAGGCATTGTTGGGTTCTTGCGGGACATTGCCGCTTTAAATGTGCGGCTCCACAGTTGCCGCACGTCGTGACGTCATGGCATTCGTTGCGCCACCGCGCATGCGCAGTTCGGTCTTGCGTCGAGCGCGCCTGCGCATCACGCTCCTCAGTGTTGCCGTTGTTTTTGCCGCACACAAGAGCGGGAGGCCTCGAAAAGCACGCGAAATGGCCGCCCTCGTCCGGGCCGCGGGCCGGGAGGAACTCGATCACCTGGACCCGTTCGGCCTCATAGGACGCCTGCCTCGCCGATCCGGCCGCGTAGGACCCCTGCCGCGCTGATTCGGCCGCTTGAAATTGGGAGTAGCGGCTAGTCTCGTTTTCGTGCAGGACACAGGCTTCGATTGCGGAGGCTAAGGTGAGGCCTTTTATTTTTAAGAGCGGCTGGTGTAGGGTGCCCTAGGTGACCCCAAAAACGATCTGGTCCCAAATCATGGAATCGGAGGTGGTGTCGTAACCGCAGGACTGCGCAAGGATATGGAGATGCGTAAGGAATGACTGAAAGGGCTCATCCTTACCTTGCAGGCGCTGCTGGAAGAGATACCCCTCGAAGCTCTCGTTGACCTTGACGTTGAAGTGTTGGTCGAGCTTGAGAAGGACCATCTTGTATTTGGTCTTGTCCTCACCTTCCGCGAACACCAGGGAGTTGTAGACATGGATGGCGTGTTGACCTGCGGTGGTGAGGAGGATGGCGATCTTTCTGGTGTCCGAGGCGCTTTCCTTTTCGTTGGCTTCCAGAAAGAGCTGGAAGCGCTGTTTGAACAGCTTCCAATTAACGCCGAGGTTTCCAGCGACTTGCAGCGGCTGCAGTGTGATGACGGTGTCCATGGCGCAGGATGGCAGATTCCGGAGGATTTGTAGGTAGGTAGCACAGTTACTCCTGGTACTATGAAGTGTTGGGTACTCTGCTACACAGACAAACCAACACGGTTGCGAATGGTACAACTCAGTTTTATTTCAAACTTCTATTTACACTGGTAAACTGTTTACTGAGGTTCGATCATGACCCTTGAATCTGTGGACCTATTCCTAATTCTATCTTTTAGTGGCACTCAGCACATGGTGGATGCCTGAGTGGCTTGCTATGAGCTCTGTGCCCTGAGCTGTCTCCTTGCTCGAGTGCTCAGGAAGTGTCCTGTTCCCTGTTTTGTACTGTGTATGCTCTTGCCTGTGATTGGCTGTCGTGTTGCGTGTGTGTTGATTGGTCCGTTGATCTGTCCATCAGTATGTATGTATGTATGTGCTATGATGTTTACCTGAATACCATGACAAATTGTTAAATAGGAAATGGAGCTCCTGGGAGGAGGATAATGAAGTAGTGAAGAATAAACAGAAATGTTGGGGATACTTAATTATTTTATATCAGTTTTTACAAAAAAGAAACATACTGAGGAAGAGGTAATTCTGCATTGATTAAAAGTGAAACAAGAGGTAACAGGTTATGGTAAAGGAGGGCAATGCAGTGTATTAAAGGTATAGAAATATAGAAAATAGGAGCAGGAGGAGGCCATTCAGCCCTTCGAGCCTACTCCACCACCCATCATGATCCTGGCTGATCATCCAACTCAGTAGCTAATCCCGCTTTCCCCCCCCCCCCATATCTTTTGATCCCCTTCGTCCCAAGTGCTATATCTAAGAGGAGATTCACTAGGTTAATCCCAGAGTTGAGGGGTTTGGATTACGAGGAGAGGTTGAGTAGACTGGGACTGTACTCGTTGAAATTTAGAAGGATGCGGGGGGATCTTATAGAAACATAAAAAATTATGAAGGGAATAAATAGGATAGATGCGGGGAGGTTGTTTCCACTGGCAGGTGAAAGCAGAACTAGGGGGCATAGCCTCAAAATAAGGGGAAGTGGATTTAGCACTGAGCTTAGGAGGAACTTCTTCACCCAAAGGGTTGTGAATTTATGGAAATCCCTGCCCAGTGAAGAAGTTGAGGCTCCTTCATGAAAAGTTTTCAAGATAAAGATGATAGTTTTTTGAAGAATGAAGGAACAAAGGGTTATGGTGTTCAGGCGGGAAAGTGGAGCTGAGTCCACAAGAGATCAGCCATGTTCTCATTGAATGGCGGAGCAGGCTCGAAGGGCCAGAATGCCTACTCCTGCTCCTAGTTCTTATGTTCTTATGTTCTAACTGTTTCTTGAAAACATAGTGTTTTGGCCTCAACTACTTCCTGTGATAATGAATTCCACAGGCTTCTGAAGAAACTCCTCCTAATCTCCGTCCTAAATGGTCTACCCTGTATCCTCAGGCTGTGACCCCTGGTTCTGGACACCCCACCATTGGAAACATCCTTATTGCATCTATCTTCTTTAGTCCTGTTAGAAATCTATAAAATTCTCTGAGAATATGTTCAAAAGCTTGGCTGGAGGGCTGTAATGGAGAAGATTAAAGGGCAGGGATAAGATGGAAATCTGGTCCTAAGAGAGAAAGCAGAGAATACGTGTGGAGAACAGTTTCCCCGAGTGGTGAGACAGTTTGGCTCTCAGATCACTTTACCTCATTATGTATGCATAAATGATTTGAATATTGGGCAAAAAAAAGTTGTCTTTAAATTTTCATACCATCCCAAAGTTATTAGTCTTCCCGCACGCGCCTAGTAGTGCGCAAGGCAGATTTGCGTCTGCTTCTATTGCAAGTTATTTCCTGGAACAGGTCATTAGCCTGTCGTCATAGGCTTATAGCTTGAGGGGCACCACTCCCCCTCAAACAGAGCTGACCAGGACTATATCCCTCTCTTACCACCTGCCATTTGGCAGACAGGAAAGATTTTGCAGGCTGGTGCTCAGCAGGTTGGCCACATTTATTAACACACCTTCCTTGGCCATCAGGTCCTGGGATGGCACTTGAACCTGAAGCTGCTGGCTTAGAGGCAGGGTCATTATCCTGTGCACCACGAGACCTCATACCATACCGAAGTGGTTGTTAATAATTTTAGGGACTAAAGGAAGCTTCAAGGGGATAATGATTTTAAAAGTGGAATGGAGGGGAAAAATCGCAAATGGAACTCGACCTCTGCAACTGTGAAGTGGCACATTTGGTAAAAAACATTTTAATAACGAGAACCGCGCTGGGCAACGATCGATTTATGATCTAACTGGCCCACTCCCGTTGGCGGAATCAGGATATTGGCATGGCAAGAAACCAATAATCACCATTTAAAGCCAATCTCTATACAATTAACGGGAACGACCCCCTATCTAACAGCCTCCCGTGATCTAACTGCCTCCCCAGCAAATAAGACATGAATGATTGCTGGATGATTGCTGTGGGGATCCGAGGAGATGAGTAGCCATCTTTGCTCCCAGGCAATAAGCCCGGGGGCACTGGGGTTTCTGTCCTGGTACTCAAGAGACGGCAGGGGGGGCCTCAGTTTGGGGTGGGGGTCCACCATCAGTGAGAAGGGGTCACCCCTGGTTGTCATTGAGCGGTGCATCGGACTGCTCTCAATGTGTTTCCGATGCCTCGACTCTCTGGCGGTGCACTGCAATGCATTCCTCCCAGAGGGTTGCCCATTTCGTGGTGGTCTGCTGTGCCCTCCACAAATTGGGCACAACAGCAGGGCGATGCTGAAGGGGGAGGAACATGCTGCCACCACCGAGGAGGAGGATGAGGAGGTGCTGGATCAGGAGGGGCAGGAGGACGAGATCAGAGAGGACCTGCAGTACCAGCCGGAGGATGGAGGGCAGGCAGCAGCGCAAGGGTCTGGCAAGCCCGGAGGGCTAGCGGAATGCAGGACCACCATGCCTGGGAACTGGGGCAGGGGATTGGTGGTCCACCTAGGTTGCAGAAGAAAGTGCCAGATGCCTCATTTTTAATGCTTTTTCATGCTGGACAGATGTGTTCCCAACTGCCACAAGCCCCCGATGGTGCCGCCTCATGATGCCCTCTGTATTCCTGCAGGAGATGGTGGCCCACAACAGAAGGGAGAGGACCCAGACCGGCGGCGGGGTTCCAGATATCAGAGTTCTCACCTGCTATGAGAATTGGGCCCTGGAGGTTATGGGGGTGGCTGAGGACGGATCGACCACCAATGTAGAAGCCTCTGGACCAGGTTTATCTGGAACTGATGCAGACGCTAGGGTGCGGCCATGATATTCGTAGGGGGGTCTCAGCGACACTCCAGCAGGTCCATAGTCGATTGGAGGTGTCTCAGAGGCTATGGGCTCAGGATATGGCACCAGCAATACGTGACTCCGAGACCAACACTGTTAGGGTGACAACCGCAGTGGAGAGCCTGGTGCACGACGTCGGCAGCATGAGTGATGACATCCAAGGCGTGGCTCAGTTAGTGACGGCCATGGCTGAGGGCCACGACTCTCTGGGGTGTGTGTCCCAGTGCCAGGTGGACCTTCATGAGGCACTGAGGAGCATGTCCCATTCACAGGAGGACATTGCTGAGACCCTCCAGAGCATGTCCCAGTCACAGATTGCTGAGGTGCTTCAAAGCATGTCACAGTCACTGAGGAGCATCGACAGCATGCTGCAGACATTGGGGAGCCGCCATGGCTGGCAGAGCAAGATCGCACAGGGGCAGTCGGGGCTCAATCGAACTTCTCCTCCATCCCGAGATGACCCCCAGGGCCCTACGGGCACCGACAGGAGGAGGAGCACTGGGTGACAACCCGGAGCCACTCTATGAAGAGGCGATGACGGCCACCAGCTCCCTCGGGTCTCTCTCCCACCCCCCCCCCCCCCCCCCCCACCCCCGGAGTCAGCTCACGGAACCGGGTAGATTGCGAGGCATGTGCCACCAGCAGTGTCAGCGTGGTAGTGTCAAGGTGTCAACCTGGCAGTGCAAAGGTGTCCGTATTCCGGGGGCGAGCCAGGAGGCCACCATGCCCTTTCCCTGACAAGCTAGACACCTCCGATGGCCCAGGAGACCACTGTGGGGCCATTCGACCTAGTCCACATTTGTGTGGACCAGTACTGAACGGCGCCCAGCTGAGTTCTCCATGGGGAGGCTGGTAGATGCCTGAAGCCCGAGACATCCCGGGTTATCACGGCCAAGTGGGTTTAAAACCCACTTCGGCGCGTGAGGATTTGTTCTGCTCATGATGGACACGATTCTGATTGTGACACCTCAGGGGATCTGCTTAGATCCTGCAAGGCATATTTGCTGTCCAGAAGCCTATGGGTGGCCTCTTCAGGGACCTATCTGCCTTGTTGCGCTGCCGTTTTGGCGCAACGCAGCCGGTAGATCGTGCCGTAATACTATGGGGCCATGAGACCAAATCCTATCACAGCATCTGGTGGTGTTGCTAACTTTCTCCTTGGTTCAATTGCTCTGTTTTTTTACCTTTGCTCTCGAGTCGCCAGGTATCTTTATACCGCCACGAGGTTCAGGTCCGAGTCATGATCAATAACCCAATACACCGATTAGTAAGATTTAAATCAAAGCACATTTATTACACACAGTAATCGCTACTCATGCACAAATTCTACGTCTAAGCTACTTCTACAACTAACAGGCCTATACTTAACTTTGGACTGGCCCACCAGGTCAGGGGAACAAATGGCCTTTCGTTCGGGTTCTGAGCCTGCGGGATTCGAAGTTGGTACGGATTGGTAGCTAGGAGCGCCTATCTCGTAGCGAGCGTTGAATTAAGACTTACGGGCTTTCGGCGATCACTGCACCGGTCACGGTCATTGTTGGTTCGTGTTGCTGGGTGACCTGGGCAGGAAGAAGAGGTGAAGAGCGCTGAAGAGAGAGCATGAAGAGAGAGCTTTGAACTTAAACTCAACTCTTATACTCCCCAGGGGCTTCCCGCCTTTCGGGGCGGACCCTGTACCTGGTCCCAAGTGATTGGACTTTGTCCCAATCGTTTGGTTCGATTTTCTCCAATACTGGAGCGGTTCCCTGATCGATGGGCGGTCTTGAGGTGCTCGTTCACCTCCTTTGTGTTGGTTCCTGCAGGTGCCGAGGAGTCTGGCTTTGCTTTGTGTGTCCAAAATGTTACTTATTGTTCCCGGGGATTGCTCATCAGTATGCAGATGGCTGCTACTTTGTTATGCTGATGGTCGCTGGTATCGATGTTGTCTGGCCTTTGCAGAGGTAAATACACAGCAAACCTGCAGCTGCTGGTTTCTGTCTATGTTGGCTGACTTTCCCATCAGCCTTTGCCGTTCGCCATTTTAAATCGGGAGTTGGCCAATTTAGGTGGCTACAGTGGAATTTAAATTCAATTAATTTTTTTAAATAAATCTGGAATGTAAAACTGATCTCTGTAATGGTGACCATATAACTATCTTTGATTGTCTTAAAAACACGTCTAGTTCACTCGTGTCCTTTGGGGAAGGAAATCTGCCATCCTCATCTGGTCTGGTCTAAATATGACTCTGATCCACAGCAATGTGAACAAAGAACAAAGAACAAAGAAAAGTACAGCACAGGAACAGGCCCTTTGGCCCTCCAAGCCTGTGCTGACCATGCTGCCCGTCTAAACTAAAATCTTCTACACTTCCTGGGTCCGTATCCCTCAATTCCCATCCTATTCATGTATTTGTCAAGATGCCCCTTAAATGTCACTATCGTCCCTGCTTCCATCACCTCCTCCAGCAGCGAGTTCCAGGCACCCACTACCCTCTGTGTAAAAAACTTGCCTCGTACATCTCCTCTAAACCTTGCCCCTCACACCTTAAACCTATGCCCCCTAGTAATTGACCTCTCTACCCTGGGAAAAAGGTCTCTGACTATCCACTCTGTCTATGCCCCTCATAATTTTGTAGACCCCTATCAGGTCGCCCCTCAACCTCTGTCGTTCCAGTGAGAACAAACCGAGTTTATTCAACTGCTCCTCATAGCTATGCCCTCCATACCAGGCAACATCCTGGTAAATCTCTTCTGCACCCTCTCTAAAGCCTCCACATCTTTCTGGTAGAGTGGTGACCAGAATTGAACATTATTGACTCTTAACCACCCTCGGAAATGACCAAGCAAGCCATTCAGTTCTTTGCCAATTAGGGATGGGCATCAAATGCTGACCTTGCCAGCATTGCCCACACTCTATAACAAAATAAAAATAAAATATTGCATTCCATTTGTATTTGTAAAGCTTCATCATACCGATTAGAACCGCATCAATGATGTATTTGTTATATGTTCAATATCATAAATTTAAATATCAAAATCGCTTTGTGAATAGATGCCATATGTATATATGAGATCACCAAAAATAATGTTAAATCCTACTTTGCAAAGCTATTACCTTTACAATTAAAGGAAAGTGATTTGACATCACTGTGAAATGAAGTGAAATTTACTTTACAAATGGTACTGGAACTTTGCAACAATTTATATTCTTATTATATTGTCATTGATATGACCATGCTAATACACTATAATGTGTCAGAAACACAGGAAGTCATTGTCTGAACATTGGAACATATGCAAATGGCATGAGAGATTACTTCTCCTACCTTGTAGAGAACCTAGATCAGAGAAAGAGCTACAAAATATAGTTGCAACTCTCTGATCTGTACTTCCTGTGAGCATAACTCTGCGCTGGAAACACAAGGTGGTATAATTTACTCTAAAGCTTGTGACTGAATGCAAAATGTAGCACATGAAATAATTTGTTTATATGAAATCAGTTTGTTTCTTTGAAAACATATATTTGTACTGGATTCAATGCGTTGCATAGAATTTCAAAGGTACGTGATTATTCTGATATTTAGAAATCTAACTGCTTGACCCTTGGAACCAAACTTATCTTCCACAAATGGTTCAATCTCACATCACCTGATACCACTGCAGATACTGTTCCAGTCAGTCACAGACTGAGAAATGATTAAATACCAGGCTGTACCTCAACAGTTACCCAAGACTGAGGATTTGTATTATTTTCAGTGGCAGGAAGTCACCTCTGATAATGTATCAAGAAGTCAAGTGGTACCGAAGACAGAATGGTGCATGCATTGATTGAGTACACATACATTTCCATTTAGATCAAAGGATCTAAGACAGTCTTTCTTCTCATTTCCATCAAATTAAAGCAGGACTAGTCAGACTGGCAACAAATGATCAGAATGAGCAAACACTACCCACTTTATTGATGGAACAACTTCAGACAAATTATCATTGACTTGTCTCAATCGTACATGATACATGTTCTTTGTTAACCCTTCAAAACTGACTTAGCCTCTTTTGCATAATTGCTTGTTCCTCAATGCTGTGGAACTGACTGTGAAAAATATACAGAACAGAAAATATTAAACAAGTAAGATTACAGAGACAATAATGATTCCTTTTAAGAGACAGTTCAAGGCGGCATGCCTCTCAAATGATTTCTATTTTAATTGGAAAATTCCGCTGGTTTACCAGCTAAGTGTGATCTCATACCATTTGCAAAGCCAAGTTACGCCATTTCAGCTTATTGCAGGTTAAGGCAGTGATTTTAATGAAGTGTTGGAATGATTCCATAAACAAACAGAGCACAGCAATTGTGGCCAAGAAGCAATATGTGAATCTTGACAGGAGATGTTGGGGTGATTCAGTATTCCCAGCAGGAATTAGTGGTTGCAGGAAGCACATCTCGGGGAAATCACATACAGCTTTGATCTTTCTGAGATACAGTTCCTGCAAGCATTTCTTTCCTGGTAGAAGTTCTGGATAACAAAACTACCCCTTGGACACTTGAAATGACTTGATGGTGATGACTATTTTTACAATACTAACAGGTTTCTCTTGGCATTGTTTTAGAGTAAGTCGGAAGATGTACTGTTTTACAAGTGGAGCACTGTTTCACAGAACATGCAATATATTATAATAGAAGAAACATTCCATTTGCCCCATACACTGCAGACATGTTTTGAAGAACTGAAATAAAAATAATAAAGATCCACACAAGTGGAATAAAAATCAGGAAGCACCTCAGTACAGCAACATTGTTTCGCCTTGTTAGACACTTTTTTCTCCCTCACTGAGAATATAGATGTTGCATTAAAGTTAAAGGACGATTTGAGTGCTTAAGTCTTTGTAAGACATGAGAAAATTAACTCAATACTATTTGTGAGTGAATCTTTTACTAAAAGTTGTATATGCACAAAACAAACATAATCATTTTCTAAACAGATCATATTTAATGCTAATAAAATGGTCTCAGTTTAATTAGCAAAAAGGTCATGTCTTCTTGTAAATGTTACCTAATAAAAAAGAAGATAAATACATTTTCAGAAAAATAAGTGAATAACATTTGTTGACAGAAAGTACTCACTAAGTACCTGCTGTATCAGTAATGTTCCAGGGTGGGAAGGAAATACATTCCTTTGC
This sequence comes from Scyliorhinus torazame, assembly GCF_047496885.1. NCBI lineage: Eukaryota > Metazoa > Chordata > Chondrichthyes > Carcharhiniformes > Scyliorhinidae > Scyliorhinus > Scyliorhinus torazame. Next base: position 235,423,928 of record NC_092714.1, on the reverse strand, counting down.
ACATGTGCAGGAACCACAGCTGCATGGTGTTTCCTAGGAATTGAGTCTCCTTACATCAATAATGCATTCCTGTGCAACTATATAGATCTTTGAATATGAATTGTGAGCTGGTGGGTGGAAACAGTGAAGTATGGCAGGAGGGGAGTTGACACCATTGACCAGAAGCCTAACAGGACTTGAGAGAGGAGGGAAGAGGTTAAGTACTCTCATGTGTAGCTTACATCAAAACCCTTAATACTTCCTCACCATCTTCACAGTTCATGCCAGGAGAATAATAGAACTTTCATCACTTGCATGGATGGATCGGGCCACAACAACACCCAGGAACCTCAATAGCATTTAACATGGAGCCATTCACTGGCTGTCACCAGACACCAGGTTCAATATCCAACACCTTCCATCACTGGAGTACTGTAGCTGTGGCTTGCCCTGTCTACAGAAAGCACAGCTGTAACTCACCAAGGCTAGACAACACCTGTGCTACCCTGTGGGTGGCATGTTAGCACAGTGGTTAGCACAGTTGCTTCACAGCTCCAGGGTCCCAGGTTCGATTCTCGGCTTGAGTCACTGTCTGTGTGGTGTCTGCACGTTCTACCCATGTCTGCGTGGCTTTCCTCTGGGTGCTCCAGTTTCCTCCCACAGTCCAAAGATGTGCAGGTTAGGTGGAGTGGCCATGCTAAATTGCCCTTAGTGTCCAAAACAAAGGTTAGGTGGGATTACTAGGTTACGTGGATGGGGTGGAGGAGCTCTTTCCAAGGGCCGGTGCAGACTTGATGGGCTGAATGGTCTCATTCTGCAATGGAAATTCTATGATAACACTTATTTCTCCAAACACAAATAGCAAAGCAGCAATGTTGTGAGAAAATCACCACCTCCAAATTTCCCTATAAATCTCACAGTATCCCAGTGTGCGTAGCCATTATTATTTCTTCATTGCCGCAAGGTAAAATCCTGTAATTCCCTGCCTAAGACCCTTGTGGGAGTTTTATCATCGCAAGGACTGCAACTTCAAGGAAGCGACCCACCATTATCTTGTTGGTAAACTAGAGATGGTTAATAGAAGCATTTAAGGGGTAACTAGACAAGCATATGAGGGAGAAGGGAATAGATGGTTATATTGATACATTTCGCTGAGAAAAGTTGGGAGAACGTTCAAGTGAAGCGTAAACACTAGCACGGACTGGTTGGGTTGAATGGCTCATTTCTCTGCCATATAGCTTGATGTAATAAATGCAGCCTTGCCAATGATAACTTGATGCAGAGAACAAAACTTGGGGAAATAAAATCTTGATCCATGTAAAAAACCGAGGGATGATTTTAAACAAAAGATGAAATCTTAATTCCCCCTAAATTAATTTTTTTTAAATTTAGAGTACCCAATTATTTTCCAATTAAGGGCCAATTTAGTGTGGCCAATCCACCTAACCCGCACATCTTTGGGTTGTGGGTGTGAAACCCACGTAGACATGGGGAGAGCCTGCAAATTCCACACAGACAGTGACCCAGGGCTGGGATTCAAACCTGGGTCCTCAGCGCCGCAATCCCAATGCTATCCACTGTGCCACATGCCGCCCTTAAATCCCCCTAAATTTAACAGTTCATTAGTAGGAAGCCTCTGCCATTAATACTGCACTTAAACTTATGGAAAGGGTGGTGTTTAAAGAGAGACAAGGGGCGTCATTCTCCGACCCCCCCGCCGGGTTGGAGAATCGCCGGGGGCTGCCGTGAATCCCGCCCCCGCCGGTTACCGAAGTCTCCGGTACCGGATATTCGGCGGGGGCGGGAATCGGGCCGCTGGATTCTCCGGCCCGGATGGGCCGAAGCCCCGCCGATAAATTGCCTGTCCCGCCGGCGTGGATTAAACCACCTTTTGAACGGTGGGACAAGGCGGCGTGGGTGGGCTCCGGGGTCCTGGGGGGGGCGCGGGGCGATCTGGCCCCGGGGGGGTGCCCCCACGGTGGCCTGGCCCGCGATCGGGGCCCACCGATCCGCGGGCGGGCCTGTGCCGTGGGGGCACTCTTTCCCTTCCGCCTCCGCCACGGTCTCCACCATGGCAGAGGTGGAAGAGACTCCCTCCACTGGTCATGCGCGGGAAACTGTCAGCGGCCGCTGACACTCCTGCGCATGCGCCGCCCCGATATGTCATTTCCGCGCCAGCTGGCGGGGCAACAAAGGCCGTTTCCGCCAGCTGGCGGGGCGGAAATCCCTCCTGCGTCGGCCTAGCCCCTCAATGTTGGGGCTCGGCCCCCAAAGATGCGGAGCATTCCGCACCTTTGGGGCGGCGCGATGCCCGTCTGATTGGTGCCGTTTTGGGCGCCAGTCGGCGGACATCACGTCGTTTGGGGGGAATTTCGCCCAAGATCTGTAAGCACTACGATTATAAGGTGGTCAGTAGTGAAAGATGTTTTCTTTAATTTACCTAGCCTGTGTAATAACTTCAGAGAAGTGGCATTTCAAATCCCAGCTCCAGACACCACCAACTTGACCGTTGCTAAATGAAAAAAGGTTAAAGTTCTAGAATTTATAATTTTTTTCAAAAATGCAATACTGTCAGGGGAATAGGACTGAACTCTGTATAAAATATAAGGAAATATAGGGCTAGAAAATTAGTAATAAATGGCTATTAGCTATGTCTCCTTCCTGAGAGCCTATTATGCAAAATTAATGGTGTGATTCAACATTTGTCACAAAGAACTTCCTTCAAGTAAAATACTCAGACAGGATGCTAGTGAAAATGACTTAAGTCAGTATTACTGGCACCACAAGGAAGGGTATGACAGCCATGGCACAATTACCGCTTACCTCAATACAGTAATCCAATAGGGAATAAAGCGACACATTAGCAATGACATCACTGTCACAGCAGGCTTCACCATCCGCAATAAGGCTTGAAATGAAATGAAATGAAAATCGCTTATTGTCACAAGTAGGCTTCAAATGAAGTTACTGTGAAAAGCCCCTAGTCTCCACATTCTGGTGTCTGTTCGGGGAAGCTGGTACAGGAATTGAACCGTGCTGCTGGCCTGCCTTGGTCGGCTTTCAAAGCCAGGTCTTTAGCCCTGTGCTAAAGAAGCATTTTAGGGTTTCCTCCATAGGTTGATGAAACTATACTGAGTCATGCAGATCCACAACCGAACAGGGTTGATACTTGCTTTTAGGTTCAGTTAGCTGGCCAGGGACGATTGCAGCAATTGTGGTACAATTGACCTCAATTAATCTACTGGATTCAAAAGACTAAACAGTGCCTTGCCCTCACTATTGTCCAATGACTTCCTGTCAGAAAGTTTCTCAAGGGGTGGGGAGAGGGGAACGTTTTAAATTTTCGCCCAAATCACAGGGACAAGAGTAAGCCATTTGGCCCTTCGAGCCTGTACAATTAGATGATGGCAGATCTGTATGTTAACTCCTTGCATCTGCCTTGCTCCCTCATTCCTTAATTCCTTTGCCTCACACAAATTTATATATCTTAGTTGTGAAATTATCAGTTGACCAAGCCTCGACATTTTTGGGGGAAAGGAGTTCCAGATTTCTACTACTTATTGTGCAATGGAATGTTCCCCGGCAAAATGCAAATGCCACATTGACATGCACTATTCCCATCGATTCCTTAAATTTAATCCTGATAAAATTCCTGAATAGTCTAACTTAAATTTTTGCGTTGTGTCCCCTTCTTGCTCACTGTCCCACCAGAGAAAATGTTTTTTTCTCGGCCAAATAAAATCTTTAATTATCTTAAACACATCAATTAGATCAGCCTTTGGTTTTCTATAGTGAAAGGACTTTGTTGATCTTTAACAATTTCCCAATCTTCCAGCCTGCCACTTTAAATATTGCATTCCTTAGTTTTTGTCTTTATGTTATCTTTAACTTCCATGTTTAGTCATGAATGTTTTTACCCCTTTGGCATCTTTCTTCCTTTCTGAAATATATTTTAGTTGGGAGGAATTGAGTATCTTCTTAAACAGCTGCCACTTCTCATCAACTGTCCTACCTTTTAGTCTTCCTACCCAATCCACTAGGGCCAAATCTGTCCTCATGTTGACATAATTACCTTTGTTTACCCTCAAACTGAATTTGAAATTCCATCATGCTATGATCACTCTTCCCCTGAGGATCCGTGACTATGGGGTCATTAATTAATCCCTCTCCATTACACAATACCAAATTCAGAATGGCCTGCTCCCTGGTTTGTTACAATTGATTTGGGGAAGCATGATAGCACAGTGGTTAGTACAGTTTCTTTACAGCTCCAGAGTCCCAGGTTCGATTCCCGACTTGGGTCAGTGTCTGTGCGGAGTTTGCACTTTCTCCCCATGTCTGTGGGGGTTCCTCCGGGTGCTCCGGTTTCCTGCCACATTCCGAAGATGTGCAGGTTAGGTGGATTGGCAACGCTAAATTGCCCTTGGTATTCAAAAAAAGGTTGGATGGGGTTGCTAGGTTGCGGGGATGGGGTGGAGATGTGGACTTAGGTAGGGTGCTCTTTCCAAGGGCCAGTGCAAACTCGATGGGCTGAATGGCCTCCTTCTGCACTGTGAATTCTATGAAAACATATTGCTCCAAGAAACAATCTCTAATACATTCAATGAACTCTCCCTCGAGGCTACCCTTTCCAATTTGATTAATCCAGTCAATATGCCCATTAAAATCACCCATGAATATTGTGGTACCTTTCTTACAAGTCCCCTAGTATTTCCTTATTATACTGTGCCCTACTGTGGAACTATTGTTTGGTGACCTATAGATTACCCCCACCAGGGACTTCTTTCTTTTGCTATTTTTTTATTTCTACCCAGACTGATTCCACATCTTGACCTCCAGTGCCTATATCATTTCTCAGTGTACTGCACTCCAGATATACTCTAACCAGAGCTTTATGCAACTGTGGTATAACTCCCTCCCTATTCATTCCAGCCTCCTTAAGGTAGTGACTAATATTCCATTAGCTTTATGATTAAATAGGCTGTCAACAATTAGTGTTCAGGTAGACATGACATGATTTAGGTGAGGTGCCAATGGGTGCCCATTACCTGTGCAATCATATTCCAGTACAGAAGCAATGACATCCTGTAGAAAGGAATAGGAGTGGCAGAAAATTAGTGATAGAAGAAGCATGAAGGAATAAAACAGAAACAAATTGAACATGGAATACCGAATGGCTACCTAGTAGCTAAATGGGTTAACCTAATTCCAGCAATGGCAATAGTGGAGATATTATGGTGGTTTCATCTATCTTGGGGTAGGAAGGAGGAAAATTAGCAAACATTCTACAACTTATGATGATTATCCTCTGATCCCTACTGGGCAGTGGAGAGTTGGATGCATGTTTGAGAATCCTAGTATCACAGGGGCATTGCAGCGGGCATTGGGTAGAGGTGAGGCAGAAGATAGCAAAGGGGCCTATCACTTCAGTGCAAATTTCAAACAGGGGGCTACCCCTCTGTATGTGCCTCACTTCTATCTATTTGCCTGGGTCAGGATTCATTGCATTTACAGGGTGGTCCTCAGGCAGGAGTCCCACTGTCAAAGAGGTAGTCCCTATCGGGCAGTGCTGCTGTCTTCAGAAAAGGTAAACACATTTTTTAAAATGCAGTGTAGAAGTAATAATTATTCATCCAATTTATACAAGTGCAGTATATAGTTATATGATTGAAAATTAACTGTAATATGCTTTGATTCCATGTCAATCAAAGCTTTGAGATTTGTATGAATCTGCATTGGTACTTACCACCTCGCTTAATCTTTGTAACCTTACCTTTGGAGGCAAATAATGATATGAGGGGATCCCTTAGCTTAGGAATGGTTAGGATAAATGGGCTAAGTGATGTTCATTATTTCATGCATAGCTTTATCCTGTATTATTACTTTGTCAGCAATTTTGCTATTCTTGGAGTTGACCAATGATACAAAATAAGTTGCTGAGTATAGTCACATACTTGTCAATATCATTTGGCTCAATCTCAATCATAAGTCATAAACTATTTGCCAATCTTAACCTCTTTCGTAAATATAATTTTACAAGAGGATAAAATAGGGAACCGAACTGTTGGGCTCTCCTGTGAAACTGGTTCACATTCATTATATATAAACAAAGAGCTGTGGTCTTCATTTTCTGCTATGCATTTTCAGGGAAGAAAACTGCACCTCCATCAAAATAGTGATGCCTGCTACATGTCCTATATGAGTGGAGGAGATGCTACATAACTTCTAAAATGTCACAAGGAAGATAATTATACTGCTAAAGATAATTGGGGAGAGGTGATATGATGACCCAAGGTGAAGTAATGCTGACATGATTGACATCTAAAAAGTTCAGCGCCAATGGTTGCCATTTAAATGTCACGCTACCATGTGCTATTCACATTGTCTTCCTAAATCTCCTCTCCACAGATCCAATTTCCCTATCAGGTGATTCAGCACCATATACTACCTTTTATATTTTCCCCTATACCTTCAGTGCTGCATACAGCTGATTGCTCCACCTGTATATTCCTGATCGATAGTTAGCCACTCAGCAGGAAGGCTTTTTTTTCAGATTCAGCTTCACAAATGTTTTTTTGCATTTTTCCTTTCCTACTTTGTTTTGAATTTAACATCAGATATTGTCATTACAGATGCAGAGCACTGAAACATTTCCACACATGACTGAAATGAAAACCACCTGCTAATCTTAAAACACTGCCCGTCTACACATCAGTTTGGTGGGTTCAAAACATATGAGTTAGACAACCAGAGCCCGGTGTCACTTATCCAGTGAAAATGGGGCTCTGCACTTGCTTGCTTGTTACGAGATTAAAATTAGACTTTTGGATCTAATGCTCGTTTCCTGCTTGTAAAACGTCTTCTGTTTTGTGGTTAAACTGTGCTAAATGTGTCCTTGCAATATTGTCATAGCAGGAATCCCTGTCCAAGATGTTTAAAATGCTGATAATGGATGATTTAAATAGTTAAAAACAGCTTTAAAAGTTGATTAGGATCAAAGTTTCCTCAGGGATTTTGTGACAATGATTGGAATAGAGGAAGCATTGCTAAGAGTGATAAGTGTAAGGACCAAGATGTCATGTTCCAGGTAAATCCATTCAAGAACCTGGTTATTAAAAAGTATGTTTGAAAATCTAGTTCATGTGCAACAAGCTAAATAATGAGAAAAACCTGGGACAAGTTATCTTATTGAGAGACATTTTAATGGAATATTGTCACATCATTTTTATATTGGTTTGATAATTATATTTTCAATTATTATGGACTTCTACAGTTTGTGTACAATGTTAAAGATGTAGGATGTCGACTATCTGTGTGAGAGCATCAACTGAAGATTACATTCTCAGACATTGCAAAGTCAAAGGTCTGCATCCAAACATAAAATTAATATCAGCCAGAAGAACTGGAGATCTCAGTGAAAAAAGAAATTAGGCACACATACATTCTCTGACACTGGATTAAAATTCTCAGAAACACCCTTTGTACACAGTTACTTAGTTAGTTAGTTAGTGAAAGTCAAATAGCTGTTGTTATGCAAGAAAATATAGCAGCTGCTTTTGCACACATCATGGTTATTATTTAATCCAAATGTAAGTTACGCACAATGTGCCACAATTTCAGAAACCAACATTTGATTCTGAACATAAAATTTCAACACTTTCATTTTGAACGTTTTGGAAAGAATGATGCACTGCTGCTTGTCCAAGTGCCATCTGTGTTTGTCTAAAGCAGATAAGATCGACAACAGATGCTGTATCTTACTGCTGGTTAACTAAGTATTATTTTCATACCAAGGTCTGAGATTATCTTGATCTCTTCTTGCCTTTCGTATGGCTAGCCATGCTTGAATTAAAGTAACCTGCTTTACGGGTGTCATTCTGTATTGTTCTCGGGATGTAGGAGTAAACCCTTTCCATTTAAGCATAATATTACTTCAGGGTGGAATTTTCCACTCCCCCTGCGGTGGTGGTGGTGGTGATGGTGGTGGAGGGGGGGGGGGGGGGTAATGTTTTGGTGAGTGGCAGGAACAATGTGACTGTAATTGAGAATCTGGTTCCCTGCCGGTGTAAAATAAGAATGAGATCTTCCGCACTCGCCCACCATGACGGGTTGCAATTCCTGCCAGAGGTCGGCATGATACCAATTTTTATCCCTCTAATGGGACGCAGGTGAAGACCCAACTGGAATTGCACCCCCCTATGCCTGATCATCCACGGTGCCAGTGGGAAATTGCACCAGTCTCGAACACATCTGGACCAACGTGGCATGTAAAGGTCAGGATTTATCTTAAGATGGCCTGGGACAGCTCGTAGAGATGAGGACAAAATGGAAGCATCCAGCAACTGGACTCTAGATCTTCAACCTGCATGGGGTGCTGTTGGGCAGTGAAAGTCTATGCAGTGGGGTTGCGAGGGGGCGGTCTCTGCTTGTGTAGGTGTGAAGGGGCACGGGGGGACTACTGAGACGGAAGGGGTTCGGAGGGAGGTCACTGGAGCAAATGGTGAATTCTTGGGGGGGGGACAAACTGAGGGTATTGGTGGTAGATGGGGATGGTGATGATTAAAGGCAGCAATGGGAGCCAGTAGGGTGGAAGGGTGAAGGTATGATGATGTCATGTGAAGAGGCACTGAGAGTTTTAAAAAAATATATATTTATTAAAGTTTTTTAACACAATTTTTCTCCCTTACAAACAATAACGCCCCCCCCCCCCCGTAACAAAAAAAACCGAGAAATCGCGCAGAGCAAGATATATACATGGCAAAATGATATATTTACACAGCTTTGTACACTGGCCCTCACCCGTACGTGCCAGTTTCCCCAACCCTTCATGTTATCTCTTGCTCATCCACCCTCCCAGGCAGCCCCCCCCTTCCCCCCCTCCACTCTCCCCCCTCCCCCCCTCCCAGGACGTCCCCTCCACCGCTCCCCCCCCCCCCCCCGCGCAAGGTTGCTGCTGACCGACCTTCCTCAAACGCTCCGCGAGATAGTCTAGGAACGGTTGCCACCGCCTGTAGAACCCCTGCGCAGACCCTCTCAAGGCAAACTTAATCCTCTCCAACTTTATGAACCCAGCCATATAATTTATCCAGGCCTCCAGGCTGGGGGGCTTTGCCTCCTTCCACATTAGCAAGATCCTTCGCCGGGCTACTAGGGACGCAAAGGCCAGAATGCCGGCCTCTTTCGCCTCCTGCACTCCTGGTTCGTCCACTACTCCAAATATTGCTAGCCCCCAGCTTGGCTTGACCCGGACTTTCACCACCTGAGATATTGCTCACGCCACTCCTCTCCAGAACCCCTCCAGTGCCGCGCATGACCAAAACATATGGACATGGTTCGCCGGGCTCCCTGAGCACCTTCCACATCTGTCCTCTACCCCAAAGAACCTACTCAACCTCACCCCCATCAAGTGCGCTCTGTGGACCACCTTAAATTGTATCAGGCTGAGCCTGGCACATGAGGAGGAGGAATTAACCCTACCTAGGGCATCAGCCCACAGACCTTCCTCGATCTCCTCCCCCAGCTCCTCCTCCCATTTACCCTTCAACTCTTCTACCAGCGCTTCCCCCTCTTCTTTCAACTCCTGGTGTATTTCCGACACCTTGCCCTCCCCGACCCATACACCCAAGATCACCCTATCTTGAACTTCTTGTGCCGGGAGCAACGGGAATTCCCTCACCTGTCACCTCACAAAAGCCCTCACCTGCATATATCTAAAGTCATTTCCCGGGGGTAACTCGAACTTCTCCTCCAGTGCCCCTAGGCTCGCAAACGTCCCGTCGATGAACAGGTCCCCCATTCTTCCAATCCCTGCCCGATGCCAGCTCTGGAACCCCCCGTCCATCTTCCCAGGGACAAACCGGTGGTTACCCCTGATCGGGGCCATACCGATGCTCCCATTGCACCCCAGTGCCGTCTCCACTGGCCCCAGATCCTGAGCGTTGCCGCCGCCACCGGGCTCGTGGTATACTTTGTCGGCGAGAGCGCCTGCGGTGCCGTCACCAACGCCCCCAGGCTCGTTCCTTTACAGGAGGCCATCTCCATCCTCTTCCATGCCGTCCCCTCTCCCTCCATAACCCACTTGCGGATCATCGCCACATTTGCTGCCCAGTTGTAGCTCCCCAGGTTTGGCAGCGCCAACCCTCCTCGGTCCCTACTGCGTTCCAGGAATCCTCTCCTTACTCTCGGGGTCTTTTTCGTCCACACAAACCCCATAATACTCCTGCCTACTCTCTTAAAAAAGGCCTTGGTGATCACGATGGGAAGGCACTGAAACACAAACAGAAACCTCGGAAGGACCACCATTTTGACCGACTGCACTCTACCCGCCAGCGAGAGCGGTAACATGTCCCATCTTTTGAAATCCTCCTCCATTTGCTCCACCAACCTCGTCAGATTCAGTTTATGTAGGGTCCCCCAACTCCTGGCTATCTGGATCCCCAGATACCGAAAGCTCCCCTCCGCCCTCCTCAGAGGTAGGTCCCCTATCCCTCTTTCTTGGCCCCCCGCCTGTAATACAAAGAGCTCACTCTTCACTACATTGAGCTTATAGCCCGAAAAGTCCCCAAACTCCCTTAGAGTCTGCATGGCGTCCACCATCCCCTCCATTGGATCCGCCACGTACAGCAACAGGTCATCCGCATATAGCGACACCCGATGCTCTTCTCCCCCTCGGACCACCCCCCTCCATTTATTAGACTCCCTCAATGACATGGCCAATGGTTCGATCGCCAATGCGAACAACAGGGGGGACAGGGGGCACCCCTGCCTCGTCCCTCGGTACAGTCGATAGTACTCCGACCTCCGCCGGTTCGTCACTACACTCGCCATCGTGGCTCTGTAAAGGAGCTTAACCCAATTGATAAATCCTACACCGAACACAAACCTACGCAGCACCTCCCAGAGGTACTCCCACTCTACTCGGTCAAAGGCCTTTTCCGCGTCCATTGCTGCCACTATCTCCGCCTCTCCCTCCTCCGATGGCATCATTATCACGTTTAAGAGCCGCCGCACATTGGTGTTTAGTTGCCTGCGATTTACAAATCCCGTCTGGTCCTCGTGGATTACCCCCGGGACACAGTCCTCGATCCTCGTGGCCAGCACTTTTGCCAGCAACTTTGCATCCACATTGAGGAGCGAGATCGGCCTGTACGATCCACATTGCAGTGGGTCCTTGTCCCGCTTTAGGATCAAAGAAATTGTCGCTTCCGACATTGTCGGGGGCAGGGTCCCCTCCTCTCTTGCCTCATTAAAGGTCCTCACCAGTAGCGAGGCCAACAGGTCTGTGTACTTCCTGTAGAACTCCACCGGGAACCCGTCCGGTCCCGGGGCCTTCCCCGCCTGCATGCTCCCCAAACCCTTGCTCAGCTCCTCCAACCCAATTGGTGCCCCCAAACCAGCCACCTCTTGCTCCTCCACCCTCGGGAATCTCAGCTGATCTAGGAATCGTCTCATCCCCTCTTCCCCCGCTGGGGGCTGGGATCTGTACAGCTCTTCATAAAAGGCCTTGAATACCTCGTTTATTTTCGTTGCACTCCGAACCGTGGCTCCCCTTCCATCTTTGACTCCCCCTATTTCCCTCACTGCCATCCTCTTACGGAGCTGGTGTGCCAGCATCCGACTAGCCTTTTCCCCATACTCGTAGGTCGTCCCCTGCGCTTTCCTCCACTGTGCCTTCCCTGTGGTCAACAGGTCAAACTCCGTCTGGAGCCGTCGTCTTTCCCCAAGTAATCTTTCCTCCGGGGCCTCTGCGTATCTCCTGTCCACTCTCAAAATCTCCCCCACTAACCTCTCCCTTTCCATACCCTCCACTCCCTCAGGGAGACCCAGGATTCACAGATTCTTTCTCCTCGACCTGTTCTCCAGGTCTTCGAGTCTTCCCGCCCACCTCTTGTGTAGCGCCTCGTTCTGCTCCACTCTCACCGCCAGGGCCACGAGCTCGTCCTCGTTCTGACTGACTCTTTTCCGTACCTCCTGGATCTTAGCTTCGTGGGCCTTCTGCGTGATCCCGAGTCCTTCAATTGCTGAAAGCATAGGCGCCAACATCTCTTTGCGCATCTCCTCGCGCTGCTCCTTGAAGCAGCACTTGATGAACTCCTGCAGCTCCCCTTTGTCCCTGGCCGCCGCCATTTTGTTTTCTTTCCCTCGCTTCTCCCGTTGCTCCAGTCCCGCTTCTTTGGCCGTTACACTTCGGGTCCGTTTCATAGAAGTTGGCAGTGTTTGCTTCACCAGTCTGCCCCAAAATGTCTATGGAAACTCCTGAAAAAGGTCTGAGAGTCGGCTCCAGACGGGAGCTGCCGAATGCGCGACCTACTCCTCCATGGCCGCCACCTGAAGCCTCGTCCCTGCTTCTTCAATGGCCCTGGTAGATCTTTTCACAGTTGTTCCCTCTGCTGCTAGAATTCACCTTTGATAGAGTCAAGTCAGATTGCAGCATTAAGCTTGCCCTTCCCCAGCCTGCATGCTGGAAGAGGCCCTCATCTACTGCTGCAGCTCAAGCCAAATCTTTCACTGTTTCTGCCGGGTCTGGTAGCCAAAAGACACAACACTCCTGGGGGACACTGTCAGGGGAATGCTGCAGCCTTCTTCCCACACAAATGTCGTGGGGGCCCTGTAAAAGAGCCCAAAAGTCCGGTCCAAGCGGGAGCTGCCGAATATGCGACCTAGCTTTGCATAGCCGCACCCGCAAGTCTGAGAGGCACTGAGAGTTGTTGGGCGGGTATATGCAAAGCGACTCAGATTTAGGGGCAGAAGGGTTAGGCTGGGTCATGTCAATGGTTATGAGGGTGGAATTTTCAGCAACAAAGGGGAGTTCTACATTAATCTGGATTGGATGAAAGGTAAAGAGAAAATGCTGGAAAATCTCAGCAGGTCAGGCAGCATCTGTAGGAAGAGAGAAGAGCTAATGTTTCGAGTCCAGATGGTCCTTTGTCAAAGCTGGGATGAAAGGTGATGGGAGAGGGCTGAAGAGTGAGGGTGGGAGGTCGAAAGTGTTTCTGGGAGAGGTCAGTGGCCGGGCCGGAGAATCCCCGTGACCGGCGCGAATCGCACCACGCTGCCCCGACGCCGGCACACGATTCTCCGCAGAGCGGAGAATTGGCGCCATTGGTGCCAGCGTGGTTGGTGCGGCGCCAGTTGGGGGGCGCTCTATGAGGTCAACCGTCGATTCTCGTCCACACCTGCTCTCAGCTGGCGGGAACTCGGTGTGGAAGGGTCGGGGGCGGCCTCTGATGTGGCCTGGCTCACGATCAGGGCCCACAGGAGGGGGGGGGGGGAAAGGTGTTAGACTGCACTTCATCTGTTACTACCACCATGTGTGGTAATCAGAGCCTGAATTGGGGGCATGGGGAGTCCCTTGGAAGATAATGGGGTGTGGGCAGAAAGGCTTAAGGACTGCCACAAATAAACCACATCAGACATGATGACAGTGCAAATGAGCTATATTTACAAAAGTGTGATATGTGTGTCAATCATAGTGCACCCGTGCAACCATTTCTGAATTCAAAACTTTGAAACTAGACTCTTCATGGAGTATGCCACCGTGCCCAAGGAGATCGCCATGTGTGTACAGGTGGGCACCTGTCTACCTCGCATGCCACCCTGTTGAGGGCCTCTGACGTACTTGCCTGACATCCCCAGTCTTCCACTGCCTTTCCAGTATCTCTTGGAATGCCAATTCTAGAGGTTTGTCATCGAGCATGAACCTCACAGATGCCTCTTCCCCAGCACTCTTAGTTTGAATGCACTGATTGCACATTGCCTTCTTAGCAAAGTTAAGACAAGAAAACTGGCTGAGCTGGCAAGATATATATCCATCCGAGGGGGCACCTTGGCTCAAGCAGGATAGGATAATTAGCCAGGCTGGCAGGGTTTAAAATGGGCAGCTGCTCCACGACCACTTGATAGTTCAACATTAATCCTATTTTGAATTTAATAAAAACTGTGGGAAAGTGAAGAGCAGAAAATCCAACCAGCAGGATTTAAAGTTGGTGGCTGACCTATTATCACCCAGCAATTAAAGTTAAATATATTTAAAATGTAAATATCTCGAATAAGTTGCTGGGGAGTCTGTTCCAAATTTCAGGTGTGGGAGCTCTGGTGTTGCACCACCTTCTCAGTACAGCCCTGGAGTATCAACCTAGATTATAGTGTTTAAACCTGCAATCTTCTGGCATGTGGGCTATCAACTGAATAAAGCTAATCAAATAAAGCTTTGAATAGAATAAAACTGATAGTGGAAAAACATATTTCTGCTGAAAGCAATTTTAAATCTCTCTGTTCCACATGATATGCTATTGGAATAGTGTATACCTGCACTGGACCACATTGGGTTGACTGATACAGGACATTGAGCAGATGGTCAGTAGAATACAATATGTACTTCAAGCAAACGACACAAGTAAAATACGCAGATACAGGAAATCTGAAATAAAACCAGAAAGTGCTGGAAGTGCTCAGCAGGTCAGGCAGCGTTTGATAAGAGAACTGGGAATGGTTAAAATGTAACATGTTTTAAGCAATGGAAAGTGTGTGTGGATACCAAAGGAGAGATTTGTGATTGGGTGGAAGGCAGGTGGGATTAACTGGTAACAGGGTAGGTGGTGCAATGGTGCATGGCATTGAGTGCACATCTCCAGCTATGTTGAGGGCAGAGGTTTGAGGAACACTGAAATACCTAAAATGTCACAGATCCAAAATTATGGCCATGATCCAACGGCCATGCTGTGCCCAAAAGGCAGCTCGCCGCAGTGTAGCGTGGCCGATAGAAGCTGGGAGACCCGCTTCCAAGATCTACCCGGCTTGCATCATCTCACAAGATCAAACACGATCTCACGCGACGTTGCAATATGAATCCTGCCCATTGTGGGCGGGATCACTTTTTAGCAAATCTGAATATTAGAACAAGACAGCTAGTCTCACTTTAATGTGCAGATTCCCAAGGTACCTGAGGCATTGGGATCTATCTCCTTCACCTCGGAGAACTCAGGTGAGAGTCGTTCAGTACTGGTCTCCACAAATGGAGACCAGGTGGAATGGCACTCGTGGGAGTCTCCCATGGGATCGCCCTTTGAGCAGGGTGCCACCCAAGTGAAAAATGTTTGAACATGAACTGGAAAATATCAGGGAATTGTGGTAAAATCATAATCACAGATAATTTCTGATCTCAAACTTCTAAAGTAAGAATAATTTCCAGGCTAACACAAAACTTTTGAGGAGTATGTATAATGCAAGTAACAAGATTATTTGGGGGGAAATGAGTGTGTATAGGTATTTGCTGCTGTATACATTGCTGGATAGTGACAAATATGAATCAGGAATGTTCAAACCTATCTCATAATAGACTTTTATTATCAAAGCAGTTACAAATTGAAATATTTATTAAATAGAGGCTTTTATTAACAGATTTACAAAATGTAATTGCAACAGAATTCACTATTTACAGAGTGTATCTGAGCCGTATTAAAGGTTATACATTTACAGATGAGTAAAACGTTCTCAAAGCACTAAAATAGCTTGGTATACCTACAAAATGCTGAAAAAAGGAGTAATCCCGAAAAAAAAACACACAGCACTCAAACACTTACATTTTCCTTCTGGATTTTAAGCAGTAGTCTGCCCGCACTCTGTACGTGCTGCTACATGAAGGCTTACAAAACAGGATATTCCACTTGGAATGATCCCTGATTAATACATTTCCGCTCTTAATACCAATGTGCTTCCGACATCAAAAAAATTCCATTTCATTTGTTTTTCCAACCAGTGACTTATCAGTTTCTGGTGCACTTTATCACCCCCTTTTGCTAAAACTGGAAACCAACCAGTGATTCCCGCATACTTGGGTTGAATTAGAAGCATACACACGATCGCAAAAATGGTTTAGTAACTCTTTATAAAACAGGTATTGAAAAGATGACAATTACAGAGACAGCATGGCTCTGAAGCTGCGAGTTAGCCGGTGAGGCAGGCACTGTAATAGACCGCATTGCTGGCATCAGACAGTGCTGAAATAAAGCTGCTCTCCTCGCATGACACACCTCTGGCGTTCAGTTTCGACAGAGACACTTGAAAGGTTTGCCCCGAGGCATCCGGACGAGTCCTTGCTAGATTTAAATACTGGTCGAACTCGCTGCGATCAACATCTGTCCAAAACTCAGTTGGACCCAAGTGTTCCGCGTTGTCAACGTGTTGAGCTTCGGGGGGAGGGGAGAGTTGGCCCAGGTGGACTGACATGCTGCTCTGACCTCCGGGGCACAGCTGGCTGTAGTACAGATGTTGCGGACTGCGGACCAATTCGGCCACATTGGCAGAGATTTGGTCAGAATAGGACAAGGCGCCCGATTTGTCCCGGCTGTAGTCCATGTGGTAGCTTCTGTAGGTTATATTGCAGTCTTCTTGCATGTGGGTCGGAAAGAACACCGGGTCCAACACGTCCAAGGGAGACATCTCTGGAGTGGGCAACCCATAGCTCTCGAACTCTGAGCCCATGCCGTGCAAATCGCTGTAGTGGCAGAGCGAAGGAAGTTGATGTTGGCCCGAGTGTCTCCCCTCGTGAGGGCTCCTGGTGAAAGTGTCACCGCAAACCCCATGGCCGCTCCTGCCGCCAGGGCCGTGACCCTGGCTCAGGTTGTGCGCTAGAAGGTTGGTCTCCATTCGTTTGACTTTCTTGCTCTGCTTCTTGCGGCGAGGCCGGTATTTGTAGTTGGGGTGGTCTTGCAGATGCTGGACGCGGAGTCGCTCAGCCTCTTCCACAAAGGGGCGCTTATCGTCGAAAGCAAGGGACTTCCAGGACTGTCCTGTGGGAGCACAGAAAACCAGGTCACACACATTCACTCAAAATGTGACCCTCAATAGGTCGGAAATCAATTCATTGAAAGCATCGAACTTAAATCGGTTGAGTCTGAAGCAATCAGCTAGGAAAACTAAAAATTGATTGGGTAGAATATAGAGACTTGTTCAATAAACCCCATGGATAGAGTACAGAGACATGTTCAATGAACCCCTTGGAGAATATAGAGACTTGTTCAATAAACCCCTTGGACAGAATATAGAGACTTGTTCAATAAACCCGTTGGATAGAATATAGAGACTTGTTCAATAAACCCCTTGGATAGTACATAAGAGACTTGTTCAATAGACCTCTTGGGTAGAATATAGAGGCGCGTTCAATAAACCCCTTGGATAGAATAGAGAGATTTGATAAATAAAACCCTTGGATAGAATATAGAGACGTGTTCAATAAACCCCTTGGATAGAATATAGAGACGCGTTAAATAAACCCCTTGGATAGAATAGAGAGATTTGATAAA
Organism: Scyliorhinus torazame; assembly: GCF_047496885.1. NCBI lineage: Eukaryota > Metazoa > Chordata > Chondrichthyes > Carcharhiniformes > Scyliorhinidae > Scyliorhinus > Scyliorhinus torazame. The sequence goes on along the minus strand of NC_092714.1, from coordinate 235,406,646 downwards.
TAAAACCCTTGGATAGAATATAGAGACTTGTTCAATAAACCCCTTGGATAGAATATAGAGACATGTTCAATAAATCCCTTGGATAGACTATAGAGACGTGTTCAATAAACCTCCTGGATAGAATATAGAGACGTGTTCAATAACCCCCTTAGATAGAATATAGAGACCTGTTCAATAAACTCTTTGGGTAGAATATAGATGCTGTTGAATAAACCCTTTGGATAGAATATAGAGACTTTTAAATAAACCCTTGGGTACAATGTAGAGATTTGTTAAATAAACTTCTTGGGAAAAGTTCAAGTTCGAGGCAGGGACGGGTTAATTTGGGGTGTTTTAACCAATCCATTTTTGATTCAATTTCCTCATCAAATCTGTCGATCTTGAATGCAGCCAGCACTGAATTCTCAGCAAAATGAATCACTGGTTAATCAGTTGTTCTTTGCTGCCTCCCATTCTCCCACTCTCTAATATGCTTTTATGGGGTGTGTGTATGCTGACAGTAATTGGAAGAAATCTCGCCTTACCAAGCATTTTACTCAATACTGCATTGTGCAGATCGGGGTTTTGTTGAGCGAGCCTTTTCCGTTCGTCCTTTGCCCAAACCATGAAAGCGTTCATGGGGCGCCTGATCCGAGATTCAGCGTCCGCTTTGCCGTCCGATTTCGCCGCGGGTTGAGCTGATGCAAGTTGGGTTTGAGAGGCTGGACTCTCCGACTGAGCCCATGGAGAAGCGGCCGTGTCCAAGCCAGAGCTCCCGGGCTGCGAATCCTCTATACCGCAGTAATCGGCCTCAGAAATACTCATTCCAGCCAAAACACTTTGATCTGACCGTTTACAGCCTGCTACTTTACAGCGCGGTAGCTCTCTCTCCCTCTGTCTGTGTCAATCACAATGCCACCTTAAATCTGAAGTCTCAACAATAACAAAAAACTTCTGTATTTGGTTCATCAGTTCCCAGGGCAAATATAGAGAAGCGGCACCAACCAGGGATCAGGGACGCGCGGTTTCACCAATCAAATAACGAACAAGTTGTGGGGAGGCGGGGATTTTACCAACAAGCCAATGATGTGCCGGTTCATATTTCTAAAGGCGGTTCCCTGCGCAGTAAGATTAGCAGGAACCCACAGTCTGGAACCATACAACAGCCATCAAATAATTTGAGATGCACATACAGATGACGATAAAAATGTCAAACGTGAATAGTTGTGGACTAAGCTATGAAACGGCAAGTCACTGAGCTGTAGTTTCCCCATTGATCTGCAGGAGGCAGAGATGGAAGCCTTTAAAATGCTGAGAGAGGGGAGAAGGGGAGCACAAATATCTGAGCATGCAGATAAGAAATTTAGACTTTACATTGAAAAAGTCCCCTGAAGTCAAATATCTCCCCGAAAAAGAAGTGGATATGATAATATGCTAATAGTCTCCAGTTAATGCCAAGAGTGTGCATGTTAATTAAGGGATGGATGAATATTTAATTGGGAACGGATTGTTGGATTGCACGGTTCTGTGTTACGTGAACAAAGACAATAAAATAAACTGTTGTCACACGAGCCTTGAGGTGCTGACTATAGGGATGCACTTTCAAGGGAGGCTGTATAACCGGTATTATAGAGTTTGTTGGGGTTTACTTTCTAGAAGAAATCGTGAATAAACTTTTCTCAGCAAATTAATTAAGTTTTGGGGGTAACTTCGTCGGACAGAGAGTAGATTTTTGGTGGAAGAAATTGAGACCCGAATGGTTCAAAATGCATTTCCAAGCGCTTCGCAGTGAATGGGTTACTTCTGAAGTGCAATGACTATTCTGTAAGCAAGTATTTAAGGTAATTGACAAAAGAAGGAACGGCAACATGAAAGAAGCACCTTGTACAGCGAGGGTTTAGGATGTGGAATGTGAGTGCGGTGGAGGAAGATTCAATCGAGGCTTTCAAAGAGAATTGGATAATTATTTGAAGAAAAACAATTGCTGGGCTATGGGGGAAAGGCGGGAAGTAGGACTTGGTGAGTTGCTCTTGCAAAGAGCTGACTTGGACACGACAGGCCAAATGCCTCCTTCTGTGCTGTAATCGCCCTGTGATTCTACGTGTCAGTCGATTTGGGCACAGTCTGTCTTCAATCACTTCATTGAATAACCAGAAAATCTGTTTTTGGTGGTGTTGGAGGGGAGAATGATGATCACCAGAGTGATCTTTTGTCTCCATTGACCAATGAGAGTGGGCTTCTATTTCAAAATATCAATCGTACAGCACACAGCAAAACTCAGTGTCACACTGAAGCGTTAGCCTAAATTAAGAATTCAAATCCTGGATTCTAGTTTGAAATTAAGATGTTCTAACTTCAAGGACACAGTACATAAACTGAGCTATCCGACACATACGTCCATATTAAATGTTGAGCAAAGATACATGTTAGACTATTTATCTTTAAAGGTATGCTATTTGTTCGAGTGCATTAGATCTGCTATTAGTTATAATCTTAAATTTATCAAACAGGTCAGGTTTTTACGAAAGCAAGGTGAAATACAACATTGTATCTCGCTCAGAAGTTGATTGTGGACAGAAGTGTTTAGCGACGGCTCAACCCAGCCCTGCCTTTTTATATAGGCTCCTGACACCGCCTGAGGCTGAAGGAAGCTGCAAGTGATAAAATATTCCATTTTTTTGTGTTATTAATTTATTATTAGTATTAATATAAATAATTCAGAAAAAAATGACAATCCCGTGAGCAAATGAGGGTTAAATCCACGAAAGCTAGCAAGGGTTTGTTGGGGGCAAATCAGGTTTAGCAAACTTGCTTGAGGTTTTTGGTGCGACAACGAAGGGTTGATGAGGGGAATGCTGTTGTGGTGTACATCGACCTCCAAAAGGCAGTTGTCAAAACACCACACAACCGACCTGTGAGCAAAGTTATAGCTCATGGAATAAAAGGGACAGCAGCAACATGGATACGAAATTGTCTGAGTGAGGGAAAGCCTGGTTAATCTATGTCTTTCAGGCTAGAGGAAGGTATGTAGTATTCTCCAGGGGCGGGTGTTAGGTCTCCTGTTCTTCCTATATGAATATATATATATATATAAATTACCCACACTTTGGTGTACAGGGCATAGTTTCAAAATATGTGGATGATACAAAAGTATTGTGAACTCTGAGGAGGCCAGTGCAGAACTCAAGAGTATATAAACAGGTTAATGGAATTGACACACAGATAGCAGATTCAATTTGTTGCAGAGAAATGTGAAGTGATTTATTTGGTAGAAATAACGCAGACAAATAGTATAAAATAAAGGGTACGATTCTGACTGGGATTCAGGAGCAGAGGGACTTGGGTGTATATGTGCATATGTCATTGAAGGCAGTAGGACAGGTTGAGGAAAGCATACAGCATCCTAGACTTTATTAATAGGAGTATAGAGTACAAAAACAAGGAAGTTATGTTAAATTTGTATAAAACACTGGTTTGGCTTTAACTGAATACTGCATTCTATTCTGGGTGCCACACTTTAGAGAGGAGGTGAAGGCATTGAGAAAGAATTTGTTCCCGTTGGTGGAAAGAATGAGAAGTTGAGGGAACAGAGTAAAGGTCATTGGCAAAGAAAGCAACGGCCACATTAGTGCGGAGACAGGTTCAATCGAGGGAGTTGGATTCTTATCTGAAAAGTAAGAATGTGCATGACTACAAGGAATAGGTGGGGGAATAGCAGTAGACAAATTGTTCCTTCAGAGAGACACAACGGGAATGTAATCATTCTGTGGCATCGCCTTAGAATAATAACCTTGCCTTTAAAATAAAATGGCATACTCTATTGTATAAGTTTAATTAGTAGTTTGCTGCCTTTGACTCGGTGGCTAATTACTTATTTCAATTGATCTGTGAGGTCCTGAGGGATTCCTTGAGGTGTTTCAACCCACACACCACGGAGCAATGCCATCAGCTAGCGGGTTACAATCAAAATGAGATCACCTATCACTTCAGATGTGAATTTCCATCCTATACACATGCAGTGAGCCTTGTCCATAGACATTACTGATTAAAATGACACCATTGAATTGGGTGACAAAATTCTACACGGACTTGTCTTTTGGCAATGGCAGGTAGACGGATAATCAATAAATATGTTTTTCATATTTCCACAGTTGCTTGGCTCTGGTGATTTTTTTTCCTGGACCATTGTTCAGAGATTTTCATGTTTCGTTTGGTCCTTTTGTGCCCTGTTTCCCCTTATTTACAGCGGTTGTAAACATGTCAACACGCCCTGATTAAGCCCTTTACTACTTATTGGATACGGCACAATCTGATTATAGGGCAGGTTGAAGAAATAGTCTGAATTTTACTGCGCATTATCGATCCCCCAAGTACTTCCCAAAAACTACCTTGGAAATGTCGCCATTGCTACGCCTTACAATAATAACATGCTCACGTGAACAGTTAGATAATGACTAGTTAATGTACTGATTGAGGGATAAATGTTAACTGGTGCATGGGATGGGGGGGGGGGGGGGGGGGCTGCTGCTGCTACTGCTATTTTAACTAATCTATCACACATAGCTAACTAGGTCTTGATTTCAGGATTTTATTGCAGACATCACTATGTTTTCACTCCGATTAACCTGCTCAAATCCAGTGCAGGGATTTAAACCTTAACTTTCTCACTCAGAAGTGGGAAAGGCTACGAATCGATTCCTTGAAGCCACTTGAGCACGTTAAAAGCTGCACGTCTAAACATTACTGTTCACATAGATTTGAAAGAAAGCCCTTCGCTATTGCACACTTGGGAGTTCTTCCGGTTAGGTTTAAAATAGGAAAACCTGGTGAAATTCAGTGTGGTGCAATTTTTCATTTCCTTAACCTTGGCTATTCGGAAATGTTAATAGCGATTTTGACGAAACTGTTAACATGCCAAGTGAAGGGCCGATTCCTCACGCTGAGAATTAATGTTGAAACTAGCTGTGAGAACGGTGAAGATCATCGCGAATGTCGTTCGACAAGAATTTGGCTTTCCGTAAAATTAGAACGAAATTACTTTTGATCCCCCACGGGTGCTTTTCGATGTTATCAGATCGCAAATTCCACACACTCGGGTTCCCGTGAAGTTAGCCAACGAAGGCGATTGGAGAGCCACTTCGAAAGAAACTCCAATCTTTAAAAGGTTTCCAGGAGCCGCGCTTTTGGCTCTTGCAGAAGCTTACACCAGGGGTGTTAATGGACTCTTTGACTTCTAAATGGTATTGAGAATTGATATGTTAGCGGTAAAAGCTGCTTTTATCAGTTGCAATTCAACCTGTTTTATTCCATTTAATACCCAGTACTAAAAGGAACTCGTTCGCGTTTAAATTATTCCACATATTTACGGCTGAATTCAATCCAGAAAATGTCTGTGTCCAACCGAATGATTGACGAAAAATTCATCCGTTTCTTATCAATTTTCTATTGAAGATTGCTTCAGTATTCCGAAAACAGATAGCCCAGATAGTTAAATTCAACTTTAAATGACGAATGCGGGGTTTTCACACTATTAGAAATGTCGAATTTCCTCACCGCTTTTATTAAAGTGTATAAACTCTTTGAGCAGCACAATTTCCAATGGAATTAATAATCGAAATGAGTAACTCCAAACAAAAACAGTGCAGTAATACATGGTCTTTCGTCTCTACATGGGGCGCATTTATTTCTTTTCTTTCAATCAATGGCTGAAAAATCAAAACGAATCACGAGTTCTGATCAAGTTTGCACAAACAATATCTCAGAACCTGCTTGGTGCAGTGTCTGACATGACAGGGATGGTGAAACTTGTTTAAGATGCTGTGTGCGAACTTGGCGTTGATTTGTGTGTTTGTTCTGATAGGGTTTTTGAATTTGCAAATACAACGTTGCATATTGACTTTGAATGACCACGAGCATGTTTGCGGCGCTGCTAGAGGGTGTGATATCATCTCAGTAAGCATTTACCGCAACTGTTCCTCTCTCCACACACTGGCCACCAGTGAGTGACACTTCGACGCTCCTGGCAACTCAATGTGCTAGACCGCCCAGCAGTTCCAGGAATACTGTTGAAAAACCATGGGAGGAGCAGCTGGGAAGACTTTCTGTTCCACGTCAGCACGGCACAGCTTCGCCTACTTGCATTTAAAGTGAACTCACAAATCACGTCTTTAAACGAAGAACTCTGCTGTCCTTGACGCATATGCTCATCCACCTTCCACTGAATCAGTGACACCCCCCCCCCCCCCCCCCCAAACTATCTTTAAAACGGGGCTACACGTTTTGGGTCGGCTCACACGGTGGCCTTCAGTAGAAGGAAATGCGGTCGGTACGGTGTCCACAGTGTGACTTGTGCAAAATTAAACCATTTCACATTTTCAGAACATTAAATACAGACACCAAATGTTACCACACCCAATAACTTTACTAGATAACTTTGGGCATATTGTACCTCCCACGGAGCTCTTCCTTCTATCTAGTTATCCCTGTTCAAGTGGGAACTCACTTTATTCTCACACACTCGGTTTTATATTAAGGGATAAGTGCCTACCTTGGCATGATTACATTGTATCCGGAGCAGCACATTTGCACAATGCATTTTCCTTGAGCCTAACAATATGGTGTTAAATAATATGACCTCATTTTTCAGTACCTTGGCTCCATTTATATTGCGGTATCAGGTTGTTGCTGACTGATTCCAACTGCAAAGAATTATTCCATTGTGAGTTGCATAGAAACAGGCCTTTTGGCCCAATGAGTCTGTGCGGCTGTGTACCCTGAGCTTTCTCCCCATTCCAGATACTTCACCTGGTCCATTCAACTATTCACGTTTGTGTCCTCGTCTGGTTTTCTCTTGGATACACTCTCAGCTACCTGCCTCAGCGCCTCCTGTGATAGTGAGTTCCGTATCCCAACCACTCGCTGTGTCAATAGATGCTCCTTCTTGCCCTCTGATTTTTATTTGTATTCATGGCTTCTAGTTTTGGATTCTCTCCCAAATTAAAGCAGGGATCCTCTCTTCCTGCCACATAAATTATTGTGGGGCTGGATTCTCCAGTTCGGAGACCAAGTGTTGCTGTCAGTTCCACAAAAGCAAAATTGGCTCTGCACTTGGACAAATTCAGCTACTGTTGAGGGCCTAACACTAGCGCCATGGGAACACAATTGATTCTAATGAGAAATGGTTCAGGATGCGCCAGTTTCGCGCGATTGACACTCAGGAGGCTGACAAGCTGCAGCCGCATATACACACTTACATACTGCACTCCCCACACACACCATCCCAGTCAACAAGAGGTTTACTGACGCCAAGTTGGAGACACCCCCCCCCCCCCCCGCCCCCCTGGATGCAGTGGAGGAGAGGCGGATGACCCTGTACCCTGGCCTGGGAAGGAGGTTGCCAGCCGCCGCTATTTGCTGTGCCTGGGCGCAGGTGGCAGAGGCGGTGAGCGCCATGGGTAACACCGTCCAGACTGGCCAGCAGTGCTGGAAGAAACTGCTCGACCACCTCCGGACGGACAGAATGAGTAGGCAGTAATGTGCCCCTGGCAGCAACCCCCATCCCACATACCCATAACCGTACCAACCCCCCCCCCCACCCCTGGAGGGCGGCTGAACCCCCATCCATGCCGGCAGCCATGGCCGGGTGCACTGGCAACTAAGGCTACCAGCTGCCCAACCCCTGGGCTACATGCGTCGGACTGTCTAACACTGTAGTTTTCTGTTTGCTCCCCCCTACACCCCCAACAGGAGAAGAACGCACATAACTGTTGGGAGCAGGCGAAGACTGAAGGGGAACCACCGGACTTGTGGCCCCTCACCATGGCATCGTACGTGGCCCTGGACGTGGTCTGCGGCCCAGGGAGTCGCAGGGCTAGAGTTCGGCCGCCTGCAAGGAAGTGAGACCCTGCTGAGTTGCAGTTCCCTGTGACATGTGTATCAACACCCCCCCAACAACCCCTTTACCCCCACATCACCCCCACCTACATACCCCCCCCCCCCCACTCCCCCCCCGGCCCGCGGTCTTATCATGCGCCTTGTTTTGTGTCTTGCACGTCATGCTGGAGATAGGCGGGGCTATCTGGCCCCCAGCCAGTATCACAGCCGTAGCCCCCCCCCCTCCCCCCCGTGAACCGAGCCCCAACGATGGGAGAAGTTCGGACACCAGCCCTCCGCCCAAACATAGGACAGCCCGGAGCTCGAGTCGTAGGAGGACAGTGACTTCCCATCACCGCTGTCTCCAACACCCTCCACCATCCCAGAGACACCTCGGTTGGGCACTTTAGTGAAGAGGCTGCTGGGACACTATCTGGTGCTCACCACACAGCTGATCTGGTACAGCAGCTGGTCGGAAGGCAGGCCGATCCCAGGGACTAGCTGCTGTCCAGATGGGTTTTGGGCTTCTGGAACGGACAGCCCCTTCAATCGTGGAGATGCATTTGCAGAGCCAGGGCCTACATGAGGGTTTTTTGGCGAGCTTCCAGCACTAGCAGGTGCAGTTGGCGGAGTCCAACTCCGTGCAGGAGCAGGAGGTGGTGCCGACCATGCGTGCCACCCAGGCCAACACTGCATGGGTGGCCTCCACGGTGGAGGCCTTGGGGGCGACGGTTTCGCGATGGATCAGCATGTCCAAGGCCTGGGGCATTCTGTGCAGGTGCTGGCCGAGGCTCAGGACAGGGTTACCGCCTCAGAGGCAGTCATGTGCCAGGCCACCTGGAAATTGCAGTGGCACCTCTGAACTGGCTATAGCTGAGAACATCGGGGGCATTCCCCAGGAGCTGGCCGACATGGCACAGACACAGAGGGAGGTGGCCCTGTCCCAGAGGGAGATAGGGCATTCAAGTCACTGTCTAATGTGACACAAACCCAGAAGGTGATGACACAGTCAATGGGTGATGTGGCACAGTCCCAGAGGGAGATGGCCCCCTCTCTGTGCTCCATGGCCGCGAGCCTGCAGCCTCTGGCCGAGACCAGATTGGGCCTCCAGGACTGGTAGCGCCAGGTGATAAGGAAGCCGAAGGGGATAGAACTGCTCGCACACTTGTCCCATGGAGTAGTCCAGGAGCCACCCGGCTGACCAAGGGAGGAAGAGGTGACGGGGCCCTTGCCGGTGACTCTTGCAAGGGAGGTGTCGGAACACCGCGGCACCTTGGATTCCACCCCCCCCCCTTCCTGGTGCATCTGGTGGGCAGCGGGCAGAACAGGGCAGCACCATGCCATCTGGGACACCCAAGCAGCAGCTGGGCCCATCCAGGCCTCAGAAGACGCCCGCCAACGGGGACCCAGGTCGCAGGGCAGGAATCACAGCAGGCCACCTCCACTCCTGATGTACCGCCTGGAGATCCAGCAAGTGGTAGCATTCGGGCCCATAAGGCCAGAGCGTTAGACACTAGTTAAGGTGGCATGGATGCAGGGTACAGTTTACCGATAGGGGTTAGGGCACAAATCTGTATATACGTTGTCACATAAAACACCTGTGCACAATGTTACAGCCTGCCTCAGTGCTCTTTCAGATGAGTTGTGAGGGGTGAGCTTATCTGGGCTGGCCGGGGCGGGTAGGAGGGAAGTGTGGAGGGATGTGCGGACGTTATGGATGGCACAGGATTCCCACCGGCCACCTTCCCACACCCCCGACCATCCCCACCATCGTCACCTCGGGGATTCAATGTCACCGTGTGATTGAATGGAATGGCCAGCTCACATGTTGGGATCATCCAGTTGGATGGTGGAAACTGCTACCATGGGAAGGAGTCAGACATTGTCAAATGATGTGGAGCACCAGAGCTCATCGCAGGGCAGGGTGTCAGCATCCTTCATCCCATGGACCAGACTCGCTGTTACTGCCAACCCAGGGCCCGCACCCTGTAGTGAGGCACATAGGAATCACGGAGGGGGTTGCAGATGAGGGGTGGGGGGGGGGGGGGGGGAGGGGGTGTGTGTGGGGGTGGGGTGTGGTGTCTGTGCCCCTGGCCAGCCCCAATCCCACCGCCAGCCTAGTTGGTGAACCTGGAGGCAATCAGAGCATTCCATGCACATTGGCTCGGGCATGTCCTCCTCCTCCAACACGTCGCACCTCTGCTGCCCGATGTTGTGGAGGATACAGTAGGCCCCTACGAAGCAGGCAACCCTCTTAGCATCCTACTGGAGGAGCCCTCCAGTGCGTCCCAAGCACCTGAATCTTCAGGATGCCAAAGGACTGTTTAATAACGTTCATGGTTGATGTATGGGCGTCATAGTAGCGGCCACCCGCGTCCGTCTGTGGCCTCTGGATAGGTGTCATCAGCCACGACCGCAGTGATTACCCCTGTCACCCAGGAGCCAACCCCCAAGTCGGGGGGTTGACTTGAACATGTCAGGAATCGTTGAGTGTGCCAGGATGAAGGTGTCCTGCACCCTGCCCAGATATCGGGCACAGATGTTCACGATGCATAGCTGATGGTCACATATCAGTTGCACATTCATCGAATGGAACCCTTTTTGGTTGTGAGAACCGGCCTGTCATCTGCAGGTGCTCGTAGGGGGTCATGCACCCCGTCAATCACCCCCTGGACCTGGGCCACCCCGTCAATGGCAGCCCGAGCATCTTGGTGAACTCGGTCCACATTGAAGTGGATGTATTGAGATGCCTGGGCATAAAAGGCCTCCCTGACGGCACGGATGCACCTGTGCACCGAGGTCTGTGAGATGCCGGACAGGTCCCCACTCGGCGCCTGGAAGGAAACGTGGCGTAAAAGTTCAGGGCGACCGACACCTTGACGTACACCAGGAGCGAGTGTTCTCCCCCATACTCCCGCAGTGCCACATGCGCCATTGTCTGGCAGATATGTCGCACTGTCTCCCTGCTCAGCCAGAGCCTTCGAATGCATGCCCAGTCCAGCAATTCCTTGATTGACAGGCGCTGCCGGTATACGCGAGGCCTCATGCGGCACCTCATATGCACCTCCTCCATCTCGTCCTGGCTCTCCATCCTGGGTTGCTGCCTCCTTTTTGTCTGTGGCACACTCCACTGCTGCACGCTCCACTGCTGTACCTGCCTCCTCCTCGAGCAGCGGCAGATTGTACAGCTTCAGGACAATCCCCAGGGCTGCAGCAACTAGCAGGAAGCCCACCATTGCTGGTTAAATTCTAATATCCATTGACTGCAGGGGATGAAAGGCTGACATGTTAGCATGGTGCATACCCTCGTGCCCAATCTGACCTTAAGGGCAACATGGTGGTACTGGTTGGCACTGCGGGCTCTGGCCCCATCGGTTGCTGACACCATGGGGCCTCTGGCCCTGGCGCCTATCCATGATGTCAGGGGTACCGACGGCTGGCACTGCCCTTGCTAGCGGAACTCTCCGTGGCCCCCGCCTGGCGCCCGGCACTCTTGTAGTGGCTACAGTGGGCATTGCCCTTGGGTGGGCTGCCTGATGTCCCGCCGCCGGGTTGCACTTCATTGGGTGGTGGGGGAATGTAGGATGCGGAGGTGGGGCATGAGGGCACCTCTCTGGCCGCTCTTAGTCTGCAGTACCAGAGACCAAGGTGGGTGGTCAATGGGGTGCACAGCAAGATGGCTGCCTTGCGGCAATGGCGGTCTGTGCCTGGACACCGCGCAGTTCAGTGGGGGGGTCACCCCGGCCACTTGGCCCATTCCCCTTCACCTCCCCTTCCCCTGGCCTTGGCAGGATAACACCTACCCCCCACTCAGGGCAGTGTCCGGCCCGACACCCACAGTCGTACCTCTCTGTGTCCTACCTCCTCTCTCATCAGCCACGATGCCGGTTTCATGATTTTTAAAAGCACAAGTGAACCGCGCCGCCAGGAACTCGGCCCACCGGAGGCGGAGAATTGTGAAGAGCCCGGAGAATACTGGGTAATGACATCCAAATGCTCTTTACTGTACGTGCGTTCCAGACCACATTGACGCTGCTGTCGAGGTGACAGAGAATTGCGATTTGGCATCAAATCGGCATCTGCTGCGATTTTGCCGCAGGAACCTATTCTCCGCCCAATCGCGTTTGCCATTTCGGTGTCAGCCGACGGAGAATCCTGCCCCGTAGATTTCTGTTTGATCACCGGCATCACTGGATTGCAAACATAAGACTCTCGTGCACTCCTGTCCCGGTGGCTAAAATGTAAATGTGTATCTATTTACACACGGCAGTCGGGTTATTCCACTCGGCAACAAACTGCAGACTGGCAAAACTGTCTGCTGCGGAGCTTTCTACATGACTTTACTGAAGAGATATTTTAAGCTCCAAATACAGCATTATCCGGCAATTTATTTCACTGCAATGTAGACATTGCTTTCTAGTGCTGCTAAACGTCACATAAACCTTCAGTCTCTTAAGTTGTCATCGTTCTGGTTTAATTTAGACTGACTGCAGTGCAAATGCATTCCAAAATTGTCAACGTCAAGAAACTAAACCACATTCCGAAGCGTTTTTCTTCCTCAAGTCTAAACACTGCAGAATTTGAACGCCATCCAAATAGGTGACTCAGTGCTAGAGGAGGACAGGTTGAACCACAGCAGCACCACAGGCACCAGTGCAAGATCATTGAACAATAAAGTGTTGAGAAATTTTCAGTTTGACATACAGTACTTGAACTTATCCCAAAATCATGAAAATTTAATAAAACGATTTGCCATTGAGTGAGCAATAGAATGGAAAGCCCTTCAGAGGATGAATGAGTGTGGAGGTCGTTGTGTATCTTTGCTCAAGCATGTAGAGAAATCTAAGCTTCCTGGTCATCACAGCTGACTTTACTTCTCTTCATTTCCTTCTCAGTCTCTCCAGTTAAAGACCACTGAAGACATTTGTTTTGTTCATGTCAATCCTGTTTTCAGTAATCATGTAACAGTCTAAAGCCTGCAGAACATAACATCATATTTACTAACCTGGCTTTGAAAAGACATTAGACAGCTTGTCTGGACAATGAAACACTATGCTACTGGTACAGACAATTAGCTCTCAATGTGACCATGAATTGTTAGAGAATATATTCATAGTAATAATAATCTTTATTGTCACAAGCAGGCTTACATTAACACTGCAATGAAGTTACTGTGAAAATCCCCTAGTCGCCACATTCCGGCTCCTGTTCGGGTACACAGAGGGAGAATTCAGAATGTCCAAATTATCTAATAGCATGTCTTTCGGGACTTATGGGAGGATACTGTAGCACCCGGAGGAAACCCACGCAGACATGGGGAGAATGTGCAGACTCCACACAGACAGTAAGCCAAGCCGGGAATCGAACCTGGGACCTGGCGCTGTGAAGCCATTGTGCTGACCACTACGCTACCGTGCTGCCCATATTCACAATTGGTCGGGTTAAAGTTAGCTCCATTCTCTTTTTCAGTAAACTCACACTTTGCCTAACAAGTGTTGTTGACTTCTTTATTTCTAGGTGAACCACAAGTTGTTTCTTATATTGACCGAATGACCACCCAACCAGTATATTAGTTCAAAAGACAATTTATTAACAAACACATTTGTTTTAAATGCAATGATTCACGCGGCTACGCACTAAACTAAACCTAATCACTAAGATGACCTTTACTTAACTTCGGGGTGACCGGCTCTGTGCGGGAGATAAGGCCTTTATCTGTGTCCACGTAGGTCGGTTGGAAGTCTTCAGGTTCGTCTCGGCTGGGCTCGTCCTTCAGGTAGCGATCGCGGGCCCTTGAACTTGGCTGGTTGATATGCTGCAATTGGTCGCACACAGGAAAGAGGTAAGGAAATTGGGGAGAAAAAGAGAGGATTGTGGAAAGGCCTGAGATTGGACAGATAGGAAGGAGATCGAGGAAGAGGCTGGAGAGATTGGGAGAGGTAAGAAGAAGTTCATGGGATCCCCAATCGAGGACATAGGTGGAGTAAGGAAATCACAGTATAATATTGGATGGTACTGGAACACAGTGGGAAGGGAATCCTACCCTTGGGTGGTTAACATATTTGCATGGGGGAGGCTCGGGAAAACACCTGCTCTTCTGGACCCAATAGCAGTGCTGGAAAATCACTTAACTGCTGCTCACCTCTTGTTAGCCGCCACATTTCCTGAGTTCTGTTACATATATCTGAAGCTGTAAAATATAATAAATCAGAGATACAAAGATTATAAAAATATTCAAATGAACAATCTGCCATCTAGGAATGAGGTGGTCCACCAACCCCACCCCACCTATATTAAAACCGGAAGCCGGCATATTTGAGGCAGGCTGGGTTCAAGTTTCAGAATTTAATTTTTTTTTACCTCTCACCCAACCCAAACCACCTCCTTACATTTTTGGGAGTAAAAATTCCCCTTAAACCCCTTCAGTTGTGACTTCTCAGTATCACAAACTCAAATATCACCTCTCAAGGTCTTCCAGATCTGTAAGGCAAGGGTTATTATCTTAAATAACAATTATTTAAGTTACCAATCAAATGCTTCACTGAATAAGAACAGTTAAAATTAAGCAAAAGATTTGAAGCATGTGCAATTCAGAAAGCCAACCAAACAAACATTGCAGATTTTGGAAATCTGAAATAAAGACAGAAAATGCTGGAACTACACCACACGTCAGGCAGCATATCTGGAGAGAGAAACAGAGTTAACATTTCATGTCTGTGACCTATTGTCAGAACAGGTAAACGTCCGAGAGCCTGAAATGTTAACGCCATTTCTCTCTTTGCAGAAACTACCAATTTCCACAATTTTTGATTTTGAATATGTCACTCACAAGCCAGCAAGTAGCACAAAATCAAACAATAAATGTATCCAAATAATTTGTCTTTTTCACCACTTTCTCAACACGTCCTTTCACCTTCAATGATTTGTGCCCCAGATCTCTCCATTCCTGAACTCTCTTAGAATTATAGCTTTTGGTTTATATTGCCTCTCCTCATTCTTCCTACCAAAATGCATAAATTCACACTTCCCTGGGTTCAATTTTATCTGCCATGTGCATGCCTGTTCTGCCAGCCTCTCAATGTCTTCTTGAAGTCTGTCATATCCATCTTTTGAATTACAGAATGGTTACACCACAGAAGGAGGGCATTCAGCCTGCCGTGCCTGTGCTGGCTCTCTGAGGGAGCAAGTCATCTAATTCCATGCCCCCTCTCCCCAAAGCCCTCCCATTCTCCTCTTTCAGATGATAATAGATATTTAACGTTTATTTTATTTATTCTTAGCATGGTTCCTGAGGTCTGCCTATGGTGGATACTGCATGAGTTGGCATGGAGTGTGGAAGGGCAATAAGTGATGGGTGGGAGCAGCATGGGTTGCCATGAGTTGACACGAAAATTGGCATGGGGCTATAGGGGCCATAGTGATGCATGAGGAGCATGGATTGGCATGGAGGATATGAGGGCAAATTGTGAGTGGGTGGAAGACATGGGTTGACATGCATGGAGCATAGAGAGTGAGGTCAGAGAGTGTGAGAGGTGAGGCCTAAAAAGGGCCCAGTATTTAACAAAACAACTGGGACAAGTGAGGTGGGTCTTTTATCCAGCCCATCTTGAACTCAGCAACCCTGGTGGCTGCCTCCAATCTGTGTCTTGGGCCAACTGGCCGCATACCATTTTACCCCCTCACCCGACATAAAAACTGTGCCATTTGGGGCACTTTTTTCCGAGGGGAGTGCTCAAGGCTGGGAAATTTGCTGACTCGGGCTACCCATCTTGGGTTCGAAAATCTGGCCCAATGATTAACTTTCCATGTGAGAGGCTGCCTGAACCACTAACTATTTCCAGTATTTTCTGTTTTTAGTTGAACATTATTTGCCTTTTACAATCCCATACTGGCTAAGCTGAATTAATTCACACTTCTCCAAGTGAATGTTAATTTTGGCCTAGCCTATCATTTTTAAGTGCTTTCCATTGCTGTGTATTGCACTCTCAAAGGACTAGCACATGCTCAACTGCATGAATGAACTAATGTTATTTACACCTTCCAAACAGCGAGGACAGCAGAAAGGGAATAGAACAAAATGTTTGGATGTTGCTATATATATATATAGAGAGATATAGATAGATATATATATTCTTCTCCTTGCACCTGCTTATGAGCATTTTCAATATTCCAGTGCTTAAATACATACCTGAATGCAAAGCTGGGAGCAGAAAGAGTTCTCCAGTTAAACACAGATGTTGGCAGGAAATGGAAATGAATATCGCTTATTGTCACAAGTAGGCTTCAATGAAGTTACTGTGAAAAGCCCCTAGTCGCCACTTTACGGCAGCTGTTCGGGGAGGCTGTTACGGGAATTGAACCGTGCTGCTGGCCTGCCTTGGTCTGCTTTCAAAGCCAGCGATTTAGCCCTGTGCTAAACAGCCCCTGCTCCCTACATGCTGCCATTTTTGTTAGCTTTAACTCCACCCCAAACCCCCCACCAAAATCATGCACTTCTCCAGGTTAAAATTTCCTTCAATGTTTATTGGTAATTTTGGTTGATACAGAAGGAAGCAATGGATCAATGGCTGGAAAGACAGGAATCACTGCTTCATTGAATATTTTGCTTTTTAATGTTGTGGCAGCTTTTACATTCACTTGAGAGACAGACAGTGCCTCCGCTTAAAGCCTCACCCAAAGGTAGGTCCTCCCACAATCTATCACTCTCACAGTAATGCACACAGTGCCAGGGTAAATTATGCAGTAATGCCCTTGATTGGGATGTGTACCCACAATATTCTGACTCAGGTGAGAAAGTGAATCTCAGGTGACATGTAAAGCTATAAATTAGCATTCTATTATAGAAGGAAGCAATGGGTCAAAGGATGGGAAGACAGAAATCACTGCTTCATTGACTGTTAAAAAGGAGCCATTTAACTACCAAAACTGCCTGTAATACTGTATAAAATATTTAACACCTTTTTAAACTCTTAAAAAACCCAAAACTAAAGGAAATTCAGTCTTTGGAGATTAACAGATTGAACTTTGATGCAATGAGTAATTCAAGACCTTTTAGTAGGGTGGAGCAGGCAATGAATATTTTCCAACTTGCAACAAGTTTTACCACATGCTAGACTTGGTTGACTGGATATGACAGTTACCATGATTCATACATTGGTGAGAACTTGCTTGTGTGACACAAAATAATTACTTTATATATGGATTCGTAATGCAACCCAGTAAATGAGTGATGAAGCAGGAAAAGCAGGTGGACGCCCACCCAATCATTCTTAATTGTAACGATGAGCTACGTTGGGCCAATAATTTGCTAGGTTTTGAAGTGATGGGCTACTGTTCACATCCAAGTTTCACTGGATGTTGATCTGTTCCAGCAAAAATACAATGCCCTCCTCAGAAAGAGAAGGAGAATTCAATCGCAGTGTGTGGGACGGTGAAGGAAGGCGAAATCTCATTTTAGAAGCTGAAACTGAAAAGCAGTTCCAATTACTTAGATTTTTCCAGAGACAACAGGCACGATTTAACGGCTGTGTTGCGCCTGAGTGAGAGCGCGATGCGGCCGTTGGATCACGGGAGAGGCCAAAACCAGGAACCGCGCCAGGCACCGATCGCTTTGTGGGCTAACTGGCCCGTCCCCGTTAGTGAGAACTGAATCCCGCAGCGGTGTGGTGAAAAACCAATAATCACCAATTAAAGCCAATCTCCATACAATTAAAGGGAATGACGCCCTATCTAATGGCCTCCCCAGCAAGGGGTCACCAGGCACCGCCTTGTACACCTTTTTAAAAACGTGAAGCTGACGTAATCACTGCTGTGGGGATCCAAAGAGGTGAGTAGCCATCTTAGATCCCGGGCAGTGAGCCTGGGGCACTGGGGATGCTTTCCCAGTGCTCGAGGGGTGGGGGGGAGCACCCAGGGGGGACGGCCTCACCCCTGGGCTGGACGGGGGTGGGGGGGGGGTCTCAGCGCATGCGGGTCCACCACCTACTCCCTGGATCATGTGTGCCCACAACAGGGGTAACTCCAGGTCCTGCCTATCTGTGCCACCGACCATCCATAACTCCCACTGAACGTGGCGGACTCTGGTCACACAGCTGAAGGCTATTGCTAATAGGGAATTGGCTATCGTAGCAAAGTGAGCACTTCACAGGTCCCAAGTGGATTCCGGTGGGTAGGTGTGCTATGTCGCAGGTGAGAGTTATTGCCTAGCATCTCAATCAGACCATGAGGCCTGGACACTTTGCTTGAACACTGGAGGCCTCAACACCACTGATGCAGCAGCCAACACCCAATGGCTGGGCCTCAGTACTGGGGGCATTCCCGCGACCAGAGGGTGGGTGCACCAGTGAGTGAACCAGTGCCTGGTCCTAGCAATGTTACCAGTGGGAATCTGTGGTACAGTGTCTGGGGTTCCATGCCTAGGGGCCCTCGCTGCGGCGGGGATGCTTGGGCGAGTTGGATGGCATCCTGAGGGATGGCAGGGGATGTGAAGGAGGAGAGAGGGGGAGCCATGGGGGACTGGAGCGTCCCGGGGTGGAAGCCATCGCTGGCTGTCTGTGTCTCACCCTCTCCAATTCCTTACAGGTATTACACGAGATGGATGATATCTTGGACGCGCGGAACCTGACTTTGCATTGCTGGTGGCAGGCCAGACGCCGCAGAAGGCGGCAGCATCAGTGTTGACAGAAGATTGAGGCAACTGCCCATGTGCAGGGTTCTGCCCCACACACCGAGGACTCGGCCACCCATCAAGCCAGGGAGGGACCCAAAGCGGGAGGCTGCAATGGATATACAGCAGGCACTGTTCTTTCGATCAGATGACGGACAACGTGTGCCGCAGGAGGCTCCGCCTCAACAAGGGGACAGTGAGGCACCACGTGAGGAGGAGGATATCCACTCCCGGTGGCCATCAACGATACCGCAGCGCGAAGTTTGACGCCTCAGGATCATTCTAGGGCTCGAGCAGGGACCTGTGCAACATTTCATAAGCTACAATCCATAAGTGCATCCGTGAAGTAATTGATGCCCTGTTTGCCCGGGCAGCTACCTTTATAAAATTTGACCTGGACCAAGTCCAACAGGAGCTTGGGCAGCAGGATTCGCCACCATTGTCAGGATGCCCTCAGTCCAGGGGGTAATAGCTAGCACGCATGTCACCGTATGCAAACCGAGGCGTCAGAGTGTGCCCTTCATCAAGGAGCTCCACACCCTGAACGTTCAATTTGTGTGCAGTCATTACCTATGGCTCATGCACATGTGTACACATTTCCCAGGGAGTGTGCACAACAGCTACATCCTGGAGCAGTCGGAGATTCCCAACTTCTCAAGGATCACCCCAGGATGGCTGGTTGGCTCCTGGGGGATGAGGGGTACATGCTTAGGACCTTGTTAATGATTCCAGTACGGAGGCCAGTGACCAATGCAGAGACCCGATACAACGAGGCCCATGAGGCCACCTGGGCTGTCATTGAACATTTCATCGGACTGCTGTGGAGGACATGTGGCCAAGGCGAGGCTGCGACATGCCAGAGAGGCCCTCATCCTCAAGCAGGAGCTTGGAGGTCAGTCTGCATTGCAAAATAATGTGCCAGAGGCTTCACATGTCTCGGGTGCAACGTGTTTTAATGCTGTACAATTGTGACCCCAACTGTCCCTTGCCCCTGATGGTCCTGCCCCCCCCCCATTCACCCCCCATCCCGTCCCAGTGCCCTCTCAGCGATCCTCAACTTTCTTAGCGTTCCGTGCTTTGCTACTACTTCATGGGGGTGACCCCAGGATACACATCAAAGGTGAAGGCAGCCTGCTGCTTATCGTACCCTGTAGCCCTTGATCCTTTGGCGGGTGTCCTCTGGGTGCCCTGGGACTGGAGGACCCACTTTTGGATACTTCGGGCAATTTAGCATGGCCAATCCACCTATCCTGCCATCTTTGGACTGTGGGAGTGTGGTACTCTGTGTTAGGACGATCACGGTACCAAGTAATGCCAGAATACCATTGGTGCAGAATATTCTTGTTCCATTGGATAAGCTTGCATGTTAGCTCTGCCTTGCAAGGCGGGGTATAAGAGCCCTTGCTGCCCCAGCAGCTTCCTTCTGTACCTGCGCTGCTGGGGGAAACATCTAGCGTATTAAAGCCTTCAATTGTCTCCAATCTCGTTTCTGAGGTTATTGATTGCGCATCAGGGAGGAAACCCGAGCACCCGGAGGAAATCCACAAAAACACTGGGAGAACATCCTGAAAGACTTGCAGTTAGGTGAATTGGACATTTTGAATTCGCCCTTCATTTACCCGAACAGGCATGGAATGTGGCGACTAGGGGCTTTTCACAGTAACTTCATTGCAGTGTTAATTTAAGCCTACTTGTGACACTAAATATTATTATTCTGCAAGGTCCTCACAGGCTCCATTCCAAAGCTGGAATTGACTACGGTCCTTGACACTGTGAGGCAGCAGTGCTAACCACTGTGCCACCATGCCGCCATGGGGTCGACTTCCCCGGCAATGCTCCTTAGGTACTGGGACATGCTATGGAATGCCCCAGTAAGATCCATCTGAGACCGGGCCACGTCCCCTAGCGACCAGGACATGCTCTGGAGTGCCTTGACAATGCCCACCTGAGACAGGGGCATGCTCCGCAGTGCCTCAGAAGGATCCACCTGGGATGGGCCGGCACCATTGGATGGAGATCTTTCAGGGGAATGAATATGTGGTCAGTAGGAGGGAAGGATCATTCTGCCAGGCATTAACAACTCACGTGTGACAGGTCATCTGAGTGCGGGCTGGTGGATCCTCACCTCTGCACTATATGCCAACCTCTATGTCAGTGATCCATCCATGGCCACCCCTGGGATCTCCAGGGCCTGTTCCTTGTACAGAGTGAGGACTCTGATGTCCGGCACCCCGCAGCCATCTCCCGTCTGTTTAGGCCAACTTCTCCTGCGGGGACACAGAGAGGGCATCGTTAGCTACATGCTTCTTGCATCCCGAGGGTGGGGAGGGGGAGATAGTTGGATGGGGGGTTGGATGGGGGGGGGCAGGCATAGGTTTGCTGGGGCATATTATGGTGCTGGGTGGGGGCGGTGCAAGACGCAAGGTCATTGGGTTGGGGGATATGGGGGAGGCAGGCGGCTGACGCCAGGGGGCTGGTGCCAACTCACCCATGCGGCCCAGTGCAGGTCATTGATCTTCTTGCAGCACTGTGTGTCGGTCCTCCTGGTCACACTCCCCGAGCTGACGGCCGCTGCCACTCCTTCCCAGGGGCACTGGCTGCCCTGTGGCTGACCCTCCGAGCCCCTCAGGGGAACAGGGCATCCTGTCTGGCCTCTACTGCATCCAACAATCTGGCCAGGTCGGCATCCTGGAATCATGGAGCTGGCCTGCGCAACGGCATGGCTACGAGCTGCGAGCTGTCTGGGGTGCTCTGCGGGATTGGTTTCCGCGCTGCTCCCCCTTGTCAGCGGGCGCGGTCCCGGCAAATCAGCCGATGGGACAGTCATTTGCGGCTTGAAAGCCCTGGGACCTTATTAAGTGGCCCAATTAACGTTTGATATTGATCGCATCCTCACCGGCCGACAATCTGGAAGCTTGCGGTAGTTTCCGCGCGCTACCGCACTTAGAAACTTTGCCATTAAATCGCCCAACCTCTCCACAAGAAGCACTTGAGCAGGTGCCTTGAGCAGTTCAAGTGAACATAACTTTATTTTGCATCTGAACATCAAAACTGTGCTCCAGAGTCCAGACTATCAATGAATAATGATATGATATAATGCTATGCTGAACTTACACTGGAATTGGCAATAATATTGTTTCTTCAGACTGTTCAAAGAAATTAGAATTGAATAATTTTTATGTCGGATATATTCTAACCCATGGTTAAAAATCACACAGAAGAAAGCCAATCTTTCTATTGTACAAGGAAAAAGCTTTCAAAGCAATGATGCAGGAAATGTTGACTGATGAATAACAAGATGCTGAAGTGTATTTAACATTACAGACATATGTGGGTATGCACTCAAACGGGAAGGGAAGTGCAAAAAGAGCACTTCCACTAACAACAAGCTCTCTCCATCCCACCTGTTTTTTTAAAGTATATCTTTAAAAATGATCTCCTAAGTCAAAGCAGACTTTGAACAACTATAACCTTGTTCTTAAAATCAAGCAGACCCAACATTTTGGGTTTCCTTTTTAACAGGGAGCTGGTGAGTTAATATCAGCTGCAGCAATTTCAGCAAGTAGCTTATTTGAAAATAGCACTCATTGTGATCCTTTCCCTTCCTGGATGTCAACTGAGGAGACATCTGCACTATTAAAGTTCAGTACCAGCTGGATGTACTTGGCCAATATTGACTGTGGAGTTGGCTGGTACTGAATATTTCTTGCTTGTGAGTTTCTTTGCCATTTTTGCACAATACCTGGATGGTGGAAATGCCGACATTTCCCATCATGTTTTACTGCTGTTGCCAAATTCTTCCTCTAAATACTTTACTAACTGGAGGTGTTACTTTCATACAATGTTACATTATACATAGATTTACACACAGATTTCTCCATCAACTGATAGATTCATTTGTGCAACTATAATAATAATAATAATCACTTATTGTCACAAGTAGGCTTCAATTAAGTTACTGTGAAAAGCCCCTAGTCGCCACATTCCGGCGCCTGTTCGGGGAGGCCGGTACGGGAATTGAACCCACGCTGCTGGCATTGTTCTGCATTGCAAGTCAGCTATTTAGCCCTGTGCTAAACCAGCCCCTTGGTAACGAACTCGAGTGGGGTTCTCCTTTGGCCGATGCCGAAATCGGGGCAGTCGATCGGGCGGAGAATAGCTGCCACGCCGAAATCGCAGCAGGCGCCAGTTTGACCCAGAATCGCGATGTTCCGCCTCCCAGAAAACGATGTCAATGCGACGCATGCCGCACGTAGTTGAAACTCCGTTCGCATATCATTAGTGGGCCCACCCGCGATTCTTCACCTCCGATGGGCCGAGTTCCCGATGGCGCAGTCCACGTGTGCTCTCACATATCGTGAACCTGGCGTGATGGAGAGAAAGAGAGAGAGAGGGCGTACGGACAGTGTCCAACGCCGCCATACCGCTGGCCGGGGAGCTTCTGCCAGGGCTGGGGGGAATAGTAGAACATGGCCAGGAGGTGGGGGTAAGGGTGGACAGGTATGCAACACCATTACCGCAGCTAGAAAGGCAGCAATGTGGCTGTGCATGCCGCTGACAGCCCGCTTTAAACCTGGTGCCCTGGATCATATAGGTGACCCCCCCACACCCCACCCCCAGGGCAGCCCCCTGGGTTCCCTCTGGCCCCAGCTGACCCATCAGCTGTATGGGCGCCCCAGCACAATCTGTCCCAACTTTTCGGCCCCGATCAGTGTGTGCGTGGGGGGTGTATAGTTTAAGCGCGGCTGCATCTTGTCAGCTCTGCGAGTGTCCATCACGGACCCGTCAATTCACGCACCATTTTCCATGGGTTTTGATGGTGTTCCACGCGGTGCCGGTGATAGTCCCTCACCGGCAGCAGAACCGATGCAGGTGTGGCTCCGATTCTTCTGATGTGAAAGTCCACGGATTCTCTGTTGGCGTCAGCACTTAGACTCAGAAACGGAGAATCTGGCCCCTGCAGTGTCAATTATTTTGAGTCTACAAATACAGGAATATGCATCAAGCATATTAACTGTTATACCATTAGGTCACCACTTGTGTAAAAGTAAAAAAATGCAAATATTCCAAATTGAAACAAAATACTTGATTTAGCTACTTATGTTTTTGCTTACTATATCTACATTATTTGTGGGGCCACTGAAAATAAGGCTAAGTTATAGGAAGAGTATTTTGTACTTTTTTCTATTGAAGGGGCCATTACAAGTATATATTGGGACCACTTTCCTTATTAGTCCAATACATCTGTAACAGGTTAATAACACAGTATGAATCTTCCTGGAATGGTATTGTGTGTCTAGCCTTAAAATGTCTTGAGAGTCCGCCAGAATAATGATTAGTCAGGCCTTCACAAGTATTTGTGTTGCCAAAATCGAACTTCAAATGTAGGGCCTCTTTGTGCATTAATTGTGTGCCAAAGTAATGTCATTCATCTTTGTCTGCAGATACTGCTGTGCACATGGACGTACACAACTTTCTTGTAGTCCAATCTGCTTGGCACCCCTTGAGTGGTCCTTCTCTTCTTCCTAGCATCTCATGTAGGAACATTTCCTTTGAGAAAGCCATTGATCCTACAAATGGTGCTTGGGCCAAAAGGTCTGCACCTCACAACCCTGAATTATATTGGGCATTAATCGCATACGTAGGGCTTTAAACCAAATAGTGGGGAGTTCAGTTGCATGGAAAACTAGAAAATCAAAGTTAAAGGAGAAGGTAGAAGTGCAGGTTAATGATGGGGATTTCAAACTAGTTTAAGTGGGGGGAGGGCTCAGGAGAGGTTAGTAAAGTTTCTAGATCAAGTAACAGAACAGAGAGAATGGAAAGGGGCAGCAATTTAACTTTAGGCATGGCAGATAAGGGGACAACTATGAGAAGGGGGACGGTCAACGCAGGACTGAGGGTGTTGTACCTGAATGCATGCAGTATACAAAACAAGGTAAATGAGCCTGTAGCGCACATTGGTTTCTAAATATCCAAGGATATGTGTCCTATTGAAAGGACAGGCACATGGCCTTGTTTGCGAGAAATGAAATTGAATCGATAGCAAAAAGCAATATCGGGTTGGAAAACGTAGTATCGGTGTGGGTAGAGTTGAGGAATTGCAAAACAAAAAAAAACACCCTGATGGGAGTTGTGTACAGGTCCCCTAGCAGTAGTCAGGATACGGGGCAGAAAATAAATGAGGAGATAGAAAAGGCATATAAGAAAGGCAAAATTACAATAATCGTGGAGGACTTCAATATGCAGGTGGACTTGGAAAATCAGGTTGGTAGCAATTCCCAAGAAAAGGAATTTGTGAAATGTAAACAAGATGGTTTCTTTGCAGCTTGTGATAGAGTCCACTAGGGAACAGGCAATTCTGGATTTGGTGATGTGTAATGAGACAAACTTGATTAAGGAACTTGAGTGAAGCAATCCTTAGGGAGCAGTGACCACAATTTGATAGAATTTACCCTGGAGTTTGAGAGGTTTAAGCTGGAATCAGATGTAACGGTATTACAATTGAGTCAAGGCAACTACAAAGACAGGAGGGAGGAGCTGGCCAGAGTTGATTGGAAAAGAAGCCTAACAGGGAAGACAGTGGAACAGCAATGGCAGGAGTTTTGGGTGGTTATTCAGAAGGCAACACAGAAATTCATCCCAAGGAGGAGGAAACATGCTAAGGAAAGGACAAGGCAATGAAGACTGACAAGGGAGTCAGGGACAGCATAAAAGAAAAAGAAAAAGCATACAAGGTGGCAAGGATGAGTGGGAAGGCAGAGGATTGGGAAGCCTTTCAAAGCAACCAGAGGACAACTAAAAAAGCAATAAGGGGGAGAAGATGAAATATGAGTTTAAGCTACCTAGTAATATAAAAGAAGATTGCAAAAGTTTTTTTCAATATATTAAAGGTAAGAAAGAAGCAAGAATAGATACTAGACCACTGGAAATGAGGCTGGAAAAGTAGTAATGGGGAAGAAAGAAATGGGCAACTGAACAGTTACTTTGCATCAATCCTCATGGTGGAAGACACCAGTCGCATACCAGAACTTCAAGAGAAATAGGGGGCAGAGGAGAGCATAGTGGCCAGCACTAAGGAGAAGGTGCTGGTTAATGGGGAAGCTGAAAGGTCTGAAGGTGGATAAATCACCCAGACTGGTTGGACTACACCCCAGAGTTCTGAGGGAGATAGCTGAGGAGATTGTGGAGGCATTGGTCATGATCTTTCAGGAATCACTAGAATCAGGGAGGGTCTCAGAGGATTGGAAAGTGGCTAATGTAACACCCTTGTTAAGAAGGGAAGAAGGCAGAAGACAGGAAATTATAGGCCGGTTAGCCTGAATTCGGTTGTTGGTAAGATTTTAGAGTCCATTATTAAGAATGAGATTGCAGAGTACTTGGAAGTGCATGATAAAATAGGGCTGAGTCAGCATGACTCCGTCAAGGGGAGGTCATGCCTGACAAATCTATTAGAATTCTTTGAGAAGGTAATGAGGAAGTTAGACAAAGGAGAGCCTGTGGCCGTGATCAATTTGGATTTCTGGAAGGCATTTGACAAGGTTCCATTAAGGTGGCTGCTAAATAAGATAAGACCCCATGGTGTAAGGGACAAGGTACTGGCCTGAATAGAGGATTGGCTGACTGGTAGATGGCGGAGAGTGGGGATAAAGGGGTGTTTTTCAGAATGGCAGCCAGCGACTAGTGGTGTGCCTCAGGGTTCAGTGTTGGGACCACAACTATTCACCATGTACAGTAACGATCTGGAAGACATAACTGAGGGCATTGGTGCTAAGGTTGCAGATGATATGAAGATATGTAGAGGGACAGGTAGTATTGAGGAAAAGGGGAATCTAGAAACACTTGAACAGGCTGGGAGAGTGGGCAGAGAAGTGGCAGATGGAATGCAATGTGGAAAAGTGTGAGTTTATGCACTTTGGTCGGAAGAATAAAGATACAGACTATTTTCTAAATTGCGAAAGGCTTCGGAAATCTATAGCACAAAGGGACTTAGAATTCCTAGCTCAGGATTTACTTACGGTTAATATGCAGGTTCAATTGGCAGTTAGGAAGGCAAATGCAATGTTAGCATTAATTTAAGACAGATATAGATAGATTCTTGTTTAATAAGAAATTTGTGTTTACGGCGAGAAGGCAGGAGGAGAAAGGAATGCAAAACATATCAGCCATGGTTAAATGGTGAAGCAGACTTGGTGGGCCAAATGGCACCTATATCTTATGGTCTTCATATCCCTCTTCACCCCCCAGTCATGGGCACGGCCCCCCTCAGGCCCTGACCCTTGGCAGTGCCAACCTGGCACAATGGTTCTGCCAGCCTGGCACCGGGCAGTGCTCCTTGCACCCCGGTATTGCCAGGTTGGCACTGCCAGGGTGCCAGGTTGGCACTGCCCTATCCCTGTCTCCAACCACTCGGGGGGGGGGTTGTAATGGCCTGCGAGACCCCCAGAGTGGCCAAAACACCTGGTCTTCACTTGTGGAGACTAGTATGAATCAGAGCCCGGGTGAGGCCTCGCCGATACAGCCGTGACTCCCAGGCATCAGGAGAACGCTGACCTCAAATAGGCCGCACATATTCAAACGAGCATAATGTTAATTTAAATCTGATTATCTGGATCATCCCCAGTGAGAGCATGATCCAGAGTTGGACCTCTCCCGCGAGGCACCCGGTGTGCCCAGATTGGCGCCTGGTGCAAAAATCGCACCCGTAAGCTTTTGTTCTTGCTGCTGCCAACGACCCTTTTCATCACTTTGTTGATGATTGAGAATAGGTCAATGGGCCAGTAATTCGCCAGATTGTGTTTGTCTTGCTTCTTTGGGCACAGAACATAGTTGGGCAATTTCCCACTTTCTTGAGCAGAAGTTATTTTGGATTGTACTGGTATAGCTTAGCAAGAGGCATAGCTAGTTCAGGAGGACAAGTTCCAGCAATGCAGCCGGGATGTCCTGAGGTGCATTTTAGGAAAACACTTTTTTTTGCCAGGACATAAAAAGAATAATTATAGAAAGGCCCTTAACTTAACTGGATTTAGTTTTAGAGGATGAAGTTGGACAGAAGGGAGGGGAATCATTGGAAGAGCATTTTAATGCTGTTGATCAAAATGTAATTAGATTTAACATGGTTCTGGGGGAAAAAATAGACCAAAAATATAAGTTTTAAATTGTGGAAAAAACTAATTTTCTGAGATATGACTCAGTAAAGCAGCTGCTTGAAGGTAACCCAGCATTCGGCAGTGGGAGGTATTCAAGGAGGGGATAGTGAAGGTTCAAAACCAATCTAATCCCACAACGTAAAAGTGCAGGATTCCAAAATATAGACCCCCTCACCACCTCACACCCTTGCCCCAGATATCAAAGAGCATACAGAGTAGGCATAGCCAAAAAAAGAGAGATTTTCTCATAAGCCCAAGAACTTTTGAAAAACTAATTTACGGGATGTGGGCGTCGCAGGTTAGGCCAGTATTTATTGCCCATCCCTAGTTGCCCTTCAGAAGGTGGTGGTGAGCTGCCTTCTTGAACCGCTACAGTCCTTGAGGAGTAGGTACACCCACAAGGCTGTTAGGGAGGGAGTTCCAGGATTTAGACAGTGAAGGAACGGCGATATATTTCCAACTTGGGTGGTTAGTGACTTGGAGGGGACCTCCAGGTGGTGGGGTTCCCAGGTATCTGCTGCTCTTGTCCTTCTAGATGATAGTGGCTGTGGATTTGGAATGTGCTGTCTAAGGAATCTTGGCGAGTTACTGCAGTGCATCTTGTAGATGAGACACACGGCTGCCACTGTTCATCAGTGGTGGAGAGATTGAATGTTTGTGGAAGGAGTAGCAATCAAGCAGGCTGCTTTTTCCTGGATGGTGCCAAGATTCTAGTGTTGTTGGAGCTGCACTTATTCAGGCAAATCGAGAGTATTGCATTACAAACCTGACTTGTGCCTTGTAGATGGTGGGACAGGCTTTGGGGGGTCAGGAGATGAGCTACTAACCAAAGGATTCCTAGTCTTTGACCTGCTCTGGTAGCCACAGTATAAATATGATTAATTCAGTTCAGTTTCTGATCAATGGTAACCTCCAGAATGTTGATTGTGGGGGATTCAAGTGATGGTAATGCCATTGAATGTCATGGGATGGTTAGATCCTCTCTTGTGGGAGATGGTCATTGCCTGGCTCTTGTGTGGCATGAATGTAACTTGCCACTTGTCAACCCAAACCTGGATATTGGCCAGGTTTTGCTGCATTTGGACATGGACTGCTTCATTATCTGACGAGTTGCGAATGGTGCTGAATATTGTGCAATCATCAGTGAACATCTCCATTTCTGACCTTATGATGGAAGGGAGGTCATTGTTGAAACAGCTGAAGGTGGTTGGGCTGAGGACACCACACTGAGGAACTCCTGATGTAATGTCCTGGAGCTAGGATAATTGACATCCAATCACCACAACCATCTTCCTTTGTACCAGCAAAACAATTTCCCCAAGATTCCCATTGACTCCAGTTTGGCAGGGTTCCTTGATGCCTTACTTAATCAAATGCTGCCTTGATCTCAAGGGCAGTCACTCTCACCTCACGTCTGGCATTCAGCTCTTTTGTCCATGTTTGTAAAGAGGTCTGAGTGACCTTGGCGAAACCCAAACTGAGCGTCCATGAGCAAGTCATTGTTGAATAAGTGCCACTTGATAGCACTGTTGATGACTCCTTCCATCACTCTGCTGATGATGGAGAGTAAACTGACAGGGCGGTAATTGGCTGGGTTGGATTTGTCCTGTTTCTTGTGTACAGGACACACCTGGGCAATTTTCCACATTGCTGGGTAGATGCCAGTGTTGTAGCTGTACTGGAACAGCTCAGCTGGGGGTGCGGCAAGTTCTGAAGTACAAGTCTTCAGTAGTATTGTCGGAATATTGTCAGCGCTCATAGCCTTTGCCGTGTCCCCTGCCTTTAGCCATTTCTTGATAGCACGTGGAGTGAATCGTAATGGCTGAAGGCTGACATCTGTAATGCTGGGGACCTCTGGAGGAGACCGAGATGGATCATCCATTCAGCTGAAACTTAATACTGTACAAAGGCGAGAAAAGTATTTAAAAATGGTGGAGAAATTAAAAAATAAATGATGAAAGCACAGAGAGAGCATGGAAAATATTGGCAAGGAAAACACAAAGCTGATTTATAAATACAGGAAAAGCAAGAGAATAATCAAAGACAGAGTACAGATGATTTGAGACAAAAAAGGTAACATGGGTGTGGAGACACAGCACATGGGCATAGTTCTTCATGAATTAATCTGTTTGCACAAATGAGGGAGACATCATGCACATTATAGTTAAGATGGAGGAGTATGAAATATTGGATGAAATAAGCATCATGAGGGAGGAATTATTAAGATGACCAGGTCTGGACAAAATGAATCTCAGGCTTCAAAGAGAAACAAGGGAAGAAATAACGGAGGCTTTGACCATCATTTTCCAATCTTGTCAGGCTTCAGAGGTTGTGCTGAGGATTACTAATATTTTCTGATCGTTAAGAAGAAAGGAAGGGCTAACCCAATTGATAACAAGTCAATCAGCTAATCTTAGAGTTGGGAAAGTTATTGGAAAAAATCTCAGGGAAAATATAAATCATCATTTATACTGCAAAGTCTGGAGGAACCTTGGACTGCATGTCCACAGATCTCTAAAGCAGGATCGGTAGATAAGGTGGTTAACAAAGTAATGGGACATTTTGCTTTATGGCCAAGACATGAGGGGTGCGGAAAAGTTTATCAGTGTCATTTGTGGCAAATTTTGCTGAGTTTCCCAGCAGCTCTGCCAGAAGCTCCTCGCCACTATCTAACCACACGTAGCTTCTCACCGGGCTAGCCCACACTTTGGATTATTTTCATCACTGGGGAGCTGAACTCACTGGCCAAACCGGCTCCTCAGAGATTGGGCCACCATTTCTAAGAGGGCTTGTGGGTCCCCCACAATCCCCACCCATGGGCAATATTGCCACCCCCCACACACAAGGACATTACACCACCCCCAAGTGATGACACCCTGCTATAGAGTCGTTGAGGGTACCCTTTTTTCAGGTCTCCTCTATTCCCCTTTTTGCCCCATCTTCCAGAGCCCCCACCCTTCACCCCCTCCCAACCTTCCAGAGGCCCCTTCATATCTGCCCTGCACCCTCCTTTCATGGACATGTCTCCCCCAGGCCCTGATCATTTGCAGTGCCACCGGGGCACCTGGACCATGCCAGGGTAGCAATGCCATGATGCCTGTGTTCCAGGGGAGGACCAAAGGGCCATCCTGCCCTATCCCTGACCACCCATGGGCCTCTGGTGGCCCGGGTGACCCCCTGGTGGTCGTTCCACCTTGTTCAGGCTTGTGTGGTCTTGTACTGAACGGTGCCCGGCTGGGGCCTCCCTGGGAAGGCCATTAGATGGCAGGAGCCTGCTAGATCTCAGGTGAGCATGCCTAAGTGGTTTTGAAATTGACTTAGCCATGCAAGGCTTGGTCACACCCATTGTGGGCGGGATCCTGATCGCGATGTCTCACGAGATCTACCCAGATCTAAGAGGATCTACTGGCTGCTGGGAAACCCGCAGGAGGCTTCTCCCACTATCTACCGACCAAGTTCCATTCGGGCTCGACACGGCCAGTAGATCTAGCCCAGAGTAAAGAGCAGAGCGATGTGCTCGAACTGTATAAAACACTACTTAGCCCACAATTACTATGCTGTGCACCATTATTCCCATCACATCATAAGAAGGATGTGATCATAGTAGAAACAGTACAGAGGAGATTTACAAAGACATTTCCAGGAATAGAGAATCGCTGCGGCAAGGAAATATTGAGGAGGCTGGACTTGTTTTCCTTGAAACAGGAGGCTGAAGGGAGATGGAATTAAGGTATATAAAATTGCTTCGGGGCCTAGAGAGAGTCGGTAGGAAGGATCCGTTTCCACTAGCAGGGTGGTCAGTAACCAGGGGAAATGGATTTAATATAATTCAGGAAAGATAAGAGGGGAATTGGGGAGTAATTTTTCAGCAAGAGGGTTGTGGAGCCTGGAACTCACTACCAGAAAGTAACAGAAGCTCTCACCATTTTAAAGATTGCTTGGATATGAACTTGCAGTGTGGTAACCTACAGGGCTAAGGACTACGGTATTATAGGTATTACGGTACCTGATAGGCTGGAGCACCATTGGTGGAAACTGTATGCTTTCTATTGGTTAGGATGTATGGTAGCCCCACCCTGCTAGGCGGGGTATAAGAACCCGTGCCGCCCCAGCAGCCTTCATCTGTACCTGAGCTGCTGGGGGAAACATCTAGCTTATTAAAGCCTTCAGTTGGACTACAACCTCGTTTTAGTGGTCATAGATCGTGCATCAATTTAATAAGCTAGTTTTTTTTTAAAAGAAAGGATGGAGCTCCGAATCAAGCCGGAGTGTTTGCAACTCAGCCCCCACGCAGCGAACTCAGCGGCAATCTTCAAGCACTGGCTGGCGTGCTTTAATGGGTATCTCGGGTCGGCCGAAAACGCACCCACGGGAGAGCA
The DNA here is from genome assembly GCF_047496885.1 of Scyliorhinus torazame. Lineage (NCBI taxonomy): Eukaryota > Metazoa > Chordata > Chondrichthyes > Carcharhiniformes > Scyliorhinidae > Scyliorhinus > Scyliorhinus torazame. The sequence continues at coordinate 235,374,604 of NC_092714.1, read as the reverse complement.
GAAACTGCAAGTCCTGCACTCAAGGGTGAGCCCGGAGATTTACACCCTCATCGAGGAAGTGGAAGACTTCAATGCAGCAATAGAGCTGCTAAAAGGACACTATATTCGCCCGGTAAACCAGGTCTACGCACTGCACCTGCTTGCAACAAGGCGACAAACCCCTGGGGAATCGCTGGAAGAATTCTACAGGGCACTCCTGGTGTTTGGGAGAAGCTGCAGCTGCCCGCATGTTTCGGTGAGCGAACACACTGAACTCTTAGACCGGGACGCTTTCGTGGCAGGTATGCTATCCTCACAAATCCGCCAGCGACTGTTAGAAAAAGACACTCTGGGTCTCAGGGAGGCACGCGCCCTTGCAGGCTCCCTGGACGTGGCCTCCAGGAGTGCCCACGTTTACGTTCCCGACTGCGCGGCAGCCCGCTGGGCAGCGTGGAACCCCTCCGCGGCCGACCCCGAGACTTCCCCCATCCCCCAATAGGCCTGCACTGCAAGGATGCCTGGCAACCCCAGGGGGCCCCGCTGCTACTTTTGCCTGCAGGCCAAGCACCCCCTCCAGTGCTGCCCGGCCCATGCATCCACCTGCAAGGGATGCGGCAAAAAGGGCCATTTTGTGGGTGTATGTCAGGCCCGTGCGGTTGCCGCGGTCTCCGGCGGCGAATGCGGACCACAACCACGAACTTCTCCACGGTCCCCGTGCAGCCAGCAGTTGCCGCCGTCTTCCTATTCCAGGCCCACGTGCGGACCCCAGGCGCTGCCATCTTGTTCCGCGGACGCGACGTTGGAGGGTTGGGCGCCGCCATTTTGTGCACCCCCAGCCATGTGCGACCAATGGGAGCTGCCATCTTGGATGAACCCCCAGGACCCCAGCTCGGCTGACACGCACTGCCCGAAGAGAACTCTCAACTGCTGCGATTTGCCTCGGTGACTCTGGATCAGTCCCAGCCTCGATCACTCTCAACTGCTACAACGACTGTATTCATCAATGGCACGAGACGTCCTGCCTAATCGACTCTGGGAGCACGGAGAGCTTCATACACCCCGACACGGTAAGGCGCTGTTCTCTCCTCATCCACCCCGTTAATCAGAAAATCTCCCTGGCCTCCGGTTCACACTCAGTGGAAATAAAGGGGTTCTGTGTAGCAAACCTCACAGTCCAGGGAAGGGAATTCAAAAATTTCCGTCTCTAGGTCCTTCCCCACCTCTGCGCAGCTACACTCCTGGGTTTAGACTTCCCTTCAAAGTCTAACTTTCAAATTCGGCAGCCCTATACCCCCACTCGCTGTCTGCGGCCTCGCGACCCTTAGGGTCGACCCGCCTTCCCTGTTTGCGAACCTCACCCCGGATTGCAAACCCGTCGCCACCAGGAGCAGATGGTACAGTGCCCAGGACCAGATCTTTATTAGGTCAGAAGTCCAAAGGCTACTGAGGGAAGGGGTCATTGAAGCCAGTAACAGCCCCTGGAGAACTCAAGTAGTGGTGGTAAAGACCGGGGAGAAGCATAGGATGGTCATCAACTACAGTCAGACTATCAACAGGTTTACGCAGCTGGACGCGTACCCTCTCCCCCGCATATCCGACCTGGTAAACAGGATCGCGCATTATAAGGTCTTCTCCACGGTGGATCTCAAGTCCTCCTACCACCAGCTCCCCATCCACACTAGTGACCGCAAATACACTGCCTTCGAGGCAGATGGGCGGCGGCTCTATCACTTCTCAAGGATTCTCTTCGGTGTCACCAACGGGGTCTCGGTCTTCCAGTGCAAGATGGACCGAATGGTTGACTGGTACGGTTTACGGGCAACATTCCCGTATCTCGATAATGTCACCATCTGCGGCCACGACCAGCAGGACCACGATACCAACCTCCGAAAATTCCTCCAGACCGCAAAAATCCTTAACCTTACATACAACAAGGATAAATGTGTGTTTAGCACCGACCGCCTAGCCATCCTCGGCTACGTGGTGCAAAATGGAGTTATAGGCCCCGACCCTGAACGCATGCGCCCCCTTATGGAGTTCCCCCTGCCTCACTGCTCCAAGGCCCTGAAGCGTTGCCTAGGGTTTTTCAGCTACTACGCCCAGTGGGTCCTCAACTATGCGGACAAGGCACGTCCCCTGATCCAATCCACAGCTTTTCTCCTGTCGATAGAGGCCCGCCAGGCCTTCAGCCGCATCAAAGCAGACATTGCGAAGGCCACGATGCACGCCATCGACTAGTCCCTCCCCTTCCAGGTCGAGAGCGATGCCTCCGACGTGGCTCTGGCGGCCACCCTCAACCAAGCGGGCAGGCCCGTGGCCTTCTTCTCTCGTACCCTCCATGCTTCCGAAATCCGCCACTCCTCAGTCGAAAAGGAGGCCCAGGCCATAGTAGAAGCTGTGCGACATTGGAGGCATTACCTAGCCGGCAGGAGATTCACTCTCCTCACGGACCAACGGTCGGTGGCTTTCATGTTTGATAATGCACAGCGGGGCAAGATAAAAAACGACAAGATCTTGCGGTGGAGTATCGAACTCTCCACCCACAACTACGAGATCTTGTACCGTCCCGGGAAGCTAAATGAGCCTCCTGATGCCCTGTCCCGCGGCACATGTGCCACCGCACAAGTGGACCGCCTACGAGCCCTCCACGAGGGTCACTCGCTTTTTCCATTTTGTTAAGACCCGCAACCTGCCCTACTCCATCGAGGAGGTCAGAACAGCCACCAGAGACTGCCAAATCTGCGCGGAGTGCAAACCGCACTTCTACCGACCAGGGAAAGCACACCTGATAAAGGCTTCCCGTCCCTTTGAACGCCTCAGATTGGATTTCAAAGGCCCCCTCCCCTCCACCGACCGCAACACGTACTTCCTGAACGTGATTGATGAGTACTCCCAGTTCCCATTCGCCATCCCCTGCCCCGACATGACCGCAACCACCGTCATCAAGACCCTCCATAGCATCTTTGCACTGTTCGGGTTCTCCGCTTACATACATAGTGATAGGGGGTCCTCTTTTATGAGCGACGAACTGCGTCAATTCCTGCTCAGCAAGTGCATCTCCTCGAGCAGGACGACCAGTTACAACCTCCGGGGAAACGGACAGGTAGAGAGGGAGAATGGAACGGTCTGGAAGACCGTCTTACTGGCCCTACGGTCCAGGAACCCCCCCCCCAGTCTCCCGCTGGCAGGAAGTCCTCCCGGATGCCCTCCACTCCATCCGGTCACTGCTTTGTACGACCAACAACCTGACACCTCACGACCGTCTCCTTGTCTTCCCCAGGAAGTCCTCCTCTGGGACCTCGCTCCCGACCTGGCTGGCAGCACCCGGACCCATCCTGCTCCGAAAACATGTACGGGCGCACAAGTCGGACCCGTTGGTCGAGAGGGTCCATCTGCTCCATGCTAAACCCCAGTACGCCCCGACGAGCGACAAGATACGGTCTCCCTGCGAGACCTGGTGCCCGCCGGAACCGCACGCACACCCCAGCCACCAGTCCCACCCTCCCCTCCACCAGGGCATCTTACAGGAGGATCGGTCCTTCCGCCCGCCCTGTCTAGGTCCCCCCCACCCACCGACACTCCCCGCAGGCGCTCCCTTCCCAGGTCAACCGTTTTCCCCACCAGCGCCGTCTAGGGGTGCCGAAGCTGCCATGGAGATTGAAGCCACACTCCCGGAGTCACAGACGCCCGTGCCTCCACCGGAGTCACCGCCTAAGCCCCGACGATCACAGAGGATGACCAGCGCCCCCGATCGACTGATTGCTTCATTTTAAACTGTAAACTGTAAATGTAAATCATCAAATGTACATCGCTATCAGAATTATATATAGTTACAAAACACTGTACGGAGGTATTACGGTACCTCCATAACTAATTCTACCACGTTGCCATGTTTGTCGTATCAGGCCACCACCCCCGCCGGACTCTTTTTTTAACAGGGGGTGAATGTGGTATTATAGGTATTATGGTACCTGATAGGTTGGAGCACCATTGGTGGAAACTGTATGCTTTCTATTGGTTAAGATGTATGGTAGCTCCGCCCTGCTAGGTGGGGTATAAGAACCCGTGCCGCCCCAGCAGCCTTCATTCTGTAGCTGAGCTGCTGGGGGAAACATTTAGCTTATTAAAGCCTTCAGTTGGACTACAACCTCGCTTTAATGGTCATTGACCGTGCATTAAGGACCAAGAGCGGGAAAGTGGGATAGGCTGGGTAGCTTTTCTTAATAGGAACTGATATGAAGGGCTGATGAATCTCCTTCCGTGCCGGAAATATTCTATGTTGCTGGGGCCCAGATTTACTGCCAATTAATGCACATTCATGACAGCTTTATTGCAGTTGTAGATATTTTCTCTTTCTGTATTTTTTCTGTACTATAAATTGGAACATTCTTTCAGTCACGGGTCACATCAAAATGAAATTTTCCTTCCATAGAACATTCCATTCATCAACCCGTTGGAGAGTAACTAATGGGCTGTCCAGGTGCAAGTTTCTACATTTGTTTTCTGATTGTCATACACCATAAGAGTAAATTATAATTATATTGAGTGGCTTGTGACATGAAAAGGGCAGCCTAAATATATACAAATCAACTTTTGATTAACCTCCAAAATACTTGTGTTTTTGGCAGCACAAATTATAAAAATTGAAGCAACTAAGCAAAAAGTAATTTATTAGCCTGTATGTTAGAAAATATTATGTTAAGCACTCATGATGGTTTGAAATGATTCCCTATGTGAAATACACTTGAAATTGCAAATCTGGTTACTTTTATTTAAGTAATTTATTGCACATAGGGCGCACCACGGGTGAATCGCGTGCGAGCCCCAAATCAGGCTCTGTGCCGGGCACAGGCTTGATCGTGAGCCCCCCCTTGCTGGGCAAGATCCGGATCTGTATATTTAAATAAGCCATATGGTTCATTTAAATACCCGGAGGCCCGATTCACCGGCCCTCTCGGACTCACCTGCCAAGCCTGGGAGAATTCGCCAGGCCGCCACAAATGTGGACCAGGTGTAACGGCACCTGGGGGGGTGGTCCCTAGGCCATTGGAGACCCCCAAGTGGTTGGGGACAGGGCTGGGTGACACCCTTGAAGTCCCTGGCACCTGGGTAACTTGGCACTGCCAGCCTGACACCCTGGCAGTGCCAAGTTACCCAGGTGCCAGGTTGGCACTGCCAGGGGCCAGGCAGAGGAGGGTGAGGGGTGGTTTCCCGGAGCAGCCCCAAGGTTGGGGAGTGAGGGGGTGAGTGGGCCAGATGAGTGGGGGAGGAGCCTGAAAGGGGGAGGGGAGTGAGGGGCCACCTTCTACAATGGCACCCGGATCTGCGAGGAGCCTTTCAATCTCGCCAGCAGGAAATCCCTCTAAGTGCGTCCTCAGAGAAGAGAATTTTCCTGAGGACAAATAAATAGCCAAGAAACACCCCACTAAATGCGCCATTCAGCAGACTTTAACTTGAGTCTGCTGATTCGCACCCAGGATTTTTGATAATTGACCATGAAAATTTGTGCATTGAACATGTATCCATGCACGAGGGATACACACTGTTCCTCTTCCCAGTATAGGTTATACCAGAAATTACTGCCCCATCACAAAATTCAAATTTTCATTCTCTTTTCATGAAGAATTAAACATGCTCATTGCAGCAAGTAATTCCAAAATGATCTTGGAATAAATTACAGGACATTTTCTGTCTATTTCTTTCAGATACTTAGTTTTCTTAAGGAAGCATTACAAGGGAGGGGTAACCAAATTAATTTGAAAAAGGATTTTATTTGATCATTGTTGGGATACATTAATAACTTAATTCTAAATGACCTTGTTCAAACATTTTGTCATTCTCACACTGCCAATCAGTCAAGTGGCAAGTTTACTCGTGTCATCGATTAACAAGAAATGGGAATAGTACGGGAAGGTGGAGATAAGGTAGAAGATCGGCTATGAGTTTTTTATTATTAAGGGGCAATTTAGTGTGGCCAATCCACCTACCCTGCACATCTTTTTTGGGTTGTGGCGGTGAAACATGGGAGAGAATGTGCAAACTCCACATGGACAGTGACCCAGGAACAGGATTCAAACGCAGGTCCTCAGCGCCGTAGGCAGCAGTGCTAACCACTGTGCTACTATGCCGCCTCCCGCTATGATTTTGTTGAATGTTGGAACAGACTCGAAGGGCCATCTGGCCTACTCTTATTTCATACGTGGTTTATTGATTTGAATGATTACTTCCACCTGCTGTATGGGTATTTGCCAGTTTATATCTTATAATTTAAAACAAAAATACCCTTTTCCCTTCAAAATTTCTATGTTCAGTCGGAAAAATGCATATTTTGATGACCAGTTTGTAATTTTTGTTAGAGTAATATGGCCTTTCACCTTTTTGCCCCCCCCCCCCCACCCCCACTTTGCAATTTTTAACAGGAAAGCAATGGTCCTACAGGATGGGGTAATGTCACATTGGAACAGAGGTTCGCCTTGACATACAAGATCAGAGTTGATGAGAAACAAATGTTGTTCTTGGCACCAATCTTATCATCCAATACAATCAGACCAAAAACCATGTCAAACTTAATTTCTCAAATCATTACTTACTCCCAGAATGTTGACTTTTGCTGGCAAGATGTAGCTTATGATAATTCCATGAGCTGTAAACTTTGGATACCAGGTTATGGCTGAAATTTCTATTTCCAAAAATATTTACTGCTAGTTCCTTGTTTGGAGATCCACGAGCACAGCCCCCTCCCCCCAAACTTACGACTCGTGCCAAGAACCATTCTTATTAATGAAATTGTTTCCTATGCAGCGAGTAAGTAATTATATTAAAATGCCACTTTTCAAGTTTTAATTAGTTTTTGAAAATCTAACTGCTGGATTTTATCCCAGCAAGCGTTAAAATCCTCACGAAAATGCTTTCTATGTTGTTGATATGTAACAAGCTCCATTGACTACTGTGGAAATCTGCAGCTCAGCTATAACTGGAGAATGGGCACAAGGGATCTTCCTCTTTTTATTTCCCCCATGGTCTATAATGGGGAATGCAGTTCATTCTGAACATAGATATCAATAACTTATTATTTAATATTGTGTGGAAATGTAGTACTTGCTAAATTGCATCAATTAAATAGTATGGCGGATCTCCTTTGTTGGAGCAGCACTGGTTTCACACACGCACAATGAAAGGTCATCGGTCTGTTTCTCTCTCCTCAGAAGCTGTTTGACCTGCTGAGGACTTTGAGAATCTTTGGTTTATATTTCCGAATTCCACCATTTGCAGTATTTTTTAAAATACATTTCACACAGGTGCCTGAGTTATCTCTCGTTCGTTTCACATCACATGCTGGAATATCATACATGTGCATACATGACTACAGACACGCATCACAAAAGCCTTCCTGTATCATGCTGTGGCTAGAATTCATGAGTCTAAAAGTTCTGGGTTTAAGTCCCACTCCAGGACCTGGGACAAAAAAACCAAGGCTGACACCCCCAAGATAAGGTGCTTAGGTTGATGTGAAAGATTGCTGCTACAGCTGGAGCACCCCTTATTCAAAATTCAGAAATTCAAAAAGCTCTGAAACCCACACTTTTTATCCAGCACCAAAATCATGTTTCTAGTAAAAAAAAAACATGGCGTTCACTCGGGATCAACTAACTATGCGACGGTACACAACTATACCTGAGGTGGTTGGGGGGGGGGGGGGGTGGTGGGAGCAGGGGGGGGGGGGGGGGAGTGAATAGAATCATAGAATTTACAGTGCAGGAGGAGGCCACGACGACGCCCTATCCCGGTAACCCCACTTATCCTTTTTGGACACTAAGGGCAATTTAGCATGGCCAATCCACCTAACCTGCACATCTTTGGACTGTGGGAGGAAATCGGAGCACCCGGAGGAAACCCACGCAGACATGGGGAGAACGTGCAGACTCCGCACAGACAGTGATCCCAGCCGGGAATCGAGCGTGGGACCCTGGAGCTGTGAAGCAACTGTGCTAACCACTGTGCTACTGTGCTGCCCCAACCGTGCTGTACGATGTACAGTTTTGTCACCTTGCCCATGGGAGGATGTACTTGCCTTAGAGGGGCTGCAACAAAGATTCACTAGTTTGATGCCTGATTTGAGAGGATTCTCCTATGAGGAGAGACTGAGTAAAATGTTTCTCCGGCGTTTTGAAGAGAAGTGATCTTATTGAAAAGTATATTTGTTTGAGAGAACTATTATTCCCTAAACAATAATTTCTTTTGGAACTGCATGGTCATTTTCGAGCTGTTAATTATAATTCTCCAAGTTTTTTTGCTGACTTTAATAAAAGCCTAGTTCTGCATTTTAGAAAATACATTTTAAATTTCTGATGAAAGATCATCAATCTGAAACATTGGGCAGAATTTTATGGTCCCCCGCTGGTTTTCCGACAGGGGGCCCATGAAATTCCGTGGATGACCTTCCTACTGTCCGCCTGCCTTCCCCTGACTTGTCTGCAATTTTACATGAGGCTAATTTTCAAATGGGGCCCTCAAGTTGCCAATTATTCGCCACAAGGAGGCCGCTTCCTGCCTGGCCTCAAGTTTGAGGCTGACGGCAGGAGTTCAGGGACAGGGGGGATGCCTGACAAGTCACCCTGCTTCTCAACATTTGGCTGTGAAGGGGTGGAGTGGTGCCTCTTTCAAGGGCTCTCTTTCCATGTTTTCCCCGATATATAGCAGCCAACCCCCCCCCCCCCCCCCCCCCCACCCCCCCACACACACACAACTGCTCCCCCCAACTCCCTTCCCTCTCCATCAAGGGCCCCCACCCCATCTCTCCAATTGCACTACTCCCGGGCCTCACCTTCCCTCACTGTCGTCAGGCTCCAGAATTTACCTGGTCCTGGATTCAGGGGTGTCGAATGTGGGGACTGGTTGTAATCCCAGTTCTGACCACTGCTGATACTGGCACTGCTGGGGCAATGAGAGCTGTTGGCAGTTCTGAGGCAGGACTTCCATCTGAGTGGGCGCTAAATGGCTGTGGGACTTCTGTGATCGGTGGGGATAGGTTCCCTGCTGACTCTTGAGGTGGTGGGACAGGAAACCCCACCATCCAAAAATCCTGCTCATTAACTCTGGTTCTCTGTTGTTTTAAGTGGTGAGAAACTATTTTGTCGACTGTCAGCGCAGAATTTCATTTGTCAAGGCCGGGTGGTCTCCGGGTGCAGGTGAGATAGGTATTTTTGGGAAATCTAACTATGTGTTGAAAATCCAACATGATCTTGCCACTTCCAGCTTTTACTGGGACATGTCCAGAGGTGAGCGGGAAATCCCCATTTTGTCAGGTCTGTCACTTAAATATCTGAATAAGAAATAAATTAAACCTATAACTTAGAATTCTGGCTTTAACAACCAGCCGACAGGTTTCTGAACTGGGTGAAGCTCACCATGGTCAACAAGGAGTCAATGATCAATAAAAACAGACAGGCCTGAAAGCCCTTAAACTCAAAACTGCTTACCTGTTGTCCTGCTTATGTGGAAGGCTTGTGGTCACTGAATGATTCTGAAAGTGTAATTCTGTTGCTTTAGAAGTGATTACCAACATTTTGGAAGTCATTTCACCTACCTATCTTGGACTTTATTCACCTAGATCTGCGCTTCGCTGCTGACAAACTTCACTACAGCATAAGAGTAGCTTATGCAGCCACATCATGGATCCCCAATGAGGAACAAGTGGAGCAGCCACACCAACAGCACCAGCAGCAGGTACCACACCAGCACCAGCAGCAGGTACCACACCAATAGCACCAGCAGCGGGTACCACACCAGCACCAGCAGCAGGTATCACACCAACATCACCAGGAGCAGGTACCACACCAACACCAACAGCACCAGCAGCAGGTACCATACCAACAGCACCAGCAGCAGGTACCACACCAAGACCAACAGCACCAGCAGCAGGTACCACACCAAGACCAACAGCACCAGCAGCAGGTACCACACCACATCACCAGGAGCAGGTACCACACCAACACCAACAGCACCAGCAGCAGGTACCACACCAACAGCACCAGCAGCAGGTACCACACCAAGACCAACAGCACCAGCAGCAGGTACCACACCAACATTACCAGGAGCAGGTACCACACCAACATCAACAGCACCAGCAGCAGGTACCACACCAACAGCACCAGCAGCAGGTACCACATCAACACCAACAGCACCAGCAGCAGGTACCACACCAACAGCACCAGCAGCAGGTACCACATCAACACCAACAGCACCAGCAGCAGGTACCACATCAACACCAACAGCACCAGCAGGATCAGCAACAACAGCTGCCTTCTCTGCAGCTACATGTTGCCTCACAAGACAGAGTGGATGGCACCAAGTTCCAGTTTGAAGGAGGTGGCATCCCTAGCACAGGGTTTACAGATAGCCGGTATGCTTCCTCGATACTATAGAGTGACAGTGCCTCAGGCTTTCATGTTAGGTTGTTTCTGACATCTGCTGCCTCCTTGAATAAGACCTCTTTCCAAGAGGACCAGATGGGCATGCATTGCCAGTGGTCACAGCTTTTATAACAGCCCCTGAATTTCTTTTGCCACCTGCTCCTTCCAGGGATGTGCTGGTGGCAACTGCAGGATTTCACAATCAACTGAGGACTAGTGTATCTCCCAGGTGATCGATCCCAGGTTTGCCAAGACCGTCACTTCTGCCCATTTTGACAATGCTAAGGTCAGTCAGTTGGCTCTCACATTTGATGAAGCAGCTGGATTTCCGCAGATACAGGGAATGACGAACTGCACGCCTGTTGCAATCACGGTTCCCTCAGATTATTCTTGGATATTTATCAATCACAAGGGATATACTTGTATTGGAAGAAGTTCAAAGATGGATCATTAGGTTGCTCCCTGGGATGGAGGGGTCATCTTATGAGGAAAGGTTGAGCAGGTTAGGCCCATACTTATTTAGAAGAATGAGGGGTGAGCTTATTGAAACATTTAAATTCTGAGTGGGTTTGGCAAGGCAGATGCTGAGAAAATCTTGTTCCTTGTAGACCTTTGAGGCACTGTTTTGAAATTAGGTGTCTCCTATTTAAGGTGGAGAGGAGGAGGAATTCCTTTTCCCAGAGGTTTAGTAATCTTTGTAATTCTCTACCCTAAAGAGCAGTGGGAGGCGAGGTCATTGAATATATTCAAGGCTGAGTTAGACAATTTTTTGATCCACAAAGGAGTCCAGACTTATGGGCAGTCAAGGCCTCAATCAGATCAGCCATGATCTATCGCTTGGCAGAATGGCCTACTTCTGCTCCTATTTCTTATGCCCAAATTTTTAAAAATCACACCTTTCTGATGTTCCCCAGCCGTGTGTTTCTCGGGGACGTGCCGTTCACTGGTGGTGGGATTCTATCTTCCCGCCACTTATCAATGGAATTTCCCATTGTACCCACCCAACGCCGCAGGGACCCCACGGGCGTGGGTGTGCTGCCAGCAGGAAAAGTGAATCGCAATAACTGGAGAATTCTTTCCATTGAGTGTCATTTCATCGTTAAACAACTTTGGAATGATAATTTCAGCCTTTTTAAAATGATTTAGCAGCGTGATTATTCTGTCATCCACGATGAAAGGGGAATGAATGTAGTGAGTCATGTGTTGTGTTATGTTATTGCTAGTAACATAAGCTGCCACTTGATGTAGGCTCTGCTGAAAGATCCTCCAGACTCGGAGATAAGTTTAACGTATGTATTGAACGATTAACAATGCTCTTAAATGAGTTCGACACTCTACTGATCTGCCTCTAGTAACTCAGTCTATTCTACTAACTATACAAGCTTGCTCTCGACCATGTGCTAGGGTGTGATGTTGCTGATAATCAACCCTGTCCTGCTCTCTTGGTTTCTGCCGGTGGAAGAGGCAGAGCCTGTGTGCCTTGTCCTTTTTATATGGGTCATATAGTGCCCTCTTGTGGTAATGCCACCTCTGGGTGTCCTGATTACCCATTGGTTGTGTCCTGTTCTGATGACCCATTGGTTGCGTGTCTGCATGTCATGACATCCCTGGTGCTCCCTCTAGTGGTTACTTAGTTATATGTATTTACATTAACCCCTTGTGTATATACAGTGATGCATATCACTACATCATGGATTCAGTTGAAAGAAAATGGTGGCCTGTTTGGAAGATTGTCATCCACCTATTTGAACTGAGGAAAAGTTGGAGAAAACTATGAACTGTATCAGTGCAAAGTAATATTAGACAGAGTGGATGGCACCAAGTTCCAGTTTGAAGGAGGTGGCATCCCCAGCACAGGGTTTACAGATAGCCGGTATGCTTCCTCCACACTATAGAGTGTTGCATGGTATTGCTCTTGTCCTTATAAACAACAGTTTCCAACTACCTTGAGTGGCACTGCAGTAACTTCACTCGCATTATAACAATGATTTCAGAAGTGTGCACAAATTATGATTTCAGTGTCAGAAACTGTTACATAACAATTCGATGATTAAATTATTCCAAAGTTATCAATATAATCTTCCAGCTAGTAAGTGGCGAGAGAATATGAGTTTGGAGAATCAGAGAAATCAGGCCAGATGGATGAAATGGATGCAAATTGTTGGCATGTTATTTTACTCGCACAAACACAAAAGGGAAGCAGTCAAGGAAGGAAAAATGAGCTCTCTATTGATTTGCTCTTGTTGCAGGCATTGCTCAAGTTGGGCTTAAGCTGGGCTGAACTATGGGATGGTATGTACGAAACCAGAGCGTTTATGATGCCCAGAAGTGCATTTTGGTGCTACATAGGTTCAGCTAGGGTGGACAAATTTCTGGGTAGATGTACGATTCCCTTTTTAAATTATTGAATTTCAATGTTTGTTAGGTGACCATTTAATTTTTTTTAAAAGACTGGATGTGTGCGAAACTTATCATTAGAATTGTGTCTAAGAATTGATTTTACTTCAAAACAATTGATGAAACATGTTTGAAAGAAAGAGAAAAAATGTATTACATAATAGATCACATAACAAAATACCAAAAATAACCATTTGGAAAACGGAAAAACATAATAAATGCAGAAGAAAAAAATGAACTCACAGATAAAATAGAATAGAATAATCTTTATTGTCACAAGTAAGCATACATTAACACCGCAATGAAGTTACTGTGAAAAGCCCCTAGTCGCCACATTCCGGCGCCTCTTTGGGTACAGGGAGGGAGAATTCAGAATGTTCAAATTATCTAACAGCACGTCTTTCGGGACTTGTGGGAGGAAACCGAAGGAAACCCACGTAGACACAGGAGAGAACATGCAGACTCCGCACAGACAGTCAACCGAGCCGGGAATCGAACTTGGGACCCTGGCGCTGTGAAGCAACAGTGCTAACCACTGTGTCTCTGTGCCGCCCAAATAAACCCACGGTCACTACAAAATGTTTTATTCTGCATTGTGGAAGTATCAGTGGCTAATGTCTGAAACCCAACTTACTGACAAAACATATAAGCATATGTCATAATTTAGCCTGGAGACAGCAGTGGACAGTATTCAAAAGGCTTCAATTAGTGTGCGTCTCTTCCGCTAATGAGTTTAGAATGACAATTTAGAGAATAATCGTGTGTGTATAAATTATGGAGGAGAAACAGATTTCGGTGATTGGAAATGTCCCTGAGATATACATATGTTAATGTATAGTCAAGGATGTTGATAGCGGCAGCCAGTCAAATACACAGAAGGCAATCAAAGGACAACAAAGGTATAATTGCCCAGACCCTGAGAAGTCAGAAGAGATTGTTATATCCAGCGGTCTCAGAAAGGGGACAAGCACGTTTCCAGCCACCAAGCCGGAAGGTCAAGTTTACAGCAAACAAGTTTCTAAGGCTTAGAACCAAGGCAGTGCAGAAAACCTTCATTAACAGCAGTTCCAAAATATCTTTGCTGGACCAGGAAAAGATGGTTCCAAGATTTGAGTATCATCCCTTTATTGTGTGCTAACTGTAGCTGTTTATTAATTCATGCCTCTCAAGTATGTGAGAGTAGAAGAATCTGATTTGTGTGTATTTGTCTTTTCTTTACTTTAATAAATAGTCTTCAATAATTGTTGCCTGACAAACATGCTGTTTATTCTCACCTGGCATCACATTGTCACTGAAATTCATACACAATGCAGACCAATTGTGTGGTAGACAGAATGTCTTTTTGGATTGATGGTTGCATCCTGTTAGTGGGAAATTATCACTTGCGTAGCCACTGCATAGTAGCACTGTGAGACAACTTGCTTAATCTGTTGTTCAAGTTTTTGAGATACTTCATCTTTCCAAGGTCATTTGAGGTAGATTGGGCACTTTCCAGGCCCAAATGTGGTGACACTTGTCCATTGTGAGTTTGTGCGATACACAGTAAGTATTAATCTGATCAGGAAAGCCATTGTCCTGCAGGATAGCTTTGATGTGTTCTATTTGCACGTTCCTAACAGGAGTTACATTCAACCAGTAGCAACACATCCCTGCTGCTGATTTGGCCCCAGTGGCTCTTAACAATAATTTGTATTTATATAGTGCCTTTAATGCAATAAAATGTTCCAAGGAGATCAATATTCGGACAAATGTCAAAAGGCTTGGTCAAAGTAGTAGGAGTATCTGAAAGAAGGAAAAGTAAGTACAGAGGTGGCGAGGTTAAGGGAACTTTGGGAAAAGGCAACCGAACAGTACTCTTGTAACTGTTCCCCCAAATCCTCTGGGGCAGCTCCCCTAACATTTCTGGAGTTTCACGATCGTCGATCCATATCCTTGCGTGCTGTGCCTGAGTGGTGAACAGGTTGTGTGTGGGTCACAGAGGTGCTTTCTATGGGGCGTATGTTTTTTCTATACGGGGGTCATTTGATGTTGAGCATGCTGCAGTCCATTGAACCTTGAAGCACCTGGGTCTATTTCTCAGGATTTTCCAGGGACAGCATCCCTGGTTCTATGGCCCTTTTAAGGTCCAGGGCAGGTTCTACACGCAGTTTTCTTTGTGTCGATATCCCTCATTTGTTTATCCCTCAGACCAGTTGGTCCCGTAGCATCTCTGGCAGGGATGACCCATACTCAGTGTTCTGCCAGTTTTCGGAGATTAGTCAGGAATTCTGTTACAGGTTCTCCAGGGATTCTTCAGGCTGTATTAAACCTGTAACGCTGGAGAATTACCAGTGGTCTCGGGTCATAGTGGTTTTCCACTAATTCTATCATTAAAAAAAATATTTTGATTCCAAATCAAAGTATACAACATACTTACAATCTCTGCAGAAACACAGCACAATCCCCACAGTTTGACATATTTTTTCTCCTTTCCCCTTCTTCTATCCCCAACAACGCTCCCCCCCCCCCCCCCCCCACCACCACCACCACCACCCCCACACCGGCTGATGACAAACGAGTCTAAAAAATGGACAGGAACATCCTCCATCTTACAAAGAACCTCTCCTCTGACCCTCTGGGGGTGAACTTAATTTTTTCCAATTTGAGGAACTCTGACACATCTCCCAACCAGACTAACACCTTTGGTGGCTCCACCGGTCTCCACTCCAGTAGAATTCATCGTCGGGCACTCAGAGTGGCGAAGGCCACAACACCGGCCCTCCTCCCCTCCAGTAGCTCCGACACTCTGAAAATCGCCACCATCGGGCATGGTGCCATCTTCACCCCCACAATCTCTGACAATGCTCCAAAAACCCACTAATCTCGGACATGACCAAAACATGTGGACATAATTTGTTGGCCCCCCTCCACATCTCTTGCGCTTGTCCTCTACCTCTGGGAAGAACCCACTCATACGGGCCCACGTCATATGAACTTTATGCACCACTTCTAACTCTATCAGGCGCATATGTTGGATAAACATATGGATGATAATGGCATAGTGTAGGTTAGATGGCTTTTGTTTCGGTGCAACATCGTGGGCCGAAGGGCCTGTACTGCGCTGTATCGTTCTATGTTCTATGTTCTATCCTAGCACAGGATGGCGTCACATTCGGCCAGTGCATAATTTCGCTCCTAAATCCCCCACCCCAATTCCAATCCCAACTTTTCCTCCCACTTCCAATTTATCTCCTCAATTGGTGCATGTCTGCAATCCTCCCATCTCCCAGCTGGTCCTAAATTAATAACCTAACCAGCAGCTGAGGGAACAAGGGTAACTCCTTTCTCACAAAGTACTGCACCTGTACATAGCTAAACCCACTGCCTTTGGCAACTCGTTTCTTTTCTGTAACTCTCCCAACCCTGCAAACTTCCCTTCCATGAATAGATCCCTCATCCGCTCCATCTCCTCCCTGACTGGAAACGCTATAGTTCGAGTACTTTAGATGGGTCTGTTTTTGCCCAATGTGTGCTGGAGGGTTTCCTGACACAGTATGTAGGTAGGCCAATGAGAGGCGAGGCCACATTGGATTTGGTACTGGGTAATGAACCAGGACAGGTGTTAGATTTGGAGGTAGGTAAGCACTTTGGTGATAGTGACCACAATTCGATTACGTTTACTTTAGTGATGGAAAGGAATTAGTGTATACGCAGGGCAAGAGTTATATCTGGGGGAAAGGCAATTATGATGCGATGAGGCAAGACTTAGGATGCATCGGATGGAGAGGAAAACTGCAGGGGATGGGCACAATGGAAATGTGGAGCTTGTTCAAGGAACAGCTACTGCGTGTCCTTGATAAGTATGTACCTGTCAGGCAGGGAGGAAGTGGTTGAGCAAGGGAACCGTGGTTTACGAAGGCAGTCAAAACACTTGTCAAGAGGAAGAAGGAGGCTTATGTGAAGATGAGACATGAAGGTTCAGTTAGGGCACTCGAGAGTTACAAGTTAGCTAGGAAGGACCTAAAGAGAGAGCTAAGAAGAGCCAGGAGGGGACATGAGAAGTCTTTGGCAGGTAGGATCAAGGATAACCCTAAATCTTTCTATAGATATGTCAGGAATAAAAGAATGACTAGGGTAAGAGTAGGGCCAGTCAAGGACAGTAGTGGGAAGTTGTGTTTGGAGTCCGAGGAGATAGGAGAGGTGCTAAATGAATATTTTTTGTCAGTATTCACACAGGAAAAAGACAATGTTGTCGAGGAGAATACTGAGATTCAGGCTACTAGACTAGAAGGGCTTGAGGTTCATAAGGAGTAGGTGTTAGCAATTCTGGAAAGTATGAAAATAGATAAGTTCCCTAGGCCAGATGGGATTTATCCTAGGATTCCCTGGTAAGCTAGGGAGGAGATTGCTGAGCCTTTGGCTTTGATCTTTAAGTCCTTTGTCTACAGGAATAGTGCCAAATGTTGTCCCCTTGTTCAAGAAGGAGAGTAGAGACAACCCCGGTAACTATAGACCAATGAGCCTTACTTCTGTTGTGGGCAAAATCTTGGAAAGGTTTATAAGAGATAGGGTGTGTAATCATCTGGAAAGGAATCATTTGATTAGAAATAGTCAACACGGTTTTGTGAAGGGTAGGTCGTGCCTCACAAACCTTATTGAGTTCTTTGAGAAGGTGACCAAACAGGTGGATGAGGGTAAAGCAGTTGATGTGGTGTATATGGATTTCAGTAAAGCATTTGATTAGGTTCCCCACGGTAGGCTACTGCAGAAAATACGGAGGCATGGGATTCAGGGCGATTTAGCAGTTTGGCTAGCTGGAAGAAGACAAAGGGTGGTGGTTGATGGGAAGTGTTCAGACTGGAGTCCAATTACTAGTGGTGTACCACAAGGATTTGTTTTGGGGCCACTGCTGTTTGTCATTTTTATAAATGACCTGGAGGAGTGCGTAGAAGGATGGGTGAGTAAATTTGCAGATGACACTAAAGTCGGTGAAGTTGTGGACAGTGCGGAAGGATGTTACAAGCTACAGAGGGGCATAGATAAGCTGCAGCGCTGGGCTGAGAGGTGGCAAATGGAGTTTAATGCAGAAAAGTGTGAGGTGATTCAATTTGGAAGGAATAACAGGAAGACAGAGTACTGGGCTAATGGTAAGATTCTTGGTAGTGTGGATGAGCAGAGAGATCTCGGTGTCCATGTACATAGATCCCTGAAAGTTGCCACCCAGGTTGAGAGGGTTGTTAAGAAGGCGTACGGTGTGATAGCTTTTATTGGTAGAGGGATTGAGTTTCGGAGCCATGAGGTCATGTTGCAGCTGTACAAAACTCTGGTGCGGCCGCATTTGGAGTATTGAATGCAATTCTGGTCACCGCATTATAGGAAGGACGTGGAAGCATTGGAAAGGGTGCAGAGGAGATTTACCAGAATGTTGCCTGGTATGGAGGGAAGATCTTATGAGGAAAGGCTGAGGGACTTGAGGCTGTTTTCGTTAGAGAGAAGAAGGTTAAGAGGTGACTTAATTGAGGCATACAAGATGATCAGAGGATTGGATAGGGTGGACAGTGAGAGCCTTTTTCCTCGGATGGTGATGTCTAGCACGAGGGGACATAGCTTTAAATTGTGGAGATATAGATATAAGACAGATGTCAGAGGTAGGTTCTTTACTCAGAGAGTAGTAAGGGCGTGGAATGCCCTGCCGGCAGCAGTAGTGGACTCGCCAACACTAAGGACATTCAAATGGTCATTAGATAGACATATGGACGATAAGGGAATAGTGTAGATGGGCTTTAGAGTGGTTTCACAGGTCGGCTCAACATCGAGGGCCGAAGGGCCTGTACTGCACTGTCATGTTCTATGTTCTATGTTCTCCCATGCCTATACATTGCATCCATCCCTGCCAGAGCAAATCTGTAATTCCCACATATTGGGGCCAGTACCGACATATCCCTCACACCAAGTGCCGCTGTAACTGGTCCCAAACCTTTAGGGACGATGCCATAATGGGGCTCACAGTATTACTCGGGGAGAGCGGGAGGGGGGCCTTAGCCAGTGCCCTCAGACACACCCCCCACACACAAAACGTCCTCCATCTGCGCCCACCTCCCCCCACCCCCTGCCCACTCCTGAACCTTCTCCACATTTGCTTCCTAATAGTAGTATAATAGATTTGGAACTGCCAGCCCCCCACCTTCCCTCCAACTCCCCCCCCCGCCCCCACTCGCGGTCTCCGCTAATTCTATCAAAAGTTTTTGAGTCTAGGGCTGCCGGGTAAGTCAAACTCTTAATGATATCAAACGTCAGGGTTTCACAAGCGGTCAGAAGGATTACGTTTTGTCGCTCGTCACCTTCTATGCCATTCGCATAAAGAAATAGCACAATCTTTCCGTGTACTGGGACCAATCCGCTACACCTGCATCTTACGGCTTGAGCTTCCCAAATAGTGGCATTTCCAGGTTCTCTTCACACGTTTCCTTACCAGAATTTTTTTTAAAAAGAATAGTTGTGCAGAATCCTGCTATCCCATCCTCATCACCAGTGTGGTAATCCAGGAGACATGAATAGCAAGGTTTTTCTGAACTCCAAAGTAAAGCAACACCCCTGGTGGACAATACAAGAGTCTTACCCCGGGACTAATGGAATGCCTGGTCTGGGTCTGGGATGGCATTTAAAGGGCTGGGTAATGAGTCCCAACTGGACAGGCCTCCATCAATTACCAAGGGAACTTGTACTCCTTGGGCCCCACAGGGAGATCGATAAGTGATTTGTGTGGTCCTCAAGAGGGTTATCACAGTAACTTCCATACACATGGCCGGTTAGCTCAGACTGTTAGAGCATGGTGCTAATAACACAAAGGTTGCGGGTTCGATCCCCAAACTGGCCAACAATGCAAACCTGTCACAGTAGCTTCCATACACCCTCTTCACAATTTACTTTCCTACCCACGTTTGTGTTGTCAACAAATTTAGCAATACCTCCAGTCCCTTCTTCTAAGTCATTTATAGAGGGCAAAATCTAATGGCCACACTCCGCCTGACTCAGGCACGGCATGGCCAGTAAATCTCGCAAGATTTACCTGGCTCGCTACACCTTGCAAGACATCGCAACCTGGCCACAATGGGCGGAGCCTAAATTTTCATATTTAAGTGTGCAGTTAGGCAAACTTGAATATGCACTCGCCGAATCTAACCAGCTCCCGGGGTTGAATCCCCTCACCGAGAAGACCCTAGTACTGGTCTCCACAAATGGGGGCCAGGTGGAACGGAACCTGGGGGGGGGGGTCTCCCAGGTGAGCACCTTGGAAGTGCCACCCAGGCACCATAGCAATGCCACAATGGTGCCAGCCTGGCACTGCCATGGTGTCAGCCTGGCACTGCCATGGTGTCAAGGTAACATTTTTCCCTCGTCGGGGATCGGGCCAGAGGTTGGCCTGCCTTATGATGTGGGGTGCGGCGGGATCAAGGCCCCCCCAACAGGTAAGTTGGGGCATTGGGGGGTCCAGGGATCACATTGGGGGACCGAGAGATTGGGGTGCCATTTAAAAATGAGGCCCCCATATCTTCCTGCATTGGCAGGCAGAGCTCTTCAGTGTCCCCGCCGAGGCCCGAGAATATAATAAGAGTCCCACTCAATAGCGGGTCAGTCCCAGTGCTACAAGCGCCGGGAAACACCCAGCTAAGCCCGCCCACAACGGGACTCTGTTTCTGTTTTGTTGAATCGCGCCTTCAAATTGTAAAGAGTTATAGCCCTAGCACTGACCCCTGTGGCACACCACTCATCCCATCCTGCTATCAGTAAAAGATCCATTCATGCCAACTCTGTTAACCAGTCAATCATCAATCCATGCCAATATGTTACCCCCTACACTGTGAGCTTTTATTGCCCAGAATAACTTTTGATCTGGCACCTTATCAAATGCTTTCTAGAAGTCTAACGACAGTACATCCACCAGTTCCCCTTTATCCACAGCACATGTGACTCCTTCAAAGAACTACAATAGATTGGTTAAATATGATTTCCCATTCACAAAACTATGTTGACTCTGCCCGATTGCCTTGAATTTTTCCAAGTGCCCAGCCATAACATCTTTAATAATGGCTTCTAACATTTTCACTATGACAGATGTTAGGCTAACTGGCCTGTAGTTTCTTGCTGTCTGTCTCCATCCCTTTTTGAATAAAGGAGTTACATTTGCTATCTTCCAATCTAATGGAACCTTCCACGAATGTAGGCTGTTTTGGAAAATTAAAACCAATGCATCAATTATTTCATTAGCCACTTCTTTCAATACCTTAGGGTGAAGTTCATCTGGACCGAGGGATTTGTTAACCTGCAACCCCAACAATTTGCTCAATACCGCTTCCCTGTAATTTCCTGACCTGATTTACAGCAATTTATGGGATGTTACTTATCCTCTCTATAGTGAAGACCGATGAAAAATACAGGTTTAATTCATCCACCATAGCCCACTTTCCATTATCAATTCCCCACGCTTTCTAGGACCAACATTCACTTTAACTCTTTTCTTATTTAAATATTATGGAAACTCTACTGTCTGTCATGGGCAGCAAGGTAGCACAGTGGTTAGCACTGTTGCTTCACAGCGGCAGGGTCCCAGGTTCGATTCCCACTTGGGTCACTGTCTGTGCGGAGTCTGCACGTTCTTGCTGTGTCTGCGTGGGTTTCCTCCGGGTGATCCGGTTTCTTTCCACAAGTCCCGAAAGACATGCTGCTAGGTAATTTGGACAGTGTGAATTCTCCCTCTGTGTACCCAAACAGGCGCCGGAATGTGGTGACTCGGGGATTTTCACAGTAACTTCATTGCAGTGTTAATGTAAGCCTACTTGTGACAATAATTAATATTATTATTAATTATATTACTTGCTAGCTTTTCCTCGTACTCTAATTTTTCCCTCCTGATCAGTCTTTTTGTCATTTTTTGATGTTCTTTGTATTCTGTGCAATCTTTGATCTGCCATTCATTTTTGCACAAATATATGCTTTTCTTTAAGTTTAATACTGTCTAACGTTTTTAGTTAACCGCTGATGATGAGCCCTTCACTTGGGAATTTTCTTTCTCATTGGAATGTGTCTATTCTGTGTATTCTGAAATGCCCCTTTAAATGTCTGCCTCTGAACCTTTATTGGGCTATCCCTTAAGCACATTTGCCAGTTCACTTTAGCTAGCTCTGCTTTCATGTCCTCATAGTTGCCCTTATTTAAGTTTAAAATGCGAGTCTTTGGTGCACTCATGTCTCCGTCAAACTGAATGTAAAATTCAATCACATTAGAATCACTGCCAGCTAGGGGTGCCTTTACTATGTGGCTACCGATTAATCCTACCTTTTGCACAAATCCAGATCTAGTATAGCCTGCCCTCTGGTTGGATCCAGAATGTGCTGTTCTAAGAAACTATCTCAAAAACATCCGATGAATTCCTCACCCACGCTACCTTTGCCCATCTGATTTTTCCAGTTTATGTGGAGATTAAAATCCCCCATAGCTGTCCCTGCACCTTTCTAACAAGCTCCAATTATCTCTTCTTTTATACTCTGTCCTACTGGATAGTCACAATTCGGGGACCTGTATACCACTCCCACGGGAGATTTCTTGCCTCTATAATTTCTCACCTCAACCCAAACTTCTCCTACATCCTGCTTTCTTGAATGGAGGCCACCCCTCTGTGCTAATACCATAATTAGTTAACTGAGCCACCGCTCCACATTTTCTTACCATTCCGTCCTTCCTAAAGGTCATATACCCATCAATATGCAGGTCACAATCTATGCCATCCTGTAACCATGTCTCTGTGATGGCTATCAGATCGTAGCTATTGATTTCTATTTGCGCTATTAGTTTATCTGAGTTTTTAAAAATGCTACATGCGTTTAGATACAGTGCCTTTAGTTTTGTCCTTTTATTATTTTTGTAGTATCTAGCCTTACCTGTTAATTTCCTCTTAGATTTTGTACTCTTCATCCCTTCCTGTAATGACCTGTTCATAATGTCCCATATTAGTACCTTTCTCTCTTGCCTTGTCTCTACTCTTTGGCATGCTTCATCTTCCCAAAATTGATCCCTTGCCCCAACTATTCAGTTTAAAAGTTGCTCTGCTTGCCTCATTATGCTGCGTGCTAAAACATCAGCCCCAGCAGGGTGTAGACTGTCACAACAGCACTTCCCCCAGTACTGGTGCCAGTGCCCCATGAATTGGAACCCACTCCTCCCACACATTCACAGAACATTTTGGGCCGTACATTCATTTCTCTAATCTTTTGTCCGAGATCAATATGCACGTGGTTCAGGTAATAATCCAGAAATTATTACCTTTGAAGTTCTGCTTCTTAATTTGGTGTCTGGCTCCTCATAATGACTACTCTTTGTCCTGCCTGTGTCATTGGCACCTCCATGGACCATGATCACCGGATTCTCCCCCTCCCACTGCAAATTCCTCTCCAGCCATAAGCAGATTTCCTGAACCTTGGCACCAGGCAGGCATCACCCCTGCCTGGACTGTCATTCCTTACTACAGAGAGCAATGTCAATCCCCTTCACTATACTGTCCCGTACTACCATTACATTCTTATGCGCTTCCTCCACTTGAATGGTTTCAATAGCAGAAACTACAAGCATAGGAACATAGGAACATAATAATTAGGAGCAAAAGTAGGCATTTCAGCCCTTTGAGCCTACTCCACCATTCAATCAAATCATGACATTTGACACTTTTTTATCTCATGTAAATAATCATTGAGCAATTAAGAAATTGATCTGAGAGAGAAAGATGCCAATCAAGCAATGTCTTATCTTGACCACAATTGTTTCCACAGACGATTATATGTCTCGGCTCTCAGTGTCGGTAGCTAAGCTTGTAGCTGCAAATGTGATGGAGTGCCTTCATCATCATTGTCCTCTTCCTCCATGACTTGAGAAAGTTGTAGTTCTTGGTTATCTGGAAGAATAAAGGACAAGGATTAGATTTTAGGGGAGAGGAGAAAGTAGGAAGTACAAGATTACACATGCAGTCAGAAGGGACTGTGGAATCAGGGAGAAGTACAATGAGAGAAGGAAGATTGGATATGTGGATATTTTCATCTTCAATAGGTTCTGCCCCACAGTGACCACTACGTCAACATGGTGGTCAGCTCATCCACAGGCTTTAAAACTTGCAGGAATGCCTCTCTCCCTCCAGTTAGTTCCTGATATCTCTGATTACCTGCCACTCTTTCCTGCAAGAGAGATGGAAGTGTGTCAGGATGTGTAATACAATCTTTTTGGTTGGCATAGTTGTCATTGTTGAATCGCTGTCAGTTTGTGCAAGCTGAGAGATGTGGCTGTGAAGCTGAAGTAGTGCTAAATGAATACGGGTGAGCTTAAGCATTTGAATGTTAGGTATGAGTTCTTTTTTCTTTTTTATTTTACAATTATGGGGTAATTTAGAGTGGCCAATCCACCTACTCTGCACATCTTTGGGTTGTGGGTAGTGAGACCCATGCTGACACCGGGAGAATGTGCAAACTCCACATGGACAGTGAACCGGGGCCGGGACCGAACCCGGGTCCTTGGCAGCTTGATGCAGCAGTGCTAACATCTGCGCCATCGTGCTGCCCAGATATGAGTTCTGATTGATAGAAATTATTGGTAGATGAATGATGTAATTATACAGTTGGTCAGATATGGCATTTCAAGATGCATTCACTGACTTGTGTGAGGTAATTGAAATTCTTCTGTCACTGCACCTTGGTCTTTGGGGCTTTTCTTGTGTTGACCATCACAGCTATCTGCTCCCATTGCCTTCTTATCATGTTTCTGGAGGATTTTCTAACCAGGAAGATATAAGACAACTTCCGATGGGTGTGGGGTCGCTGTCTAGACCAGTATTTATGGCCCATCAGTAATTGCTGTTGAGAAGGTAGTGGTGAGCTGCCTTCTTGAACCGCTGCAGTGGTGTAGGTACATTCCCACAGTGCTGTTAGGAAGGGAGTTCCAAGATTTTGACCCAGCGACAGTGAAGAAAGAGTTCCAAAACAGGACGGTGTGCAGTTTGGAGGGAAAGTTGCAAGTGAAGATGTTCCCTTGCAACTTCTGCCCTTGTCTTTTGAGATGGTAAACTTCTTGGGTTTGGAAGATGCTGTCAAAGGTGTTTTAGTGAATACTCATAGTACATCTTGTAGATGGCACACATTACTCACATTGTGCATCGGTGAATGTTTAACGTGGCAGATGGGGTGCTCATCAAGTGGGCTGCTTTGCATTGGATGGTATCAAGCTTCTTGAGTGTTGCTGGCTTCACTCCTCACTTGTGCCTTGTAGATGGTGGCAGGAATTGGAGAGTCAGGAGATGAATTAATTGCCACAGAATTCTTATTCTCAGACTGGCTTTTGCAAACACTGGTATTTATATGGCTGGTCCAGTTCAGTTTTTGGTCAATGGTAAACACCGGGATGTTAACAGTGGGAGATTCAGCAATGGTAATGTCATTGAATGTCAAGTTGAGATAGTTAGATTTGTCTTGTTGGAGATGGTCATTACGACGCACTTGCATAGCATGAATGTTACTTGCGACTTATTAGCTTAAGCCTGAATGTTGTCCAGGTCTTGCTGCAGGTGGACATGGATTCCTTTATCTGAGGAGTGATGAATGGTGCTGAACATTGTGCAGTTATCAGCGAACATCCCCACTTCTGACCTGATCATGGAAGGAAGGTCATTGAAGAAGCAGCTGAAAATGGTTGTGCCAAGGACACTACCCTGAGGAACTCCTGTAGCAATGTCCTGAGACTGAGATGATTGACCTCCAACAACCATAGCCACTTTCCTTTGTGTTAGGTAAGGCTGAAATTAATAGAGAGCCTTCCCCTTGATTCCCATTAATTCCAGTTTTGCTAGGACTCCTTAATGTCACACTCAATCAAATGCTGCCTTAATGTCAAGAGCAGTTATCTTCACCTCACCTCTTGAGTTCAGCTCTTTAGTCCATGTTTGAACCAGGTTTTAATAAGGTCAGGAACTGAGTGGCCCTGGCAGGACCCAAACTGAGGGTGCGTTCAATCGGGAGTGCAACGTGGCTGGTAGATGCTGGGCGAAGCATCCTGCGGGCTTCCCTGCAGCCACAACGCCTCCCGGGACCTAGCCAAGTCCCGCGAGATGGCGTGACCAGAATCACGCCCACAATGGACGGGAACAGGCCGCACACACTTAAGTCGGTTTCAAACCGACTTCAGCGTACTTACCCGCGATCTACTGGCCTCCCGGGATCTATTGGCCTCCCAAGGGAGGCCTCAGGTGGGCACCGTCAGTACTGGTGTACACAGACGTGGAGTAGGCGGAACAGCACCCGGGGGTCTCACAGACCATCTGAGGCACCTGGGTGGCCTGGATTAGTGCAGGATGGCCCCCTGGCCTTTACCCTGGGAGGCAGGAACATTGACCCTGACCGGCTGGCACTGACACCGCCAAGGTGCCCGGGTGGCACTACAAAGCCAGCAAGAGTACTCCCAGGGTGGCAGGGTGGCAGTGCCAGGGTCAGGGGCTGGGTGGCCATTCCCATATAAGGAGGGTGGAGAGGGTGCCGCACTGACTTCTTGTTGAGGCGGGGCCTCCTGCGGCACATGCTGTCCGTCATCTGTTCAAAATATGCGCGACACCTGTACAATTTGGGCCATCGCCGGCCTGCCCCTCTGAGTCCCTCCCTGGCCCGGTGGGCGGCCGGGTCCTCTGAGTGTAGGGCGGGGCCCTGTACATCGGCTGCTGCCTCGACCCTCTGTCAGTGCTGATGCCACTGCCTTCTTCAGCATCTGGCTGCTTGCTCTGCCAACTTTGCAAAGGCAGCCTCTGTGGGGTCCAAGATTTCATGCATCCTACTTAATATCTGTAAGGAATTGGAGAAGGTGTGAGAATGACAACTCGTGATGTCTTCCACCCCGAGACCCTCCATTCCCCTATTGCTATCCCCTTACCACACACATACCGTGCCATCCAAAACACCCTGCCCCCACCCTGACCACGCAGCCTCAGCCGAAGCGTGGTCCCTGGTTACTGGAGCCCACAACCTGTACCCCGGACACCAGCTCGTAACGTAACGTGGACCAGGAGCTAGTCCCCTCCCCGTTTCACCCACCCACCCTCTGATCGTGGAAATGTCCCCAGTGCTGGGGCCCAGCCCGTGGATGTTTGGATGTTGGCTGCTGCATCCGTGGTATTACTTCCAGCAGCGTTCAGGCACAGTGTCCAGGCATCACAGTCTGATTGGGATGCCCGGAAATAACTCCCACACACTACATGGTGCGCCTACCCACGGGAATCCACTCTAGAGCTGTGAAGTGCTCACTTAACCACGATTGTCAATTCCTTATTAGCAATAGCCTTCAGCCTTGCGGCCGGAGACCTCCATGGTCAGTGGGAGTTATGGGTGGTCGGTGGGACAGAAAGGCAGGGACTTGTGTTGTTCCCATAATGGGCACACGTGATCGAGGGTGTGGCATGACAGACCCGCGGGCGCTGAGACACCCACTGCAACCCATACCCCAGCCCAGGGGCGACCCCTCCACCGATGGCAGCCCACCCTGACCGAGCTGACCCCCAAAGGGGCTCCCCCACCCCCCACTCCCCTGAGCAGGGCAGCAACCCCAGCGCCCCGGGCCCATTGCCTGGGGGCGAGGATGGCTACTCACCTCCTTGGATCCCCGCAGCAGCCATTCCGCCAGCTGCACGATTGTAAAGAGGTGTACTAATCGGCGTCCGCATTGCCACTTGGTGGAGAGGCAGTTAGATCATGGAGGCCGTTAGGGGCTTGTTCACGTTAATTGTTTGGAGATTGGCCTTAATTGGTGATTATTGGTTTCCCACCACGCCACGGCAGGATCCTGATTCCGCCAATGGGAGCGGGCCAGTTAGATGGCAAACAGGGCAGCACGGTAGCATTGTGGATAGCACAATTGCTTCACAGCTCCAGGGTCCCAGGTTCGATTCCGGCTTGAGTCACTGTCTGTGCGGAGTCTGCACATCCTCCCCGTGTGTGCGTGGGTTTCCTCCGGGTGCTCCGGTTTCCTCCCACAGTCCAAAGATGTGCAGGTTAGGTGGATTGGCCATGATAAATTGCCCTTAGTGTTCAAAATTGCCCTTGGTGCTGGGTGGGGTTACTGGGTTATGGGGATAGGGTGGAAATGTGGGCTTGGGTAGGGTGCTCTTTCCAAGAGCTGGTGTTGGCTCGATGGGCCGAATGGCCTCCTTCTGCACTGTAAATTCTATGATTCTATCACACCCAGCACTGTTCTCGATTTTGGCCTGTCCCGTGATCTAACAGCCGTGTCGCGCTCTCACTCAAGCGCAATGCAGCCGTTAAATCGTGCCTTGAAGTATGGGCTAAACTGATTAGAAACTCCCCAGGGCCTAATAAAGTATCATTAGAGAGTGGTGGGAAACTCCCAGCAAAACCCACCACAAATGACACTTCGAAACATTTCCACTAGATCGCACCCTGAGTGTCTGTGAGTAGGGTATTACTGAGTAGGTGCTGCCTGATAACACTTATGACAATACCTTTTGCCGCTTTGTCGCCCCCTCCAGTCAGTTTGTCCACCACCATTCACAACTGGATGGAGCAGGAATGCAGAGCTTAGATCTGATCAGTTGGTTGTGGGATTGCTCAGCTCTATCTCTTGCTGTTGGCATGCAAGTAGTCCTGTGTTGCAATTTAACCATGTTGACACTTCACTTTTAGATATGGTTGATGCTACTTCTGACATGCCCTCCTGTGTTCATCATTGAACCAATCCCCTGGCTTGATGGGTGGGAGATATGCTTCGACCATGAGGTTACAGGTTGTGGTTGAATACAGTTCTGTTGCTGTTGTTGATGGCCCACAGAGCCTCATAGATGCCCCGTTCTGAGTTCAAAATTTAAACATGGCGGTGCCACAACAATATGGAAGGTATCCTGAATGTGAAGATAGGACTTTGCCTTGGTTTGCTAGGCCATTTCAAAGGGTAGTTCAGATGTCATTTCTGTGGCTCTGGAATCACATGTAGGCTAGACTAGATAAAGACGGCAGATTGCCTTATCAAAAGGGCATTGGTGTACCAGATGGGCTTTTGCGACAGTTGACATTAGTTTCATGGTTACCATAATAAATCTGGAATTAGAAGCTAATTAATTGAATTTAAATTTCACCCGCTGCCTTGGCCTCTGGATTACTAGTGACATTACCACTTTGCCACCACCTCTTCTAATTGGCCTCCTGATCTTTCAGTGGTAATGTGATTGCTGGACATTATACTTTAATAGTACTTTATTTACTCTGGAGTTGAATTAACTTTGTATTTTTCCTGTTTAAAAAGCTTAACATAAATATTGCGACAATGAACTAAGAAACTTTATATATGGTTGCTGTAAGAAATACCAAACTACAAAATTATAGTTATATAATAACAACTATATAATTATGAATATAATCTGATAACCATAATGTCATAGGTTTCCTATTAAAGCAGTGATGATGGAGGACTAATTAAAATCAAGTTTAAACTTCAGGTTACAAGGCTACATTGGGAAATGGCAATTATGTGTATCAACACCAGAACACGATCTTCTTGAGTGGCTCATGAACCAGACGTTAAGTCATGGAGAAGGCGTTTCGGGAGGATTTTGCAGGAGAATTTTGCAGGAGAGAAGTGCGGTTGCCAAGGGCAAGGGAGGTTTAATCTTTCTTTGTGAGGCCGAGGGAGTGAGGTCACAAAAAGAAAGTAAGACGCTTACCTTAAATGGTTACTTCTGGACTCATCTCCCTTCCTGTTGTCTTCATCTTCTCCCAGCTTGGGCCAGAGTTAATATTCATAATGTGACCTGATAACATCACTAATCTGCATATTTAAAGAACGGCCCCACTGTCTTCAGGTAGGTGCCTGACTCCTGCTCAGAAGAGCATGTTTAAATGGAAGACAGTGAGATTAGTAGATAAGTCACCTGGCCAATTTTAATTGCGCCCTAGCGCCCCCCCCCCCCCCCCCCCACCCACATCCGCCCAACCCTGCAAATACTGTCACATTCTGCTTAGCATTCATGTCAAGAGGGTTAGAATACAAGACCAGGGATGTACTTCTGAGGCTGTTTAAGGTTCTGGTCAGACCCCATTTTGGAGTATTGTGAGCAGTTTTAGGCCCCTTATCTAAGGAAGGATGTGCTGGCCTTGGAAAGGGTCCAGAGGAGGTTCACAGGAATGATCCCTGGAATGAAGAACTTGTCATATGAGGAACGGTTGAGGACTCTGGGTCTGTACTCATTGGAGTTTAGAAGGATGAGGGGGGCTCTTATTGAAACTTACAGGATACTGCGAGGTCTGGATAGAGTGGATGTGGAGAGGATGGTTTCACTTGTAAGAAAAACTAGAACCAGAGGACACCATCTTAGACTAAAGGGACGATCCTTTAAAACTGAGATGAGGAGGAATTTCTTCAGCCAGAGGGTGGTGAATCTGTGGAACTCTTTACCGCAGAAGGCTGTGGAGGCCAAATCATTGAGTGTCTTTAAGACAGAATTAGATAGGTTCATGATTAATAAGGGGATCAGGGGTTATGGGGAGAAGGCAGGAGAATGGGGATGAGAAAATATCAGCCATGATTGAATGGCGGAGCAGACCCGATGGGCCAAGTGGCATAATTCTGCTCCTATGTCTTATTGTCTTAGTTCCATAAGACATGCATAGTTACAATTGTCCCTATAGCATAGGAGATTTTACATCTATACTTCCATATGTAGGTTTCACTTCTTACAGAATAATATAATAACCTAAATCTATCATTATGTCATTTCTAAATTTATTCAGTATACTCAGTAATCAAATGTAGCACAAGTCAAAATAACAGCCTGCGCATGAAACCATCACTGGGAAAGACAAATATTGTACATTCCCTCCCTCTATAAAAAGTAAACGTCTGGCATCCTGCATTAGGTTAAAGTGACTGCCTAAAATTGGATGCTGTACAGTTTGTATTTCTGCCTTGTGGACAGGAAATGTTTGATGTTTCTGCAGCAATGGCTGGACATAGATAAGATCGTTGTAAAAGTCAGCACGGTGACCTCTCCCACCACCCAGCTCACCAGGCCTGGCGTCCGACTAGTTGGCCCTCACCCAGCTGCTGACACTTTTGCTTCGAGTGTGCCTCTGTCTCATACAATCCTGCACAGTAACCGCAGCTGCACCACACCTAACAAAGGAAATCTGGCTCAGGCTCCAGACTCCATGACTTATTTCATTTAAACATACAATTTTTCTCAGCAAGGTCACACTCACAAAGGGGTTCCCATAGTCTATTTTAGAACTCCAGGATGGAAATAGATTATGAGGGGAATATTTCTGAACTCCTCTCCATGATTGTATTAATATAAATTAAATATCACATTTCTCCAATATTGATTTTGTTTACCCTTCTTTCATAATTTTACTTTCACAATATATGGTTGGAAGATTTATGTTAATTATGCTGCTTTAAATTGAATAAACATTCCCCATAATCACCACGACATTCAATCCAGTTTGTTAGCAGGTGTACTACAAAAATACAATTAATACCTCAAAAAGAACAAAATATTCCTGAAATTGAGGATCCATAAGGTCAAAATGTTAGATGTAAACAAGAACTTGCATTTCTCTAATGCCTCATCACGTTTTTAAGTATGGCAACTATTGTGTAGGTAAATATGGAAGCTAACTTGTATACAGCAAAATCCAACATTAATTATCAGTTAATCTATTAGATTAATTCACATTCCATTTTATTATCACAATATCGAAGTAAACAGGGGTCAAAGCGCTCTTTCCCTGCGCTGTGCTCTTTCTGAGTAGCTGTTTAGGACTTTCGTTCATCTATTCTGCTGCTTGTTCTAAGTGTAACCAGAGGGCCAATATCACAAGGGATGGTTGGCTGCTTAGATGGCACCAAAGAATAAAGGAATCGAGCATGTGTACCTGGACTCCAAAGTTCTGCTGCCTTCGAAGGCCTGGCCTGGCATGTGCCTCTGTCCTGTGAGGCAGTAATATCAGGCAGGCAGACTGCACTTATTGCTACTCCACTGCACATTCCATTTGTAGATTTCCACTGATCAGCAAGATCTAATGGTAACAACTGATTCTGCAAAGCTCAGGAATTCAGCAGAAGGCATTTCAGATATCACCATCTAGAAACCGCTGTCTTTTATATCCACTACCACCACTCGAGCTGCACTCTGCTCTTCTGTGAAGATGAAGGTGCCAACAGATCTCTGGTTGTTTCTTACATGGGAGTTCTGCTGCGGATTTCAGCTAAGCTTCCATACACGCCATTGGTGCCTGCAATGAAGATAAATCTTCCCTGGTGTTGCAAATTGGAGCTGGAGACCCAATATGCTGCACGTACTTGGAGACTGACCTTGGTGCAATGGGTAGAATTTTGCCAGACTGGTGGCAGCACGGTAGCATTGTGGATAGCACAATTGCTTCACAGCTCCAGGGACCCAGGTTCGATTCCGGCTTGGGTCACTGTCTGTGCGGAGTCTGCACATCCTCCCCGTGTGTGCGTGGGTTTCCTCCGGGTGCTCCGGTTTCCTCCCACAGTCCAAAGATGTGCAGGTTAGGTGGATTGGCCGTGATAAATTGCCATTAGTGTCCAAAATTGCCCTTAGTGTTGGGTGGGGTTACTGGGTTATGGGGATAGGGTGGAGGTGTTGACCTTGGGTAGGGTGCTCTTTCCAAGAGCCGGTGCAGACTTGATGGGCCGAATGGCCTCCTTCTGCACTGTAAATTCTATGATAATCTATGAAGTGGGTTTGAGGGTGTGCAAAAAATTGTAGAAAATGAGGTCAGGTCGGGATCTGGACCTAACCTTTTCCAGGGGAGGACAAAAGGAAACCTTGTGAGTGAGGTGGGAAGCCAACTGAAGTACTTAAGAAGGGATTTGGCAGTGAATTTGTGCTTTGCTTTCCTCTTTCTCAACAGTGCAGGAGTTTCACACAGTGAGTCTGCAATCCAGCAGGTAGGAGAAGATGAGTGCATAGCGGGAAGAACTTCAGTGGAAGTGGTAAGATGTGAAGGCTTTGATGGAAGTGCTCTAGCCGTGGCCAGCTGAGAGACTGCTGTTCAAAGCACTCCTGTCAGAGAGTGCTTTCACTGCTTGTATGTGATTGACATTTGCTTGGGATCACCCACTTCCAGCTACGCTTTCCCACTGTCAGCCTTAAGAGCGGCATGGAGCAGTGTATGCAAGTCCACTTTCCATACTCCTAAAGTTCAAGAGTAGAGGGAAAAGGTGGGAAGAAGCTACAAATTAATTAACGTTGCCCTCTTTGAGATTTAAAGGACAGAGAAGGGAGAAAATAAGAATGCCACAGTAACACTGTAGGAGTTTGTTCAACAGCATGGCATCAACCGTGTGCCCACAACCTCGCCATCTCCCACAGGAAGAGCAGATTACTTCCCGAGTTCCACCAATTTCTCCTTGTTGCGCAGGTTTTTTTTTAAAGCTGGGGATATCACCTGCAGTTACTTGCCTCTCAGAAGCATTGAGAGCACCATTTTCTTCTGCAATGAGATGCAAATTAGAAGAAGCTCGTGGTGAGTTAGGTGTGTCAAGTAACATCTGAGAACTAAAGTAAGATGTGGTAGTATCTGCCTATAAAGTAGAGGAAGGTGTTTTAGGGTTGTGCAAACAGGAATTTGCTATGTGCGAGAAGGGGGAGGGGAGGCTCAATATAAAATATTTGGTTACAGGTTTCCTTAACTAATGCACATTACGAGGGGCCAATTGCTTTAGGAGGGGACATTAGCTAGAATTTCCACTACTGGACACTATCTGCATATAGTATATTGCTGGCAGATGTTTACAAGTAGACGTCAGGTGAGAAAGATATCGGACTCAACAGTGATAGCAGCTAAAACCTGTTGTGTGGATTCACATATAAAGAATGGTTGAATATGTGACCCACTGACTGTGATTGTCATATAGAATCATGGCTCAACAGAAGACAATATCCTCAGGACTTGGTTCTCTTTCTGTTGAAACAGTAGTATCTCACACACACTGGTTCAAACAAATTGCCCTTACAATGTGAGTCCCCATTTCCACTCTATAATTTATGTGTCTGTAATGTCCATTTCCACTGTGTTTGGCTGAGTATTGCTTGGTTATTTTTCTGTCTCATTTAATTCTCTCCATTTCTAAATAGATCTTTACTATTCCAGGCTTGACCTCATTATCTTCAGCTCTGTTCTGTTATTTTCAACTCTGGCCCTGTCCCTTTTTATCTTCCACATCTGGTTCCTCTATGTACCGTCTCCATTCCACTAACCTCTCAGTCCTATCACGACGATATACAGGTTTTTGGTGACTCACTAACACGCACACTTCTCGTGATTTAATATCAGCTGCCTATGCTGCAGGGACATTGCACACAAGTATAAACTTTATTCTTTATTTTAATTAAAACTTACTGAAAATTAATAAACTACCAATTTTGTATTGCATATTTTCTACTACAGCCACTTGAAATTACACAGTCACAGCAGTAAACTAATGACTGCACCTTAGTATGGAATCTTTGCATGCAATGTTAGAAATATGCCATAAAAGGTTGGCAACAAGTATTTATTTTTGGCTCCACCTTATATATTAATCGTGCTAAATGATGACATGCCTGGAAGTTGCGAGATAGGGCGGCTTAGTTTTAATTAGTTGCAATGCGACCTGCCTTAAAGTTTCACTCTGTAAGAACAGGGGTAGAAGTAAATGGGACATTTGGAAATATTAGCTTCTTTCCCATTGGATCTTGTTCACCTGTGTTTCATGTTTTACATTGCATGCTTAGCATTTTAAACTAATTTGCTAGTCTAAACATACATATATACAAGCTTCAACTTCTGTGTAAAAGGTTAAATATTAGTAAGGCAGAGTGTGAAAAAATGATTTCCTTTCAGGCTTGGATCCAAAATGTTCTATTTAACCATGCCTCTCTCACAAAACATAAGCAAAGGCACCGCAGATCCAAATTTGAGGTCTTATTCAAATAAATTTGAAGTCTTATTGAGCAGGTAGATTCAAGCAAAGAGAAAATGTCAGAATACAACATCAGGGGCGAAATTCTCCCGAAACGGTGCGATGTCCGCCAACTGGATCCCAAAATGGCGCCAATCAGACGGGCATCACGCCGCCCCAAAGGTGCGGAATGCTCCGCATCTTTGGGGGCCGAGCCCCAACATTGAGGAGCTAGGCCGACACCGGAGGAATTTCCGCCCCGCCAGCTGGCGGAAACGGCCTTTGTTGCCCCGCCAGCTGGCGCGGAAATGACATCCCCGGGCGGCGCATGCGCGGGAGCGTCAGCGGCCGCTGAGAGTTTCCCGCGCATGTGCCGTGGAGGGAGTCTCTTCCGCCTCCGCCATGGTGGAGACCGTGGCGGAGACGGAAGGGAAAGAGTGCCCCCATGGCACAGGCCCACCCGCGGATCGGTGGGCCCCGATCGCGGGCCAGGCCACCGTGGTGGCACCCCCCGGGGCCAGATATCCCCAGGACCCCGGAGCCCGCCCACGCCGCTTTGTTCCGCCGTTCAAAAGGTGGTTTAATCCACGCCGGCGGGACAGGCTATTTATCGGCAGGACTTCGGCCCATCCGGGCCAGAGAATTGAGCGGGGGGGGGGGCCCGCCAACCGGCGCGGCCCGATTCCCGTCCCCGCCGAATATCCGGTGCCGGAGACTTCGGCAACCGGCGGGGGCGGGATTAACGGCAGCCCCCGACGATTTTCCAACCCGGCGGGGGGTCGGAGAATGACGCCCGTGAAGTACACTGGAAGAAAGGAATTGTTTGACTGTGGATGGAAACTGACACTAGATTCAAACTCCAAGTATGTTTGTTCTACTGCATCAGTTTAAATAATCTGCGAGGGAAATGATCAGACGAAAGTACAACAGAAGTTACTGGAAAGCAGGGAATTGAAAATATAGTGATGTACGATCAATTACACAAAGATGAGAGTTGGATGCAATCGAGGCTTTATTACACTAGGATGCGCGTCCTCCTACAGCAGCTGGCGAAATGGCTGCTGTACGAGGAGCACATATATTTATACTCCGCCTACTGGGCGGAGCCAGCAGGCAGGGAACAACCCCCGTACCTGTAGTACAGGGCCTTACCGTAAAGCACCTACACCGACATCCTCTATATACAATATATACATCAGTGGTGACTACCACATTCACCCCTTGTTAAAATTGAGTCCAGCGGGGGTGGTGGAGAACTATATACAGGTAGACGTTTTAAAGTACAGAGAGAAAAAAAATTGAGTCCAGCGGGATGGAGGGGAAAATTAAATGCAGAGTGATGATATTTTAAAAGTCCAGGTCATGTTACAGATTCAGTTGGTCCGGAGCCTTGATCTGCCGTTGGGAGCGCCGCAGTGGTGGCAGCGATTCCAGTGTTGGTCTGGTCTTCGGTGGCTCCGGGAGCGTGTCGAAGTCCTCTTCATCCCCGGGTGTGGGCAGGGGGAGGACGGATTGTCCTGGGGCGGGGGCTGCAGCTGGATGCGCCGGGGGACGGGGGTGGTGGTGCCGGGCAGGGGGGGGGTGTGTGAGTGTGCGGAACCGGCTGGTGCCAGGTCCCTGAGGGAGACTGTATGTTGGCGGCCGTCGGGGTACGCTACTTAGGCGTACTGTGGGTTGGCGTGGAGTAGCTGTACCTTCTCAACCAACGGGTCCGCCTTGTGGAGTCGTACGTGTTTACGGAGGAGTACGGGTCCTGGAGCTGCGAGCCAAGTCGGGAGCGACACCCCGGAGGTGGACTTCCTAGGGAAGGCAAAGAGACGTTCATGGGGTGTTTCATTAGTCGCAGTGCATAGGAGCGACCGAATGGAGTGCAGGGCGTCGGGGAGGACCTCCTGCCAGCAGGAGGCCAGGAGATTTCTGGACCGTAGGGCCAGCTGGACGGCCCTCCAGACCGTACCATTCTCCCTCTCCACCTGCCCGTTTCCCCGGGGGTTGTAGCTGGTCGTCCTGCTCGAGGCGATACCCCTGCTGAGCAGGAACCGACGCAGCTCATCGCTCATGAATGAGGATCCCCTGTCGCTGTGGACGTAGGCGGGGACCGAACAGAAGATGGTGTTGAGGGCTTTGATGACGGTGGCAAACGTCATGTTGGGGCTTGGGATGGCAAAGGGGAATCTGGAATATTCATCGACCACACTGAGGAAGTACGTGTACGGTCGGTGGAGGGGAGGGGCCCTTTGAAGTCCACGCTGAGGTGTTCAAAGGGGCGGGAGGCCTTCACCAGGCGCGCACGAGCTGGCCGGTAGAAGTGCGGTTTGCACTCCGCGCAGACCTGGCAGTCTCTGGTGATAGCCCTGACTTCCTCGATGGAGCAGGGTAGATTGCGGCCCTTGATGAAATGGTAAAAACGTGTGACCCCAAGGTAACAGAGGTTGTCGTGCAGAGTCCGGAGTCGGTCCACCTGTGCGCTGGCACATGTACCTCGGGATACGGCATCGGGGGGCTTGTTGAGCTTACTGTGGTGATACAAAATCTCGTTAGTTGTAGGTGGAGAGCTCGATCCTCCACCTCAAGATTTTATCGTTTTTGATCTTACCCCGCTGTGTATTATTAAACATGAAGGCAACCGACCGTTGGTCAGCGAGGAGAGTGAATCTCCTGCCGGCCAGGTAACGCCTCCAATGCCACACAGCTTCAATGATGGCTTGGGCCTCTTTCTCGACGGAGGAATGCTGAATTCCGGAGGCATGTAGGGTTCGTGAAAAAAACGCCACGGACCTGCCTGCCTGGTTGAGGGTGGTGGCTAGAGCGACGTCTTGGAATGGTAACGTCTTGTCGACCGCGTGCATCGCGGCCTTTGCGATGTCGGCCTTGATACGGTTGACGGCCTGGTGAGCCTCGGCCGTTAAGGGAAAAAGAGTGGATTGAATGAGTGGGCGGGCCTTGTCTGCATAGTTTGGGACCCACTGGGCGTAATAAGAAAAGAACCCCAGGCATCGCTTGAGGGCCTTGGGGCAGTGGGGGAGGGGGAGTTCCATGAGGGGGCGCATGCGGTCAAGATCGGGCCCCAGAACTCCGTCCTGGACCACATAGCCGAGGATGGCTAAGCGGTTCGTGCTGAACACACACTTCTGTTTGTTGTATGTTAGGTTGAGGAGAGTGTGAAGAAATTTGGCAAGGTTGGCGTCATGGTCCTGCTGATCATGGCCGCAGATGGTGACATTGTCCAGGTACGGGAAAGTGGCCCACAGCCCCTACCGGCCAACTATTCGGTCCATTTCCCGTTGGAAAACCGAGACCCTGTTGGTGACGCCAAAGGGAACCCTAAGAAAGTGGTAAAGGCGGCCGTCTGCCTTGAAGGCAGTATGGGCAGTCCGCCTTATGGATGGGGAGCTGGTGGTAGGCGGATTTCAGGTCCACAGTTGAGAAGACCCGGTACTGTGCAGTCTGATTGACCATATCAGATATGCGTGGGAGGGGGTACGCGTCGAGCTGCATGTACCTATTGATGGTCTGACTGTAGTCCACGACTATGCTGTGTTTCTCCCCAGTTTTCACAACTACCACTTGGGCTCTCCAGGGACTGTTGCTGGCCTTGATGATGCCTTCCCGAAGCAGTCGCTGGACCTCGGACCTGATGAAGGTCCTGTCTTGGGCGCTGTACCGTCTGCTCCTGGGTGGCGACGGGTTTGCAATCCGAGGTTAAGTTTGCAAATGGGGAAGGTGGGTCGACCTTTAGGGTTGTGGGGCCGCACACAGTATGGGGTGGTAGGGGCCCGCCGAATTTCAGTGTTAGGCTCTGGAGGTTGCACTGGAAGTCAAGGCCGAGTAGCAGGGTAGCGCAGAGGTTGGGGAGGATGTAGAGGTGGAAGCCGCTGAACTCCACGCCCTGGACAGTGAGAGTGGCGATGCAGTACCCCCGGATCGCCACGGAGTGGGACCCGGAGGCCAGGGAGATTCTCTGGTTAGCGGGGTGTACTGCGAGGGAGCAGAGCCTTGCCGTATTGGGGTGAATGAAGCTCTCGGGTGTTCCCGGAGTCCAGCAGACAGGAGATCTCGTGCCCATCCATCGATCTTCACGTTGATAGAAGCCGTTGCCAGGTTGTCTGGGCGAGACTGGTCAATCGTGACCGAGGCGAGAGGCGGCTGGTCGTCGGCGGCTGCGGGCGGCGCGCGGCCCGATGAGGTGCCCGGGGGGCATGGGTCCTGGTAAGATGGCGGCGCCCATGGGCCACACGTGTCGTCGGGAAAACGAGATGGCGGCGCCTGACGATTCTGGAGAGAACAAGATGGCGGCGCCCACGGGCCGCACGTGGTGCGGTTCGAACAAGATGGCGGCGCCCACAGGCCACACGTGGTCCAACGAGGGGAAGATGACGGCGCCCACTGGCCGCATGTGGGGGGAGCTGGAACAATAGTGGTGACTGAGCGGGCCTGGCACACCGCAGCGAAGTGCCCCTTCTTGCCACAGGCCTTGCAAAGGGCGCTCCGGGCCGCGCAGCACTAACGGGAGTGTTTGGACTGCCCAGACAAGTAACATTTGGGGCCCCTGGGGTTGGTTGGCTACTGCGCGGCACAAGCATGGGGCTGGCTGTGGGCGGTCGCTGGTAGGGTCCACGATGGGGCAGCCGTCTGTGGAGTCCGCGATGCACAGGAGGGGTGGGCCGCACGGGGGCGTAGGCCTGGATGTTGCGCGAAGAGACCGTAAGCGAGAGCGGTAGCTTTTTGGTTTCCGCGAGGTCGAGCGTGGCCCCTTCTAAGAGGCGCTGGCAGATGTAATCGGACCCTATCCCCTTAACAAAAGCGTCTCTCATGAACAAGTTTGAGTGTTCCGTGGCCGAGACGGGCCTGACAGTCACAGTCTCTAACTAGAGGAAGCAGGGCACGCCAGAAATCTTCCACTGACTCACCAGGAAGTTGACGACGAGTGGAGAGGAGGTGCCTGGCGTAGAGCGTGTTAGTCCGCTGAGCGTTATTTTTATTCAGTAGCGCCATGGCGTCTGCGTAGGTCGGCGCGTCCTGGATAAGTGGAAAGACGTTGGCGCTCAGCCGCGTGTAAAGGATCTGAATCTTTTGAGCTTCTGGAATTGGGTCTGGAGCAGACCCGACGTATGCTTCGAAACAGGCTAGCCAATGTTCAAAGTCC
Source organism: Scyliorhinus torazame (assembly GCF_047496885.1). Lineage (NCBI taxonomy): Eukaryota > Metazoa > Chordata > Chondrichthyes > Carcharhiniformes > Scyliorhinidae > Scyliorhinus > Scyliorhinus torazame. The sequence continues at coordinate 235,334,695 of NC_092714.1, read as the reverse complement.
TTTTTGGTGTTGCCTGATTGTGGATCCAGCTGCAGGCAATCCGGCTTGATGCGGAGGTCCATCTTCTGAAAACTTAGTGTAATAAATTGATGCACGATCAATTACACAAAGACAAGAGTTAGATACAATCGAGGCTTTATTACATTAAGATGCGTGGCCTCCTGCAGCAGCTGGCAAAATGGCTGCTGTACGAGGAGCACACATATTTATACTCTGCCTACTGGGCGGAGCCAGCAGGCAGGGAACTACCCCCGTACCTGTAGTACAGGGCCTTACCGTAAAGCACCTACACTGACATCCTCTGTATACAATATATACATCAGTGATGACCACCACATGTAGCACATGAAGCTCTCAACAAGACTCTGGAGGACTGTTCAACTTCAAAGCCATTAAGGATATGGGCAAAATTAATATGAATGGCAAATATTGGACAGATATGAATGTTCAGCAATTACTTGTCACCAGTGACCAGAAACTCAATTGGACGTGTCACAGAAATGCAAATCAGAATCGGGATAATCTGTGGGAGTGGCTTACTTCTGGACCTGCAAAAGTTTCTCCAACATCTACTAGGCACAAGTCAAGTTGTAATGGAATGCATTCCACTTGCCTGGATGCATTCAGCTGCAATAACACTTAAGAAGCTGAACACAATGAAGGACAAGTAGCCTGATTGTGCACAACCCCATCCATCACTTTAAACATCTATTCCCTCCAACATTGGCATGCCATTATTATAATGTGTACCACCTACAGAATGCACTGCAACAACTCACCAATATTTCTTCAACAGCACTTCCCAAAGACGTAACCTCCATCACTTAGAAGGAAAGGGACAGTGGTCAAAGTCTAGGTACCCTTCCCCAGTTCTAACAACTAGAGTGGTCACATCTATGCTGCAAAACCCCAAGACCACTCCCTCAATGCATAAAACCTACAGTCCTCACATATTTCCATAGTTCTCAATCATTCCCACAGCCCTTTCCATTTACAACTAAATCCCAGGACACCTTCAACTTTTACCAAACTGATACTTGCAGTGCTGAAGCCCAGACCTCCCTAGTTCTGTAAACTCAACGATACTCTAATCACACTGATTTTTTTGTTATATGCAACTCCAGTTACTTACCTGTATATTAGCTGCATATCGCCAATCCAGTATCACTTGCTTATCAATTTATTAAGTATCCGGTACTTAAAAATTTAAGAGACAAAAATTTGATTCAGAAATAATTGGAACAATCATGTCCTTTGATTAACTTAGAAAAATGTCAGATATTTTAAGTTTGTCACACTTCAAAGTCAAAGGTATAAAAAGGAAAGACAATCTCTTTTTTTTTCTGGGTTGGAATTGGAAACATGGAACCTCACGTTAATGTGTTAACTTGTCATCTCAAGAGAATCTAACCATAGAATGATCCTTTTCTATATTTGGTCTTGGAAAATGGTTGATGCTAACAAGCTTCTATTCTGAATATGACGTGCTTTCTTCCTGAACCATTGCAGGGCATGATTCTCTGGCCGGCGCCGATCCCGTTATTCCCAGTGAATAGTGGGAGAGCCCCTAAACAGGGGGCCGGATTCTCCAAGAATGGGGCTATGTCCCCACTTCAGGGGCGAGATTCTCCGTCCCCCCGCTGGGTCGGAGAATCGCCGGGGGCTGGCGTGAATCCCGCCCCCGCCGGTTTCCGAAGTCTCCGGCACCGGATATTCGGCGGGGGCGGGAATCACGCCGCGCCGGTTGGCAGGCCCCCCCGCACGATTCTCCGGCCCGGATGGGCCGAAGTCCCGCCGCTAAAATGCCTGTCCCGCCGGCGTAGATTAAACCACCTACCTTACCGGCGGGACAAGGCGGCACGGGCGGGGTCCGGGGTCCTGGGGGGGGGCGCGGGGCGATCTGGCCCCGGGGGGTGCCCCCACGGTAGCCTGGCCCACGATCGGGGCCCACCGATCCGCGGGCGGGCCTGTGCCATGGGGGCACTCTTTCCCTTCCACCTTCACCACGGTCTCCACCATGGCGGAGGCAGAAGAGACTCCCTCCAATGCGCATGCGCGGGAATGCCGTCAGCGGCCGCTAACGCTTCCGCGCATGCGCCGCCCGAAGATGTCATTTCCGCGCCAGCTGGCGGGGCACCAAAGGCCTTTTCCGCCAGCTGGCGGGGCGGAAATTCGTCCGGCGCGGGCCTAGCCCCTTAAGGTTGGGGCTCGGCCCCCAAAGATGCGGAGCATTCCGCAGCTTTGGGGCGGCGCGATGCCCGACTGATTTGCGCCGTTTTGGGCGCCAGTCGGCGGACATCGCGCCGTTTCCGGAGAATTTCGCCCCAGAGTCAGAACGCTGCCATTTCACTCTGGACTTTCCTTAAGAAACTCCAGAGTGATTCTCCCACCTGCAGCGGGCTTGCAGGGCCCCGCGCATGCACATGGCGGTAGCCTGCAGTGGCCGCCCCGTGCGACATGGTGTACTCGGACCGCGGAGCGGCACCAAAAATGTAGGACACCCCTCCCCCCTGAGATCGGGCACGCCCGCGGGTCCATGACGCTGATCGCTCCCCTGCTCGTCCATGAGCCCCCCCCTGGTGAATGGTCCCCCGCCCCCTACCAGGGTGGCCACGGACTGAGTCCGCAGCCACCAGCCAACGTTCCCGACAGCCAATAGGTGGTTAGAAGCACGCAGTCGGAAACGCGGCCGGTTTCACTTGGAGAATCGCAGTGAGGGGGGCCTCTGTCAATGGCCCCCTACCCGCGCCGCGTATTTCGCGCTGATTCTCCGGAGACCGGAGAATCGCAGGAGCGGCACCGGTCCGAATTTCCAGTTCGCCGACAGTGCCGAACATGGAGGCTCGGAAAATCCAGCCCAGGGTTTGCGCTGTGCGCCGAACCGATCACGATGCTCCTAACCTGCGCAATCTGGGTCACTCCCAGCAGATCAGCATAATTAATTATGTGCAGCCTGGTCGAGGACAGAATCCCAGGCTCCCGGGATACACGGACCCTGCTGGCGCGAATCAGTACTGGTTTTCGTCAACGGAGAGCAAATGTGATGGCCACACCAGGGGGGGCTTGGAGGCCATTGGAGCCCTGGATGGTTGGGGACAGGACATAGCATTTCCCTAGCAGTGCCCCGGCACTCAGACAGTGCCAGCATGGCTTCCTGGCAATGCCAATCTGCTAGGCACTGCATGTGTACCAGGTTGGCAGTGTTAGAGTGCCAAGGGAACTGCCATGGCCCATGAAAAGGGGGTGAAAGGAGTATGGAAAGTGATGGCCTGAAGGGGCGTATGAAGGGTGGGGGCATGAAGGGGAGGTATGAAGCGGGGTTATGAAGGGCTGAGGAGTTTGGAGGGTGGGTATTAAGATGTGGTGAAGGGGGGTATGAAGGGTTAGGGGTGAAAGGGCACATGGGAGGGCCTGAAGGGAAAGCTGGAGGGGGTGGTGGCCTTAAAGGTGTGGGGGCCCTCAGTAGGGTATGCTCACTTTTGGGGGGGAGGAGCGAAGTCCCGATGCCAAAGAGGATGGATTGGGGTGGGGCCAGGTCACCCTCATGCCTGGATGGTGTAGGGGGGCCGGGGCTGACGCGGACATTTAGTCATGGGGGGAGATTGCCCCTCTAGGGCCAAGTGCTGGAGGTGTTGCCCATTTCTATGGGGATCACGATGTCTATGGGTGGGTGTGGGGCACCTTCAACTTAACTTTGAGATTGGGGGACCCTTTAAAAAGGGTGTCCCAATCTCTGAGGAGCAGGCCTTGCTGGCGTCTTTAGTTCCCCACTCCAGAACAAGTTCTAAAGCCGCGAATCAACTAAATGTGAATATAGTCCCACAGCGAGCTCATTTATCTGCGTGTTTCCCGGCGCTCGCATTGTTGAAAAACACATGGCTATAAAATGCCACTATCGTTGAATAAGGGGTCTCAGCAGGGATTGCGCAGCTGAAGCCGCTCATAACCCCAGTTTTCTACACAAGGAGCTCCGCTACCCGGAACTCCAAAGTATAACGAGAGATCCGGACGTCATTTTTAAATGCTGACCCAATCTCTGAGACCCCCGAAGCGCCGCCGCCCCCCCCAAAAAGCCCCAACACACTATGGGAGGGATCCGACCCACCTGCAACCCCCACAACACCTGTGCAGGGCACCCCCGGCCTGATCGGCATCACACACAAAATGCCAGCTTGGCATTGCCAACCTGGCACCCTGGCATTGCCCTTGCCAGCTGGCAGTGTCACCTGGGCACCTTGGCAGTACCAGGCTGACATGCAGGTAGGTGCCAGGCTGGCAGTGCCAGGGTGCCCAGGTGGCACCAGCAGTGCCAGAGTACCACCCTGCCCAAAGGACTTGCACCTGGGAACCTCCAATTCCTGGGAGACCCCCATGAGTGCCATTCCATCTGGTCCCTGTTTATGGTCCCCATACTGAGCTCATCCGAGGTTTCCGAGGTGAAGGCGCTACATCCAAATGCCTCGTGTACCTCGTGAAACTACATATTAAAGTGCGACTAGCTGTCTCGCTTTAATATGCAGATTTGCTAAAAAGTGACCCTGCCCAAAATGGGCAGGAATCACATTGCAATGTCTCGCGAGATTGAGTTGAATCTCACGAGGTGTTGCGAGCCACGTAGATCTCAGGAGCAGGGTCTCCCAGCTTCTATCGGCCATGCTACACCGTGGCGAGGTACTTTTTGGTGCAGTGTGGCTGTTGGATTACGCCTCTGGTGTGAGATATTTGAGTGAGACTCTCCCCCAGTTCCAACAAAAATGACTGTGTGGGTGAATTGGGATCTGGGTCACGCCCATACATCTGACAGAAACCACCATGCGATTTCCACCCAAAACAACACTTCTTAATTTGGGGGGAGAATTTTGCCTGCATTCTTTGTCCTGATGATGTTTCACAATGATGTAAGGCAGCGAGTTTCATGATTTTCAACTAACAATGAAGGAACAGTTATATGTGTCGAAGTCAGGATGGTGTGTGACTTGTAATGGTGTTCCCATGACCTTGCTGATTTTGTCCTTCATGATAATATTATGGGGCTGTGAGGTGATGTCAAAGTAAGTTTGATGAGTAGATGCAGTGTATCCTGTAGATAATATATATTTACAGTTAGAGTGAACAGGCAGTGAAGGTGGTGGAAGTTGACTCCAGAAGTGGTGCCAATCAAGTGGACTGCTCTATCCTGGGCTATTTTTATTTTATTTGTTATAGCAATTAGACTACGTGGGATTAAAGTAACAGGACACATTACATAGCACAGTTAAAGAATTGTGCATTATTGGTATGCTCCTATCATATCATCTAAATTATCATGATAAATAACAAGGGAGATCCACTACTGTCGACTTAAAATAACTAAGTCTGCACCACACAAATGCACAGGAAAGTGTAAACAGCTAGGTGCAGGAGAAATAGAGGACATTTTTGACTTTAAAAAATGAATGTGCACTCAGCCGTCTGCATTTGCAATGCACATATATTTACTTACTTGATCTGTTATGTCTAAAGTCATTGTTTGGTCATTTGACCTTTGCCTTGAAAATCAATGGGGCTTGAATGATGTCTAGATATGGGATCTGGAATTTGCTGAACAAACGCCTTTTGTTAGATTGTTAACACATGAGAATGAGGTCAATATTTACAATTTTAAAAAGTACCTAGAAATGATTTCTGACAATTTTCATGACTGAATAGTTGACCCCACTGTTCTCGTCATTATTAGGTATTTTACATATGTTCATGAGGCATCTAATGCTTGTTTAGACTCCCTTTTGAGAAGTGAGCTGTCTGGACGGTTTCAGGTTTAGATGCAGTTTGGCAAGCAGATGTCATCGTAGTTATGGTTGATATGGAGGCCAAAAGGAATACGAGTGTGCCTCGGTGGGGTGGGATGCTCTTTCAGAATGTCGGTGCAGATCCAATAGGCCGAATGGCCTCCTTCTGTACTGTAGGGAATCTATGATTCTATGAATTCTCCCATCCCTCCCGTGTCAGGTTTGGTGGCGGGTGGGAGTGGAGAATCTAGCGAGAGCCAAAAAAGATGGAACGCCATCAACGTAAAATCGCTTGGCAATTCTCGCAATGGCGGGTTAGTCTTCCCGCTGGCTGGTGGCCTGAACGCCATTTGCATTAACCCGCATCTTGTGAATGTTCATTAAAACAGCTGCTCACCAGAATCCTATCAAGCCTTTCAATCCTGCGTCACGCTCAGGTGAAATTACATTGGTCTGAAACCCAATTGGTAAAGAGTGGTGTGTGCATGCTCGCAAGAGAGTTTCAGGAGAGTGTAACAAAGCCTACCTGCCATAGTGCTGATACGGTGCATGCCATTCTGCCGGGGCTGACTGATTCCTGCCCTCCTTCTCCATGCCCAGCTGGTCTTCATGGACAGAACCATGATTCTGGCCTTATGGACCCTCTTGTGTCACTGTCTCAGATCAGTACTGTGTCTGGGGTTAAGGGGTATAGGTGTCGCCCCTCAGCCCTCGCAGTTCCACAAACCAGTGTCTATCTGGAAAGCACAATGCTGAAGGATTCATGCAGCCACCACAACAAAGGTCCACAATTTGACCGGAGGAGGGATGCGAGTTGTGGCTGGTGGATGGGGGTGGGTAAGGGGGGTTGTCGGAGCAGGGTGGTGGTTGGGCTGACGAAGGGTAATGTGGAAGGAGGGCTGTGCTAGGAATGGAGGGAAGGGAAAGGGCTCATGATGGCAGGCAGAGGGGCAAGGAGGTTAATGAAGAGGAGGAAGAATGAAAGACAGCGGGGAGGCCAAGAGGAGGGAAGCTGGACCCCAATTAGACTGCACGAATCACAGACGAACAAGGCGGTATATTGGATAGCACATGTATTACTGGAAGGGGATACAGACAGACTCCAGAATATGGGGCAGAGGCCTGTTAGTATGACACATTAGGGATGGTTTGCACAAACACCAAACCGGTCAGGGCTGCAGTGTTTTGTGAATGGCATTGTTCATAGTCCTCTTTGGAAATGGGAATTAGCAAAAGATATCAGTTTAAGTTCAGGGATGGCAGACAGGAGTCAGAGAGTGCAGACATTCCTGCTGTGAAATGGAAAGGAGTCATAGATGACAGGCCGTCCAGGGACTATGTGGACCTCACAGTCTGAGTCAGAGACAGGAGACAGTGCAGACGTTCAATGGGCATGCAGCAGGAGCAATCACTGCAAGCATGATGCACCCCAGCTGCAGGCAGGGCAAGGTCTGTGAAAACGGGCGCGAATCACTCAGGACTTGCCCGGAGAAAGTCCAGAGTGATTCTCCATTTTGAAGGGGGCTTGCAGGGCCCCGGAGTAGTCCACGCAGCTCCTGCTGCCGATATGGGGCCCTGCAGTTCCGGCCGCGGGTCCGCACATGTGCGCGGCGGCAGCCTGCAATGGCGGCCCCACGCAACATGGCGGACCCACACAGCGGGCCAGCCCGAACAATATAGGCCCCCCACAGATCGTGCACGACTGCCGATCGGTGGCCCCCAATCGCGAGCCTGGCCATCCTGGAGGCCTCCCCCGGTGACGGATCCCCCCGTCCCCATGAGGGCGGCCGTGGACTGGGTCTGCAGCCGCCACTCCGAGCTCCCACGGGGTGGAACCATGAGTGAAGAAGACTGCAGCATCCCCCTGACAGTGTCCCCCAGGAATGTTATGTCTTTTGGCTACCACACCCGGCAGAAACAGTAAAAGATTTGGCTTGTGCTGCAGGAATAGACAAAGGCCTCTTCCAGCATGCAGGCGGGGGAAGGGCAAGCTTAAAGCTGCAATCTGACTTGACTCTATCAAAGGTGAATTCTAGCAGCAGAGGGAACAACTGTGAAAAGATCTACCAAGGCCATTGAAGAAGCAGGGACGAGGCTTCTGGTGGCGGCCATAGGTCCCCCTCCAACTTCTACGAAACGGACCAGAAGTGTAACGGTCAAAGAAGCGGCACTGGAGCAACAGGAGAAGCGAGGGAAAGAAAACAAAATGGCAGCAGCCAGGGACAAAGGGGAGCTGCAGGAGTTCATCAAGCGCTGTTTCGAGGAGCAGCACGAGGAGATGCGCAAGGAGATGTTTGCGCCTATGCTTTCGGCAATTGAAGGACTCGGGATCACCCAGAAGGCCCACGAAGCTAAGATCCAGGAGGTACAGAAAAGAGTCAGTCAGAACGAGGACGGGCTCGTGGGCCTGGCGGTGAGAGTGGAGCAGAACGAGGCGCTACACAAGAGGTGGGCGGGAAGACTTGAAGACCTGGAGAACAGGTCGAGGAGAAAGAATCTGCGAATCCTGGGTCTCCCTGAGGGAGTGGAGGGGGCTAATGCCGGGGCATACGCGAGCACGATGCTCAAGGCGATGATGGGCACGAAGGCCCCTTCGAGGCCGCTGGAGTTGGACGGGGCACATCGGGTGCTGGCGAAGAAGCCCCAGGCAAATGAGCCGCCAAGGGCGATGGTGGTGAGGTTCCACCGGTTCACGGACAGAGATGGGCCAAGAAGGAGCGGAGCAGTAAGTGGGACAATGCAGAGATCCAAATATACCCGGACTGGAGCACGGAGGTTGCAAAGCGGAGTGCGGGTTTCAACCGGGCCAAAGCGGCGTTGTACCGGACAGAAGTGAAATTCGGAATGCTGCAGCCAGCGCGACTGTGGGTCACATACAAGGGCCAACACTATTACTTTGAAACGCCTGAAGAGGCGTGGACCTTTGTACAAGCCGAAAAGTTGGACTCTAACTGAGGGTGGGGGGGATGTTTGAGGGTTGATGTGTGATGGTTGTTGTATATAAGGGGTCAATCACGCGCAGGAAATGTTACATGGGCTGGGGGAGAGAGACAGGAGCTGCGCCAGAGGGGGCGGAGCGGGCTTTGGAAAGCGCAGGGTGTTTTCCCGCGCGCGGGAAGAAAGGCGGGAAGGGGAACAAAGGAATGCATATGGATTGGGAGACTCCCACGTGGGGAGGTCAATGGTACGGCAGGGGAAGCCGGGGTCAGCAGGCGTCAGCTGACTTACGGGAATGACATGGGGGGAGCAAAAAAGCTAGACAGGGGTCTAGCGGGGGGAGGGGAGGGGGGAAAGGGGGGGGGGGGAAAAGGGTTGCTGCTGCACTGGCCGAAAGGGAATGGGACACAGAAGAGGTGGTCGGGGTGGGGGTAGGTTCTTTGGGGTAGAGGACAGATGTGGAAGGTGCTCAGGGAGTCGGGCGAACCATGTCCATATGTTTTGGTCATGCCCGGCACTGGAGGGGTTCTGGAGAGGAGTGGCGGGAGCAATATCTCAGGTGGTGAAAGTCCGGGTCAAGCCAAGCTGGGGGCTAGCAATATTTGGAGTAGTGGGCGAACCGGGAGTGAAAGAGGTGAAAGAGGCCGGCATTCTGGCCTTTGCGTCCCTAGTAGCCCGGAGAAGGATCTTGCTAATGTGGAAGGAGGCAAAGCCCCCCAGCCTGGAGGCCTGGATAAATGATATGGCTGGGTTCATAAAGTTGGAGAGGATTAAGTTCGCCTTGAGAGGGTCTGCGCAGGGGTTCTACAGGCGGTGGCAACCGTTCCTAGACTATCTCGCGGAGCGTTAGAGGAAGGTCGGTCAGCAGCAGCAGCAACCTGGGGCGGGGGGGGGGGGGGGGGCGTCCTGGGAGGGGGGGAGGGGGCGGGGAAAAGGGGGACTGCCTGGGAGGGTGGATGAGCAAGAGATAACATGAAGGATTGGGGAAACTGGCACGTACGGGTGAGGGCCAGTGTACAAAGCTGTGTAAATATATCACTTTGCCATGTATATATCTTGCTCTGCGCGATTTCTTGGTTTTTTTGTTGTTACGAGGGTGGGGGGGGGGGGGGTGGGGGTTATTGTTTGTAAGGGAGAAAAATTGTGTTAAAAAACTTTAATAAATATATTTATTTTTTTAAAAACTGTCACTAAATTAAATCCATTAGTCACCAAATTCTGGGTGGAGTTGATTGTCAAATTGTCAAACCTGTTCTTCATCTTCTTAAATGCATGCTTAACAAATTGCTCCATTATTATTCTTTCCTGAGTTAGCATCAAAAGCATTGGCATATTTTCCTTGACAGTAGGATTTATTTGGCAGAATTTTTAAAAAGTCTCTTCACGTCAAGATGAATTGCTTCCCAAAACAATTGTCTGTTTGACTGGAGAGTGGATTCAAATTTCCACCTGCATCTGTTATTGCTGCACCATTGACTCTTTCATTTTTATCTTAGTTCCAGCAATTTTTCTGTGACTCAAAAACTGAAAAGTTATAACTGGAAGTTTGTGCTAAACCTGCTTATTTGAATTATTAGATAAAAGCTCACCCAACTGCCTTCTGGGTACAATGCCCTGAGAGAGGTTGATGACATTGACATCCATGTTAATCTTGTTCTAAACGCGTGGATCTCCTTCATTGATGGTACATTCATTAATTTGTGAGGCTCTTTAAAAAAATCAGTGCGGGATTCTCTGACCCCACCCCACCCCCCCAAACCCAGCGACCGGAAATTCCCGCCCGAGGTCAATGGATCACCCGTGGCGATCTAACGGTGGGCAGGGCGGAAGAATCCAGCCCTCATTCTTTGTCCATATTGATCCCAGTTTACCATTAATCTTTCCCATCAGCCTCGACCTTTTTAACTCATAAATTTTCATTAGTTACCTAAGAAATTCCAACTGACTTTTCCTGATCCTGGTAGGCAGAGTTCCTTTGGTCTCAGCTTATACTCACATCTCTGAATTGACAGTGTGACTTGTTCAAGATATCTTCGTTGTTCACCTCACAAACCACAACTGTGCAGCCTCAATCCTTTTCTGCACTGTTTCACTGATTGTCCAATCGGTGTGATGCAGCACTCCTAGATTGGAGCTTTGTTTTCAAGGCTAACTTTGAGTTGATGAGATACCCTCAATAATGATGCTCAGAGATGAAACTGTAAAGAAGGCTTTATTAGGCTAATAACTATGCTACAGATTTGGATGAGAGCTGACTGCTATACAGACCATGAGGCAGGCCTTTATGTATGGCTCCCAGATGGGCGGAGCCAGAGGCGGAGTCCCCAAGGTTCCAAGCCTGGTCTTAAAGGGGACATCACCTTACATGATGATAAGGCAGTAACCGTTCATCACATTCACCCCCTGTTTAAAAAGGAGTCCGGCGGGGGTGAAGTGCCATCATAGGTCCATCCGTCTCGGCGGCTGGATCGTCCTCCTCGATCTCCTCAGTTCGGGCGGTGGTGCGGCGGGCACGGACGCCCCGGTTGAGGGCACATCCGGGAGCACAGCGGTCGGAGCTTCGGTCCGGGTCGGGGCAGAGGAACTAGGCAGGGCCGGGGGTAGCGGAGCTGGCGCCGGCGGGGTGAGTAAAGGGGGGGCGCAAGGGGGGGCGCACGGTAGGAGCTCACCAACGGGTGGTAGGGCCGGAAGGGGGTGTGTTGTAGGAGGCGACGGGTCCTGCAGGGGAGCGGCGCGGGAAGGGACGTCTGTGGTGGAGGATCCAGCGGGCGCCAGATCCCGGAGGGAAACCGTATCTTGCCTGCCGTCGGAGTACTCCACGTAGGCGTAACTGGGGTTGGCGTGGAGCAGTTGGACCTTTTCAACTAGGGGGTCCATTTTATGGCTCCTCGCGTGCCTCCGGAGAAGAACAGGTCCCGGAGCCGTCAGCCAAGGTGGAAGCGAGACCCCGGAGGTAGACTTCCTGGGGAAGAGGAACAATCGCTCATGAGGGGTCTCATTTGTGGCCGTGCAGAGGAGTGACCTAATGGAGTGTAGGGCATCGGGTAGGACCTCCTGCCAGCGGGTGGTTGGGAGGTTTCTCAACCGCAGGGTCAGAAGGACAGCCTTCCACACGGTCGCGTTCTCCCTCTCCACCTGCCCGTTTCCCCGTGGGTTATAGCTGGTCGTTCTGCTCGAGGCGATGCCTTTGCTGAGCAGATACTGACGCAGTTCATCGCTCATGAACGATGTACCCCGGTCGCTGTGGATATAAGCAGGGAAACCGAACAGGGTGAAGATGCTGTGCTGTGCCTTAATCACCGTGGCTGAGGTCATGTCGGTGCAGGGAATGGCGAATGGGAAACGGGAGAACTCATCGATCACGGTGAGGAAATAGGCATAACGGTTGGTGGACGGGAGGGGCCCCTTGAAGTCCACGCTCAGTCGCTCAAAGGGGCCCGAGGCCTTCACGAGCCGAACCTTGTCTGGCCGATAGAAGTGCGGTTTGCACTCCGCACAGACCTGGCAGGCCCTGACCATGGCCTTGACCTCCGTGGTTGAGTAAGGTAGGTTGCGGGACTTGATGAAATGGACGAGCCGGGTAACCCCCGGGTGGCAGAGGTCATTGTGGATGGCTTGCAGGCAGTCCTCCTGCGCGTTGGCGCATGTGCCGCGGGACAGGGCATCTGGGGGCTCGTTGAGCTCCCCTGGACAATACTTGATATCGTACGAGTAGGTGGAGAGTTCGATCCTCCACCTCAAAATTTTATCGTTTTTTATTTTGCCCCGTTGCGTGTTATCGAACATATAGGCGACCGACCGTTGGTCGGTGACGAGGGTAAACCTCCTACCGGCGAGGTAGTGTCTCCAGCACCGCACAGCCTCCACAATGGCTTGTGCCTCCTTTTCGACTGCAGAGTGTCGAATCTCGGAGGCGGTGAGGGTTCGGGAGAAGAACGCTACTGGTCTGCCTCCTTGATTGAGGGTAGCAGCCAGGGCGATGTCTGATGCATCGCTCTCTACCTGGAAAGGGATGGTTTCGTCCACCGCGTGCATGGCGGCCTTGATGATGTCGGCCTTGATGCGGTTGAAGGCCAATTGAGCCTCAGCCGAGAGGGGAAAAGTGGTGGTCTTTAGGAGTGGGCGGGCTTTGTCCGCATACTTGGGGACCCACTGGGCGTAATAGGAGAAAAGCCCCAAGCACCGTTTGAGGGCCTTGAGGCTGCGGGGGAGAGGGAGTTCCTTAAGGGGGCGCATGCGGTCGGGGTCGGGACCTAGGACCCCGTCTTCCACGACATAGCCGAGGATGGCCAGCCGGGTGGTGTGGAAAACGCATTTGCCCTCGTTATAGGTCAGGTTAAGGGCTCGGGCGGTCTGGAGGAACTTTTTGAGGTTAGCGTCATGGTCCTGCTGATCATGGCCGCAGATGGTGACATTGTCCAAGTACGGGTATGTAGCCCGCAAACCGTACTGGTCCACCATTTGGTCCATCGCCCTTTGAAAGACGGAGACCCCATTTGTGACACCAAAGGGGACCCTGAGGAAGTGGAAGAGCCGGCCGGCTGCTTCGAAGGCAGTATAGAGACGGTCTTTTGGTCGGATGGGGAGCTGGTGGTAGGCAGATTTGAGGTCGACCGTGGAAAAGACTCGGTATTGGGCGATCCGATTTACCATTTCCGCGATGCGAGGAAGGGGGTACGCATCAAGCTGCGTGAATCGGTTTATGGTCTGGCTATAATCCACGACCATCCGTTTCTTCTCCCCGGACCGGACTACCACCACTTGCGCTCTTCAAGGGCTGTTGCTAGCCTCGATGACCCCCTCTCCCAGTAAACGCTGGACCTCTGACTTGATAAAAGCCATATCTTGGGCACTGTAGCGCCGGCTCCTGGTGGCGACGGGCTTACAGTCGGGAGTGAGGTTAGCGAATAGCGAGGGGGGTGCGACTTTCAGTGTCGCAAGGCAGCACACCGTGAGGGGGGGCAAGGGTCCGCCGAACTTCAGTGTCAGGCTTCGGTGGCTGCACTGGAAATCCAGTCCGAGCAGCAGGCGGGCACAGAGGTGAGGGAGCATATAAAATTTGAAACGGGTGTATTTGGCACCCTGGATCGAGAGATCCGCAATACAGTACCCTGTGATTTGTACCGAGTGGGACCCAGATGCGAGGCCTATGGTTTGGGATGTGGGATGGGTGCGTAGGGAGCAGCGCCTTACTGTTTCAGGGTGGATAAAGCTCTCCGTGCTCCCGGAGTCGAAGAGGCATGCAGTGTCGTGCCCGTTAACCTGGACCTGCATCATGGAGTTCTGCAGGTGTTTTGGCCGAGTTTGATCGAGGGTGATCGCACCCAGTCGCGGGTAGTCGGAGTCGTAAAATGGCCACTGCCGTTGGTCGCACGTGTCGGGTCGAGAAGATGGCCGCCGACCAGATGGCCGCTCCCATGATTCGCACGAGGCTGATGACGCGTTGAAGAGGACGTGTCGGGTCGGTGCGCATCAGCAATGCGAGGCCTGCGGGCCTGAGAGCCTGATTTTCGGGCCGGCTGTTCTTTGTTTTCCTGGCCCCTGGGTCTGGCCAGGCAGACCCTCGCAATGTGCCCTTTCTTCCCGCAGTCGCTGCAGATCGCGGAGCGGGCTGGGCAGCGTGGGCATGGGTGCTGGCCCTGCCTGCAGAAGTAGCAAGGTGTGCCCCCATGGTGAGCGGGTCGCCGTGTGGCGCAGGCCTGTAATACGGGCGAGTCTGAGGAAGTCCGGGGGGAGCTGGCAGAGTCCGCGGGGTACGTACCCAAGTTATGTCGGGCCACCTCCAGCGAGGAGGCGAGCGTTAGCGTCTCCTGGAGGTCTTTTGCCCCGTTTCCGAGCAGTCGCTGCCGGATGTAGGTCGAGCGGATGCCGGACACGAAAGAATCTCTGATGTGCAGGTTCATATGGACTTCCCCTGTCACATCCTGATGGTCACAGTCCCTGGCCAGCGCGGTGAGTTTCTCAACAAACTCGTCGAGCGATTCCCCCGAGCGCTGCCGGCAGGTAGAGAGCAGATGCCGGGCGTGCACCTCATTGACGGGTTTGACAAACCGCTTGCGGAGCAACTCAATCGCTTCCTCATAACTCGTCGCTTTTTCGAGCGTGGCGGAGATTCTGTGACTCACCCGGGCGTGGAGTAGACGCAGCTTGCGTGGCCCCAGGATGGGAGTCTCTGCGGAGTCCAGGTAGGCCTCGAAGCACCGCAGCCAGTATTTAAAATTTTCCTTTGCCTCCGGCGTTCGTGCTTCCAGATTGAGCTTCTCTGGTTTTAGGCCTGCGTCCATCCTGAATCTAGTTTAGCCTAATAAATTGAGGTACCCTCAATAATGATGCTTAGAGATTAAACTGTAAAGAAGGCTTTATTAGGCTAATAACTATGCTACAGATTTGGACGAGAGCTGACTGCTATACAGACCATGAGGCAGGCCTTTATGTATGGCTCCCAGATGGGCGGAGCCAGAGGCGGAGTCCCCAGGGTTCCAAGCCTGGTCTTAAAGGGGACATCACCTTACATGATGATAAGGCAGTAACCGTTCATCACAGTTGATCATCATCTTTTTCATCTTTCGAAATGAATCTTTGGCCGTTCCAATCCTTCATCCTATTTTCTGGTCGCGCTTTGCATCCGATGTGAATATACTTCCCAAGTAAAAAAAAAATTGTCTACCTGTTTGATCTTTTTATTCTTTACTGTGGTCTTGCATTCTGGCATGATATTAATTTTGGGCACTGCAAGACATTTCGTTTTCTTATAATTTATGCTCAACCCTTTCTTCTCACTTTCATTCTCTACTCTATCCAATTTTACTTTCATTTTTTTCTTCAGAGCCGATGCTAGAGCAGTGTCATCGGTGTAACTTGTACTATTAAGGTTGTAGCCTTCAATCAATAATCCAGGAAGATCTTCAATCATCAATCTCTTCCCTAAGGATATTGTCACCACATAAATTGAATAAATCTGGGGAGAAAACACATCCCAGTCTGACCCCCCTTTTAATCTTCAAAACATTGTTTAGATCGTTCTCAACCTTTACAGCTGTTGTTTGTTTACAATAAACGTTTCTTATCACTTGAAGATCTTTGCCGATTGAGGTCAAGAGACTATAATATGCTCATCAGCTCTTCGTGTTTCACCTCATCAAATTTTATAATCAACTATTAAAAAGACGTCTTCTTTCAATTGACCGAGCCACAAGTGCTTCTTGGGATAAAAACCTCAGGTTTTCCACTCCCCTTTGAGTGAAGAAATGCTTTCTGACAACATCCCTGAACAGCCCCACTCTATTATAAGGTTACGATCCAGTAGGAACAGTTTCTCTTTAGCCTGTCAGAACTTTTAATCATCTTAAACACCTCAATTAGATCTATCTTTCATCTTCAATATTCAATGAACTTAATGAATTTTTGCAATCAATTTTCATAATTGAGCCCTTTAAACCTCAGTATCATTCTTGTGATTCCGTACTGCATTCCCTCCACGGCCAATATCTTTGCTGCAGGTGCGGCATGCAGAACTAAATGTAAAAAGGCCATAAGCCATTCGGCCCATCGGGCCTGCTCTGCCATTCAATCATAGCTGATCTGCTTCTCATCCCCATTCTCCTGTCTTCGCCCCATAACCCCTGATCCCCTTATTAATCAAGAACCTATCTTTGACTTACATACACTCATTGGCCTCCATAGCCTTCTATGTCAATGCGTTCCACAGATTCACCACCCTCTGCCTGAAGAAATTCCTCCTCATCTCAGTTTTAAAGGATTGTTCCTTCAGTTTGAGGCTGTGGGTTCTAGTTTTTCGTACTGGTGGAAACATCCTCTCCATGTCCACTCTATCCAGGCCTCTCAGTATATTGTAAGTTTCAATAAGATTCCCCCTCACCCTTCTAAACTCCAATGAGTTCAGACGCAGAGTCCTCAACTGCTTCTCATATGACAAGCTCTTCATTCCAGGGATCATTCTTGTGAACCTCCTCTGGACCCTTTCCAAGGACAGCACATCCTTCCTTAGATAGGGGGCCCAAAACTGCTCACAATAGAATCATAGAATCATGAAATTTACAGTATAGGAGGAGGCCATTCGGCTCATCAAGTTTGCACCGGCTCTTGGAAAGTGCACCACACTTAAGCCCACACCTCCACCCTATCCCCATAACCCTGCAACCCCATCTAACCTAAAGGCAATTTAGCATGGCCAATCCACCTAACCTGCACATCTTTGGACTGTGGGAGGAAACTGGAGCACCCGGAGGAAACCCACACACACACGGGGAGAACGTGCAGACACCGCACAGACAGTGACCCAAGCGGGAATGCTGAATTCAGAACCTGAACCGTGGTGCTGTGAAGCCATAGTGCTAACCACTATGCTACCACCTGCTGCCCTCCAATACTCCAAATGGCGTCTGACCAGAGCCTTATACAGCCTCAGAGGTACATCCCTGCTCTTGTATTCTAGCCCTCTTAACATAAATGCAATCATTGCATTTGCCTTCCTAACTGCCGACTGAACCTTAAGAGAATCTTGAACTAGGTCTCTTCAGCCCTTTTGTGCTTCTGATTTCCTAAGCCTTTTGCTATTTCGAAAATCGTCTATGCCTACATTCTTCCTACCAAAGTGCATAACTTCATGCTTTTCCACATTGTATTATATCTGTCATATCTTTGCCCACTCTCCTAGCCTGTCCAAATCCTTCTGCAGCCCCCTTGCTTCCTCAACACTACCTGTCCCTCTACATATCTTTGTATCATCTGCAAATTTAGCAACAGTGCCCCCAGTTCCTTCTTCCAGATCGTGAATATATATTGTGAAAGGTTATGTTCCCAACAACGACCTCTGAGGCACACCACTAATCACCGGCTGCCATTCTGAAAAAGACCCCTTAATCCCCACTCTCTGACTTCTATCCATGCCGGTATCTTATCCTGAATACCAAGGGCTCTTAACAGCCTCCTATACGGCACGTGTCAAAGGCCTTCTGCAAATCTAAATAGATCACGTCCGCTGGTTCTCCTTTCTCCAACTTTCTTGTTATCTCCTCAAAGAACTCTAACAGATTTGTCAGACACGACCTCCCTTTGACAAAGCCATGCTGACTCAGTCCTATTTTATCATGCTCTTCCAAGTACTCTGCAATCTCATCTTTAATAATGGACTCTAAAATCCTATCAACGACCGAAGTCAGGCCAGCCGCCCTATAATTTCCCATCTTCTGCCTCCCTTCTTAAACAGCGGTGTTACATCAGCCACTTTCCAGTCCTCTGAGACCCCCTCCAGTGATTCCTGAAAGATCACCACCAATGCCTCCACAATCTACCCAGCTACCTCCTTTAGAACTCTGGGGTGCAGTCCACCCGGTTCAGGTTATATATCCACTTTCAGACCTTTCAGTTTTTCCAGAACCTTCTACTTAGTGATGGCCACTATACTCACCTCTGCCCCCTGATTCTCCTGAAGTTCTGGTATCCCACTGGTGTCTTCCACCGTGAAGACAGATGCAAAGTAACTATTCAGTTCCTCTGCCATTTCTTTGTTTCCTATTACTACTTCGCCAGCCTCATTTTCCAGTGGCTGAATGTCTATTCTTGAATCTCTCTTACCTTTTATATGTTGAAAAAAACTCTTGCTATCTTCTTTTATAAAGTTGAAGACCATTTACTTTACCACATTCAACTCTATCTGCCACGGTTTTACCCACCCATTTAATTTACCAATGTCTTTGTTTTCTTCTGCTCCCATCTACCCTATTTACTGTGCCACCTAACTTAGGGTTGTTACCAAAATTAGACACACGGCCCTCTGTTGCTTCACAAGTCATTAATGAGTGTGGGGAAATGCTGTTATCCTAGTGTACATCACTGGGTATTTCACAAAACACATTCTGTCAATTTGAGTATATCTCAATTATACCTGTTCTCTGTATTCCGACCTCCTAACCAATCGGTTGCTTCCAATTCAAAGTGCTCTCATTTCTATTTCCAATTTCTCTTGTGGAACCTTGTTGAATATCTTCAAGAAATTCAGATACATAAAGTTCCATAGGCAGTGCCTTGCCTGTCTCTTTAATTACCGCCTCACAAAATTCAGCTAGGTCCATTCGGCCTGACTTACCCTTTACAAAACCATGTGGTCACTTTCTTTTCAGCTCACCTTTGAGAAGTATGGGGGGGATTCTCCGACGCTGCGCAGGGTGGGAGAATCGCCGGAGGGGCGCGATTCACACAACGCTGCTCCGCCGATTCTCTGGTGACTGGAGAATCGGCGGCATTGGCGCCGGCATGGTCGGCATGGCGCCGGGTTGGGGGCCGCTCCACGCAGACCTCCCCCGGCGATTCTCCCTGCGCGATGGGCCGAGTGCCCGCCAAGTTAGGCCGAGTCCCGCCGGCGCCATTCTCGTATGGACTTACCCGGCGGGACCTCAGGGTTCATGTTGCAGGTGGCGGCCTGGTGAGGGGGAGGGGTTTTTCGACTCTGGTGGGGGCCTCCACGGTGGCCTGGCCCGCAATCGGGACCTACGGATCGGCGGGCGGGCTTATCCTGGTGGGGGCCAGTGTTCCTCCGCGCCGGGCCCCTGTAGCTCTCCGCCATGTTGCGCGGGGCCGGCGCGGAGAAGGCAACCCACGCGCATGCGTGAGTTCGTGCTGGCCGTGGCGCGCATGCATGGTCCTGCAGCGCCCGTTCTGACGCCCGTATCGGCAGCTTGAGCAGCGTGAGGCTCTCCAGTGCCGTGCTGGACCCCTGTGTGGCGCAGGATCGCTGCTCCTAGGTCCCTGTTGACGCCGTCGTAAAATGCTCCGGCATTTATGACGGCGTCAACACTTAGCCCCAGGATCAGAGAATCCCACCCACTGAGTCATTCTGTCCTGAGGAACAAGTGAACTACTTTCCCAATAACTAATGTCAGACTATGGGTGCAATGTAACTAAATGGGGACGAAGTCCCATAGCAAGCACTTTTAGCGCGGGTTTCCCGGCGCTCACAACACAAGGCTATAAAACACGACTCACTTTTCATAAGAGGCCTCAATGGAGAACGTGCAGTCGAGGCCACACTAGCTCCGCTCCCAGGCCCCCGAAGCAACCTTGACGCACTGCCCCCACCAAGCCCAATGCGTTACAGGAGGGACCCTATAGTGAGACTAGGTGTCTCCATATGAAGTGAGACTAGGTCTCGCTTTAATATGCAGATTTGCTTAAAAGTGGTCCTGCCCACAATAGGGGGGATACACATCGCAATGTCTTGTGAGATCGTGTTTGATCTCACGAGGCATTGCGAACCGTGTAGATCCTGGGAGCGGCGTCTCCCGGCTTTTATCGGCCAAGTTGCTCTGCGGCGCGATGCTTTTCAGGAGCAGCATGGCCATAAAATCCCTTCCGTTCTTAAATCCTTAGTTTCTCTCACTAATTTAATTTAATTTTTCCTTTTAGCTCTGGTATTTTATCTCCACTGTGAAGACCAATCCACAGTAACTATTTAGTCAGTCTGCCACTTCTCGTATCCAATTAAAGTATCATCTGTGTATGTCATAAGGGAAGCCAGCCCCTTGGCTACTCTTTCTTAATATACTTGCAGAATCCTGCCTTCAATGGTCATGATATCCTTTGCAAGCTTTTTATTTTGCATTACCTTTTTGTAGCACATACCAATTTCTCTGAATTTGTTTGCTGTTATTTGTGTCTCTCAAGGTTTTTATTGTTCTTTGCTTTTCTTTTATTCTTATATTATTTCTCATTGCTCTTGTTGACCAAGCTGTTTAATTACAGTGGTAGAGCTCTTGCCCTTGAAGGCATGTACTGGTCTTCCATTCAATCAAATATTTTGTTGAACAGCCTGTTCATCAGTAGTTTTATTCATTTGTAGTTCTGCCCAGGCTACTTCACTCATCCTTCCAAAGTTAGCCTGAGTTAAATTTAAAACCTTGTTTCATGACTCATCATTCTCCCTCCCAAATCTAATCTTGGCCACCTTTAGCTTTGTGTCCCTCACTGTTAATTGTTTAGTTCAGACTTATTACTCATCTCTGAATCTAATACGGTCTGTTCTCAACTTTTTATCTCTTTCCTCAGTCTGAAGGGATAATTCAGTTTCCTTCCACAGTCCAAAGATGTGCAGGTTAGGTAGATTGGCCATGCTAAATTTCCCCTTAGTGTCAGATGGGGTTACAGGGATTGGACAGGGGAGTGGGACTGGGTAGGGTGCTCTTTCAGAGGGCCAGTGCTGACTCGATTGGCCTCCTTCTGCACTGTAGGCATCCCATGGCCTTGAAGAAAGCTGTTTGTCGCTAAGGTGGAACACTATTTAAACTGGTTTGTTTTGTGAATAACTGTTCTAAGTAGGCACATCCTCAAGCCAATTATAGGTTAACTGGTGTTGCGGGGCAACAAGCTGGTTTAGTTGTGATATGTTGCTGCTCGAAGAAAACAGTATTTGAATAAATATGCTCAAGTGTGACACAGACTTTCAAGAATCACATACATGTCAAGACACATCACGACACAAAACTAATACATTTAGTTACCATGGGCTGAAATTTAATGGGACACCAAGGTACACGGCCTCCTCTGGCCACAATGTCGGGTGTGGGGAACACACCCCTGGGGCCAATCAGACGGGCATCGCACCGGCCCAAAGGTGCGGAATGCTCCGCATCTTTGGGGGCCGAGCCCCAACATTGAGGGGCTAGGCCGGCGCCGGAGGGATTCCCGCCCCGCCAGCTGGTGGAAATGGCGTTTGGTGCCCCGCCAGCTGGCGGAAATGGCGTTTGGTGCCCCACCAGCCGGCGCGGAAATGCGGCGCATGCGCGGTAGCGTCAGCGGCCGCCGACAGTTTCCCGCGCATGCGCAGTGGGGAGAGTCTCTTCCGCCTCCGCCATGGTGGAGGCCATGACGGAGGCGGAAGGGAAAGAGTGCCCCCACGGCACAGGCCCGCCCGAGGATCGGTGGGCCCCGATCACGGGCCAGGCCACCGTGGGGGCACCCCCCGGGGTCAGATGGCCCCACGCCCCCCCCCAGGACCCTGGAGCCCGCCCACGCCGCCTGGTCCCGCCTGTAAATACCAGCTTTGATTTACGCCGGTGGGACAGGCAATTTCTGGGCGGGACTTCGGCCCATCCGGGCCAGAGAATTGAGCGGAGGGTCCCGCCAACCGGCGCGGCCCGATTCCCGCCCCCGCCCAATCTCCGGTACCGGAGACTTCGGCGGGGGCGGGGGCGGGATTCACGGCGGCCAACGGCCATTCTCCGACCCGGCGGGGGGTCGGAGAATGACGCCCATGATTTCTGTGGCTGTGACACAGTAATTTACCGCCTGGATCAGTGCTCATTGCTTTACATAGATATATAGAAAATAGAAGCAGGAGGAGGCCATTCAGCCCTTCCAGCCAGCTCCACCATTCATTATGATCATGGCTGATCATTCTGTTCAATACCCTGTCTCGCCTTCCCCCATATCCCTAGATTCCTTTTCACAGTAACTTAATTGCAGTGTTAATGTAAGCCTACTTGTGACAATAAAAGATTATTATGATTCCTTTAGCCCCAAGAGCTATATCTAATTCCATCTTCCTGAAATTACACAATGTTTTGGCCTCAATTACTTTCTGTGGTAGTGAATTCCACAAATTCACCACTTTCTGGGTGGAGAAATTTCTCCTCACATCAGTCCTAAAAGGTTTACCCCTTATCGTCAAACTATGACCCCTAGTTCTGGACTCCCCCACCATCAGGAACATTCTTTCTGAATCTACCTTGTTTAATCCTGTTAAAATTTTATAAGTTTCTATGAGATCCCCTCTCACTCTTCTAAACTCCAATGAATACAATCCTAACTGACTTAGTCCCTCCTCATATGCCAGTTCCACCATCCCAGGAATCAGCCTGCTAAACCTTTTCTGCATTTCCTCCATAGAAAGAACATCCTTCCTCAGATAAGGACACCAAAACTGCACATAATACTCGAGGTGTGGCCTCACCAATGCCCTATACAATTGCAGTGAAACATACTATTCCAATACTCAGATCCTCTCGCTATGAAGGCCAACATACCATTTGCCTTCTTTACTGCCTGCTGTACCTGCGCGCTTGCCTTCAGCGAATGATGCATGAGGGCACCCAGGTATTTGCTGAGTATGCACCTTTCTCAAGTTACACTCATTCAAATAGAAATCTGCCTTCCTGTTTTTCCTACCGAAGCGGATAACCTCGCATATGCCCACTCACTCAGCCTGTCCAAATCCCACTGAAGCATCTCTGCATCCTCCTCACAGCTCACCCTCCTACCCAACTTTGTATCATCTGCAAATTTAGAGATAATACATTTAGTTCCCTCATCCAAATCATTAATATATAATGTGTACAATTGGGGTCCTAGCACAGATCCCTACAGTACCCTACTAGTCACTGCATGCCGATTGGAAAAAGGCCCATTTATTCCAACATTTTGCTTCCTGTCTGCTAACCAGCTTTCTATCCATCGCAAGACACTACTTGCAATCCCATGCGCTTTAACTTTACATATCATGTAAACCTGGTCGAAAGCTATGTTAGACCTTGTCGAAAGCCTTCTCAAATTCCAATTAAACCACATCCACCGGTTCTCCCTGGTCAACTCTCCGAGTTACATCTTCAAAGAATTCCAGTATTTGTCAAGCATGATTTCCCTTTCGTAAATCCATGCTAACTTTGTCTGATTATACCACTGCTTTCCAATGTTGTGCTATGAAATCCTTGATAATGGACTCAAGCAACCTCCCTACTACTGAGGTTATGCTCACTGGGCGATAGTTCTCTATTTTCTCTCTACCACCCCTTTTGAATAGTGGAGTTATATTAGCTACCCTCCAATATGCAGGAACCATTCCAGAGACAAAAGAATTTTGGAAAATGACCAACGATGGATGTACTATTTCTAGGGCTACTTCCTTAAATACTCTGGGATGAAGATTATCAAGTCTTGGAGATTAATCCGCATTCCCCATTAATTTTCCCCAAACCATTTCTTTACCAATACTAATTTCCTTGAGCTCCTCACTAAAACTTGTGGTTCTCAAAACTTCCAGTACATTATTCATGTCTTTCTTTGTGAAGGCAGAAGCAAAGTACGAATTTTGTTCCTCAGCCATTTCTTTGTTCCTCGTTATGATTTCCCCTGTTTCTGACTTTAAGGAGCCCACATTAGTTTTTATCAATCTTTTTCTCTTTACGTACCTATAGAAACATTTACAGTCAGTTTTTATGTTCGCCGCTAGCTTACTTTTGTATTGTATTTTCCCCTTCTTAATCAATCCCTTGGTCCACCTTTGTGAATTTTAAACTGTTTTCAATCCTCAGGTCTATTGCCTTTTCTTGCTAATTTGTATGCCTCTTCTCTGAATCTAATACTATCTCTAATTTCCCTTGGAAGCCATTATTTGGCCACAGTTCCCTTTCTACTCTTGTGCCAAATAGGAATAAAAAACTTCTGGACTTCACCAATTCATTCCTTGAATGCCTGCCATTTCTGTTCCACTGTCCTTCCTTTCAGTAATTTTTCCCAGTCCATCATAGCCAGATCATACCTCATACCACTTTAAGGTGCAACTTCCACCCCTTTCTCGGGAGGATATCACATTTTAGAGTGCTGTGGGGCAATCAGATTGGTTAGACGTTCTGTAGTCCCAAAAGCACCAGCTGGAAGCAGTGGCCACAGCTGGAACTACAAGTTGTACCAAAAGCTGAGGAGACCAGGTAAGTCTAGGGTCAGAAGTTTCAGTGAGGGAGATAAGTGGGGGAAGTGAGGGTCAAAGAGCCATGAGTGAGGGTTAAATGGGGAAGATATGACTGAAGATGAGATGCTTCTGATGGGCCTCGGGACTCCCAAGTGAGGATCCTGCCCCTTGACTGACACCAGACCATGCAGAATAAGCTGCTGGGTTTCCTCCCTCCGGGATAAAATGCCAACCTCAACAGGCCCAAAGATAGGTGGGTCACTCACTGCCTCCCTGTCTCCTGTACAATTTCAAACAGGTTGGGTATAGGCAGTGGGCAGGCCACCCACTATATTTTATGTGACCTTTGTCTTCAAACATGCCAGCGGCGGAGTGTAACATCCAGCCCTTACGTCTTCTGTTAACTTTGGAATGAGTATCTACGGTGAACTTGTATATATTGTTTAGCTTCATCCCTATTTCTTGGGAAAATTACAGATATACATAATACCTCACGGTGACACATCAGTGTTCTGATCTTCTCCCTTTCAAACCAACAGACAATTATCATAAATATGGTGCCGCCTTAAATATGCACAAATGCGCAGAAGCAATGTTTCAAAGAACAAACAAAGAACAAAGAAATGTACAGCACAGGAACAGGCCCTTCGGCCCTCCAAGCCCGTGCCGACCATACTGCCCGACTAAACTACAATCTTCTACACTTCCTGGGTCCGTATCCTTCTATTCCCATCCTATTCATATATTTGTCAAGATGCCCCTTAAATGTCCCTATCGTTCCTGCCTCCACTACCTCCTCCGGTAGTGAGTTCCAGGCACCCACTACCCTCTGCGTAAAAAACTTGCCTCGTACATCTACTCTAAACTTTGCCCCTCTCACCTTAAACCTATGCCCCCTAGTAATTGACCCCTCTACCCTGGGGAAAAGCCTCTGACTATCCACTCTGTCTATGCCCCTCATAATTTTGTATACCTCTATCAGGTCGCCCCTCAACCTCCTTCGTTCCAGTGAGAACAAACCGAGTTTATTCAATCGCTCCTCATAGCTTATGCCCTCCATACCAGGCAACATTCTGGTAAATCTCTTCTGCACCCTCTCTAAAGCCTCCACATCCTTCTGGTAGTGTGGCGACCAGAATTGAACACTATACTCCAAGTGTGGCCTAACTAAGGTTCTATACAGCTGCAACATGACTTGCCAATTCTTATACTCAATGCCCCGGCCAATGAAGGCAAGCATGCCGTATGCCTTCTTGACTACCTTCTCCACCTGTGTAGCCCCTTTCAGTGATCTGTGGACCTGTACTCCTAGATCTCTTTGACTTTCAATACTCTTGAGGGTTCTACCATTCACTGTATATTCCCTACCTGCATTAGCCCTTCCAAAATGCATTACCTCACATTTGTCCAGGTTAAACTCCATCTGCCATCTCTCCGCCCAAGTCTCCAGACAATCTAAATCCTGCTGTATCCTCAGACAGTCCTCATCGCTATCCGCAATTCCACCAACCTTTGTGTCGTCTGCAAACTTACTAATCAGACCAGTTACATTTTCCTCCAAATCATTTATATATACTACAAAGAGCAAAGGTCCCAGCACTGATCCCTGTGGAACACCACTGGTCACAGCCCTCCAATTAGAAAAGCATCCCTCCATTGCTACCCTCTGCCTTCTATGGCCTAGCCAGTTCTGTATCCACCTTGCCAGTTCACCCCTGATCCCGTGTGACTTCACCTTTTGTACTAGTCTACCATGAGGGACCTTGTCAAAGGCCTTACTGAAGTCCATATAGACAACATCTACTGCCCTACCTGCATCAATCATCTTAGTGACCTCCTCGAAAAACTCTATCAAGTTAGTGAGACACGACCTCCCCTTCACAAAACCGTGCTGCCTCTCACTAATACGTCCATTTGCTTCCAAATGGGAGTAGATCCTGTCTCGAAGAATTCTCTCCAGTAATTTCCCTACCACTGAAGTAAGGCTCACCGGCCTGTAGTTCCCGGGATTATCCCTGCCACCCTTCTTAAACAGAGGAACAACATTGGCTATTCTCCAGTCCTCCGGGACATCCCCTGAAGACAGCGAGGATCCAAAGATTTCTGTCAAGGCCTCAGCAATTTCCTCTCCAGCCTCCTTCAGTATTCTGGGGTAGATCCCATCCGGCCCTGGGGACTTATCTACCTTAATATTTTTTAAGACACCCAACACCTCGTCTTTTTGGATCACAATGTGACCCAGGCTATCTACACCCCCTTCTCCAGACTCAACATCTACCAATTCCTTCTCTTTGGTGAATACTGATGCAAAGTATTCATTTAGTACCTCGCCCATTTCCTCTGGCTCCACACATAGATTCCCTTGCCTATCCTTCAGTGGGCCAACCCTTTCCCTGGCTACCCTCTTGCTTTTTATGTAAGTGTAAAAAGCCTTGGGATTTTCCTTAACCCTATTTGCCAATGACTTTTCATGACCCCTTCTAGCCCTCCTGACTCCCTGCTTAAGTTCCTTCCTACTTTCCTTATATGCCACACAGGCTTCGTCTGTTCCCAGCCTTTTAGCCCTGACAAATGCCTCCTTTTTCTTTTTGACGAGGCCTACAATATCATTCGTCATCCAAGGTTCCCGAAAATTGCCGTATTTATCTTTCTTCCTCACAGGAACATGCCTGTCCTGTATTCCTATCAACTGACACTTGAAAGCCTCCCACATGTCAGATGTTGATTTGCCCTCAAACATCCGCCCCCAATCTATGTTCTTCAGTTCCCGCCTAATATTGTTATAATTAGCCTTCCCCCAATTTAGCACATTCATCCTCGGACCACTCTTATCCTTGTCCACCAGTACTTTAAAACTTACTGAATTGTGGTCACTGTTACCGAAATGCTCCCCTACTGAAACATCTACCACCTGGCCGGGCTCATTCCCCAATACCAGGTCCAGTACCGCCTCTTCCCTAGTTGGACTGTTTACATATTGTTTTAAGAAGCCCTCCTGGATGCTCCTTACAAACTCTGCCCCGTCTAAGCCCCTGGCACTAAGTGAGTCCCAGTCAATATTGGGGAAGTTGAAGTCTCCCATCACCACAACCCTGTTGTTTTTACTCTTTTCCAAAATCTGTCTACCTATCTGCTCCTCTATCTCCCGCTGGCTGTTGGGAGGCCTGTAGTATACCCCCAACATTGTGACTGCACCCTTCTTATTCCTGATCTCTACCCATATAGCCTCACTGCCCTCTGAGGTGTCCTCTCGCTGTATAGCTGTGATACTCTCCTGAACAAGTAGCGCAACTCCGCCTCCCCTTTTACATCCCCCTCTATCCCGCCTGAAACATCTAAATCCTGGAACGTTTAGCTGCCAATCCTGCCCTTCCCTCAACCAGGTCTCTGTAATGGCAACAACATCATAGTTCCAAGTAGTAATCCAAGCTCTAAGTTCATCTGCCTTACCCGTAATGCTCCTTGCATTAAAACATATGCACTTCAGGCCACCAGACCCGCTGTGTTCAGCAACTTCTCCCCGTCTGCTCTGCCTCAGAGCCACACTGTCCCTATTCCCTAGTTCTCCCTCAACGCTCTCACCTTCTGACCTATTGCTCCCGTGCCCACCCCCCTGCCATACTAGTTTAAACCCTCCCGTGTGACACTAGCAAATCTCGCGGCCAGGATATTTATGCCTCTCCGGTTTAGATGCAACCCGTCCATCTTATACAGGTCACACCTGCCCCGGAAGAGCTCCCAGTGGTCCAGATAACAGAAACCCTCCCTCCTACACCAGCTGTTTAGCCACGTGTTTGTCTGCTCTATCTTCCTATTTCTAGCCTCACTGGCACGTGGCACAGGGAGTAATCCCGAGATTACAACCCTCGAGGTCCTGTCTTTTAACTTTCTGCCTAGCTCCCTGAACTCCTGCTGCAGGACCTCATGCCTCTTCCTGCCTATGTCGTTAGTACCAATATGTACAACGACCTCTGCCTGTTTGCCCTCCCCCTTCAGGATTCCCTCTACCCGTTCGGAGACATCCGTTAAGATGTGTGCCTCCATGGTTCTGCAGCAATCTGGAACAAACTAAATAGTAAAATAAATAGACTGTGTGCACAAACAAAGAAAAAATAAAGGGAATATTGAATATTGGTGCAAATATTTTTGTATTTAGGAGGTCATAATCCAATTAAACACTTCTGCGAGGGCTCCCGGCTGGGAACACACATAGAATCATGGCCTGTTTGCTAACTAGTCTGACTCCCCAGTTCCTGCAATTCTTCCCTTTTCAAGTATTTCCCCAATTTCCTTTTGGAAGTTGCTTCTGAATCTACCAGGCAAAGCATTCCAAATGATCATAAATTGCTGCATATAAGAAAAATTCCTCAGCTTCTGCTCTGTTTTGTTTGACAAATTCCTTAAACCTGTGCCCTCTCGTTAGTGTCCCTCTTGCCGCTGGAAACAGTTTCTGCCTTTATAAACTATAACCATTATAACCTATAACCTTGCCGCTGGAAACAGTTTCTGCCTTTATAACCTATCAAAACATTGCATAATTTTGAATCTTTCTCTGTTTTTGAAAAAACTCTCCCAGCTTCTCTAATCTCTCCCCATAAGAGAGGTCCTTCATCACTGGTACCATTCTGGTAAATCTCTGCGTTATCTCCTTGTCTTGAGATTCTTCCAAAAGTGTTCCTGAAGAATTGGACGCGATATCCCAGGCGAAGCCTAGCCACTATAAAAGATTGTTTTTTATAAAATAAATCTGGAGTGCAGTTTAGCCTGTATAAATTGGCCAAATGATTTAAAGGGTAGTAATTAATGGAAGTGATGATTATCATGCTCACTGGCTGGAAAGCCTGGGAGAGCTCCCCATCACCTTTTTCGGGGAAGGCTCCAAATTAAGCACTAAACTGGGCAGTGTGGCTCTTTACCACGATCGAGGATCCTGGGGCAGAGAACCCACCCATTGAGGTGCCAGCATCTCTTTGTTAATTGCCAGCCCAACAGCGAGAATTGCCAAGGATCCAAGGGCAGGTGGGAGGTGAGATGGTTGTTGTTGTTGGTGGTGGTGATGGTGGCGGTGGTGGTGGTGGAGGTGGTGGGGGTTGGGGGGGGGGGGTGAGTAGGGGAGGGTGGGGGGGATAAGAGACCTGCCCTGAATAGTAATGACAAGAGGCGTCCGGCGAGTTCACAGGGTGACGCTTACTCAGCTTTGCAGTGACACATATATGGAACCCGGTTACAGATTACCGGGTCCTTACTCCTTTTGGCCGGCTACTACAGACGCCGACCTATTGCGCAAATGCTGGTTAATTCCTGGTCCAATCAGGACAAGAGAACAATCATCCCCAGCTGGATGAGCCTCCTGCATGTCACATACAGGTTATTACACTCTGCTAGCCCGCAAGCAACCATGACAGGTGAATATGCCAGTATTGACAGGATGATGTAAAGGCCTCAACTGTCATCTTGGTGGCTGCAGTGAGTGTGTGCTCAGTGGAGTGCTTAACAACAGCTCCATTTGCCAGGCTCTTTGGTGCTAACTCTGGCCCCAGTGGTTCGAATGCCCGCTGGGTTGGGAATTGCTCGGAATTTGCACCAGCAGAGTGCTGACCCATTAGCATGACCTGAATTGCTCCATCAATTGGTGCCCCGAATGGGAATGCAATCCGCACGCAATTCAATCCCGGCGTCAACACTTAGGCGCAAGATCGCCATAGACGGGACATGGACCCATGTAAAGGTCCGTTGGCCTCGGGCGAGAATTTCTGGTCTCTGGGCGGGCACTGCCATAAAATCCCACCCTTAGTCTCCTAAATGGAGAATTTTGCCCTTTATATCCCAAGAGTTACGGTTAAAAAACTTCTGCACCCGAGCATTCGTTTGTCATTTTCTCCCACACTGTGAACTGTAGATTTGAAAAGATACATCAATATAAAACATCAAACCTGCAAAAGGGAAGGGCATGAAATTGTCAGCCTTCTCAACCTGCAATTTGTGGCACAGTTAGATGTAGTAAAAATACAAAACACTCCCTTCCAGTTTCTCCATATTACAATTACTTCATCCATTGAAGCAAATCAGAAAAATAGCCGAAATCTACAGTGAAATAAATGTATTTGCATTAAATACCAGAGACTGATTTTATTATCATGGAGCTTTTACTTTTCTGATCCAAGATCTCCAGATAACTGGTCCGAAAACCTGCTTTCTCAGGTCTCTATTTTGTAAATAGTGATGCACGTGATCATTTTGTGAAAACAGCTTCAAACAACTTGGAACAATAAGAATATGCTCTGTTTATATGAATTCAACTGGGAACTTCCCTTTTTGATAGATCTGCAAGATATTTGTTGACTGAGCAAACCATGATAATCCAGCATTTCTACAAATTCTGTGGGTATTAAATTATCTCGCAACGCCAGATGTGAATTTACTTTTTGTGTAAATGATAGCATATCAGACATTAGAATGCAATAACAAAAGTGTACTATCTAAATTAACAACATGTAAAGCAGGTTTGTACCATCCTCACATTCTATGCAAATCTGGACTGATCTGTAACATTGCTAATGACACTACAGTTATGCAGGATGCAGGTGATTCTGGATAGATTTCAGAGGTAAAGTGAATAAATGCAAACATCCACTGGTTAGAAAACCAATGGGGAACCACTGTCAGTTCCATGGCAGAGGCTCAATTGAATTAAGAGACATTAACTGGCTGGCACTGGTCCTTCCAGATTTAACACACTGTGGGTGGAAATCTCAACCACCCAGAGCTGCTGGCCAATCAGAAACTGTCATGAGACCATAAGACATAGGAGCAGAATTAGGCCACTCGGCCCATCAATTATCATAGAATTTACAGTGCAGAAGGAGGCCATTCGGCCCATCGAGTCTGCACCGGCTGTTGGAAAGAGCTCCCTACCCAAGGTCAACACCTCCACCCTATCCCAATAACCCAGCAACCCCACCCGACACTAAGGGCAATTTTGGAGACTAAGGGTAATTTATCATGGCCAATCCACCTAGCCTGCATATCTTTGGACTGTGGGAGGAAACCGGAGCACCCGGAGGAAACCCACGCACACACGGGGAGGATGTGCAGACTCCGTACAGACAGTGGCCCAAGCTGGAATCGAACCTGGGACCCTGGAGCTGTGAAGCAATTGTACTATCCACAATGCTACCGTGCTGCCATGGTACCGTCAGACTGTTCCGCCATTCAATCATGGCTGATATTTTACTCATCCCCATTCTCCTGCCTTCTCCCCATAACCCCTGATCCACTTATTAATCAAGAACCTATCTATCTCTGTCTTAAAGACACTTTGTGATTTGGCCCCCACAGCCTTCTGCAGCAAAGATCCACTGATTCACCACTGAAGAAATTCCTCCTCATCTCTGTTTTAAAGGATAGTTCTTTTAGTCTGAGGCTGTGCCCTCGGGTTCTTGTTTTTCTGACAAGTGGAAACATCCTCTCCACGCCCACTCTACCCATGCCTTGCAGTATCTTGTAAGTTTCAATAAATGCCCCCCTCATCCTTCTAAACTCCATCACTGCCCCCCCCACCACCACTTCCCACAGCCAGCCCTGCCACCATCAGGATCAGCAGCCCCTGGTCTCGCCTCTGGGGACATGTCTTACCACCTCTCCCTCAGCAACCACAGTGCCTGTTCCCCCATTTTTAATAGTTCAAGTGAAACTTGCTGCCTGTAATTCCTCCTGGCGGGGGCAAAGCATCGCGAAGGCCCCAGAGAATACTGGGTCAGGGCTGTTACTGATGTGCCAACGACATTTACTGTACGTGAGGAGTGGAACACATTGACGCCGCAGGCGAGGCAACGGAGCATGGCATTCTGTCGGGCGTTCGGTGCTGGCCAAGATTTTCGCCTCACGTGCCATTCTCGGCCCAATTGCCTTTCCCGATCCCGACATCGGCCAACGGGGAATTCCACCCAAGGTGTTCTAAATAAGTTACACTTTGTGGTAAATGAAAGAGGAAATCACATCAAAGTGTCACATGCATGCACCAATCATCAAAGTGGAATGGCCAAATTAAATTTACAATCTATATGAAGAAAATCAAAATATGTCAGTCCGAAATTCTGATATCCAGCAATGGAGTGCAGGCCTTTTAAAACTAAAACTCAGTATTGAATATCAGCCACAGTGCCAGCCCCAATTCGAACAAATTTAAAATTCCTTCCTGATCTCTTGTATGTCTGAAGCCCCAAATCAATTTATTGCATCATTTCCAAATGGTGACTTTGAATGTGCATGATCAATGCACTTAGTAAATTTTTCAACCCAACACATTTTTATCTGTACCCCATGGGGATAGAATGGAATATTCACTGGTGTAAACGATATTGAATGCATATTGCAACTCTAATTGCTTAACTTGTTGAAGATAGATGACAAATATTTTGATGAATTATTTCTTCTGTGATCAATAATTCTCAGTGAAATATTCATTATCTATTAAATTCATACAATAATTGACTACAGTAATAATTTTTAGCTTTACATGTTCATAGGGCTAAATTTACTGGAGCTTCCTGACATCGGGAAATCTAACCTCAAATAAATTAGGCGTGGGAAGGGCCCAATGTGGGAATCCTGCCCACCTGTGACAGGAAGGCTATTAGCCACTTCAAGCTTATGGTTCCGGAGTCCACTAGAATTTAGTGAGAGCTCAGGAGTTCTCCTGGACTATTCCAGCTTTCCCATGCTTCCCAAAGACCGCCCAGCAAGTCCTGTTGGCTTTGTCGGGTGGGTTCCATCATTTACAGACACTCCAGAGCTAATTAAGGGACCCAGCTGCAGTGAGGAGGGTTGCTGAATGCCATTCCCTGTCCTCTTCTCCAATTCCCCTCCCCGTAGCCCTCTCCAGCCCTCACTCACCTGTATCCTACGTTCCAGCATTGATCCTGAGGCTGGGTCTCACTCTCACTCCCATGGCGCTGCCTGCATTGGAGAGCTGTCGACCTCTGTTTGGTTGGCAGCTCTCAGGGACAGGATTTCTGCCCTCCAGAGGCATTAATCGCGTGGTAGGTCTGACACTGGCCAGTTAATTATGTCAAACCCCTTCCTCAGAAGCAAAGAAGCTGGTTTTCCAATTGATGGAGAGGACTCGCATCACTGCAACAAAATCCAGCTCGTTACATTTTTGCAAATAGTTAGTTCAGTGAAAGTGTCATATGAACATATTTAATTCTTCATTGTGTGGCATGGTAGCACAAGTGATTAGCATGGTTGCTTCACAGCGCCAGGGTCCCACGTTTGATTCCCGGCTTGGGTCACTGTGCGGAGTCTGCACGTTCTTCCTGTGTCTGCGTGGGTTTCCTCCAGGTGCTCCGGTTTCCTCCCACAGTCCAAAGATGTGCAGGTTAGGTGGATTGGCCATGCTAAATTGCCCTTAGTGTCTAAAAAGGTTAGGTGGTGTTAGGGGGATATGGTGGAGGTGTGGGCTTAAGTGGGGTGCACTTTCTAAGGGCCGGTGCAGGCCTGAGTGGCCGAATGGCCTCCTTCTGCACTGTAAATTCTATGATTCTGTGGTATTATCTGCTTATCTGGATCCAAATCTCAGCAGCAGAGGAAGAAAAGAGAACTTGCATTTTTACAGTGCGTTATCAAAAGCTTACTATGTCCCAATGTGTTTTCCAGCTAATAATAGAAATAAATATAATATTAATATAAACCAAAGTACATAAGACAGGTTTTTTTTGCAGTCACAGATTTGAATAGTTGCCCACATCAAAAAGGAACAGGGATGAAAAAGAGTTCCGGAACAAAACTAACAATT
Organism: Scyliorhinus torazame; assembly: GCF_047496885.1. Classification (NCBI taxonomy): domain Eukaryota; kingdom Metazoa; phylum Chordata; class Chondrichthyes; order Carcharhiniformes; family Scyliorhinidae; genus Scyliorhinus; species Scyliorhinus torazame. The sequence continues at coordinate 235,300,494 of NC_092714.1, read as the reverse complement.
AAAATAATAAGTCAAGTCAGTATTTTAATGTTAAGGAAAACAGGAAATAACTTTAAGTTAAAATTGTTACATAAATCTTAGACTTTAGACCAAGTACCAGTATGATCTGAGCACCAGATTTATGTAACTGCTGCACTGCAAACAAATAACTGACATCCATTCTGTACACCCCTATTTCTCAGCCAAGGGTCTGTGGACCCTTAGGAGTCCACAAGTAGCTTTCAAGGAGTCAAAAATAACCAAGAGAAACTGTCATTCCATCTGTCATCTCAGTCTGTCACCTTCCTGGCCAATACCTAACTCGCACTGCTGGTTAGGTACAGTGAACCTGACTTTGGTTTATTTGTTGCTTTGGATGGGTGATGCAAGGACAATTAGCGCAGTTTATGGGATCGGGTAGAATGATGTAATTGTGTTTCACATGTGACCGAGCAGTGTGATCCACCACAGAGTGAGGTAGACCAGGGCTGGACCGACAGCAAATAGAATGAGGTTATCGCTGGCAGTGTAAAAATTATATTCTAATATTTTTATTTGTTCATTGAATATGGCATCAATGGCAAGGCCAACATTTATTGCCTAACCTTAATATTCCAAGAAGAGGGTCATGAACCACCTTCTTGTACTGTTATAGTCCGTATGGTGAAGGTACTTTTGTAGTGTTCTTAGGGACAATTTGTCTCAGTTTTGGTGAAAGGGTGGTGATATGGTACCGAAGATTTCCTCAATTCATTCTGTAAGCAGCAGAAGTCTGTGAAAAATAAACAGCCAACAGTAACAATACAGTCACCAAAGAAGAGGTTTGTCTTTACACTCACTCACCCCTGGGGGCTGTTTTAGCTCACTTGGCTGGACAGCTAGTTCAGGCAAGGTCAACAGCACATGTTCAATTCCTGTATTGGCTGAGGTTATTCATGAAGGTCCCACCTTCTCAATTTTGCCCCTCGTGTGAGGATGTGATCCTTGGGTTAAATCACCACCAGTCAGCTTCCCCTCAAAGGGGAAAGCAGCCTATGGTCATCTGGGACTTTGAAGACTTTTTAAAAAATTTAGCAAAGAAGAGTTTCCTTTTTACACACACTTACTCACTCCTGTGGGTATCAGCAATCTGGGGGTTAGGGCCTGGTTCAGCTCATATTATGTTTGTCTCTGATTTGACAATAATAGAAAAATAAACCTGCATCGATTTCTAGTTATCGATTAAAGGACAAGGGTCCTTTACAAATCATCAGTGTAATAAATAGAACTTTAACAACTATATAAATATTGGACATCGTTTTTCTTGTTAAAAAATATAACTTAAAACATCATGACCATTGTGGGATCTTTTCACACTCATGAAAGAATTTGTTAAATGCCTGAATTCTTATGCATTATCTTAAGATTCTTTCCTGAATTATCTGCTATCTTATATTAATCCAGGCCCTGAACAGCAGATCACTGAATGCACTAAACTGTGTATATGTAAAAAGGAGCATCTTTAAATTCTGAACCACTAGACTGTTCAATAATAGATAACTTTAAGGCCTCATTCTCCATGTTGGCAAGATACAAAAGGTTGCCAGCTAAGTTTTCAACTTTTCCCACTGAAGAACTCACTCAGTGCTGCACTGGAAGTTATGCACACAATATTTCTGGTCACATTAAATAAGTTAAACAAAAATAATAATAAATGTATATGTTTAATGTATAATTTTTTTTATACAGAAAAAATTACTTGTGTTCCGGGAGGTTGCATGGAATTTGTATAACATGGGAAGAGCAAAATAGTTGAGAATTCTTACTTTACACAAATTAATAAGCTACTGCTATGAATATATTAACAGTTTGCTGCATCCAGATATAAGTAATATTTAATTACATTGGCATGTTTACTTAATTATGGTACTTGAAAGACAGAGAGATGATCAAAGTAGGGAGTGGCAGCATCAGTATTTATTACCAAGCCAGGTGTTCTGATTAAAGTAATTATAAATGCATTAGATCAGCCAAGAGCTGAATCAAAACTCCATTTATAACCTGAAAACACCCATTTTGTGCTTTAAGGCAAGGAAACAAAGCAATCTCAATATTATGTGGGATTTAAATTTTCAAGCACAGAGCTTGATAGATATCTTTTACATTTTAGGACTCAAAGTTCTTTAAATTCTTAAGGTTATCACTTTTCCACTACCATTTACAGAGTTGAGTTCTGTATTAACCGAGTTGAGCAGTCCCCTTCGTCACTAACTTATAACATTGATTCGATTTTGGCTTGTTGAAATGTGGAGAACTGCAACTTCAGGTCAAAGAACTGATAAAGAAACCAAGAATAATTTTTGAGCTTGCATTTGTATTTTGCTAATTAGGTTTTTTACAATATAATCGCACTAAACAGTTGTGTACCATAACTATTTTGATTATAATGAATTATTTTTGTCGTGTTTATTTTATACCGATGGAAGAACAAAGACTTCTTCTTAATCCTTTGCCAATTTTTATCAAAGGAGGTTGCATGGGAGCTTATCAGATTACCCTGACAAGCCGAGCAAAGACGGGCGCTATCGGTACTGACCAGATTGAAATCTGGCAGTGACTGTGGGATAAAAATAAACAAACATAAGGTGATCAGGATTTATGGGTGCAGAATTCTGTGCTTCACATAAGCAAATATATCTGGGGGTGGGTTTTCGTAACACTGCCATGTTTCCAATAAACAAAACTGCAGACGCCTTGAAGGAGGTGAGAATTTTGTTTTAATTTACCTTTTTGCCATCAGTTTCCTGTTAAAAGGCTTGACTTGGCATTGAAAGCAGACTAACTATCTCAGTATTTCTCTGTTGATAAGACCTGCTGTAGGAAGTTGTGAGGAAGCAGGAAGGAAATGCTATCGGTCTTTGATTGGAGGCTGAAACAGTTCATGTCTGTGAGAGTCAAGACTGAAAGTCTGCCATAAAAATGTAAGCACTGACTAATATATTTGCCATGTTTAATTTTTTTTGACTAGATTTGCACATAAATGATTTGGGGGATGAAAAGAGTTGTGATTAAGGATTACATTTTATAACAAAATCTATCCACACAAGCTTTAAAGAAAATGGCATTGATACTGGAGTTGACTCAAATGCTAATGGACTGGGCTGTGAGGGTGCTTCCCAAACACTGTAAATAGAAATCAATTTGTCAACCTATCCCATTAATTGCTAAACATCTCACATTCAATGCATGTGAGGCCTCTTGTTCTGGTTCTGGTAGGTTTCTGTGGCTCTCTTCTGAGCCTGTGAAAACAGGGAGGTTAAAGAAACGACAGGAACACAAGCGTTTAGTTAGCTTTTTAAACAAAAGGTTGTGAGAGCCTATTTTCCTGGGCTCAAAAAAACTGACATGTAGTAGAAGCCGAGACCCACAACCCTCTGAGCTATCTGCACTCCTCTAATGCACACTTGTACAAGTACGTTCCTAATTATAATTGCTGCACCATTGGTGCCCTTCCAAGATATGGAATTCCCTCCCTATAACCTCTTCGACTCTCTACCTCACTTTCCTCCTTCAGGTCACTCCTTAAAACCTACCTCACTGACTAATCTAATAAAAACAGAAAATGCTGGATATACTCAGCAGGCATGGCAGCATCTATGGAGAGAAACAGAGGGTGCGATTCTCCAGAAAGATTTTTAAGTGTTATAGCGAGCGGGATCGAATACAATGTTAATTGGTCCACTTAACGAGGCCACATGGGGTTCACACCGTAAATGAAAACTCGCCAGCTGATTTGCTGGCACCGCACTAGCCAGCCTCCCACTAACAAGGTCGAGCAGCACTTAAACAGTACTTGCACAGCCAACCCCACTCAGCTCGGAGCGAAAGCACGAGATGCCAGGCCCCAAGGTTTGGAGAGGCGGACCTGGGGAGGCTTCTAGATGTGGTCGAGGCCAGGAGGGATGTCCTGATCCCCCAAAGATCCCGGAGGGTGAACCATAGGGTGGCCACTGCCGCCTGGTACGAAGTGGCAGTGGCAATCAGCTCGGGCTGCGTGACTAGCAGGACTGCCCTCCAATGATGCAAGAAAATCAACGTCCTACACCAGGCAGCACGGATGAGTTCACACCACCCGACTCACCCACACCACAAGACCTTTCTGCCCCCACGCGAGGATCACCCCCTCCAACCCTCCATATGCATGTCCAGCCCTCCCTTCATCTCCCCTGCTTCCAACACCCCCACCCCCCAAAACCACTGTGAACTGCACGTGCGGCTAACGATGCCCTCTCTGTGTCTCCACAGGAGAAGCTCTCCCACAATCGTTGGGAGAGGGCCCAGACTGGCAGTGGAGTGCCGGACATAAGAATCCTCACGACCTTCGAGGAATGGGCCCGAGTGGCGACAGGGACAGAGCGGTCACCAATGCGGAGTTCGGCGTACGCTGCAGACGTGAGGTTCCACTGGGCCCCACCCAGAGGACCTGCCAAATGTGACATGTTAAAGCCACACAGACTGACCCATTCCTCCCACTGACCGCATGTCCATTCTCCAGCAGGTCCACCAGCTGATGGTGCTGACCCATCCGGGGTGGTCCCATCCCTTGCCTCCCATGGAACCACCTCGGGGGAGAGCTCCGAGGATGCCACAATCGACACAGCTGTCACCCCCACCCTCCACCAGCGCAGATGCACACACCTCAGTGGGCAGCTTTAGTGATCAGGCTTCTGGGGCACAATCTGGTGAGCACCACACAGTCGCTGATGCACAAAAGGTGGAGGCAGGAACCCCCCAGGTGAGACAGCAATCGGAGGTCTGCTGGATCCCAGGACCCAGCTGAGTCCGAGCCAGATGCTGAGCCTATGGACCAGGCTATCGCGGAGCTGATGGAAACGATAGGGAGCAGCCGGAACATTCAGAGGGAGATGTCAGTGACACTCCAGCAGGCCCATAGGCGATTGGAGGAGTCCCAGAGGCTACGGGCGCAGGAGATGTCATTGGCAATGCAGAGGCCAACACTGCAAGAGTGGCGACCACAGTGGAGAGGCTGGTGAAAAACATCAGCAGCATTAGTGGAGGTGTCCAAGGCGTGGCGTATTCAGTGATGCCCCTGGCTGAGGGCCTCGGCAGAAAGTCTGACTCACTGGGGGAAGTGACCCAGTACCAGGCTGACTTGATGAGATGCTGCGGGACATGTCCCGGTCTCAGACGGCAACCTGAATCTGTCCCAAGGAGTGGGAATGGTAGGCAACAGCACCACCGGGTTCCATCCCTCTGACGACGCCGCATCTCGCAGTCAGCACACGGGGCAGGGCCACACGCAGTGCATGTGCCGATGACATGTGCATCAGGGCCCTCCAGCCCCAGAGCCCCCAGAGGATCCCCTGCCAGTGTCATCGAAGGCCATGGGACATGGTAAGCAGATAGCTGCCTCCACCTCTGATGTGCATCCTGGGGACACACCTAGATAGCATTAGAGCAAGGAAGCCTAAGCACGCCAAGGATCACTGAGGGCCCTGGGGAGGAGGAAAGAGGGGGGTGTAGGCAGAGAGTGAGGGGGTGGTGGGGGGAGTGGCGCAGCACCATCAGGAGAGTGGGGCATTGTTGGATATCTGTGAAACATTAAAAACCCTTCACTACAACCAGTATGACGACACTGTAACTTTCGTCCGCAATGCAGGCCGACCTCCGAACCCTTGGCTGGTCTATCCAGGCATGCACCCCCCCCCCCACCCCCCCACCCCCCACTCAGCCCCGGCACGCCATGTGCAGGTGATTAGTGTGAGCGAGCACTCAGCAGAAAGACAGGGGTCAGACTATGGCATACATTGAGGAAGACCGGCGCTCAGCTCTCTGTGGGTTATCATCACCGCCTGTGACCCGCTGACAGGGTCCCAGCACCCTGGATTGATGTAACACAGAGGGTTGGAAATAGCGGGGGTGGGGTGAGAAAGAAACAATGACGGATCAGCCCACGCTGCATCAGAATCAGGCGAGTATGAGAGTTTCCCTAGACCACTGGGCTTGCCGGACCCTTGCCGCTGCCGCCTGTCCTGCTGTCTCTGGCTGGTCTCCTAGTTCTTCCCCAGGATCATCTGCCAGCCCCTGCTGGTCCGACATCTCCTCCTCATTCTCGTCCTCATCCGCCCTCTTCTCAGACGTGGCCACATGTTCCCCATTCCTCACCTCCAGCACGTCACCCCGCTGCTGTACCAGGTTGTGAAGGACACAGCAGACCACCACAAAGCGGGCGACCCTCCGAGGGGTGTACTGCAGGGGACCGCCAGCACTGTCGAGGCATCGGAAGTGCATTTTAAGGAGTCCGATGCACCGCTCAATGGCAGTTCAGGTGAGCACATGGGCCTCGTTGTATCTGGTCTCGGCTTCAGTCTCCGGTTTCCATACTGGCGTCATTAGTCAGGTCCTCAGCAGGTACCTCTTATCCCCCAAGAGCCAGCCGTCTATCAGCCCACGGACCTGGCGATGGCAGAGAATCCTGCTGCCCGGGCATCCTGTTGCCTTAGTCCATGTCAAAGTTGATATAGTTTTCTGCCTGGGCAAACAGCGCATCCGTGTCGGATGCTCCTGTGGGCTGCGACCTGCGAGATGACACAGAGGTCCCGGGCCCTGGAATGATCCCGAGGTGTAAAAGTTCAGGGCTGTGGTTACCCTTACGGCCACAGAGAATGAGTGTCCCTCTTCTCCACATGGTGCCAGGTCCATGAGGACATGGCACAGGTTCCACACCGAGTCCTTGATGACGCAGAGCCTCCGGCACGCGCTGTCCGTCATCTGCTTGACCAGCGACGTCTGTACACCCTGGGCCGTCGCGGGCCTCTCCCTCTGGGTCTCACCCTGGCCTGATGAGCGGCGGGGTCCTCAGGGTGTGCGGCGGGGTCCGGCCCATGGACTGCCACCTTGAGCCCTGGCAGACACTGCCGCTCCGGCATCTCCGGCGCCTGCCCGCCCGGCAAACCAACAGTTCCACCAGGGGCTGTTCTGCAGGGTCCAAAATACCACCCATAGTGTTCAATATCTGTAAGGAATTGGTCGGCCCACCCCATTGATCTCTCTACCCACCTCCCCCACACCTGGCACGCACTGCCTACTCACACCCAGCACAGTGGGGGCCCCCGCACCGAACCCCACACCTTGGATCCCGGACACCGGCTCATAATGTTACCTGGACTGGGTGCTGGTCCCCTCACCATTGCACTCACCCACCCTTCGACCGTGGAGATGTCCCCGGTGCAGGGACCCATCCTCTGGGTTTTCGGATCTTCGCTGCCTGCCACGACAGTGGACAAGGTCCAGGTCAATTACACAGGACAGAGACCCCATCTCCCAGGAAGCAACAGCAATCCAGAATTCTAATTTTGCCCTTTTAAAGGGATCAGCACAACTCAATAATTTCAAGTCAAAGTTTAGGAAGCTACATAGTGAAAAGATAGGAAGGCAGCCAGAGAGAACAAATCCAATTGTAAAACGGGTACAGCTGGGTATAGCTGCCTCAATTCTGACATTCTATCAGTGAAGAGGAGTCATGCATTAACAATTAATGTCATTCATCAGTGGCCAAATGAATTCCATTCATTCACCATGACCAACTAAAGATCATTGTTGTGCAAAGTCAATGAGTGGAGTTCAGAGCCACATTGGTTCAATGATGATATTGACAAGTTCTCACCCTCCAAAGGACTCCAGATGTAACATCTATGGAACAGAATTCTGCTCACCGCTGTGTGTGCTGGAGTGCCAGAGGCAAGGTAGCATGAGGAACAATGCAATCTAGGGCTGCTAAAGCTTAGTTGCACCACTTCTCCCATCGGTCTCTTTTTCACACCTTCCGTCTCTGCGCTCTTTAACCATTCTGGCTTCAACATATCTTTCCAGAGGAGGAAAAAGTGAGAATGGTCCAGTAGTCCAGACTGTTTTTCTCAGAATCCTCCTTCGATGCAGGAGGTGAAGGAGGGAAAGGTATCAGCATGTGTAGCTCCAGAAGGAGGCATTGCCTGATGGACATGGCCAGGGTGAGCGAGTGTGAGCATCAACAGGTGGCTGATTTGCAGAGACCCAGACAGCAGAGATGATTTGCTACAGCGAGGGTTTATCGTTGGTGAGTCTCCCTATCTACATGAGTAAGAGACAGTGCAAGGCCAGGCAGCAATTGTTCAGCGATCTCGTCCGCCACATGTGCCACATGCTCTGAGAAGACTTGATGCCACATGGGTTTGGAGGCTTAGCCCTGAAGTTGCATGCACGTGTTTGCATGGTTCCCTGCGAGTTGCATTGATTGCTACGTCCTAAGCCAAACCCATGCGCTTGGGGGTCTTCAAAGGGCCGAACATCTCCAGAGATAGTTTCTGGGGGATAAGAGCAACCCACTTAAACACTGGCTAATGACTCCGGTGTATCACCCTCAGACTCCAGCTGAGGGAAAGTACAACGCTGCTCACACCACAACATGGTGCCTTATAGAGCAGACTATAAGACTTCTGAAGATGTGATTCAGATGCCTGGTCCGCTCAGGTCGTTCTCTCCAATACACAATGGAGAGGGTTTGCCGCATGATCTCAGTTTGCTGTGCCCTTCACAATCTGTCTATGCAGAGGGGTGAGGCCCTGCTAGAGAGTGGCCTGGAGGAGGAGGAGACCTCCTCGGAAGATGAAGATGAGGAGCTGCTAGAAACCCATGGATTTGCTGAGGGACAACATGAGTGCACTGATGTCATGGAAGAGGTGAGAGCTGGGAGGCATCTCTCTGATACCCTAATAGCTGACAGATTCCAGTGAGAGTAAAACTAAGTCAGATATTCAGGAGACATTTCCTCTAGCACTCCAAGCCGTTTCCTGAATTCTTTTTTTTAATATAAATTTAGAGTACCCAATTCATTTTTTCCAATTAAGGGGCAATTTAGCGTGGCCAATTCACCTATCCTGCACATCTTTGGGTTGTGGGGATGAAACCCACACAAACTGGGGGAGAATGTGCAAACTCCACACAGACAATGACCCAGAGCCGGGATCAAATCTGGGACCTCGGCGCCGTGAGGCAACAGGGCTAATCCACTGCGCCACTGTGCTGCCCCGTTTCCTGAATTCTGAGGGAATAGCTGCACCATCACTGAGAGGACAGGTCCTGCTTTCACACTTATGCCTTAAAGAGATCGCAACTCACTATGATTATATCTTAGCTGAGGTCATGCTAATACATCAAGTTATAGTGCAACAAGGAAGTACAGTTTTGCTAGCTGATGTTTGACACCTCGTATGCCATGTAAGGATGCAAACACGTCCGTGAAGGAAATAAGGACTAGCGTAAGGCTCTCATCCTAAAGTGCATGTCTTGGTTTGGGACACTATCAGTTAGGAAACCCAGATACGCATAGATTCACATATCTGACGACCCCTCCTCTACCATTACTATCCCTTGAGGATCTACGGGTTGAGAATTCACCCATCATTCTCCTCATAAAGAATCACACACATCTCCCTGACAACACACAAGGATCTGGGTTGACATCTGAGGTTGACATCACATGAATGTTAATCTTAAAAGGTTAATCTCTAAAGGTTGAACCTCAAAATGAGAGGATTGCAAACATCCAAACCAAAATGCTTTCATCTGACCATTACATTCACATACCCATGGAATGGTTTTCAAAATGTGCGATTTATTTACAGTGTTAGAGCACCCATGACCCTGAGGTGACATTAAAACTTTTAAACTTTCCTAACCCTGGACTTCCAGTGGCGGCCATGAGGTGAACGGTCATACATAATGTGGCTCCTGCTTGGGGATTCATTTTTTTGGCCCTTTCTACCCATTTAACAGGTGTAGTTTGGGAAGAAAAGTGATATAATTTGAGAATGTTGGTTCCCCCTCTAGCGTGTGATGTCAGGAGGTTATAATACGAAGAACAAGTCAAATAAGGGGTCCTCATCTGACTTGGAAGGCCCTCGTGTCGCATGAGGGGAGAAAATGGCGGAGTTTCCTCTGTCGTCATTGCCCTCTCAGTGGACAACTGAGAGGCTGGTGGAACTCCTAACGAAGGAGTTGAAGAACCAGAGACAAGTGGTTTTTGATGACCCAGCGAAGGTGATTGAGGTGGCAGTGGCACGCATTCATGTAACTTTGGACAGGGTGGAAGAATAATTGGAGGTACAGGGCTCGACGATTCAGAAGGTGGAGGAGACAGTCATGGAGCATAGTGATCAGATTGCCTCTTTGGAGGCAGTGGTGGTGTTGTTGGCAGAGGGGCAAAAGATATGGAAGGTCAAGGCTGATGAACTCGAGAATCGCTCCAGAGGCCAGAATTTGAGGATCGTTGGGCTGCCAGAGAGCATAGAAGGTACTCATGCCACTGATTATGTTGGCAAAGATGTTTGGGAAGCTGGAGGGGATCTTCAAGCACCATCCTGAAGTGGACTGTGCCCACCGGTCGTTGAGACAGAAGCCCAGGTCTGGGGAGCCGTCACGGATGATTATAGTTCGACTCCAAGGTAGTTGGATAAGGTGAGGATCCTGAGGTGGGTGAAGGGCACTCAGAATGTAGATGGGAGGGCCATACTATCAGAATTCATTCTTCTGCACTGTAAATTCTATGATCTATGATGTATGACATTGTGGCAGAACTTGCAAAAAGGCGGGCAGGGTTTAACAAGGTGGCTCTTTACAAGAGAAACACTCGCTTTGGAGTGGTGTACTTAGCTCCCCTTTGGGTCTCGTTCAGAGACAGTCTACTATTTCAGCATGCCAGAGGAGGCAAATGGTTTTGTGAAGATGCATGGACTGGAGGAGAATTAAATGAAGTTGTTGGTTACACCTGAGTGTTAGTTTTCTGATGTTTTCTGCTATTTCTTTTTTCTGGTTTTTGTTTTGCTGAATTGTTGGAAATGTTTGGGGGAGAGGGATTGGGTGTGGGTATATGTTTTTTCTTCCAAGAATGTTTGACATTAAAGTTGGGCTCGGTTAGGGGGGCTGTTTGCTGATCCATTGTGTGTATAACTTTGATTTTTCTCCAGGTGGGGGTCACCCTGCTAGCAGTTAGGGGGTGGGGGGTTGGAATGACCTAACTTAAGGTATTATTGCTGGGGGCAAACATTGAGAAAGTGCGGGGGTGGGCTCAGGATCCGGGGTCGGTATGGGGGCAGATGGAGGAGGCTTCTTGTGTAGGTTCGAACTTGAGGGCACTTGTGGTTGCTCCTCTTCCATTCACTTCGGCTAGGTTCTCTTTCAGCCCAGTGGTAATAGCCTCTCTGAGAATATGGAATGAATTCAGAGAACACTTCAAATTTGGGTCTATATCGCTACAGGCACTGATCTGTGGGAACCATGAGTTTGTACTGGCTGGGATGGATTCAACGTATAAGATCTGGGAGAGGAAGGGGTTTGAGAGGCTTAGAGATTTGTTCATGGAGGGTAGGTTTGCTGGGCTAGAGGAGTTGGTGGAGAAGTTCCAACTCCAGGGAGCAAATGTTTTTACGTATTTGTGGGAGTGAAACTTTGTGCATAAGGAACTCTTTTCATTTCCTTGGTTTTTGGCACCTTCCTTTATGGATAAGGTGCTATCTCTTGATGAGATAGGGGAAAGTAGATACTGCTCAGGAGGCTACCAGGCCACGGTCTGCTGGCTCCTTAGAAATACCAAAGAGCAGGTTTTTTAGATGAGCTGAAGCTAATTCGGAGTACATTGCATTCACTGTGAATTGTAGGATTGGGTGATGGAGATGAGGTCCATACTAGGTAGTTGGGAGAGGTAACGCTCTGCGTTGCCACAGGAACTATCCCAGACCTTGCCGGCGAACTCCGCTGCTGCCTCCTCAAACTCATTGATGGCGAGTATATCCTCCATCCCTCCCCGTGCTGGGCTTGCTCACATTTGTCGGTCTGTATGGAGGCAAAAGAAATGCATGTGATCAGAGAGGATGGAGCAGAGTTTGGATGGAATGCATGCCCCTGTGTGCGGTGCATCCAACCCAGAATGGACAGAGAATGGAGTGTCAGCAACAAGACGGATGGGATGGTGATGTTGTGAAAGTCTTATTGAGAGAATGTGTTGCCAAGTGTCTCGTGCTAATGGTTGTGTGAGACCTGTGAAGAAAGTTTGAGTACATGATGCCAAGCTGTGAATTTGATAGTGGTAGGACCTGAGATATAACTTACCCTGGCGGAGTGAATGAGATCATTCATCCACTTCCTGCAATGAAGGGTCTTGAGGGCTGTGGCAGTGAAAGCAGGTGCTACCTTCCTCATGAGGCCACTCAGAGTTTGATTCTGGCTTCCTGACATGTTTGAGGCTCTCCTGAAGACAGGTGGACTGGAAGTGATATGAGAGTGCTGGACTGGTGTCCAAATCTGACGCCGGGACATTTGAATCCGCCAGCTGACGACGGCAGGTGGACAAATCAGCTGTCAGGTGATTCGGAGGGGAGCTCACCTGTGCATAATTAATGAGTTTCCAAGCATAGAATTTGACCAGCGGGAAAGGCACCATTGGAACCATTGCCACTGTATCTAATCTCGTTAATGGAGAATGCCACCCAAAGACACTAAGGGTCAGGGATTGGAAAGCCCCTCCATACCAGGAAGAGACCTCCATTTCAATAGAAGACCCTCCCCCCAGAGTAGAGAACTCCCCCATCAGGTTGTGGGTCGGACCTAGTTATTCTGAGGCATGCTGCAGAGGCCTCGCCATCCAACTGGATGCCAAGCCTTCCAACCAAGTTGTCATCTGGGCAGGAAACCTGTCAAATACTAAAGATACACAATGAAGCACAGCATGAGAGGTTACTACCTGAACCTCCGCCTGTTGCTCCTGTAACTTTTCCCTTCTGATGTCCAGGCCAGTTTAACAATTCAAAGTGTAACAAGGCTGCATGACAAAAATAATTGGTATTTTGTTGTGGTTTACGTGAATAAAAGCTTGCAGAAATAGACAAGAATTGACTGTGTTCAAAATGCTCCCAGTCTATTTAGATGCACTCTGATATTCAGAAGATAACATTAGTATTTCAAAATTGGTCTGATGTGTATTGAAAATACAAAAATAGTTCTTGGGAAGAGCTTAAGTCTATACACAGTTGTAGTATTTTGGTGCAAAAACATGATGGCAGCTAAGCAAATTCAGAAAATACACTGAAAGGAAAATGTGCTTTCCATAGATATTTTTAGCTCCACTTCGAAGTAAACACTTGGAAAGCTGCAACGTTTTGGCCAAATTGTACTGCATCAATACAACATCTTTTGATTTGCACTATATTCTTCTGCTAGTTCAACCCAGCATTTGCCATTTTCACTGCAACCAAGCACAGTTTCATAAATGAATTCATAACAACCCCTGTTCTCTTTACAGAGCAACAAGCTGTGTGTTTCACCGAACACACATTCTATCTTTTAGTTACTTATGTTTAATCTAATAAATTTACGTTTCATCACATTGAACTATATCCAGGTGCCAAAAACCTCAATCCTTAATTCTGCATTCCCTTTCATTCTATCTCCTTGTTTGGCATCATGTAGGAATTTAGTTTAAGACACCCTCCGCCAGATCACGAATGCACTGAAAATAGCGACGATCCCCAAACATCCTTCATTTATGACCTCTGAATACCTTAACACATTTTCTTGAGAAGCCAATTATCCATTCAGTACCGCACTTTACTGCATATTGCATTACCTTAGCCATCGGTTGCTGACGGATAACTTCATCAAAGGCATTCGCGAAGTTCAAAGGCATGACATTATTTGTATTTCCTCTGATCCACTAAATTGAGTAATAACTTTGGAAAATTTGCAGCAAATTTAACATTTCCAAAGCCCATGTTGGTTGTCCATAGACAGAACTTTTTCAAGTGCTTATCCGCTGAAAAATAAAATAATAGATTCTCTTTCATACTGCCTGATAAATTTGCATTCTCTGCACACTGTGAAAGGAAAACGAAGTTGGAGAACTATTATGTCCTGTCTCGGTATCTGGGATTCCCTGGGATTTCTCCGCTGATCCAATTGGGTCTTCTCCTTTAGTTAAACAAGGGCCTAGTAACATTTTATAATGTAGCAGGAAGAGTATTCCCAAATTCCCACCCCATTATATGATATTTGACACAATTGGACACCCTAGGATGGGACTCAAAGATTCCTGAAGAATAATTCTTGTGAAAACAATGGGCTGGATTCTCCGATCCTGCGGCTATGTCCGCAGGATCCATCTGGTCTTATGACCAGGAAGTTGGCGCCTCCCCGCACCGATCCTCTGTTCGGTGGAGGGGCTAGCAGCCGTGCAGCGTAAAGCCCCTGGCTTTACCTGCGGATACGGTCGGAGAATAGCCGGCTCTTACGACCAGGAAGTCTGTGCCACCCCTGCACCGATCCTGTGTCCGGTGGGGGGCTAGCAGCCATGCAGTGTAAAGCCCCGGCTTTACCTGCAGACCCAGCCTGCCAAAAACTGCCCCCCTGTGACCAGCCTCGCCACCCCCAGACCACCCCCACCAGTCCCCCCAGCCGCCAACGAAGGCCCCCCTGCCAGCGGAACGGCTCCCCCCCCCTCGACTGTGGCGGCGCTGGACTCAGTCCGCAGCCGCCACGCGAGGTCCCCGAATGGTGTGAGTACACGTGTCCCGCACTGCCGGGGACTCGGACCATCGGGGGTGGAGCATCGGGAGAGGGCCTCAGTTGACGTCCTGAGGCTGTCCATACGGCGTGCGGCGTACTCCCCGAGTACACCATTTTTGAGGGGGCGGAGCATCGCAAACACAACATGATTCCGGCGTAAACGGGAATTCTCCGGCTGATCGCTGAACGCGAATTTGGCGTCAGTGATCGGAGAATCCAGCCCCTTAAGTCTGTACACAGTTGTAATATTTTTGTGCCAGAACATGACGGCGGCTAAGCACATTCAGAAAATACACTGAAAGAGAAATATGCTTTCTATAGATTTTTTAAATGTCTACTTCAAAGTAAACGCTTGGAAAGTTGCAAAAGCTTTGGCTACATTGTGCTGCATCAACACAATCTCTTTTGATTTGCGCGATTGTCTGCTCTGAATCCTGAGATTGCAGGATTGGCAGGGATCTCGGAAACAGGCCAAAGACTTTTAAGAGAAGTGAATAACTTTTTAGTCTCTCTCTTCATGGTAATCTCTTTCAATGCAACTTGACAGCCACAAAGCGTCCAAGTTGCTGCTTGCCAGCTGCAACTGGAAGGCACCAATAGCAGTAACCAGGAGCACAGTTGCAATCTCTCATTCCCATGGTACTTTCACCATTTGGCCGATGTTTAGGCCCAGCCTGGGAGGCTTAAGCCTCCATTTCACTTGGGATATCGTACCTGAGGTTAATGGTTCCAATAGAGAGTAATGATACAAAACACGGTAGCTTGATTGTGAGTACTACGTTGCAATCTATTGAAAGCATATAGTTTTAGCATCAAATGTAAGTGAGCACTACATTTATTGTACAGTTTTTCTGCATTTCATTTTGCACTTACCTCTGATGCTCATGATACAAACTTAAAGAGGACTTTCATTATATAGAGTTGTCTGGCTCTTCTTTTCTCATCCAGGTGCATTAGTTGTCCTGGTTCTCCTCTGGTTCTACTCTCTTTCTAGAATAGTATGAATACTTTCACTTCTCCAGACAAAGGAACAAGACATTGTCATTCAAGATATTTTCAAAGGCCATAAATGCATTCTCCCTTCATCCTCCTATACTCCTGGTATCAGATGCTGAAGAAGAATTGGGTTGGTCCTGTTTGGAGCTGTGCCTTTAAGTGACTTGGAGCAACTACCTTCACATCTCAACAAACAACATGTCAGTTGTCAGTGTCTGCTCTGAAAACTTACGATTTTCACAGCAATTTAGTTAAAGGCTAGTGAACCATGGAAAGAGGGTAAATTTAATCTTAAATGATTATAGCCTAAATGTTATCGATCTTCATTTTCCTACATTTTTTATATAGATTGAGACAGCCCCAGCTAAAAAAATTACAATTTGAACAAGAATTGCAATTCAAGTCAATACAGTTGAACATTATGAGAAAAACATCACTGTCAGTTTAAATAAATGCTCTATTCGAAGGAAAATTGATCACTGTTTAAAGGAACTATTGGATGCTTCTGCAGTATTACAATGAGAAAACTGATAAGGAAGTGGTGCCAATTGCCTCTCCCAATATCTATCAGCAAAAAGATGTTCTATTATTCTCGTACCTGAATAGCGAGCTTTTGCTCACCATTTATTTTAAATTTCTCGTTTATCCACTCCATTTTCAAAATGAATGCCTGCGGTTATCAGCGCTGCAAAAACTGGAAATTCTTTCATGGACAGGAACTTGTTATTCCAATAGCATTTTAACAAATTCTAAAACGAATGAGCACATTTCATAGTTGACAACTTAATTTTACTTTAAGTTAACTTGAGAAATTTGGGAGTGTTCTTTTTGTGCTGCATTGAAACAAATTTACTGTCATTTCAAAACCCAAACCGTTTTACATTAACCCTAAATTTGGAGTATAAATTGGATATGAATGTCAAGCTGTCTCTAAAACAAAATGGACAGAGATTATCTCCTCCAGAAATATTCATTATCATTTGTTTCTGTGTTATACAAGCCAGCACACTCTATTCACAGTACAGGTTGATGCAAAGTAAAACCACGTCAGATCAAAGCTATAGTTGCAGTGTAAATACACCCTTAGATTTCAGGTAATACAGCATTAAACATGCAAATTTTAAGCAGTAATTTTAACACGGTTTACATTTTATCGAATAAAAATTCATCTTTAGATGTTTCTCTTTGACTGAGAAGACTGGTATACATCATAGTTTTTAAAAATTGTGTTCGTGGATATAGAAAATCTGCAAAATCAACAAATCTCCAATTTGTTGCCTTACTTGGTCCATCTTTCAACTCAGGCAATATTTAATTGGCTACCCATTATACAGTGTACAATCATAGAACCATGTAGCACAGTAGGTCATTCGGCCCATTGAATCTGAAGTGCTTCTTTCCAAGTGCAATCCCACTCCTCTCATCTTTTCACATATTCCAACATTTTTGCTCCTTCAATAATTTCACCCTTTTGAAGCTACTACTGTATCTGTAGACACCACCAAATAAGTGGATTCCAAATTCTAACGACTTATTTCATTGTACGAAGTCTTACAACACCAGGTTAAGACTTTGTACTGTGCTCACCCCAGTCCAACGCCGGCATCTCCACATCATACTTATTTCATAACCAGGTTTTCCTTCAGGTCACCCATTGGTTCTGTTGCAAATCACCTTAAATCTGAGCCCTCTTGGCATCGAGCCTTCAAACATTGGAAACATGTTTTCTTTATTTACTCTAACCCTTCATGATTTTAAACACGTCTATCTAATCTACTCTTACTCTGCTCGAAGGAAAACAACCTATCTTCGCCAGGATATCCACTGAACTGAAATTCCTCATCACTGGAACTACTCAGGTAAAGCTCTTCTGAACCCTATCAAAAACATTCTTAAAATTGTGGTTCCCGGAATTGGACACAATATTCAAGCTGGTGGAAAACTAGGGCGTGATCTACTGGCCGCGCCGTGCCCCCATTCCCCTGAACAGGGGCGCGCCATGGCCGGTAGATCCCTCTTCCAGAATATATCTGGCTCACCACGTCTCGTAGATGTAACAGGATCTCATGAGACGTCGTGATCTGAATCTTGCCCATTAAAGACGGGATCAGAATTTGGCAGCTAGTCTCACTCTAATATGCAGTGTAGCCATCTGGGATGGCCATTCCCCGATTACAAAATGGACACTTTGCAAAGATTGCAGGGAAAATGGACATTACTGAGAAAACAAGCAGGTTCAGGGTTTGTCTATTGATTGGAGCCGCAGCTCCCAGACAAGACCAAAACTGTAGGCCCATTAGCATACTAATGGCCCATCTCCAGAAACAAAAGAGTAACATTTGAGTAACCGATACTAAGGCAGACACCCCGGCCGGCCAGAGGAGACCAGAACAAAGCAGGCCAACGGCCACCTAGATCACGCCCAGTCATCAGGGCACCCACCCCTTTATTGGTTGAAATCAATAGGAATGATCAAGAAATGGCCCAATTGATTGGGACCAAATTCAAGGCCCACCCAAAAGAGCACAAAGTCCCCTTGGGTATAAGAAGGAGCCCGCAAGAGAGAATTGTTCTCTTGGACCCGGCTCTCACCGAGGAGAGACCTGTCCACCAGCTGCACCAGAAGCAAGTAAGTCCAAGGTCAATGCTCGCTACCAGACAGATGACCTTAGCTGTTCCCCCGTACCAGTTTGACCCCAGCAGCCTCAGAACCGAACAACGGCCATTGTTCCTCTGACTGAGTGGGCGCCCGAAGTTAAGTATAGGCTTTAACAGTAGTGATAGTTTAGTCTGTAGAGTTTTGTGCATGAGTATATTTAACTGTGTGGGTAAATAAATAAGCATTGACTTTGAACTAACTAACTATCGAGTCTTTGATTAGTATTCGGATTTGAACGTTGTGGCGGTATCGAAAGGTACCTGGCGACTCTAGAGCAAACGTAATTAGAATTAAGGAAGATGACCACATTGACCGCCATATTCAGAGCCAACCAAAGAGAGCAACATTTACTGGCGACCTCTGACAGGACTCGACCTAGAAGTGGCCTAGTCACTCCGAGAGGACCCAAATTTGAATTGGAATCCAATTGGAAACAGAAAAACCACAAGTGTGAGAACGATACTGATCAAACCTCCGAGACTCGGAAGTGTGTTAATGCATGCGTACTAACAGGGATATCAGGTAAACCTGAGAGATTTTGTTGCGTAAAACTGTCGGGAGTTTTGTAAGCCGGAAAATAGCGTAAGCCGTACCCGTGTTTACATCACCACTTTATCACCCCCTGTTTCAAATTCAGTAGAGAACCCAGAGATAGAGAGAAAATGGCAATGAAGGCAATGGAACGTCTTATGAACCCCCAAGAATTTGAGGTCGCAGCGACCAGTAGAGTAGGACAGTGTCCCCCCTATGGGAAGAAGAGATCAGAAATTATCTCAAAGGGAAAGGATGGCCCCTTTGGAGTGAATTCTGCGCCAATGACAAAACAGGTCCCGGGAGTATAGGACATACTTGGTGGGAGAACCTGTCAGAGATTCATAAGAAGAGCTTAGGGAAAGCTCGCAAGCCGATGGCAATCGTGTCCTACTTGGCACAATTGCGAGGCACAGAGGAGGTCGTTAGGACGCTCCGTAGAGAGACTGAGGAGAGAGACAGAAATAGTGAGGGAGATGTGAGTGAATTTCAGAAAGAGAATAAGGAGTTAAGAGAACAGTTACCAGCGAGAGACAGAGAGGTGGATGATGCCAGTCTTGTCTCGCCCATTTGAGTAGTTTTCAGACCCAGTACGATAAGGCCTACCAGGACACGCAACGCGCGGTCTTGGTAAGACAAGAAACCGAGCAACAGGTAGAGCAATTGCAGAAACAGTGCAATGATTTAAAAGCAGCCCGACGAGCGCTCCACACTGCAAATTGCAGAATTGCAATCTCTGCTTTCTGTCCAGAATGGGTTTCAAGGTACGTTTGGACCCCAGTTAGACCAGTAAAACGGCCCCGATTGGCAGGAGTTAAACGAAACTGCCCACAGATACGTACATGGGACATGTACGCAAGAAAAACCCCAGAAAAGGAAAGCACCCCAACCCCTGACTGAACAGGCAGAGTACACCCCCATGAGCCCTGTAAGCACACACCGCAGGGCCGCAGCAGAAGAAAACGCAGATTTCCTATATACAACCCCGTTAACCGTGACCCAATTACACCGTTCCTTCCCACATCAGACCCCCACCAGTTTTTCGCTAGAGTTAAACAGCAGGCTATCATGTACGGCCTGGACGAAAAGGAGCAAGTGAAGCTCACAGTTTTAAGCCTCGACCCTTCAGTTGTGGCAGCCCTTCCCGACCCACAGAATGTAGGAGGAGGCACACTCCAAGAAATGCACACAGCGATCCTGGATGCGATCGGCTATAACAAAGGAGACCCTGTAGAAGGCCTAAACAAGTGTAGGCAAAAGGAAACAGAGCACCCCACAGCATTTGCTGGACACTTGTGGATACATTTCACAGCAGTATTTGGAGAGTTAGCCCGCGCCCATTTCTCCCCAGATAATATGGCCAAATGGACTTGCATCCTAGTCTCTCATGCAACAGAGGCAGGACAGAGAGCTTGCGCAAATTACGACCCCTCAGACATGGCCCACAACGAGAAATGGGTTTTGAGCAGATTGTCCCGTGTTTGGGAACAGTCCATCCAAGGCAAAACAGCGTTTGTTAAAACAGAGGAAGAACAGGCAGACATGCATCCAGTTAGGACGCATCAGAACCCCGCATGGGTAAATGAGAGCAGGAACAGCCCACAGCAAACCAAGTCCCAGGAGTGTTATAATTACGGCCAATTAGGACATTACGCACGAGAATGTCAAGCGCCCCCGAAACAGCAACGGAATCAGCCCACCAATGCCCCCCCGAACCAGCAACGACACCAACAGCCCAACCCCCCGCCCAGGGAACCATACCCAAGGGAGCAATGCACCAGAGAGCCTGCTGCAGGGGTCATGTTACAACTGTGGGCAGCCAGGACACTTCGCCCGAGATTGCTGGAGACCCCCACCACCAGCTAGACTAGCCCCCAGATATGAAAGAGAACAACCATGCACACCACATCTCACTCGCAGCAGCAGACGAGCACGCCCCGCCCACAGATGACGCATTCCTACCCTCCCCCAGCCAGTCCAGCCCGTCTTCAGACACATCTTCAACTCCACCCCCAGAGGCACAACTCCGCCTCTCCCTTCCTTCAACCAGCAGCGACAGCAACGGTGATAGCGACAGCAATGACGACAGCCACAGCACACCACATTATGATTATACCCCTGCACCAGGCCCCACTCCCAGCGAATCTGAGCATGATTCCAGTGACCCCTTCGAAATCACGTACATCAAAGCCCCTGACCCAGACCCACAGCCCGACGATTACAGATTAAAACCTAGTAGCTCCAACCTCGACACACGATTCTGGCACCAAGACAATTGGTTCAGGCTCATCCGGAATGATGAGATGGACCCCAATTCGCCCCAAGCAGCTTTAGACAAACTACTCCAGTCAAGAGTATGGCAGCCGGGAGAAGATGATGACATAGAGTCTGACTCCCACCAAACGAATCCCTTTGCGACCCTGTTCGCTACTGAGCAATGAGGTGTCCAGATGATGGTAAAAAGGAACCGATGGAGAGATACGGTGTCCTCTCTGATGGAACGTGCACCATGTTTGTCGTATGTTTGTTCGTTTAATGTACATGTAAAATGTTGTTTGTGAATTTAAAAGTTTTCATGGCCCCACGCCACGTCTTGATGCAGGCAGCACTACCCTTCTACGCCCAATGGCTGTTAATGGAACAAATTGGTCGACAGACAACCGTTCAGAGAAACTAGATTGTCGGCAGACACCAATCATAACTACTCTCCTGATTTGAAGGTAATCACGAGAGGCAGCCCCCACGACGACTGCATTCTTCCCCATTCTTGCCGGTCGCTCAGGCAGTGGAGAAACAGCACTGGTTCCCACCCTGCCTGAGGACGCCCCTCTGGTCAGCTACGCTCGGGTAGAGCACAAACGGCACTGATCACCGTCCTACCCGGGGATTCCACCCATTCTTACCCGCCGCAGCCCATAGGCACCCCATTTTGGCACTTTCAGTTCAAAATTCTTTTGTTTGTTTCTGGCGACCCTTAGGTTGCTTCCGTATGCTATTTACATCCTCAAACATTAGGATGGTAGATTGCACAGGCTGCGAGACGGCTCACACTTTGTCAGTGTTTTTCTCGGATGTCTTGTCCAAATATTTGGTTTTTTTTTTTAAATGAGGGAATCACAGATGGTGACCAATTATAATGGGTAATTGGCAACAAAGGACAGACAGACAGACATACAAGATCTTAAGCAAGATAATAACAGATATTATGCTTGTGTCCATAGAACTCCGGAACCTCAGGAACCCCAGAGGAAGAAAAGGAAGAAGACCGACAAAAGGAAAGATGAAGACAACCTTCATGTTTTTCACCTGGATCTTAGCGGGATCCCTTCAGTTGCGCGCGGACGCTACCCCCCTGACCCCTACCACACAGGCCGTGAATTATTCCCACCCCTGCTATACACTGTACCCCGAGATAGTTAACCCCGAGATGGTTAACCCCGAGATAGTTAGCCCCGAGACAGTTAGCGACACGCCGACCTGGTGAGACAAGTTTATAACCTGGTATTCACTACCGTACATAGTAGAATCACTCTTAGTACTGGCGATACTCTGCAGTGTCGTACAGACACTTAGACTAAGAAAATGGCGAAGGAGAGCCTCCCGCTCTCGCACCCCGGTATACATGTTTAGGTCCCCTATTTTCGAACTCCAACAAACCCCCCCCAACCCCTTTAAGTGAATTAAAGTGCATCCGCTTTTCTTTGTGTGTGTTTTGTTTGTTCAATAAAGAAATGTAAACCTCTGTGCTTGACTGCCAAGCCAGAGAACCTTGTGTTGCTGCTATTTGTACAGTTTAAAGTGTTGTAGATTATTTTTGACTGTTTGAGTGAGGATAGTTTATTGAGGATAGGTAGAGGGTCCAGTTTTTTATTTTGTAATGCATGCCTGAATGTCATAGCGCCCCGTAGAGTTTTATAATGATGTTGAACTGGAGATGAGGATAGAGTCTTAATGATTGAGTAGATATATTATTCCCGTAACAGCCTCCCCGAACAGGCGCCGGAATGTGGCGACTAGGGGCTTTTCACAGTAACTTCATTGAAGCCTACTTGTGACAATAAGTGATTTTCATTTCATTTCATTTCATGTATGTAAAATGAGTTTAGGTAAAAATTGCGATTCATAGGATAGGGCAGTGTAGAGCCCGTAAAGTGCGTATGGGTGCCCAGCTTGGTCAGAGAACAAAGATGACGCAGTAATGTGATCCTTCACGCTGCGCATTGAGGATCACAAGGAGGGAGTGTAGCCATCTCGGATGGCCACTTCCCGATTACAAAATGGACACTTTGCAAAGATTGCGGGGAAAATGGACAATGCTGAGAAAACAAGCAGGTTCAAGGTTTGTCTGTTGATGGGAGCCGCAGCTCCCAGACAAGACCAAAACTGTAGGCCCATTAGCATACTAATGGCCAATCTCCGGGAACAAAAGAGTAACATTTGAGTAACCGATACTAAGGCAGACACCCCGGCGCCAGAGGAGCCCAAAACAAAGCAGGTCAACGGCTACCTAGGACACGCCCAGCCATCAGGGCACCCACCCCTTTATTGGTTGAAATCAATAGGAATGATCAAGAAACGGCCCAATTGATTGGAGCCAAGTCCAAGGCCTGCTCAAAAGAGTGTGAAGCCCCTTTGGGTATAAGAAGGAGTCCCCAAGAGAGAATCGTTCTCTTGGACCCGGCTCTCACCGAGGAGAGACCTGTCCACCAGCTGCACCAGAAGCAAGTAAGTCCAAGGTCAACGCTCGCTACCAGGCGGACGACCTTAGCTGTTCCCCCGTACCAGTTCGACCCCAGCAGCCTCAGAACTGAACAACGGCCATTGTTCCTCTGACTGAGTGGGCGCCCGAAGCTAAGTATAGGCTTTAACAGTAGTGATAGTTTAGTCTGTAGAGTTTCGTGCATGAGTATATTTAACTGTGTATGTAAATAAATAAGCATTGACTTTGAACTAACTAACTGGTGTATCAAATCTTTGATCAGTATTCGGTTTTGAACCTTGTGGCGGTATCGAAAGATACCTGACGACCCCAGAGCAAACGTAATTTAAATTAAGGAAGGCGACCACATTGACCGCCATATTCAGAGCCAACCAAAGAGAGCAACAATGTAACAGGATCTCATGAGACATCGTGATCTGAATCTTGCCCATTAAGGGCGGGATCAGAATTTGGCAGCTTGTCTCACTCTAATATGCACTCGTCTGATCAACTGAGGCCCTGGGATCTAACCCCCTTGCCTAACCCCCACAAGCAGGGACCAGACAGAACTGCACTTGGGGGGTTCTCCCAGGGGATCGGAGGCCCCAGGTGGTTGTCCTCTGGGCCAGGTGGAATCCTGGCAGTGCTGGTGCCACCAAGGCACCTTAACACTGCCAACTTGACACTGTCATCTGTGTGCGAGCCTGGCACTGTGAAGATGCCCAGGTGGCACTGTCAGCTGACAAGGGCACTGCCATTGTGCCAGCCCGGCATTTTTCCCACACTGGGGATTGGGCCTGGGGTGCCTTGCCCTTATGAGATGGGATAGGGGGGTTCCTGAGGACCACTTTATAGGTGAGTTGGGGCTTTGGGGGGTCCGAGGGTCGAGTGGGGGGGGGGGGGGGGTGAGTGATTGGGGTGCTATTTGAAAATGGTGTCCTGATCTCCTCCTGCACTGAGGAGTTCTGGTGAGCAGAGCTCCTCAGTGCAGGAAATGGGACTAAGTGCAGCCTTGGTGGGGTCCTGGATTTTAACAAAGCCCCGTCAGATAGCATAGTCTTTATCGGCATTGTGAGCGCTGGGAAACAGGGTAAACGCACTTGTCACAGGGCTCTGTTGCAATTCGGTTAGATCACGCCCCTAATATTTTACATAACGTTTGCATAACTTTCTGCCTTTTGTACTCTGTTCCTCTACAGAGAGTGCTCACCTAAAGTGCTGGATGTGTTCCTGAAAATCCCAGGATCCCTTATTATCTGTTTGATTAACCTGTTGTGTCACCTCCAAAGATTTGTGCACACACACTTCTTGTACTTCTGTTTTCTATCCCTAACTGAGAGCTGCCAGCCTCGGGTTAGCCAGTAACTCTCGCGGATTGGGATTTTCACGCCCCATGATCGGCCTACTGCTGACCACTTAAAAGGTCTGACTGGCACAAATTTAGTGGGCCTTTCTCAATGGTGGTGGCATCGAGCTCTCGACATCGACACTCCAGCCAATGGGCGAGGCTCCTATCCCCTGGATTGAATTCCCCACCCCTTGTTCTATTTTTTAATATTACAGATTTGGTGCCCAACCTCCTTCTAAATTAGCTGAAACCGTCCCCCACAACCTCCATCAGTTAAAAACAAAATTGGGTAGTGTGTATGATGGGCTGCCAATTGTGATCATCATTTTACACCCCAATCAAAGTTGAAAGGTCTGGTTATTTATTATATTACTGGATTCTGATATTTTAAAAAATTACATGGTAGTCCTTTTTCACTTCAATTGCTGGCATGACTGTGTCAGTGGGATGGATGTTCTTGGCCCATGAGACAGGGTTGAGGGAAGGAAAATGGGGAGATTTGTGTCAAGTCAGCTCCCCACATGCTCCTGCCTTTCGAGGATTTTCACAGGAGCAGACTAGGAACCAGGGTGGCTTCCTGATCCATGGAGAGGAGCAGCCAATTAAGTCAAGTGAAGGACCCACTAAAGGGCCATTTTGTGGCAAAATTTTACCGATGTCGGAGCCACACTCCTACTGACTCCAAGGCGGGCAGCCAAGGATATCTCCATGTTGAGATACCCTCACATCCGCCTGCCTGATTTGCAGCATTGGATGCCCACCCAACATCCTTAGTAACGTGGTGGTCAATATAGGAGACCATCTCCCAGAGTGCTGTGCTAGTGGGCACGCTAACAGCATGGGCAGGCTCGAGAGGCTATATGGGCCCGATGTCAGAGACCTGCTGGAAAGTCCTGCCCAATATTTCCAGACATCAGTCATCCTTCTCTTTCTGAGTAGAGTGTGACCTCTTCCAAACAG
The DNA here is from genome assembly GCF_047496885.1 of Scyliorhinus torazame. NCBI lineage: Eukaryota > Metazoa > Chordata > Chondrichthyes > Carcharhiniformes > Scyliorhinidae > Scyliorhinus > Scyliorhinus torazame. The sequence goes on along the minus strand of NC_092714.1, from coordinate 235,274,730 downwards.
CTTTAACTTTGCATGGAGAAAACATCAGCAATTCCTAGCAATACTGGCTAATAAAAGGTTAAATGAAACCCATTGTACACCCATTCCTATGTAATTTTCTTCTCTTTCCTGACCTACCACACAAAACAGGATTGCACAGTGCATGTTGAATGCATCGGGTTTATCAGCTTCCTAAATAAGAGGATCAAGATTCTCCCGATTTCAACTATCTTAAATTTGTTTTTGCATTACTTCATGGAATAAATTTTTAAAGCACAGCGCTCATACAAGTGTGGCTTCATGAAACAGTCATTAAATCATTTAAAGTGCATAAAGGTGAAAGTGATTGGCAGCAACTATTATTCTGGGAGCAGACATACAGGCTGGCATTTGTGTCCTTGGGGAGGTTTCAGTGAAAAGCTGTGAATTTCTGGTAATTGTGTTTTTAGGAGAGGACTTTATTGTTCAGCTTGCAAGTGCAGTGTGGTGATGAGATCAGAGCTATTGCTGTTAGCCATGAGATGGCCTGCTGAGTGGGCTTCTGCATCAGAGATAAGAAAATTAACTCATTCACAGCACAATTGATTGCCTCTGTGATTCTGAATTCATCTCGACATATGTATAAATAAGAGAATTCTATATCCATAAACTTTGTCTGAACATTTATCTTATCTGAAAAATAAACGTCAGCTACCATGCTATCAGAATCTGAGGACTTGCAACTCTTTGGTGGGACCAGATTCTTTCAGCAACATTTGGTTGGACAGACGCAGCAGAGGTGGCGGTACAGTGGTACACAGTCAGGAGGGAGTTGCTCTGGAAGCCTCAACATCGACTCTGGACCCCATGAAGTCACATGGCTTCAGGTTAAACATGGGTAAGGAAACCTCCTGCTGATTACCGGCCACCATCAGTTGATGAATCAGTACTCCTCCATGTTGAACACCACGTGGATGAAGCACTGAGGGTGGCAAGGGCACAGAATGTACTCTGGGTAGGGGACTTCAATGTCCATCACCAGATTGGCTCGGTAGTACCACCACAGACTGAGCTGGCCGGGTCCTAACGGACATAGCCGCTAGACTGGGACTGCAGCGGGTGGTGAGGGAACCTATAAGAGGGAAAAACATACTTGACCTCATTCTCAGCAGCCTGCCTGCTGCAGATGCATCTGTCCATGACAGTATCGGTAGAAGTGGACACCGCACAGTCCTTATGGAGAAAAAGTCGTGTCTTCACATTGGGGATACCCTGCATCATGTTTCATAGAATTTCATAGAATTTACAGTGCAGAAGGAAGCCATTCGGCCCATTGAGTCTGCACCGGCCATTGGAAAGAGCACCCTATTAAGTCCACGCCTCTACCCAATTCCCGTAACTACCTAACCATTTGGACACTAAGGGGCAATTTATCATGGCCAATCCACCTAACCTGCACATCTTTGGATTGTGGGAGGAAACCGGAGCACCCGAAGGAAACCCACGCAGACACGGGGAGAACGTGCAAACTCCACAGAGACAGTCACCCGAGGCCAGAAATGAACCCGGGATCCTGGAGCTTTGAGGCAGCAGTGCTAACTACTGTGCCACCGTGCCACCCCCAAAAAGTTGTTCTGTGGCACTACCACCGTGCTAAATGGGATAGAATTCGAACAGATCTTGCAACTCAAGACTGGGCATCTATGGGCGCTGTGGGCCATCAGCAGCAACAGAATTGTAATCAACCACAATCTGCAACCTCATGGCCCAGCATACCACCAAGCCAAGGGATCAACCCTGGTTCAATGAAGAGTGCAGGAAGGCACACCAGGAGCAACACCAGGCAGACCAAAAAATGAGGTGTCAACCTGGTGAAGCTACAACACAGGACTACTTGTGCACCAAACAGCATAAGCAGCAAGTGATAAACAGAGCTAAGCGATTCTACAATGAATGTATCAGATCTAAGCTCTGCAATCCAGCCACATCCAGCCATGAATGGTGGTGGAGGAGGTTCCACAAATATCTCCATCCTCAAAGATGGAGGAGCAATATGTGCAAAAGACAAGGCTGAGGCATTTGGAACAACCTTCAGCCAGAAGTGCCGAGCATCACAGATGTCAGTTTTCAGCTAATACAATTCACTCCTCGTGATATAAAAAAACGACTGACGGCACTGGATGCTGAAAAGGTTATGGGCCCTGACAATATCCTGGCAATAGTTCTGAAGACTTGTGCTGCAGAACTTGCCGCACCCCTAGCCAAGCTGTTCCAGTACAGCTACAACACTGGTATCTGCCCGGCAATGTGGGAAATTGCCCAGATGTGTCCTGTACAGAGGTCAAATCCAACCCAGCCAATTACTGCCCTATCAGTCTATTCTCCATCATCAGCAAAGTGATGGAAGGAGTCATCAACAGTCCTATCAGGTGGCACTTACTCAGCATTAACCTGAGTTAGGGTCACTCAGCTCCTGACCTCCTTACAGCCTTGGTTCAAACATGGACAAAAGAGCTAAATGCCAGAGGTGAGGGTGAAAGTGACTGCCCTTGACATCAAGACAGCATTTGACTGAGTATGGTATCAAGTAGCCGTAGCTAATCTGGAGTCAATGGGAATAAGGGAAAAACTCTCTGTTGGTTGGAGTCATACCTGGCACAAAGGAAGATGGGTGTGGTGGATGGAGGTCAATCATCTCAGCTCCAGGACATCACTGCAGGAGTTCCTCAGGGTAGTGTCCTAGGCCCAACCAGGGTAGTGTCCTAGGCTGCTCATCAATTACCTCCCTTCCAAAATAGGGTCAGAAGTGGGGATGTTCGGAGATGACTGCACAATGTTCAGTACCATTCATGACTCCTCAGATAATGAAGCAGTCTATGTCCAAATGCAGCAAGACCGGGACAATATCCAACGGCTGACAAGTGGCATGTTACATTTGCGCCACACAAGTGCCAGGCAATGACTATCCCCTACAAGAGAGGATCTAACCATCGCCCCTTGACATTCAATGGCATTACCATAGCTAAATCCCCCATAATCAACATCCTGGGGCTCACCAGTGGTCAGAAACTGTACTGGATTAGCCATATTAATACTGTGCAACCAGGGCAGGTCAAAGGCTAGGAATCCTATGGCAATTAACTCACCTCCTGACCCCCCCCCCCCCCCCCCCCCCCCCCCCCCCCCCCCCAAAGCCTGCCCACCATCTACAAGACACAAGTCAGGAGTGTAATGGCATACTCTCCACTTGCCTGGATGAGTGCAGCTCCAACAACACTCAAGAAGCTCAACACCATCCAGGACAAAGCAGCCGCTTGATTGCTCCCCCTTCCACAAACATTCAAACCCTCCACCACCGATAGAGCTGTGGTAATCATCTACAAGATGCACTGCAGTAACTCACCAAGGGTCCTTAGACACCACCTTTCAAACCCACGACCGCTACCAACTAGAACGACAAGAGCAGCATATACCTGGAAACCCCATCACCTGGAGGCTTCCCTCCAAGTCACTCACCACCCTGACTTGGAAATATATCGCTATTCCTTCACTGTCGCTGGGGCAAAATCCTGGAACACCTCCCTAACAGCACTATGGTATACCTACACCTCAGGGACTGCAGCGGTTCAAGGAGGCAGCTTACCACCACCTTCTGAAGGGCAACTAGGGATGGGCAATAAATACTGTCCTAACCAGCGACGCCCACATACCGTAAATGATTTTTAAAAAATAGTAATCTTGTTACAAGTGTGGCAAAGGGGCGAAAGTTCCCACCATCAGCCATGGCAGGTTTGCCTTAACCCATCCCAAGGAAGACATTTGTCATCAGATAACTGACAAATGTATGTCTGAACCCATGCTAGGCAGACAGCAAGAACCTGGGGCTTCTTGCGAGCGGCATGATGACAACCATAACTCTACAACAGATATTGTGCACATCCTTCTGATTATACATTGGGTTCCATTGAACTGTTTTCCCCTCTCCGACCCAGTTATGATAGATCCTTTTTTATATGAATGCGCATTCTTACAGTGTTGAAAGCATTTCATTAGAACCCTTTTAGTTGCATCCGTTCACTCAATGCTCAGAATGTATGATGCCCAGCATTAGATGCTGCATGTCAATGCACATCATGTGGGAAGTTGAATATACAGCGCTATTCAGCCATTCATGAAAATTGACTAATGCACCCTGGGATCAAGCCTTATCCCCAATGCTGTGGCTGTGGACACATTGCCATGTGATGTACAATATACCAAAACAGCATTACAATCATGCATATGCAGTGGCTCGGAAGATGGTGGAGAGGACCATTGGGATTGGGAAATGCCACTTCAAGTTCAAATTGAATACTACCCTAAACTGATTACCAGGTAAATTAGCACTACTGCTTCTGACGCTTTATTCAAGTTCCTCTTTATCACATTCAATATCATAACCACCACTCCAAAGCATATTTGGATAAAAACAAGGCATCTATTAACATGCTTCTTCCCAAGTGATCTCGCTTGTCTGCTGCTACAAATGCTTTGCTGGGTGTGAGCAGACTGCTTTCTATTCTTCACAAGATACAGTAAAATAATTTCAGTCATTTCGATGATGATCCATTGTATCAGGAGAGTAATGCTCCTATTAAAGAATGGCATTTTGAGCAACTGGAATTCTGCTATCAATCGAACCTGTAGTTTTCAAAACAGCATGATGTAGGCAAATGATGATTGTAGTAACGGTGACAGTTAAATACACCAACTTATTTAATATTCTGTACTTTTTCCAGCAGTTAGTCCAAACCAGTTGACTTTCAAACAGCTACTATCAATCAAAAATGCAGTTTAGCAGAACTATAGTTGAACTTGTCCTTCACAAAAGAACCCTCAGAAAATGCAATTATGTATAGTGTTCAATAAAGTTATCTTGTCAAGATAATCTTGCTTAGAATTGTACAAACAAACTGAGATGCATTATAAAGTGTTAATTTTGAAATGAGTCATCCGTCGTGTTTGGCATGTTTACACATCCAGGGCGGGATTCTCCCTTCTGGGGACTAAGTCCCCACGTCCGCCGGAAAACGGGAGAGAATCACTCCGGACTTTTTCCTCAAAGGTCCGGGGTGATTCTACATTTACCAGAGGGCTAGCAGAGCCCCGGCGTGCGTCCCGCTGCTGTGTCTGCCGGCGGGGCCCTGATAGCCAGACCGCACGGCCGTGCATGCGCGCGGCGGCCGCAAGCGGGTCCGCGCTTGCGCGCGGCGGCCCACTGCGCCGCCCACATGGCGGAACCACACGGAGGGCTCGCGCGGAGGAAGGTAGGTCCCTCCCAGGTCGCGATGGCCCACTGATCGGTGGCCCCCGATCGCGGGCCTGGCCATGGCAGAGGCCCCCCCCAGAGTCAGACACCCCCCGCCCTCCAGCAGGACTGCCACCGTGGCCGCGGGTCCCAGCTCCCGTCGGGTGGCATCACATGTAAACCACACCGGCGGGGGTTCGGCCGGTCGACCGCGGAGATTCGCCACGGTGGCCTGTTCCAACGGCCACCGACCGGCGCCGCGTCGACTGCGCACGCAGGACTGGCGGGTCCGCGGAAGCGCCGTCGCACCGGATTTCCGGCGTGAAACGGCTATTCTCCACCCCCGCGCAGGACGCGATTCTGGCGTGGAGGGTCGGAGAATCCCGCCCCCTATGTGAGTGTGGTAACCTATCTGTCCTCATCTTTCTTGATTTGTCTGCAGCCTTTAAGGCGAGTGATCACAACATCTTCCTCCAGTGCCGCTCTGCTGGGTGAAACTTCCCTGGCCCGGTTCTATTCCAAGCTATCTAGTTGCAACCAGAGAATTGCCTGTAATGTCTTCACTTCCTGGGCTGGATTCTCCGCCCCGCCGAGACATTTTTCTGCCCCGACCCACCGGCAAGATTCTCCGTTACGCCGGCCGGTCAATGTGGTTTCCCATTGTGGGCCAGCCCCACGTCGTCGGGGAACCCCCAGGCGCCGGCAAAATGGAGAATCCCACCGGCGGAGAATCCCGCCCCATGCTCCCACAGTGTTACCTCTGGAATCGTCCAGGGATCTAACATCGGCAGCCCTCATCTACTTGCTGACCCTCAGTGACATCATTTGAAAACACAATACAAGTTCCGAATGTACCGTGGTGACACTCAGCTCTACTTCACCATCTCTCTCGATACCGACACATCTGGTCTGTCACACATTCAATGTTGGACAAGCAGAAATTACCTCCAGATAAATATTGGCAAGACTGAAAACACCATTGTTCCCCAGTGCAAACTCAATCACTGACTCCAACCCTCTCCCTGGCCTCTGTCTGGACTAAACCAGACTGTTTGTGACCTTGTTGTCCTATCTGATCTTGAATAAATTTATAATCCCATATTCATTTTGTTACCAAGACGACCTACGTCCACCTCCATAGTATCACCAATTTCCATTCCTGCCTCAACTTGTCTGTTGTTTTAGGTTGTTGGCAGAGGGAGATGTTGACAAACAGATTGGCTTATTATTCTTCAAATAATGCCATGGGATCTTTTACAACCAATTGAACTGACAGGCAGGATATCAGTTCATGTCTCTTATAAACATATAACCTTAGAAATTATGTTGAGAATATGAGCGGAGGAATGATCGATGGATGATATTACTCTATCCATCACTTTACTGGAGGCGATAACCCAGTTTTAGAGAAAAATTAACGCTTTGGTAAAATAGCATTGAGAGTGATTCCATGGGGCTTTTACTTTATTCTCCCCTGGGATCTGGATGTCACTGCCAAGGCCAGCATGTTGCTGATCCCTAATTGCCCTTGAACTGAATGGCAGCTCATCTCAAGAGTCAACCACATTGTAGTGGGTCTGGAGTTACATGTAGAAGACCGGGTAAGTATGGCAGATTTCCTTCTCTAAAGGACATTAGTCAACCAGATGTGTTTTCACAACAACCCATGATAGTTGAGACTAGCTTTATTCCAGATTTTATTATTTGAATTTAAATTCTGATAGCTGCCATGATGGGATTAAAATCCCCATGTCCCCAGACCAGTAACCTGCACCTCTGGATTACTAATCCAGTGATATTATCACGCCACTATCATCTCCCCAGAAGGGTACCAATGTTTTAAACATTTTCCTGCAAACATCACCAACAAGAATTTTTAGCCTATAATTTTTAAATGGGGTTTTAATTTTTACGAAAATTGTGCTATTTGAAAAGTGAATTAAAGATAGTTGTATCCACACCAGAATAAATGAAAATGCACTTTTTTCACATTTTAAGGTGCAAACCGACTTAACGGTAGCAGCAGAATTCAAGTGTCAGACCAGTTGACACTAAATCAAGCTAGAGCCTCTTGTAGGAGGCTACACTACTTTGGCTTACACCATTGTGCATTCTAACTCCCACCATTTTAGAGTGCCCAGACAGAGACTTCGAAAACTCTACATGGAATGTTAATGTTATAAGAAAACGGAGGCTCCTTCCTGTCCATTCCGAAAACGAAAAAAAAAATGCTATCAGGAAACACAGCATTGTGTATGCTTCTAAGCATTCTTGCAGAGTTCTTTTGTGCCGGACTTTATTGCAATCTTACCTACTCTGCTTGTACATTGCACAACACCACCACCGGTGTGAAACAGATAGCTGCACTATTATGCAAGTTTTGTGCCTTAGCGAACATATCAGTACAACATTATTTTGATTTGTTGAAGCACAATCTCCATTTTATCAGATGTAACAATGACATCAGGAAAGCTGACTGCATTAGTGACACGTGTTTATCCCCAAACAACACGTTCATTATGATATATTGGCCTATTTCCAGGTTCAGGAACCTTAATAGGAAGCAACAGTGGGCCTTCTGGTACTGTTAATAGCATGCATCCTCACTGGACAATAACTACACAGATCTATCTGGTTACAGTCCAATAGGAAATTTCTAATGGGAAGGAGTGTGAGAGTTCAGATGCATGCACCTTCCCACAGCAGGCTTCATCAGGTCACAGTTTCATAACCTTGCTTTCCTTAGCTAAGGGGAAATGTAATAATACCACAATTCTGGAGGTCAAGGATACGTTGGGTTCTCTGAGGTCGGAGCCCTCGTTCGTGTAATTACAAATGAATTTTCTTTCCTTTTGTTATGATCCCAGTCGGTGTTATAACTTGAAGAGAAGGGATTTCCGGTGGCAGCCATGAGAGGACGCTCATAAGGTGCCTTCTGCCTGGGGATTTGTTTTTTGGCCCTTTTTGCCCAGTTAGCGGGTGCTGTGCAGGTGAAAAAGTTGTGTAGTTGAAGAATTTGGAATACACCTCCGGAGTGGGATATTTGCAGGCTACCACACGGGAGTGTGTCAAATAAAGGACCTTCATCGGACTCAGGAGGCCCGTGTGTGGCAGAGGTGGAGAAAATGGCGATGGCCTCTGCGTTGTTGTTGCCCTGTCAGTGCACGACTGAGAGGCTGATGGAAATTTTGAGAAGTTCGGAAGGCAGAGGTAGGCGGCCCCGGATGACCTGGCAAAAGTGAGTCAGCCAATTCGAGCAGCTCTGCACAGGGTGGAACAGCGATTGGAGGCGCAGAGTTCGACTTCCAGAAGGTGGAGGAGACGGTCTTGGATCATGATGATCGGATTGCCTCCTTGGAAGTGGAGGTGATAATTTTCGTGGAGGGGGAGGAAACATTGAAGGCCAAGGTCAATGAGCTGGAGAATCGTTCCAGACACCAACATTTGAAGATTGCCGGGCTGCCAGAGGGTATAGGAGGTACGAAGGCCATGGACCATGTGGCAAGGACATTGGGGCAGCTGGTGGGGGAGGGGGTTTCACAAGCCATCCTGAAGGCCACCCAGCAAACCCAGCAGTCTCCTGGGAGGTGTCATAGGCGATTGTCCTGCAACGGATATGGCGGGACATTGGCTGCCGGAGGAATCTTCTGGTCCTGCCAAAATCTACGGGCTTTTTCATAGCTTGCCCACCCTGCCGCTGGGAGCTCACTGTTAGGGGTGGGGTTGACTTAGGGGGGAACAGAAGGTCCTGCTGGCAGAAGGTCTGGAAATACCTGCCCTGTGCTTCTATTTGGATTTGATAGGGAGATGCTGTATGGGTTTTGGAAGTGCAATGCTGTACTAACTGGTTTGAGTCACGTGACTTCGCCAAGAGCAGTCTGCCTCCGGAGGCAGACATCATAAGATCAGTTCAATAAAAGCCTTTCATAGAGACACAATGAAGAAGTTCAGCTCTCCTTGTACTCGCAACAGAGACAGAGGTATCCTCCTCCTTTGTGAACATATTAACTTCAATTGTGTAGTCTTGTTTCGACCAATAAATAATCTGAAGCCATTCTTTTGAGAAAACTAACTGTTTTGACATCAGAAAGGTGTTACGACACCCTGGGCTAGTCCGCAGTCAATTCCAGCCCCACGGGCCCGGAGTCCCAACACAAGTAATTAACCAATAAATTGTATATAGTTTCTGAGATCTTTGAACGTTGACAAGGATTTACAGGAGGATCCTTACAAAGGATTTAAAAAATAAATCAAGTTCTACTATGAGTACATCATTGTGACTCAGGTGAAACAACAGCACGTCTTTATATATTTTAGGCCCCTTTAGGAAACACTGGAAAATCCACCAGTTATTTTAATTGTGTATGGGATATGTAAACCAGATTAAGCTGCCAACTAGATATTTGACTCCATGAAGCAAAAACTACAACTTATATCATTTTGGTTTTTCTCAGATTTTAGGAAGTATATTTTTCCACAAAATAAAATCATTTTCATAAGTGTGTGAGTAAAAGTCACCTGGGGCAGAACATAACGGAAACCTGACATGTGAATTTGGGGGCTCACTGAATTCCGAGTGGCCTTTCAGGGGAAGGTCACGCTGGCAGGGGGAGTTCAGAGGCAGGGTGAAAGCATGGTGGGTCATGTTGTTCAGGCCACGGACTGGAAGTGGGTGGGGGGGGGGGGTGATGTCAGCCTCGGGGGCTTCTTTTCCACATTGGGCATATCAGACCCTTCCCAGGTCAGCATCCCCACGGGGTCTCCTTCTCCCCTTAGCCTCTCCACCAAGAACCCCCACTCCCGTAAGCCCCTCTCTTGCCCTGTCTGCGACCGCCCACACGTACCTCCATCATTGTTCCTTGATTTAGATTCTGGGGACTACTTTGGTCTCAACCATGGCCATTGTGACTGGTAGCACTGCTGGGACTGCACAGTTACTGGCCAATCAGATAGGCTGCCAGCTCTGTGAGGCAGGACCTTCTCTTGATTGAGGGGCAAAGGTCTCGCCTCCAGCCAATTAACGCTGCTCCCAGGCACCCATTAAATTCTGCCCATGAATCTGGTTCACTCGTGTCCTTTAAGGAAGGATGCCTGCTGCCCTTATCTGGTTAACAAGTGTCCCTGCTCCCATAATAGCATGGCTAATTCCTAACTGTCCTTGTCACTCCGTTTAGGAATGAACAATAAATGCCAGTCTTAGGAGGGGTGCCTCCAACCTGTTTAGGAATGGATAAGAAATGTCAGCCTAATGATGGGTGCCTCCACCCTGAAAAGAACTTTTTTTAAAAGGTGCTGTCCACTGTGACTATAGAGGTCATTTGAGAAAGATCAGCACCTGAGTGAATTTTTCACGATCCTGTGGACTCACACCAATTCTGTTTCAATCATATCGAGACAAATGATATTTGTATTATTTTGCCATGGATTAAGCCATTGTACAGAGTCTTTGAGAGATATTCAGCAATGAATCTAATCTGCTGTGAACTGTGGCTTCATGTAGTATTTTGATTTCCCAATATGCTGGTTATGGTCTGAAACTTTGGATAATTAGACCTCTGGTTTACCCACTGGGAAACTGAAATGCAATGAGGCATGTTATGCTGCTACAATTAGAACACATAGTGGCCATTCTTCGGGCACAGTTCTGCTGTGTTGGATTAATCTCTAGATCAGTAACAAAACGGAATGCCAAATTGTGTAGGTTTTTTCAAAACTGTAGAAGTTTCCATCTGTACTGATGACCTATTTGGAAGTGTTATTTTGGTCGATCAATGCTTATTTAACCTGCTAGAGATTTGTTGTTTAAATTCCTAAATAGAACTCCAGGGGCTAACCAGTACTTGGAGCGTTGTTCTGTTCTTTGGTTTTAATTCTAATTAGTCTTCACAACAATTAACTATTGGCATCTCTTGTACACCTCAAGACCTGGGGACCATGCATAAATCACTCTACGTGCATTCTAGATACACTCAGATTCTCAAGTAGTACTTATGTCATCATGGAATTTGGGTAAATTCCATCATAAATATGAGCAATAAAAACTTCACATTCTTTCTTGGACATAGCAATAAAGAGTGCTAAAGGTTGTCTTCTGTATATAAATAAGCCAACTTTTTCCAAATGGCTGCTGCAGGATTGTAAACACCATCTTCAGGAAATCCATCTGCTGATTTAGATAAATGGCCATTAAAGCTAGACTCCTGCTAATTCAATGCATTAGAGAAGGGCCTTTTGTTTCTTGAAGTGTGACCTTGGGACATGTTTTCAGAATCTTTTGAACAAAGCGTGGTGATAGGCTAGAGTTATTTGGTCATTGAGGATGTTATGACATCTCAGTTTCTGTAGCAACTGGAAGACACGAAATTAGGATCTATTGATTCCTCCTGTCTAACAAATAAGATGCAAATCCATAAAAGTGTGTGAGCAATAAACCAGTAACTTTTTATATTACATGATTGATGACATTATGAATGTAATTAATATCTGATGGTTTTATAACTAGTTAAGTATCAAGATAATAAGTGAGCAATATGCAAAGATTATTCGTTACGATACAATAATGTAACAGATATTTAAGGAGTATGACAAATAATGGTAATTGTATTATTCATGCATCTTTCATTGTAAAAACTAACCTGAACACAAAATTCTAAATTGCAATGGCTGCATGATCGTATTGAAGTCTTTAGTGAATCACACAGTAACGATCCTTTGTGGGTTGTGTAGAGTTCAGCTAAATTTAAAATATTAATGCAGCCAAAAAGAAACACCGAAGTCTATGAAGTCAGGAACAGATCAGGCAGACAATGTACTGTTTAGATAACTCTCAACAGAAACCAAAACTCTTTAATGACAGAATTATATTGTCACTGTTAAAACAATCAGATCAAAAATGCTAGGAATCCTTCACATTTCGTTTGCTTAAGTTTGATATTTTGCCAGATTTTCATTTGAAAGTAAGAATAATACAGAGATAAAAATTAGTTTTCCATGGGAAGGGTGCATTTTTTCTTTTTTTTTGATTGTGCCTATATAAAAATCACCAAGCCTTTGAGTGAATGTATAAATGCTACAACAATAGTCAGATTCTGGGTTCCAAAAGTGCACAATAACATTACATTTTTAAATGTGCCTGTCAAACAGGCAAAGGCTCTATCATACTAAAATCTCAATTGGTTTCTGGAAAGTTCGAACCAGTCAAAAACACCATCATTTCCTTTCTGTCTCTTAAATTGGTGAGTCTGCTTCTTGGCTCTTTTACCAATGGGAACTATTTACACCTATCTTATATCCAGACCCTTCATGATTTTGAACATCTCCCCTAAATTTCCCCTCAACCTTCTCTTCGCGAAAGAAAATAGTAAGAAGTCTTACAACACCAGGTTAAAGTCCAACAGGTTTGTCTCAAATCACTAGCTTTCGGAGCACTGCCCCTTCCTCAGGTCAGCAGTGCTCCGAAAGCTAGTTATTCGAAACAAACCTGTTGGACTTTAACCTGGGGTTGTAAGACTTCTTACTGTGCTCACCCCAGTCCAACGCCGGCATCTCCACATTGAAAGAAAATAGCCCGAGCTTCATCTGACTATTCTTGCAACTGAAGTCTCACCCTGAAACCATTCTTGTGAATCTTTTCTGCACCCTCTCTAATGCCTGCACATTCTTCTTAAAATGCAATGACCAGAATTGGACAGAATGCTCCAATTGAGGAAAAATCAATCTTTAATTAAGTTTCATTCTAATTTCCTTGATGATGTACTTTATGTCTCTATGTATAAAGCGAATAATCCCTGAATAGCCTTTAAAACACTTTCACAACCTGCCCTGCCACCTTCAACACTGGAGCAAATATGCCCCCAGATCCCGCTGTTCCTACATTCACTTTAGAGTTGTACCTTTTATTTTATGTTGCCTCTCCTTTCTTCCTGTCTGAGGTATCATTTCACATTTTTTTCTGCATTAAATTTCATCTGCTGAGTGTCCAGCTATTCCATTAGCTGTTCTATGTTCTCTTGAAGATTGTTGATGGTGAGATCTACGAACTTGGCGTTATTAATGTACCCCATCAAACTGATCATGCAGAACCACAACCGTAAGTTGTTCCTGAAAGCGATGATGCAAGCTTGTGGTCAGGATCTGGAGGTTTGAGGAGAACTCAGGACACGATTCAACAAAAACATTCCAAAGTGTCATTTTGGGTGAGTTTGGCAGGATGTTTCTTTTTGGCCACGTGGGCGAGGTCGCAGTCTGTATTCAACCACACAGTCCCAAAAATGAGCCCTTGCGTGAATCTCGCCTTTCCTGGCTCCCTCTATCTGATTCGCCCGACTCGCGCCTCAGCTGCTCGCTGCAAACAAGGGGGAGCTGCTTTTAAACGCTCCCTCATCACTCACTCCCAGTCAACAAACGAGGATGACAGCGCGCAGGCCTACTCCTCGGTTTGGGGCTGCCAGCCTGACCAGGCTTCTCAATGCCGTCTGTGGTGATGTGCATCACTGTGGGTACACGGGGGGTTAATGTAAATACATGTAGGCTAGCTAGACACTAGAGGGAGCACCAGAGACATCACACACAAACACACACTCAGCCCAAATGAAGGACAACAGCAAGACAATGACAGTCCACCCACATTGTTTGCACCACCAGATGAAGACCATGACAATTTACCCAACCCAAGTGAACAACAAGCAGCTACTGAGGCTCGACCCACGGTATGTGAGATGAGTGACGACAGCATCCCACTTCCCATGCAAGATGTGCAAAGTGACAGACCTCAGCTAGTGTACAGAGGCACTCGTCGATCACTGTGAGACCACTGGTGACTCCAGTGACACCATGATACTTCCACCCTCATTCGCTCGAACCTCGCCACAAGTCAATGCATTCCTGCATGTTCCGACTCCAGACGTGCAGCTTCAAGAAATCTCAGCTGACTCCAGTGAACCTGCTAAGACTCTGGATGGGGAGCATCAACATACCGACACTGGCTCAGTTAAGACAGACCAGACTCCAGATGGGGAGCAACCAAACGCCGACTCTGAGTCACGTAAGCCAGACTTTACTCCAGACATGGAGTGCCGCAATCTCAGTGATGGCACGCTCAGGGTGACAGCAGATGCCACAACGACAGGAGATGGATCACTTAACAATTACACTGGGTTAGTAATAACAAGCAGCGGCTACAGTCCAAGAGGAATACACCAATATTCACCACAGCTATATCCACACATTTTTTCCACACCAGCAGTGCAGCCAATGACAGCTCATGCTGGACAAACCCAGTATTCAGGCATGCAGCAGCCAGCAGTCTATACAGCACATTCTCAAACAGGCCAGCACTACGGATTGCCCACTAATGGGATCAGGACCGAAGGAGGACTCCCGCAAGCGCAATCTGCATTACAAACCGGATGCCTTAGTAACAGCCCAGGATGTGCTGCACCCCAGCCTGGCCAGGCGGCATATTCCTATCAGATGCAAGGTTCTAGTTTCACACCATCACCAGGTATTTAAGCGAGCAGCAATTCTGTTTCCAATTCGACAAGCTTCAACGGTTCTCAGCAGGATCACCCTCCCTGCACAGCATGTGGCCAGAACCAGTATGTACAGTCTTGTCCAACTTCAACATATGGCACATCCATGACCTCGAATGATACTGTTGATGGTGCCTCTTCAACGTCAACACCTTATCAGCTACAAGATGCCATCCGACAGCACCATCACAAACTTCGAAAAAGAAAGGGACTCCAAATCAGACAGCGAAGTGATTTGACCACTTCTTGGTTCCTGTGGCACAGGGACGTTGATGGTGTTCATAACCAAGAGAGACATTTGACCTTGATAATTGACGGTTTTTGGACTCACACGAATGATTTGGACTTATTGTTTAATTACTGCTCCCATGACTTGTACATACCTTAACCTATCTACCTGTTTTTATTCAATTTTCTTAAAGTGTACAGAAAATATGTTACATATAAAAAAGGGGGATGTGGTGATATGCATCACTGTGGGTACACGGGGGGGGGGTTAATGTAAATACATGTAGGCTAGCTAGACACTAGAGGGAGCACCAGAGACATCACACACACACTCAACCAATAGATCAGTTAGATAGGACACGACCAATGGACATTCACGATACACACAGAGGTGACACGCCCACAGGAGGGCATTACACCAACCCATATATAAAGGACACCACACACATGATCTGCCTGTTTCCAGTGGAGACAGTCAGTGAGTACAGACACAGGGTTGATTCAATATCACTCCCACCACGTGGATTTCAGCAACTGGTTAGTCAGTCTGGGTAGCTATAGTAGGATTAGCAGTAGTGTCAAAACCGAGTATTAGAAGTGTAAATAGTTTAATAAACGTGCTGAAGTTATCTCCACGTCTGAACCTTCCTTTGTCAAGTGCACCACAAGGAAGCCGCTTATGCTACACCTAGAGCATAACAAATCATGATACCAGCAGTGAACTGTTTCAATCCATATAGCCATACCTCAGTGTACAGTGACAACCAGCAACGATACCCAGGCAAGATGTTCGAGATCCTGGTAGCAGCCGACCTACAAGACGTGGCCGATGCTGAAAAGACAGAGCTTCTGCTCACCATCGCCAGTGCAAGAGCAGAAGAAATCTTTAAAAAATTCAAGCTCACCAAAGGGCAAAATAGGAGCGACTTCCAGGCAGTCCTGGACAAATTCGGCAAGTACTGTGAGGAAAACCCACTCCAACCAGCAAGAAAAGGTAAGAGAAGCGCCAGTACTTACCACGAGGCTGTGATCCCGGAGCAGAGAATAATTTTAATCGGCGGCCATCTTTCTAAAGGGACTGCACTTGCGCAGTTGCGCGAGAAGCGCACAGAACGGGAAGGTCCGATTGCGATTGCGCGAGACGCCGCGCATGCGCAATCACGAAAACGGCCCCCGGTACAGGAACAGCGATTTGCGCATGTTCAAACGCTTCCTACGTATGATGTCACGTGCATCATGGTGTCAGAGGCCCCGGACCACGCCCATTTAAAGGGGAAACGTCCCAAATCAAAGAAAAAATCTTTTAAAGCCGTAAAAACTTCCTTCACCTGGAATGACAGCACAATGCCTCAAATTGAACCAGGAAATGAAATTAACCTCCGAAGAACCCTGCAACAAGCAGTTACCTACGCCCATACCGATGATTCTGACCTTGAATACTTTGAAACCGACCTTTACATTTTCTCTGGCCCACGCGAGCCCAATGCCAGCTCCAACGCCAAACGTGATGATGTGGTCTTGGAAGACAACGACTCAGACAAACCTTTCGCCTTGGTTGGCTACTCCAGTACCAAATTTGATCCGCAACTAGACGTGTTGCACATTGACGACTCCGATGACGGGTTCTTCAGATTTGAGGATCTTCAGCCCAGCAGATATGACATCCCGACTAGTGAGTGCAGGATTATGGTGCGGCCTGAAACCAAGAGACAGAGAGCGGTACAAGCCACATAGAGCGGCCTGCTGCCACTCAGAGTGTGGTCCACGCACCGCTCAGGGTTCCCGACTCTAAGAAATAAGACACGCAAGACTCCAGAGCGCAGTCTTTGCACGAACAAGAAGTGACTCCAGTGTCACAAGCCTCCATAGCGAGCTCGTGGACAGACTCCACGATAGAAGAAACGCAAGACTCCAGAGCGCAGTCCTTGCACGAACAAGAAGTGACTCCAGTGTCACAAGCCTCCACAGCGAGCTCGTGGACAGACTCCACGATAGAAGAAACGCAAGACTCCAGAGCGCAGTCCTTGCACACACAAGACGTGACTCCAGTGTCACAAGCCTCCGCAGCGAGCGCGTGGACAGCCTCCACGATAGAAGCAACGCAAGACTCCGACACGCAGTCCTTGCAGGAACAAGACAATGAGGGTCTAGCAACCTCCTCTGACCACCCAGCGGCAGACGATGCAAGTCTGCCATGCTCAAGCAACCAGCAAGAAGACTATGATAGTCTACCACGCTCCAGTGCATAGCAGGATGACCATGACGGTCTATCATGCTACAGTGAAGAACAAAGCGACGACGACAGTCCAAGCCCAAATGAAGGACAACAGCAAGACAATGACAGTCCACCCACATTGTTTACACCACCAGATGAAGACCATGACAATTTACCCAACCCAAGTGAACAACAAGCAGCTACTGAGGCTCGACCCACGGTATGTGAGATGAGTGACGACAGCATCCCACTTCCCATGCAAGATGTGCAAAGTGACAGACCTCAGCTAGTGTACAGAGGCACTCGTCGATCACTGTGTGACCACTGGTGACTCCGGTGACACCATGATACTTCCACCCTCATTCGCTCGAACCTCTCCACAAGTCAATGCATTCCTGCATGTTCCGACTCCAGACGTGCAGCTTCAAGAAATCTCAGCTGACTCCAGTGAACCTGCTAAGACTCTGGATGGGGAGCATCAACATACCGACACTGGCTCAGTTAAGACAGACCAGACTCCAGATGGGGAGCAACCAAACGCCGACTCTGAGTCACGTAAGCCAGACTTTACTCCAGACAGGGAGTGCCGCAACCTCAGTGATGGCACGCTCAGGGTGACAGCAGATGCCACAACGACAGGAGATGGATCACTTAACAATTACACTGGGTTAGTAATAACAAGCAGCGGCTACAGTCCAAGAGGAATACACCAATATTCACCACAGTTATATCCACACATTTTTTCCACACCAGCATTGCAGCCAATGACAGCTCATGCTGGACAAACCCAGTATTCAGGCATGCAGCAGCCAGCAGTCTTTGCAGCATATTCTCAAATAGGCCAGCACTACGGATTGCCCACAAATGGGATCAGGACCGAAGGAGGACTCCCGCAAACGCAATCTGCATTACAGACCGGATGCCTTAGTTACAGCCCAGGATTTGCTGCACCCCAGCCTGGCCAGGCGGCATATTCCTATCAGTTGCAAGGTTCTAGTTTCACACCATCACCAGGTATTTAAGCGAGCAGCAATTTTGTTTCCAATTCGACAAGCTTCAATGGTTCTCAGCAGGATCACCCTTCCAGCACAGCATGTGGCCAGAACCAGTATGTACAGTCTTATCCAACTTCAACATATGGCACATCCATGACCTCGAATGACTGTTGATGGTGCCTCTTCAACGTTAACACCTTATCAGCTACAAGATGCCATCCGACAGCACCATCACAAACATCGAAAAAGAAAGGGACTCCAAATCAGACAGCGAAGTGATTTGACCACTTCTTGGTTCCTGTGGCACAGGGACGTTGATGGCGTTCATAACCAAGAGAGACATTTGACCATGATAATTGATGGTTTTTGAACTCACACGAATGATTTGTACTTATTGTTTAATCACTGTTCTCCTGACTTGTACATACCTTAACCTATCTACCTGTTTTTGTTCAATTTTCTTAAAGTGTACAGAAAATATGTAACATATAAAAAAGGGAGGATGTGGTGATATGCATCACTGTGGGTACACGGGGGGGGGGGGGGGGGTTAATGTAAATACATGTAGGCTAGCTAGACACTAGAGGGAGCACCAGAGACATCACACACACACACACACTCAACCAATAGATCAGTTAGATAGGACACGACCAATGGACATTCACGATACACACAGAGGTGACACCACCACAGGAGGACATTACACCAACCCATATATAAAGGACACCACACACATGATCTGCCTGTTTCCAGTGGAGACAGTCAGTGAGTACAGACACAGGGTTGATTCAATATCACTCCCACCACGTGGATTTCAGCAACTGGTTAGTCAGTCTGGGTAGCTATAGTAGGATTAGCAGTAGTGTCGAAACCGAGTATTAGAAGTGTAAATAGTTTAATAAATGTGCTGAAGTTATCTCCACGTCTGAACCTTCCTTTGTCAAAGTGCACCACAAGAAAGCCGCTTATGCTACACCTAGAGCATAACAGATCACCGTCGATGAGAGGTGGGGCGCGCTGTTGATCCAGCAGCAGGGTCAGCAAAGATGTCTGGGAGGCAGTGGCAGCTGCAGTGAGTGCGGGCAGCATGGCCAGTGGTACTACCGTCCAATGTCGGAAGAAGACCAATGACCTCCAACGAGCTGCAAGATAAGGTACCACCTTTATCCTGGCACCAGTTCCGCCTGACACCCCTCATATTCCCAAATCCCTTCTCCTCCCCACCAATCGGCTAACTGACGCTTTACACCCTCCCAACATCCAATCTTCACGCCTGTTCCTGAGAACCCACTGCCACCCACCAGCACAAGCCCTTCATGTCTAGGTGCGCTGCCCACACATGCCACCTGCGATACCCCTTGACCAATCAAGCATGCAGCTCACAATGTCCTCTCTTTGTCCCCACAGATAGCCCATAATAAGAGGGAAAGGCAAAGCTGGGGGAAGGCATCTCAGAGATCCGAGTCCTCACTTCATATGAGGAAGGGGCCCTGGTAATTGTGGGGTTGAGAGAGGAGAGAGCAGTGACCAACAGCAAGATTGGCCTGCGCCAGAGGAGCGAGGATCCACTATTTCTTCACCCAGACGACCTGTGTTAAGTGAGTTGCTGATGTCCCAGACAATTATCCTTTCTTCTCACAGACCACAAGTCCATTGTCTTGCAGGATCACCATCTGATGAAGTAGTCATACCCCCCACCACCTAAGAGAACACCTCACAAGAGAGCTCTGGAAAGAACACCGGTGATGTGTCACAGCTATCAACCACATGGGCGGCACGGTGGCACAGTGGTTAACACTGCCACCTCACAGCTCCAGGGACCCGGGTTCAATTCCGGCCTTGGGTGACTGTATGGAGTTTGCACTTTCTCCCCGTGTCTCGTGGGTTTCCTCTGGGTGCTCTGGTTTCCTCCCACAGTCCAAAGGTATGCAGGTTTGATGGATTGGCTATGCAAAATTGCCCCTTCGGGTCCAAAAGGTTAGGTGGGGCTACGGGGATAGGGTGGAGGCATGGACTTAAGTAGGGTGCTCTTTCCAAGGGCCGGTGCAGACTTGATGGGCCGAACGGCCTCCTTCTGCAGTGTTAATTCGATGATTCTATGATTCTTCCACCAGCCCAGAGGCTTCAGGGGTACTATCTGGTGAGCACATCTGCTAATGCACATCAGGTGGGGGAACATCCAAGGGAGTCAGCAGTCAGAGGTTTGCTGAATTGCAGGACACAGCTGGATCCCAGTCAGGTGTCGAGCCTCTGATCAAGCATCTCCTAGAGCTGATGCAGATGATAGGCCAGAGCTATGAGATTCAGGAAGGGGTATCAGAAACATTCCAGCAACTGAAAGGCTGATTGGAGGAGTCCCAAAGCCTTTCGGCGCAGGAGATCGTGCCAGCAATGCGTGGCACCCAAGCCACCATCGCAGTGGAAAACCTGGAGCATGACATCCAAGTCTTGACTGGTGATGTCCAAGGCATGGGTCAGTCTGTGACGACCATGACTGAAAGCCTTGGCATCATGTCCCATTTGATGAGGGACATGTCCCAGATACATGTGGACATTGCCAAGGCACTCCAAAGCATGGCCCAGTCGCTGAGGACCATCGCTGAGGGCGTCGACACCGTGGTGTCGACATGGGGAGCCTTCAGGACTGGCAGAACCAGATGACTCAAGAGGTTTCTGGAGCTTACTCCAGCTACCTTCCTTCCCATGGAGTCACCCAGGGCCCTAGGGGCACCCTCAGGGAGGAGGAAATGTTGGAGCCAAACCTGGGTCCTGCCACTAAAGGGACTATGGCGGTCTCCAGTCCTTCTGAAACCAGCCCACCCCCCCCCCCCCCCAACTCCTGACACTAGCGCATCTCAAGGGCAACGGGCAGAACAGGGTGGCACGGTGATGCCTGTAAGACCGGTAAGTCGACCAGAGCCCTCTAGCTCCAGGCCCTCCGGAGGACGTCCGCCAAGGGGTTCAGAGGCCATAGGGCCCATAAAGCAGAAGG
This sequence comes from Scyliorhinus torazame, assembly GCF_047496885.1. Classification (NCBI taxonomy): domain Eukaryota; kingdom Metazoa; phylum Chordata; class Chondrichthyes; order Carcharhiniformes; family Scyliorhinidae; genus Scyliorhinus; species Scyliorhinus torazame. The sequence continues at coordinate 235,253,525 of NC_092714.1, read as the reverse complement.
CTGCCTCCACCTCTGATGTGCATCCTGAGGACACACCTAAACATAACACTGGAACATGGAAGATCGACAAGAGTGAGGAGTTCTGGTGAGGTCATTATCTGTAATGGGGGGAAATCTGGCACATTAAAATGTTGATTATTAAAACATGTAACACCCGATACATGTGAAGGTTCTGTGACATTAATCTTCATAGCGGGCCTGCCTGCTTCCACACTCCTGTCCCCACCCCCCACCCACACACCCTCTGTCCCTCAGCCCACCGGTCCCCCCGCTTCCCGGCACAGTGGTCCAAGATCAAAAGCCCCGATGCAGACTTAGTGATGAGGATGGGATGAGCGCACTGTCAGCAGAAACACAGGAGTCAGACTTTATCAGGTCCTGAGTAGCACCAGAACTTTCCTCACAGCGAGTCATCATTACTCTCCCACCTTTTATAGTGACCTCCTGAAGTGGTGTTACACAGACCTATGTGGAGGGGAGAACAGGGTGGTCGGGTGTGATTGGGGGGAGGGGGGTGCCGGTTAAAGGGGGTGTCATAATATATACCAGTATATCATGCTGCAGACACACACACTGATGGACATACAGCAAGACCAATCAACACACACAACACCGCAGCCAATCACCAGTTAGGGCACACTCACTATAAAGACAGAAGGCATCAGTTTTCCTGCTCATTCGGGATGCAGCCTCTCAGCAGGGCAGAGCTTACAGCTTACAGCCCAGATCTTCACCATGTGCTGAGTGCATAGACTGGTTAGGATAGGCATAGGTCTTTAGTTTAATCTAACATCGTGTTAACCCACAGTGAAAGTATGTTCAACAGTTTCTAGCTTAATAAAATAGTGTTGTTCTATTTTAAGTGTTGGTAGCCTGTATGTGTTCCACAGATCCAAAGCACCCAACACATCATGGTACCAGTAGTTGAGGGATGTTAGAACTTCTTAGACATATCTGCAAGTGATCTGCCTTCCACCAGCATACAGCCATCCTGCAAAATGGACAGCGTCCGCCCGCCGCCGCCGCTCCGCATCACCGGTAACCTAGGGGCCAACTGGAAGATATTCAAACAACGCTTCCAGCTCTACCTTGAAGCCACAGACCGGGAAGCTGCCTCAGACACCAGGAAGATCGCTCTCTCCCGATCCACTGCTGGGGACCATAATATTTAAAGATGGTTTGAAGGCCTCACACATACAAAGCCCCTCATCCCCCGGCCCAGAGGCGACCTCCGACTTCGTCCCCTCCAGTGCCCCGAACAAGATCCCCCCTCCCCAGAGCACTGGGGCAGCAGTTCCGGCGCCCTTGAGCTGCATTCCGCTAAATGCAAAGGGCTACTCCCCTCCTCAGTTCCTCTCAGCAGTCATTGCGCCATCTTCACGTTTTTGAAAAGGAGTACTAAACGAGCGTGACTTGCCGCTGGGGGGTTGGGAAACTCCTGGGGGGTTGCTGCATTCAACTTCAATCTCATCAAAGAGATTCATATTACTGCAAATTAGAGTGAAATATATTCTCACCATTTTTGGGTGAGAACCAGAACTCACCATTGGGAGCGATCGCAAAGTGGTTTGCTCCCGGTGCAAATCCCGATTTTGCCCTCTCCCGCTATTCACCCGGCATGCCTGGATCTGTGCCTGTCGCAAAATGATTGCTGAATTGCACCCTCAATCTTCAACTCACCTCCTTGTCAAAGCACATTTTTGCTTTATCTTTTGGCTTTGCAATTTATTTTGCTTTTGCTCTGCTATTCTTGTTGGATAGCAGTGACAGCTTAAGAATGATCAGTGATATGCGAAAGTTCCGACCAGACATAAGTTTAGCTAGTGTCTTTCCAATCAGGGAGTGTGGGTAGATCGATGTGTGAATTGGATATAAATGTAATGTACAAACGCTTCCCCATCAGAATGTCCTTTAATCATTCAACAGCACCATTGGATTGAGGGTTGCATCACAATGTCATATGGTGGTGGATTCCATAGCTTACTAGGAACTCTGTGAACTGACTGGAAACCAACTGAGGTCCAGTGTCCTCTCTGGTAAACCACATTTGTAAACAACTTGTCGAGAATGTCAATAGCTAAAGTTGTGGTTATGGTATTTGTTTTAGCGATTCTGGCATTTGCTATACAGATCATGAACAACAAGCAAAAAAAATCTTGATTGCGAGGTGTTGCTTGCACTTCTTCAAAAATATCTATCTGGCGTCATTGCCATGGTTTTGATGATCATGTAGTTGATTGTAAAGGTGCAGGACGCAGTTTAACAGATTAATCACTGAGAGTACAAGCTACACAGTTTCTAATGAAGTCTTCTATGTGATGATCTATTTCTGGTCACCAGAGTGCTTTACGGGATCAGTGTTTCATATTACCCAAATGTCCTCAATGGGCAGGATACAATACATGTTGCTGTAGCACTCTCAGGATAAAATTTAGTCTCTCTTCCATTTCTCTGTACCCCATTATTAACTCCCCAGTCACATCCTCTAAGGGACCAGTGTTTTCTTTCGCTACCCTCTTCCTTTTTATATACTTAGAGAATCTTTTGTTATCCGTTTTTATATTTTGCACTAGGTTTCTTACAAAATTTACCTTTGCTCTTTTTATGACTTTTTTATAACCGTTTGTTGGACTTTAACAATTTCCCAATCCTTCAGCCTGTCACTGACCTTTGCAACATGCTATGCCTCAGTTTTTGCCTTTTTGTTATTTTTAATCTACTTGCTCAATCATGGATGCATTTTGGGAGGGAAATCTTACAATCTTTCTTCCTCTCTGAAATATATTTTAAATTGGGAGAAATTGAATATCTTTTAAAATATCTGCCACTGTTCATCTATTGTCCTACCTTTTAGTCTTTCTGATAAATCTGTCCTCATGCCTATATAATTACCTTGGTTTAATACCAGAATACTGGAGCGGGACTATTATTGCTCTCAAACGGAATTTAAAATTCAAACATGCAATGATCACTGGTCCTTAGAGGATCCTTTACTACAAGATCATTAATTAATCCCATCTCATTACACAATACTAAATACAAAACAGCCTGCTCCCTGGTTGGTTTGACAACATATAGTTCCAAAAAATAATCTCTAATACACTATGAACTCTCCCTTATATTTTATTCCAAATGATACAAGCATTCAGATACAAAACCTTTAAGTTTGTTCTATTATTAATTTTCCCTACTCTTGTATGGTTCCCTGGTGTAATACCCCCCCCCCCACCACCACCACCACAGACACACATAATTTGGTTTAAAGCCCTATCTACAGCCCTAGGTATTCAATGTCCCAGCATGATTAAAGTGGAGCCCATCCCAAAGGAACAGCTTCCTCTTTCTCGAGTACTGCTACCAATAACCCATGCACTTGAACCCATTTCTCCAACACCAATTTTTTAGCCACGCATTTACCCCTTTAATCTTATCGACCCTATACTAATAATCCCGTGGCTCTGGTAGTAATTTGGAGATTATTGCCTTTGTGGTTTTTTTTTCTTTAGTGCAGTTGGAGGCTATTTGACCCATCGAGTATTCACCGACTCTCTGAAAGAGCACTCTACCTAGGCCCACTCCCCCACCCTATCCCTGCGCATTGATCATGGTCAGTCCACCTAACCTGTACATCTTTGGGCGGTGGGAGGAAACCGGAGCACCAGGAGGAAATCCATGCAGACACAGGGAGAATGTGCAAAATCCACACAGACAGTCACCCAAGGCCAGAATCAAACCTGGTACCCTGGCACTGTGAGGCAGCAGTGTTAACCACTGTGCCACCGTGCATTTTAATTTAGCACCTATCTGCTCGTATTCCCTCCATAGAACCTCTTTTCCACCTCCATCGTTGATACCTACTTGGACCATAACAACTGCATCTTGGCATCTGGGCAGCACGGTAGCATTGTGGGGGCAGCATGGTAGCATTGTGGATAGCACAATTGCTTCACAGCTCCAGGGTCCCAAGTTCGATTCCGGCTTGGATCACTGTCTGTGCGGAGTCTGCACATCCTCCCTGTGTGTGCGTGGGTTTCCTCCGGGTGCTCCGGTTTCCTCCCTCAGTCCAAAGATGTGCAGGTTAGGTGGATTGGCCATGATAAATTGCCCTTAGTGTCCAAAATTGCCCTTAGTGTTGGGTGGGGTTACTGGGTTATGGGGATAGGGTGGAGGTGTTGTCCTTGGGTAGGGTGCTCTTTCCAAGAGCCAGTGCAGACTTGATGGGCCGAATGGCCTCCTTCTGCGCTGTAAATTCTATGAATCTTTCCCCCTCCCGTTCCAGGTTCTCTGCAGTCCAGATAAGGCACCATTACCTCTGGCACCAGATAGGCAACACAGACTTTTGGATTCTCAATCCTGGCTACAGAGAACAGTGTCTATTCCCCTAACTATGACTATATTTCTCTTTTCTTCCCCCACTTGAATGACTCCCTGCACCATGGTTCAATGGTGAGTTTGCTCATCCTCCCTATAATGTCTCTTTGTCCGTCCCCCCCTTTAAAATAAATAGCCCATATATACACTAAATTAGTACATAATCCTTGAGCTTGGAGTTTGGTCTGCTCAGAAGCCCCATGCATGTAATGGTACCATTTGGCTGTGCTGGGGATGCACCCAGGTTGTTGTCCAAAAGACTGATAGCATTGGACATGCCTAGTGTGTGCAGATTGGCTGCAGGGCTTGTTGCATTGGTGTCCGGAGGGGCTTCCATCTCCAGCGATGCAGGGGGTGCAGATTGTGGTCTCGATGTGTCGAACCCTGTGGCAGCTGCTGGTTAGAGTACCTGGAACAAATTATATTGGTTCCTGATATTTAAAGCAACATCTGAGACAAATACATAACTGTTTGGTTGGGGGGAGCATGGCTGTGGACTGCTGCCGGTTTTTCATCGCTGCATATTCAGCATTCTGTTTGACCCAGTTCTAGAGTGCCGAATCTGTGGGCGTTGTGGTCATATTACCATTTCCCTCTTTGTTGCCATTTCATGAGGGCTCTGCCACATTTGTTTCCACTTTCGGTTGCAGAAAGGTCTTGGTGACATGGACCATGGTTCTGGTGGGTCTCAGGGCTGATGAGGGCAAGCCCTGTCTTTGCAAATTTTGCAGATTGAGTAGTGAGATGTAGAAGTCCGTGTTGCCATGGGGGCATTTTTCAAGGAGGTGCTTTGCTGAGCATACTGTCCACGCTGCCAAAGCATTTGATTGTGGGTAGAGGGGGCTGCTTTTAATGTGTTCAATGTCCTTGAGCTCCCTAGAGACAAACTGCTGGGCAGTGCCCATCATCATTTTTCTTTCACCCCTGGATGTACTTCGTAGAATTGCTGTGTGCAATATCTCTGCAGAAAAGTGGGGATGATGAACTTCTGGCCACGCAGTATCGATTAATCTTGAAAAGTTAACTCCTCTCACATGCCATAGAAAGTCCAGAGCCCGGGAGGAATCTCCTAATAATAATAATCTTTATTAGTGTCACAAGTAGGCTTACATTAACACTGCAATGAATTTACTGTGAAAATCCCGTCACCACATTCCAGCGCCTGTTCGAGTACATTGAGGGAGAATTCAGAATGTCCAATTCACCTAACAAGCACGTCTTTCAGGACTTGTGGGAGGAAACCAGAACACATGGAGGAAACCCACGCAGACATGGGGAGAACGTGCAGACTCCGCAGACAGTGACCCAAGCTGGGAATCGAACTCGGATCCCTGGTGCTGTGAAGCAACTGTGCTACTGTGCCGTCCTTTGACATCATGGGCCATCCTTACATAGTGACATCATGGAGCTGCCTGCATGTGTGATCCATCTGTAGGGCAGCTTTGAGTTCTGTAATTCGACTGTATGACAATAATTAAATCATCATGATATTAATGTCCTCCTCACGATTTGCTTGCTCAGTGGTGGGTAGGTAAGCTCTGGAGAGAGCATCAGTGAGGTATAGCTCCTTACCATAGTTGAAGATCACGGAGATTGTCGCGATGTAGCTTGAACATCATCCTCTGCAGGTGTGGCGATGCAGTATGAAGAGGGTTTTTTAGGATATTGATGAGTGCCTGGTGATCAGTTTCAATGTTGGCAGAGCAGCCATTGATGAGGTCATGAAATTTCTGACATGAAAAGACTAAGGCAAGGGTTTCCTTTGATCTGGGCATTGCAGGTTTCAGTGTTACTCAGAGGCTTAGTGCAAAGGCTACTGGTCTGATATTCAGATGACACTGAGCCCATGCTGAGAGGTGTCTGCTGATAAGAGCATAAATGTTCGAACTTCAAAGTATTGCAGCACCAGAGGGGCTGAAAACAGATGTTTGAGTTTGTTGAACGCAGGAGTGTGGTGCTCCTGCCAGCACCACTACATTCTCATGGAGAAGCTAATAGAGGGGTCCAGTCACCTCAATATAACAGGGGATAAACTTAGATTAATAATTTGTCATACCAAGGAAGCGCTGCAGGGTGTACTTGCCCTCGGGGTAACATTTGCCATATAACATTGGTCTTGTTCGGATCTGGCTTCATACCATTGGCTGTGAGCAGGTGGCCCATGTAGGGAACTGGTTGACTTTGAATCTACATTTCGCAGGAATGAGCTTCAACTCTATGGTCCTGATTCTGTCAAGGACCAAATGCAAACATGCATCATGTTCTTGAATTGTATGACCCCAGACCAGGATGTCATCGATGATGAATACACAGAGTTGTCCTGCAAAGAACTGTTCCATAGACTATTGGAAGGCCTCACTACCAGTGGAAATCCCATAGGGCACATGTAGAAGCGAGTATCTGCCTACCGAAGACATGAGCGTGATGAGCTTCGAAGATTCTTCATCCAGCGGGACTTGCCACAATTCCCACTTTGCTCCCAGAAAACCTTGGCATTACGCATGTTGGCAATAACTTGTTCAACCGACTTCATAGGACGGTGGGATCTCAGAAGTACTTCATTCCAATGAACCTGGTCAATGCAGATCCTGATCGTGCCACATTTCTTTACCGCAGCTACCATCGCAGAAACCCATTATGTGGCCTCATCTATGCGGGCTATAAGATCCAGTCTTCTCATTCTACCCAATTTGTTGACTACCTTCTGTTTAATAGCAGGGGTACTTTTCTTAGAGCACTGAAAGCATGTGTTACTGAGTCATCCAGCCTCATGTGATATATAACAGGAAGCTTCCAAATAATATCACAGTCAAACAAGTCAAGTTTCATCTGCCAATTTTTTCCCACTCATCTAACCTGTCTATATCTCTCTGTAGACTTTGTAATTCTTACCACTTGCCTTCCCACCTATTTTTGTGTCATCCTCTCGGCAATAGTACATTCACTTCCCTCGTCCAAGCCTTGTGGCCCCAGTACTTATCCCTGTTGCACTCCACTAGTTACAGGTTGCCATTCTGAAAATGCTCTCTTATCTCAACTTTGTCTTCTATTAGTTAGCTAATCCCCTATCCATGCTAATTTACTACAACCAACAGCATGGGCTCTTATCTTATTTAGTAGCATTTTGTGCAGTACCTTATTGAATGCTTTTCATTACAAAGTGATATTTCTATCATAGAATTCAGGACACTTGATAACTTTTACTGTCTCATTGGTTGTACAAACCGCAAGTTATAAATTATTGTTCTATTCTGAAATCAGGCTGTATGAAACGTTCGATCAGATATATTTTTTAATGCTTAATCAGACCTTGTCACTTCCAAGTCATATACCTATTTGACAATAATCACTCTCACTATCCAATTGTATCTTAGCTGGGTTAAGTTTGAATTGTCTAGATACACAGTTTGGCAGAAGCAACCTGGCTAAGGTTGTAATCGGGGATTAAATTGGCTCCTGCACACTGCTGCAGTAAATCTCTGCTCTGCAAAGTTCTGCTCTTGAAATATGGATGTCAAATTGGGTGTAACGTATTCAATAATTCCAGTTAGACTCGAATGTTCAGTGCACCTTTCTGTTTTGTAAAATTATATATCAGTTCCTAAGTGGATGGATAGCAAATCAAACTATTACAGCTCTTCATGAGTGACTCAGTGGGATTTTCCATCAAAGCAGGTTAATGTGCAGAGGTGTGGTTTCCTCCAGTAGCGAACCACCCAAACAGAAGCAGAAAGTACAGAATGTCTGCTGCACACTCTGGGGGCTTTTCTTAGAGACACAAGTCTCATATCAGTGAAAGCTGATGACATATATATTTTTTGTTCTGCTTGTATAACTTCCTTTGTAGTCGCAAGAAAAAAACTCTGTGTACTTTACTATAAACAGAATAAAAAGTTTGATCTTTGTCAGTAAATTCTTTTCAGGCATTAGACACTCCCTTCCTACCTCCTCTTTCCTAGGGACATATTTATAGATTATTTAACGTTGCAATTTGACTTGTTTAGAATTTAATTCATTTATGATTAATTGGTCTCTATTAATAAACTTGGAATCTAACATCAAGATGTAGCTATTGTAAAACTCACTAAGCAAAACACTACAACATCTGCATAGTACTATGCTATGCTGAAGTTCTGTATTCCATTATTATTCTCTATTATATTATTTGTTAGAATCATTGAATATTACTATTTTAGAATAAAACAACTAATCATTTTTTAAACTTTTACAAAAAGTTAAAATATGTCATCACAATGTTGGCATTTTCATGTATCTCAAGACCACCTGTAAAACTACCTTACGTTTGGGACTGAACCCTTCACATGATTTAACCTATTGATAAGCTGTCGTTTAGCAATTTTTTACTACATCGGATGAACTACATCTATCTCTGAAGAAAGGCATCAACTAAACTATGTGAGTATAGAAGTTATTAAAGTAGAAATGTACATAATCTTTCCTAAGAAGATTTAATGAGTGAACCAGAATCCAAGATAAAACGGAAGGCTGATGATTCAAACAGCTTTTCCATTTCATACTAAATTTCTTTTTATGCAATCCCAGTCACTTCAGCTAACTATAGTGGTCATCGAAGAAAGATCAGGTTAAAAAAAAACAAATACCAGAAAAACTTTCCTGATGATCTATAGAGCATGTGATTGAAGGAATTCTTATGTGTGCTTTTTAAGGGTTAGTAAAATTGAGAATAATAGTGGAATACAGAACATCAGCATAGCATAGTACTATACAGATGTTGTAGTGTTTTGTTTAGTGAGCTTTACAATAGCTACATCTTGGTGTCAGATTACTAACTCTTAAAAAGCACACGTAGGAATTCCTTCAATCACATGCTCTACATGTGTAAAATTATTTTAAGTTCGTTTAATGTTACTACTGTTGTGTTAATATTTTGGTACAGTTTAAAGCTTATTAAACATTGAGAAGGAATTAGAATTTGGAGGGCAAATTGTACGTGTGCATATGAAGAATCAGGACTAAAAGGGAAAAGATGTTTAGAGGTTATCTCACAGAAAATCTTATTCTGCTTTCCATGAATACATTACTGTTAACATGTTTCATTCAGAATGCCAGCTACTGGTTCTGTTTTGTTACTTGAGATCTAAAGCTTGAACAATCTCTAATCCTTTTATCAAATTGGTGCCATTAAGGCATCATCCACTCAGATCTTCTGTACAGTGTATCCTGGTCAGGTTGTCCATTGTGCAGCCGATTTTACTTCTTCTTTCAGTTATAGAGGTAAATTAGAAAATTAGTTTCCTTCCTATGTTTAAATAATAATTTTCTCCCTTTTGTAATGTTTACATACATTACACCATCAAAATGCAGCCAGATCATCTATTCTCCTATCATTTTTCTGTGCCCATCTGCTGGAAGTTGCACAACTTCACTGTCTGTGCGGAGTCTGCACGTTCTCCCCGTGTGTGCGTGGCTTTCCTACGGGTGCTCCGGTTTCCTCCCACAGTCCAAAGATGTGCAGGTTAGGTGGATTGGTCATGTTAAAAATTGCCCTTAGTGTCCAAAATTGCCCTTAGTGTTGGGTCGGATAAGGGTGGAGGTGTGGGATTGGGTGGAGTGCTCTTTCAAAGAGCCGGTGCAGACTCGATGGGCCAAATGACTGCCTTCTGCACTGTAAATTCTAATTCTAACTGTAATTCACACTAAATTTCTTTCCATTTTTTTGGGACCCTCCTGTGGTCACTCCATGTTGATTCAACTGATCATTTAAACTTAATGGATATCCTTTCAAGTCATGGGGTAACCTTTTGGCATTGCATTCAGCTTTGCTTGTAATTATTCTGTGCTTTGATTTCTCTCTCTTCATGAAATGTCTTTTACATGATGACAAAACTACTCAATTGACTAGCAATAGGAGACTAGGAGACATTTGTTACTGATATTTAGCCCTTACATTTACCTGGAGAAAAAGATAGGATTTTGAGACATATTATAAGATATGATAGTTTCTGGACTATCCTGAACATTGCAATTTTTAATGCATCCGAAGTTAAAATTTCAGAATGTAAGTTCTTTGTTCAACTCTCTGATATTTCTTTTGGGGTGCTGGATCGTGATCAGGAGCAAGAACCTTGCAAAAATGTTCTCTCTTCTAACCCAGGGACTTGGGAATCCAATTATAATATTCCTTGTCCACTTTGAAAGATTGGCTAACTCAGCATAGACAAGAATCTGAAACTTTTCTCATCCGTAGGATTCTGCAAATCAGATAAACATATAAAACCTTCTGGTTATGGAAATCTTTTAAATTGACCTATTACGGCATCGTCATGGCTGTATTGGAGATTGTAGTAATAATGCAAAGCAAAATAGGATAGCCTGCCAGGTTAAGGTTAATTTGCTTCACTAATGAATTGGAACTTGTGAGTCATTGTCCTTGACAAATGTTCATTTTTCCACAGTTTCCTGCTTTGATATTATAAAATGCCAAATATGAAACAATCAACACCTCAAGAATACTAAATTATCTGAAAATGAAGAATCTCTTTAAGCAGATGTAAGGAAAGAAAAGCAACAAGACTGTTTTCAATGATGATAAGAACACTCTGGTCTGAATTTTTGGGATGGCGGAGTCTCGCTTCCCGCCACCCGAAGAGTCAGTGGGGAACACATCCCCATCCACTCCGATCATGTTCAAATTAAGTGTCTGCAGGCGGGACTTCTGCCCTGTGGTGAATGCATAGTACTAGTAATTCACCAGTGTATTAGTATCATGTTCTGCCATTGTGTGGCTTCACCCACAGGGGGATATGTTGGGGCATGTACGGGCTCCGCCCATGGCTCCTCCCCTTGAAAGGAAGTATAAAGAGCAGTTGACCTGTAGGCTGTTCACAGTATTGTACCAGTCGCAGGTAGGCACTGTTCTAAGCTGATTAAAACCACGGTTTACTTCTACTCGTGTCTTTGAGTGAATTGATGGTCGCATCAATTTAATCAGCTTAAATACAACTATGGAATCAGCCCGCAAACCTGATCGACTGGAATTCGATCCGCAGGCTGCGGAGGTGAAATAAATTTCTTCGCACTGACTTTGCTGCCTCTTCCACGCCTTCCATCACCAATGAATAGAAGCTGAGCCTCCTCCACGCACGGGTGAGCCATCTCATTTCTGTTCAGCTCGACGAGGCCCCCTCCTATGCAGACGCCCTCGCGATGCTCGAACGCCTATGCGTACGGCCCGTGAAAGAGGTCTACGCGTGACTCATCTTCACCACTTGCCGCCAGCGCCGCGGGGAGTCGCTAGATGACTACCTACGCGACCTCAAAGCCCTCACACGCAACTGTAATTACCAGGCCGTTATGGCCACTCAGCACATGGAGCTCGCCGTCCGAGACATCTACATGGCGGGGGTCCTGTCGAATTATGTGAGACAGCGCCTGCTCGGAATGGGGCCCAGGATCTGGATGACATGGTAAAGTTAGCCACCTCTCTGGAGGTTGTGTTTCAGAGCCTTACTGCGTTCCCGGCCGACCACGCGACCCCACCGTGGACCCCCGAGCAAAGACTACTCCAGGCCTGTGCCGCGCGGCCGCCCGCCCATCATGGGGGGCTACCCTGCTATTTTTGCGGCCAGTCTCAACACCCCCAACAGCACCGCCCGGCCCGAAACACGAACTGCAGCAGCTGTGGGAGAAAAGGACATTTCGCCAAAGTCTGCCTGGCCAGGTCTAAGAACTCTAACTCACAGACCCGATCCTCAGATTCACAGGCCCGCAGACCCCGCAGGGTGGCAGCTTGTCTGCCAACTCCGCCCCCTGCAGATGCCTCAGCCTCGTGCTATCAGTGGGGGCAGCCATCTTCCAGCCCTCACAGCATGTGCGACTCACGGGGGTCTCCATCTTGGCCACCCTCCCCCACGCGGCCGGCCATGTGCGATCCATGGGGGCTGCCATCTTGCACGCCATCTTCCGCACCGCCCGCCACGCTTGACCAACGGGGGCCGCCATCTTGGCCGCCATCTGCTACGCCACTCGACGCGTATGATCAATATGGACAGTCATCGCGGGGCCGCCCCAGCACCTCCGACCACGCCGCTAGCTACCAGCAGCTCAGTGCGGTCACTGTGGACCAGTCGCGACCCTAGTACCTCCGGAGCTCCATAATGGCCGTCCGGGTTAACGGGCACGAGACGCCTTGCCTCTTCGACTCCGGGAGCACAGAGAGATTATTCACCCGGACATTGTAAGACACTGCTCGCTCCCAATTTTCTTGGTGCAACAAACCATCTCCCTCACCTCTGGGTCGCACTCGGTGCAAATCCAAGGGTGCACTACTGCAACCCTAGCAATACAGGGCGCTGAACACGCTAACTTTAAATTATATGTGGTCCCAGACCTCTGCGTTCCTCTCCTTTTGGGACTCGACTTCCAGTGCAACCTCAGGAGCCTAACCCTGAAGTTCGGAGGGCCCCTGCCCCCAGTCACCATATGCAGCCTCGCAACCCTAAAAGTTGACCCTCCCCCTCTCTTCGCAAACATCACCGCTGACTGACCACCAGAAGCAGGCGGTATAGCATGCAGGACAGGACGTTCATTAGGTCCAGCGTCTCTTGCGGGAGGGGGTATTAGAGGCCAGCAATTGCCCCTGGAGAGCTCAGGTGGTGGTCGTCAAGACCAGGGAAAAGTTCCGGATGGTGGTTGATTACAGCCAAACCATTAACCAGTATACGCAACTCGATGCGTACCCCCTTCCCCGGATTGCAGACATGGTAAACCAGATCGCACACTACCGGGTGTCCTCCACGGTGGGTCTGAAGTCTGCATACCACCAGCTCCCAATCCGCCCGGAGGACCGCCACTACATGGCTTTTGAGGCAGATGGTCGCCTTTTCCATTTCCTCCGGGTCCCCTTTGGCATCACGAATGGGGTTTCGGTGTTCCAAAGAGCAATGGACCAAATGGTGGACCAGTACGGGCTGCGGGCCACATTTCCGTACTTGGACAATGTCGCTATCTGCGGCCATGATCAGCAGGACCACGACGCCAACCTCCCCGATTTCTCCATACCACACAAAACCTCAATCTCACCTACAACAAGGAGAAATGCGTTTTCTGCACAACTAGACTAGCCATCCTCGGCTACGTCGTGGAGAACGGGGTCCTAGGGCCCGACCCTGACCGTATGCGCCCCCTCCTGCAACTCCCTCTCCCTCACTGTCCCAAGGCCCTGAAGAGGTGCCTTGGGTTCTTTTCATATTACGCCCAGTGGGTCCCCAATTATGCGGACAAAGCCCGCCCACTAATCAAGGCCACCATCTTTCCGCTGGCAACTGAGGCCCGCCAGGCCTTCAGCTGCATCAAGGTGGACATCACCAAAGCCGCGATGCGCACGGTGGACGAGTCCGTCCCCTTCCAGGTGGAGAACGACGCATCAGAGGTCGCTGTCGTCGCCACCCTCAACCAAGCAGGCAGACCGGTAACGTTCTTTTTGCGCATCCCCACCTCCTCTGAAATTCGACACTCCTCGGTCGAAAAAAGAAGCCCAAGCCATCGTGGAAGCTGTGCGGCACTGGAGGCACTACCTCGCTGGTAGGAGGTTTACCCTCGTCACCGACCAACGATCGGTAGCCTTCATGTTCGACAATACGCAGCAGGGCAAAATCAAGAACGATAAGATCTTGAGGTGGAGGATCGAACTCTCCACCTATAACTATGATATAGCATATCGTCCTTGGAAGCTCAATGTCACATGCGCCAGCGCGTAAGATGACAGACTACGGGCTATCTACGATGACCTCTGCCACCCGGGGGTCACCCAGCTCGTCCATTATATCAAGGCCCGCAACCTGCCCCACTTCACTGAGGAGGTCAGAGCCATGACCAGGGACTGCGAAATCTGTGCGGAATGTAAACCGCACTTCTATCGACCGGATAAGGCCCACCTGGTAAAGGCATCCCGGCCCTTTGAACGCCTCAGTATCGATTTCAAAGGGCCCCTCCCCTCCAATAACCGCAATACATATTTCCTCAACATCATAGATGAGTTCTCCCGCTTTCCATTTGCAATCCCCTGCCCCGATATGACCACGTCCACTGTCATTAGAGCCCTGCATAGTGTCTTCACCCTGTTTGGTTTCCCCAGTTATGTCCACAGCGACCGGGGCTCGTTGTTCATGAGCGACGAACTGCGTCAGTACCTGCTCAGTAAGGGCATTGCCTCGAGCAGGACTACCAGTTATAACCCCAGGGGAAACGGGCAGGTGGAGAGGGAGAACGCGACGGTCTCGAAGACCGTCCTCCTGACCCTGCGGTCCAGGAATCTCCCAGTTTCTCACTGGCAGGAGGTCCTCCCCGATGCGCTCCACTCTATCAGGTCCCTCCATTGCACGGCCACAAATGAGACTCCTCATGACCGCTTTTTGTTTTCCCTATGGGAGCTACCTCAGGGGCCTCGCTTCCGTCCTGGCTGAAGATACCGGGACCAGTCCTCCTCAGAAAACACGTCAGGAGCCATAAGGCCGACCCTCTGGTAGAGAAGGTCCAGCTCCTACACTCCAACCCCCAGTATGCTTATGTCGAACACCCCGATGGCCGACAAGACACCGTCTCCCTCCGGGACCTGGCGCCCGCAGGCTCCACCACCACCACCACTACCGCAGCCCCCCCACTATATCCCGCCCAACCTACCATGTCCAGCACCCCCGCCCCTATATGGCTCCCACGCTCCCTCCCGCCTGCCACACCGGTCCACAGGATTGAAGCTCCGGAAGAGACGCTCCCAGAGTCCACGCCTGTGACCGCACCGGCCCCACTTCCGCTGCCAGCACGGATGAGCCCGACACCCGGACCAGCAGCAACACCAGTGCTTCGGTGATCACAGCGCACAATCCGCGCGCCGGTCCGGCTGAACGTATGAGCCCGTCACCCCCGCCAGACGTCATTGTTTTTAAGAGGGAGTGAATGTGGTGAATGTATAGTACTAGTAATTCACCAGTGTATTAGTATCATGTTCTGCCATTGTGTGGCTTCACCCACAGGGGGATATGTTGGGGCATGTACGGGCTCCGCCCATGGCTCCTCCCCTTGAAAGGAAGTATAAAGAGCAGTTGACCTGTAGGCTGTTCACAGTATTGTACCAGTCGCAGGCAGGCACTGTTCTAAGCTGATTAAAACCACGGTTTACTTCTACTTTTGTCTTTGAGGGAATTGATGGTCGCATCATGCCCCTCACTTGGGGTGGGGGGGGGGGGGGGGGTGGGGGCGGTCCCACCTTAGTGAGCTTCTGGCCAATCTGTCTCCAGTCTTTGCAGCAACAGCGCTGCAGTGGACAGATGTGGAAGTTCAAAAGGACCTGAGAGACTAGGTCCAGGCATCGGAAGCCCAGGTAATTTCAAGAAGTCCGAGGATCGAGAGCACAGGGAAGGCCTGGGGGTGGAGGAGGAGGGATTGAGGTCTTGGGGGAGAGGCAGAGGAGGAGGTGGAAGGAAAGAGAGGTTGGAGACCACCAGATCTTAAAGGGAGCGACACCCAACTTCAGAAGGGAGCTTCTGAAGGTAGCGTCACTCCCCCATTCCCGAGATCTAATTGAATTATTTTGTGCGCTTTCCCCATGGAAATTCAATCCTCCCATCAGCCTAAATATTGAGTCTGGGCATTTAACAACCCTTAAGCGGCCAGTAATTGTCCACTAAAGGGCCTTGACTGGGACTCCCATCTGAAGCCTTGCCCGCCCCAGCATAAAATAGCTGAGTGGTTGGGGCAGGCGGGAACCTGGAGGGAATCCCGTCCCTCCAAATTCACACTGCCCTCCACCTAAAAACCTGCCAGCAGGGAATGTAAATTCTGGCCTATGTATTAGTTGTGAGTTAACATTAGACAATAATAAATAGGATGCTGCCATCTTGTGGTCTGTCTCTTATATGGGTTGGAGTGGTATTAAACAAATAGCCGAAATATTACAAGCTGTGAATTCTAACATTTTCAATCAAAAATACACACACAGAAAAGAGATATGCATAGTTTCTGCAATCAGACTTATAACTTTGTATTTTCTGATCAATAGTAATGTTGAATTATAAAGAACTTTTCAGCTATATAATGTATTCAATCCTCGTATCCAAATCCACATAGAACATACAGTGCAGAAGGCCATTCGGCCCATCGAGTCTGCACCAACCCACTTAATCCCCCTTCCACCCTATCCCGAAACCCAATAACCCCTCCTAACCTTTTTGGACACTAAGGGCAATTTATCATGGCCAATCCACCTAACCTGCACGTCTTTGGACTGTGGGAGTAAACCGGAGCACCCGGAGGAAACCCACGCTGACACAGGGAGAATGTGCAGACTCCGCACAGACAGTGACCCAATGGGGAATCGAACCTGGGACCATGGCGCTGTGAAGCCACAGTGCTAGCCACTTGTGCTACCGTGCTGCCCATGTTTGTTGTATTCTTAAAAACACCCTCTCCTTGCATTTCAATCCCTGGATTTATTAAATTAAAGGCTGGATTTTATCACCCAGGTGGATTTAGATGGAGATTAAGATTCTTAAAATCCCGAAATCTTTCTCCGACTTGACTAGCGATGCGACCATCAATTCACTCGAGACAGAGACTGGAAGTGAACAGAGGCTTTAATCAACTAGAACAGTGCCTGCCTGAGACTGCTCTGCTATGAGAGCCGCATACAGGGCAGCTGCTCTTTTTACCTCCCCTCAAGAGGGTGGAGCCCATAAGGGCAGTAACATGGTACAATCAGTATAGTACAGTACAATGGTCCATAGATGGAGCCCACATGGGCAACAGCGTGATACAATGTAGTACATTGGTGAATGGTTACTATAATACGTTCACCAGAACTAGTTCCACGTCTAATGGAGCCGAGGCAAGTGTGGGCAGTCAGCTGGCTCCCAGAAAGTAGGCTGACCAGTTAAATATTTTAATGAGTCTGGAAGCCTCAATTTAACTTGTTTTACAGGTTAACCTATGGTCTTCAAAAAAACCTTCAGCTGAAAGCAGGCAAGAACAGCTACCTGGAAAAGGTAAGTGACATTACAGCACTGCTTATACACTAGGAGAAGTGCACACAAGGATCCTCTGTTTGGAGACTGGACTCCATCCCTAACCAGTGCTGGGCTCATCATGGGTCCCAGATTGGAAACTTCCGCCCATGAGCCACCCAAGCCCTGAATCCCATCCAGAGTTTGGGGACTGGATCCATCTTATTCGGGGCCTGATTCAGAGTGCCCCCCGCCTGCTGATAGCCAACTCTGTCAATCAGCTGGACTTCCAGGCAGAGAATCTGACAAGGAAAAAATGTTGGACTTTAACCTGGTGTTGTAAGACTTCTTACTGTGCTCACCCCAGTCCAACGCCGGCATTTCCACATCAAGGAAAAAAAGTGCATGCTGCAGTGTTAAACCTCCAAAGCCTCCAAAATATTGCTCACACCCGCCTTGCCTACTTAACATACCCCTGTTAATATCCAGGTCAAAATCCTTTTAGGTTCTGTCAAAGGCAGATGAGCAGGGGCACTGAAGGGTGGTTACATGCAAACAGGCAGGCAAATGAAACTTGCTTGGGTTCCTTTTTTAAATAAATATTTTTATTCGAGGCATTTAACAACTATGCACAAAATATTGGGCGAAATTCTCCCGAAACGGCGCCAATCAGACGGGCATCGTGCCGCCCCAAAGGTGCGGAATGCTCCGCACCTTTGGGGGCCGAGCCCCAACATTGAGGGGCTAGGCCGACGCCGGAGGAATTTCCGCCCCGCCAGCTGGCGAAAACGGCCTTTGTTGCCCCGCCAGCTGGCGCGGAAATGACATCCCCGGGCGGCGCATGCGCGGTAGCGTCAGCGGCCGCTGACAGTTTCCCACGCATGCGCAGTGGAGGGAGTCTCTTCCGCCTCCGCCATGGTGGAGACCGTGGCGGAGGCGGAAGGGAAAGAGTGCCCCCACGGCACAGGCCCGCCCGCGGATCAGTGGGCCCTGATCGCGGGCCAGGCCACCGTAGGGGCACCCCCCGGGGCCAGATCGCCCCGCGCCCCCCCCAGGACCCTGGAGCCCGCCTACGCCGCCTTGTCCCGCCATTCAAAAGGTTGTTTAATCCACGCCGGCGGGACAGGCAATTTATCGGCGGGACTTCGGCTCATCCGGGGCGGAGAATCGAGCGGGGGGGCCCGCCAACCGGCGCGGCCCGATTCCCGCCCCCGCCGAATATCCGGTACCGGAGACTTCGGCAACCAGCGGGGGCGGGATTCACGGCAGCCCCCGGCGATTCTCCAACCCGGCGGGGGGTCGGAGAACGACGCCCAATGTCAGAACAACACCTCAACCAATGAACAACCACAACCCTCCAACTCCCCCCCCCCACACCAACACCCCGCCATGTCCCGTCTTCCCCATTTTAACTCCCTAACCCCCCCCCACCCCGCACGTCCCCCTTGCAGATCCCTCAATTCGCCTTGAAGAAATCGATAAATGGTTTCCACCTCCAGGCGAACCCCTCCACTGTCCCCCGCACAGCGAACTTAACCTTTTCC
Organism: Scyliorhinus torazame; assembly: GCF_047496885.1. Lineage (NCBI taxonomy): Eukaryota > Metazoa > Chordata > Chondrichthyes > Carcharhiniformes > Scyliorhinidae > Scyliorhinus > Scyliorhinus torazame. The sequence continues at coordinate 235,234,633 of NC_092714.1, read as the reverse complement.
AACCTCAGAGATTCTGTCCGGTCACTCAACCACATCTGTGTTTTCAGTGGCTCCGAGTCCCACCAACCCAACTAAATCTATCTCCGGGGCTATCAGGGAGACCTGGGCACCCGGGTCTTCCGACACACCAAATATCGCCACTTCCAGACTCAGAACCACTGCCACATCCAACAACTCAGACAGCACGTCCTAGAACCCCTTCCAGAATCCCCTCAGACTTAGACACGCCCAGAACATATGGATGTGATTTGCGCCGCCCCCCCCTGCACACCACCCATACCTATCCTCCACCCCCGCAAAGAACTTGCTCATTCTCGCCATTATGTGAGCACCACTTTAAACTGGACGAGGCTTGACCTTGCACATGACGAGGATGCATTCACCCTTCGTAAGGCCTTGGCCCACGTCCCAGCCCCCACCTACCGCCCTCAGCTCCTCCTCCCATTTGCGCTTAATATTCTCCACCACTGCACCCTCCCACTCCATCAGTTCCTTATAAATATCTGACACCTTCGCTCCCCTATTTGGCCCTCTGATAGCAGGTTGGCTTGCAACATGGACCGGCAGCCCTGGGAAGGACAACACCTCCCTCTTCACGAAATCCTGAACCTGCTGCCACCTAAAACTATTCCCCTTGGGCAACTTATGCAATTCCTCCAACTCCTCCAGCCCCGCAAATTTGCACCCTGTCAACAAGTCGCTGAAGTACTCAATCCCTGAAATCCTTGGACGGGATTCTCCAACCCTCTGTGCCGGAAGCGCGCCCGGCGCGGGGGTGGAAAACCAGCGACACAGCGCTTCCACGATTCTCCGCGGACCCAGCAGTCGCGCGTGTCATAGAATCATAGAATTTACAGTGCAGAAGGAGGCCATTCGGCCCATCGAGTCTGCACCGGCTCTTGGAAAGAGCACCCCACCCAAGGTCCACACCTCCACCCTATCCCCATAACCCAGTAACCCCACCCAACACTAAGGGCAATTTTGGACACTATGGGCAATTTAGCATGGCCAATCCACCTAACCCGCACATCTTTGGACTGTGGGAGGAATCCGGAGCACCCGCAGGAAACCCACGCACACACGGGGAGGATGTGCAGACTCCGCACAGACAGTGACCCAAGCCGGAATCGAACCTGGGACCCTGGAGCTGTGAAGCATTTGTGCTATCCACAATGCTACCGTGCTGCCCTTAATAATCACTTATTGTCACAAGTAGGCTTCAATGAAGTTACTGTGAAAACCCCTAGTCACCACATTCCTGCGCCTGTTCAGGGAGGCCGGTACGGGAATTGAACCCACACTGCTGCCTTGTTCTGCATTGCAATCCAGCTATTTAGTCCACTGTGCTAAACCAGCCCCTTCTAAGAAGAGTGTAACTGCTGCATGATAGAGAGGCTGCTCCAAGGATCTGTCATGCAATGTGGAGATCTTGGTGCAAGAGGCAGACAGGATGAGAAAGCTCCTTCACTTACAGGGGGCCAAGAGGTTTTCCAAGGCTGGAATTGAACCCGGGTTCCTTAGCGCTGTGAAGCAGCAGTGCAACCACTGTGCCACCCAAGTGTGTTCGACACGGTGCCAGTCGGGGTCCGCGCAGATGGGCCAAGTGCCTGCCGAGTCCCGCCGGCGTGGTTCACATATGGTCTCACCCGGCGGGACCTCCGCATTCTGTCTGCGGGGGCCACCCTGGTGGGGTGGCGGGGGGGGGATCCGACTCCAGGGAGGGCCTCCACAGTGGCCAGGCCCGCGATGACCGATTGGCGGGCACGCTCATTCCGGGGGGGGGCCTATGTTCCCCGCGGAGACGGGTTTCGTACGCATGTGTGGACCCACGCCGGCCATCACGCGCATGCTCGGACCCGCGCCGGCTGTGCAGGGCCGCCTTTCGGTGCCAGAGCAGCGCACATCTCTGTGGCGCCGTGCTAGCCCCCTGAACAGCGGTGAATTTCTGGGCCAGGAGGCCTGTTGACACGACTCCGGTGTTTACCCCGGCGTCAACACTATCTCTGCAGGGGGTGGGGGGAATGGGGGGGTCAGACTGAGAATATTAGCAAGATGAGGGGCGGAGTTCTCCCCCCCACGCCGGGTCGGAGAATCGCCCGGGCGCCGCGCAAGTCCCGCCACGCCGCCCCGATTTTCCCACCCCCCCCACAAACCGGTGCGGCCCGAATCATGGCTGGCCGCTGGGAGAATCGCCGCTTGCCGTTGGTAATGGGCGAGCGGCGATTCTCCAGCCCGGATGGGCCGAGTGGCCTGCCCAACACGACAGGTTCCTGCCGGCGCCATCCATACCTGGTCGCTGCCGGCGGGAACAGCGCGGGAATGCTGGGGGGGCGAGGCGGGTTCCTGCACCAGGGGGGGGGGCTCAAAAGGTGTCTGGCCCGCGATTGGTGCCCACCTCTCTGAAGTTGGACCTCCTTTCCTCCGCTGCCCCGCAAGATCGATCCGCCATCTTCTTGTGGGGCGGCCGCGGGGAGGACGGCAACCGCGCATGATGTCATTTATGCAGCACCAAGGCCCGGCGCACGTAAATGACACGGTGCCGTTACTAGCCCCCCGGGGGCGGGAGAATAGGGGGCTGGGAACGGCCTCCGTCGCCGGAGTGAAACACTCCGGTTTTCACTCCGGCGTCGGGACTTAGTCTCCCGATGGGAGAATTGCGCCCGAGGATTCCCTTGACCATCCAAAGCTCCCAATTACATGGTCACCGAGTTGTACTGCTGCGCCACCCTCATATTCCACCACCTCCCACCCGGCCCCTTCGATGTGGGTTCATCCGAACTGCACCCCTGTCCCCATCAGTGACTGGCACCTGGCCTGTGATGTGGGGAGCCTCTATCCTCAGTACCCGTCTCTGTCAACTGGGGTAACAGTGGCTGCCGTAACCCATGTTAGCGATAGGCTCTGTGGACCCTGTCCTGTTTTCCCCAGTGGGTTTCCTCTGTGTGGTCCATTCGTTATCTCGCCGGCAGAGTGGCACCTGGGTTGTGTGGTGGGACGACCACCATGTGCTGCCAGTCGCCTCCATGCTAAGAGCCTGGTGTGTGGGCAGATCCTACAAATGCGAGTGAACAAGAGATGTATGTGTTTGCTGGGAGCTTAGCTGCAGTATGTGGGGCCTGGGTGTAACACACAGGGTGTGACCGAGAGCTGGCCAGGAGGCAGGATTGATGGTATCAGGGGCACGGTGAACATGCAGCGCTCGGAGACATCTCGTGATCTTGGTTGGTGGGGTAGGTGATAGTGTTACTGGTGAGGCATCTACTCTGAGGGGCAGTGCGCCAGTGAGGGTTCCAGTGGGCACAGTGCATGTGTCCTTTGTTGCTATTCCCCTGCTTCCTGTGCTGTGGGACAGCACTTCTGCGGAGAGGTGCCAACACCTGGTGGGCCGGCGATTTGAGCATGGCCACGCCCATCCTGTTGATACTGCTTGGGTACGAGGGCTTCCATAGAGGCGGGCTGGGTGGGTTCCCACGTGGCCATAAGCTCTATGAGCATATACAGCATAGTGAGAATTGTGAATAAACAGGATCCTGTACGTTGCCCCAAAGGGTTGGGTTTCAATGACATACTGCAGCAATGGCTGTCTGAGCTAGGCCAGCTTGCTTCTGAAGGGGGCACCCCGAGCGTGTGGACCTGGCCCCATGTTCCTGCTACTCCTTGCGGGCTAGGCAGATGCCCCCAGAAAGCCCGAAAAGTTGAGAGTTTTCTTACCTTCTTGCTCCTCAATAGCCATGGTGCCCGGGCCCCGCTCATAAATACTTGCACCAATTCACACCCACATGACTCCTGCCTGAGAGGGGGTGGGTGGAGCATTGCAGAGGGGTGGGACATCCGGTATCCACCTGTTAATCGGTCAAATCCATGCAGATAACAGATTTGCATTGTACCGCTGGCACGGGGCACAAACCTCACTGCCACCGCCAGTGTGGAAACGGAGCATCGTGGCTGTTTTTTGCTCCACATAACATTGTCCACTTGATCATGATTCTCGCTGCCGGTATCAGGGAGCAGAGAATCCAGCCGCTGTCACACCAACAAAGCTTAACGTTCATTGGGGTTCTAACAGTGATTTTATGGTGGAAGTGGGGAAGTTCTCATTATAAAATCAATTTTCTTAGTGTCACCTTAAAAGTGGAGGATATCATAACCTGTGGTGGAGCAGTGGATGACACAATAACTTCAGGATTTCTGCATTAATCTGCCCATGAACTAAATCCTAAAGTTGCAGTTATTAAAATCATTTAACAGATGTGGGAGTCGCTGGCTGGGCACAGATTTATTGCCCATCCCTAATTACCCTTGAACCAAGTGGCTTGCTAGGCCATTTCATAGGGCATTTAAGAATTAGACTCCAGAAAGCCAGACGGTGAAGGATAGAACAGGAGCCAATCTTCACACTTTTATAAGCATTTATTTACAGAAATAAACCTTATAATCAGGCAGCCAGTTTCCAATCTATAGGAAAACAATGAATCCCCACTTAATGACCAATACCTACTTACAATTAAATACAATTAACAGATTCCCTTCTCTCGCTTTAAATATAAAATAGACTTTATTTGTACAACCAAAAGTTTCAAAACAAATTAAATCAAAGACCTCCATATTCTGTACAAAGCATTACATTGCAAAATGCCCCACCTCTAAGGCCCTGAACATATTTTTTTGAAAATCCATTTAGAAGTTCTTTTCTCTCCAGCATTTGTTTCAAGTCAGCAAGGTCAATCCATAACGTTTTCTCATTCACATTTTAATAGGGTGTATATTAATTATCTACAAAACATTCAATAGGTATATCATCTTCAGTATGCCCATTATATACCTTACTTAAATATTAGACAAATAGAATCTTACATCCAGTCATTGCTTTGGTAACCAGTGTACTTTTAACAATCCTTTTTATTTTGTATGGTTCTCAAACTGGAGAACATTTTCCACTCTCCCCTATCGGAAATACAGTATTAAGAAACCAGTCACGAGAATTCCCATCAGGAAGATTAGCATGTGAAGTGCAGGAGGCCATTTGGCCCATTGAGTCTGCACCGGCTCTTGGAAAGAGCACCCTACCCAAGGTCAACACCTCCACCCTATCCCCATAACCCAGTAACCACACCCAACACTAAGGGCAATTTATCATGGCCAATCCACCTAACCTGCACATCTTTGGAATGTGGGAGGAAACCGGAGCACCCGGAGGAAACCCACGCACACACGGGGAGGATGTGCAGACTCTGCACAGTGACCCAAGCCGGAATCGAACCTGGGACCCTGGAGCTGTGAAGCAATTGTGCTATCCACAATGCTACCGTACTGCCCTTAATGTTTTATTTGTCATCAAAACATGCTTTACTATCGGCTGTTTTATCATAGTATTTGATTAAACATATCAAAGCCAGCATTTGGTTTGAGAACATAAACCAGTTCCACTGCCCAAGCTTCACAGTTGCTGTCTCTTCTATAGATAGGGGCGGCAGGTAGAACAGTGGTTAGCACTGCTGCTTCACAACGGCAGGGTCCCAGGTTCGATTCCGGGCTTGGATCACTGGCTGTGTGGAGTCTGCACATTCTCCCAGTGTCTGTGTAGGTTTCCTCCGGGTGATCCGGTTTCCTTCCACAAGCCCCGAAAGACATGCTGCTAGGTAATTTGGACATTCTGAATTCTCCCTCTGTGTACCCGAACAGGCACCGGAATGTGGCAACTAGGGGCTTTTCCCAGTAACTTCATTGCAGTGTTAATGTAAGCCTACTTGAAATGAAATGAAAATCGCATATGAAAAAATTATTATTAAACCACGTCAGCTTTCTGAAATGACCTTGTAAGATTAACTGAGATGGGAATAACATTCTCTAAACAGAATTTTGATTTAAAGTTATTCCAGACCTAATTTCCTTAATATCTAAACTAATCTATTTAAAAAGCCCTACCAACCTGAATATCAATTTTAAATTCTACTCTAATCTTATTAATACCACGGGCATGATTCTCCAGTCGCCGAAATCCCATTTGCCGATCGACTGCAGAATCCCCGTTTGTGCCAAAATTGGGGGCGGAGCATCACAAAAGCCGTCGGGATGGTCTCAGGACATCACCTGAGGCCCTAGCCCGATGGGACGAGTTCCCGACCGCGTGGAACACTTATGTTTTTTATTTTGTGGACCCAGCATGGCGGCTGGCACTGAGCACAGCACCGCCACTGTCGGGGTGGGGGAGGAGCCATTCCGCTTGCAGGGGGGCCTTCGTCGAGGGTTGGGGGTGTGCTGGGGATGTAGAGGCTAGTTACAGGGGAGCTGTTTTTGGTAGACTGGGTTCATGCGTGGCCGGCACAATGCTGCACGGCGTGGCTGCTGCAGGCCGCCACCGTGCGCTTGTGTGGCCACGGACCCGGCAATTCTCCAGCCATATCCACAGGTAAAGCTTTACCCTGTGCGGCTGCTAGCCCCCTTGGTGCAGCTTTTGCGCCGTTTTTTCTAGCGTAAAATGCAACTGTTCCCACAGCGCCATCAGCACTTAGTCTGCAAATCGGAGATACCAGCCCCACGTCTCAAATTCCACAGTATTACCCCAGAACAAATCATTAACATGCATCATAAAGATGCCTGAAAATTGTTCTTATGTTATCAATAAAATATCATGGGATCCTTTTAGTGAACACATCACATTTTCAGCAAAACAGTTTTAATCTATTAATACCATACTCTGGTAGCATCATATTTATAGACCACATAAGCATTTGTTTAGATTCAATAATTTTCCTTCTGCATTTGCTGCCTCCTTGTTTCAGGGACAATTTACTCTGAAATGTATCGCCCTGTAAAAATGTGGCTTTTATTTCAATTGATCGTGAGGGCAGCACAGTAGCACAGTGATTAGCACATTTGCTTCACAGCTCCAGGGTCCTAGGTTCAATTCACTGTCTATGCGGAGTATGCACATTCTCCCCGTGTCTCCGTGGGTTTCCTCCAGGGGCTCCGGTTTCCTCCCACAGTCCAAAGGTGTGCAGGTTAGGTGAACTGACTATGCTAAATTGCCCTTAGTTTCCAGAAACGTTAGGTGGGGTTACTGTGTTACGAGATAGGGTGGCAGCGTGGGCTTCAATAGGGTGCTCTTTCCAAGGGATGGTGCAGACTCGATGGGCCGAATGGCCTCCTTCTGCACTGTAAATTGTATGACCTTCACTCCCATGAATGAATACATGACAAAAAGAGCTAAAGAGATTGTTAAGATTACGGATGCAATTTTCCCACCCTTTTGCTCCTGGAGCTGATTACGTTGTGCCGGGTGAATAGTGGGAGAAGCCAAAACCGAGATTTGCACCAGGCGTCGGTGAGGTCTTTGCATCAGTGAGACCTTCAAACCAATATTAAGGAGAGTCATAACAGAGGCGACCACAGCTGCAGCCTATTTGTCCTATCAAACTCGCCCAGAACGAGCCTTGCTGCAACTTCTCTTTTTAAAGTCCAATTTAGCCCCTTTGACTGTGACTGTTTCAAAAAAGGGATTAGCCTTATTAGTTGTGATACGACTTCACATTCCTGAACTCACAAATGCCTCCTCGAAGGAACGGGTGCCCTGTCTGATGGGATTATTAGTGGACTGGATGTCCTGTAACCTTTGATGTCTGAACAGTGTGCCTGTACTCTCGGAGCGTCAGCACCATCGAGGCAGCTGCCAACAATCAAACAGTAAAGAGCAGGGGATCACCACCGAGGACCCTCTCACAGCCAACAGTAAGTATCTGGATGAGCAGATCACAGCTGAGTACGATCTCTCTAATGTTGTTGGCAGAGGTCTGGGGTCTAGGGGCTCCTGATCTGGGCCGGAGTGAATGTGCAGAGGCAGCTGCCAGCAATCAAACAGTAATGAGCAGAGCTGCACCACTGAGGACCTCTTGTGGCCAAAGGGCAAGTGTCTTGGGTAAGGGATGAGCGGAGCCAGCTGAGCACGACCTCCCTAATGTCGCAAGCAGAGGTCTGGGGATCCTGATCTGCCAAGAGTGAGTCAAGTTTTCCAGCACAATTGGCTCGCTGGATGACACTCAGAGAAGGCCGGACAGCCATGGTAAGGATGGGGGTGGCTTGGAAGATATGAGGATCCTGAGGTGGAAGACCTAACTGATTGTCGGTCTCTCTCCTTCTCCAATTCCTTCCAGATACAAAAATGATTGCTGGTGTCAATCCCGCAAATGCTGCCCTTGTTGTGCTTGCCGCAGCCAAGGTGGGCAACACCGAAGGAGGCAGCAAGACCAATGCAGGCTGGAGGCGGCGCCACATGTGCAGGGGCTGCCGTACAGCCTCAAGACCCGGTCTTCCATCAGGATGAGGAGAGGCTCAGAAGGGGAGTCCAGAGACGTGCCAAGGTGTACAGGAGTCATTGGTCCTTCAATGAGTTGACAGCATATGCAGCAGAAGACTGCTTCTCAACAGAGACAGTGTGTAGCCGACATGGCAACCCATGGAGGAGGAGGAAACCGGCTATCGGCAGCAGTGAAGGTCAATGTAGCCCTAAATTTCTCTGCCACTTGTTCATTCCAGGACTCAAGTGGGGACCTGTGTGGCATTTCAGTCATCAGCCCACAGGTGCATCCGGAAGGTGACGGATGATCTGTATGCCTGCACATCCGACTAAATAACCTTCAACCTGGACCAGGCCCAAGGTGTCCGGGTTGTAAGATTCACCACCATCGTTGGGATGCTCCAAGTCCAGGGGCCCATCGATGGCATGCATGTTGCACTGCAAGCACTGGGGCAGCAGGGAATTCCCTATATTACAAGGAAGGGGTTCCGTTTCCTGAATATTCAGATTGTGTTTACCACTGCCTCAGGATCATGCATGTGTGCACACTATCCGAGGAGCTTGCATGACAGCTTCATCCTGGGGCACTTGGAGAACTCTGGTGGCTGCGAGGAACACCCCAGGATGACGGGTTGGCTCTTGGGGGATAAGAGATAGACACTGAAGTCATGGCTGTTGACGCCAGTGCAGAGGCCGGAGACCTAGGCGGTGACACTTTACAATGAGGCCCACGTTGCTACTCGTGCTGTCATTGAGCAGTCTATTGGCCTGCTCAAGATGCTGTCTGGACCACCACAGTACACCCCTCAGAGGGTCTCCCACTTTGTGCTGGTCTGCTGTGCCCTCCAAGGATGGAGGAAAGACCATAAGACACAGGAGCGGAAGTAAGGCCATTCAGCCCATCGAGCCCACTCCACCATTCAATAATGGCTGATTTCAACTCCATTTACCGGCTCCCTCTCCATAGCCCTTAATTCCTCGAGAAATCAAGAATTTATCAACTTCTGTCTTAAAGACACTCAACGTCCTGGCCGCCACCACCCTCTGTGACAATGAATTCCACAGACCCACCACTCTCTGGCTGAAGAAATTTCTCCTCATCTCTGTTCTAAAGTGACTCCCTTTTATTCTAAGGCTGTGCCCCCGGGTCCTAGTCTCCCCTGCTAATGGAAACAACTTCCCTACGTCCACCCTATCAAAGCCATTAATTATCTTGTAAATTTCTATTAGATCTCCCCTCAACCTCTTAAACTCCAATGAATATAATCCCAGGATCCTCAGACGTTCATCGTATGTTAGGCCTACCATTCCTGGGATCATCTGTGTGAATCTCCGCTGGACCCGCTCCAGTGCCAGTATGTCCTTCCTGAGGTGTGGGGCCCAAAATTGCTCACAGTTTTCTAAATGGGGCCTAGTGCATTATAAAGCTTCAGAAGTACATCCCTACTTTTATATTCCAAGCCTCTTGAGATAAATGACAACATTGCATTTGTTTTCTTAATTAGGGACTCAACCTGCAAGTTTACCTTTAGTGAATCCTGGACTAGGACTCCCAAGTCCCTTTGCACTTCAGCATTATGAATTTTGTCACCGTTTAGAAAATAGTCCATGCCTCTATTCTTTTTTCCAAAGTGTAAGACCTTGCACTTGCCCACGTTGAATTTCATCAGCCATTTCTTGGACCACTCTCCTAAACTGTCTAAATCTTTCTGCAGCCTCCCCACCTCCTCAATACTACTTGCCCCTCCACCTATCTTTGTATCATCGGCAAAACTTAGCCAGAATGCCCCCAGTCCCGTCATCTAGATCGTTAATATATAAAGAGAACACTGTGGCCCCAACACTGAACCCTGCGGGACACCACTCGTCACCGGTTGCCATTCTGAAAAAGAACCTTTTATCCCAACTCTCTGCCTTCTGCCTGACAGCCAATCGTCAATCCATGTTAGTACCTTGCCTCGAATACCATGTGCCCTTATTTTACTCAGCAGTCTCCCGTGAGGCACCTTATCAAAGGCCTTTTGGAAGTCAAGATAGATAACATCCATTGGCTCTCCTTGGTCTAACCTATTTGTTATCTCTTCAAAGAACTCTAACAGGTTTGTCAGGCACGACCTCCCCTTACTAAATCCATGCTGACTTGTCCTAATCCGACCCTGCGCTTCCAAGAATTTAGAAATCTCACCCTTAACAATGGATTCTAGAATCTTGCCAACAACTGAGGTTAGGCTAATTGGCCGATAATTTTCCATCTTTTTTCTTGTTCCCTTCTTGAACAGGGGGGTTACAACAGCAATTTTCCAATCCTCTGGGACTTTCCCGGACTCCAGTGACTTTTGAAAGATCATAACTAACACCTCCACTATTTCTTCAGCTAACTCCTTTAGAACTCTAGGATGTAGCCCATCTGGGCCCGGAGATTTATCAAATTTTTAGACCTCTTAGTTTCTCCAGCACTTTCACCTTTGTGATGGCTACCATATTCAACTCTGCCCCGACTCTCCCGAATTGTTGGGATATTACTCATGTCTTCTACTGTGAAGACTGACGCAAAGTACTTATTTAGTTCCTCAGCTATTTCCTTGTCTCCCATCACTCGATTACCAGCGTCATTTTGGAGCGGCCCAATGTCTACTTTTGCCTCCCGTTTGTTTTTAATGTATTTAAAGAAAATTTTACTATCATTCCTAATGTTACTGGCTAGCCTACCTTCATATTTGATCCTCTCTTTCCTTATTTCTCTCTTTGTTATGCTCGGTTTGTTTCTGTAGCCTTCCCAATCTTCTGACTTCTCACTACTCTTTGCCACATTATAGGCTTTCTCTTTTGCTTTGATGCATTCCCTGACTTCCTTTGTCAGCCATGGCTGCCTAACCCCCCTCTGATAACCTTTCTTTTCTTTGGGATGAACCTCTGTACTGTGTCAATTACTCCCAGAAACTCCTGCCATTGCTGTTCTACTGTCTTTCCCACTAGGCTCTGCTCCCAGTCGATTTTCATCACTTCCTCCTTCATGCCCCTGTAGTTACCTTTATTTCACTGTAACACCTTTACATCAGATTCTACCTTCTTTCTTTCAAATGCAGACTGAATTCTACCATATTATGATCACTGCCTCCTAAGTGTTCCCTCACTTTAAGATCTTTTATCAAGTCTGGCTCATTACAGAACACTAAGTCCTTATTGGCCTGTTCCCTCGTGGGCTCCATCACAAGCTGTTCCAAAAAGCCCTCCTGTAAACATTCAATGAATTTCCTTTCTTTGGGTCCACTGGCAACATTATTTACCCAGTCCACCTGCATATTGAAGTCCCCCATGATCACTGTGACCTTGCCTTTCTGACATGCCCTTTCTATTTTGTGGTGCATTTTGTGCCCCTGGTCCTGACCAGTTAGGAGGCCTGTACATAACTCCCATTATGTTTTTTTTGCCTTTGTGATTCCTCAACTCTACCCACAGACTCCACATCATCTGACCCTATGTCGTTTAGTGCTATTGATTTAATTTCATTCCTAATTAACAAGGCAACCCCGCCCCCTCTGTCTTTTCGATAGGTTTTGAATCCCTGGATGTTTAAATGCCAGTCCTGAACCTCCTGCAACCACGTCTCTGTGATGCCTACATCATATCTGCCAGTCACAATCTGGGCCACAAGCTCATCTACCTTGTTCCGTACACCGCGCGCATTTAAATATAGCACCTTTAATTCTCTATTGACCGTCCCTTTTTGTTTTCTTAGTGTGGTGGACCTTGGTTTACTGAGCCTTTCCATACACTGTCATATTTTGTGAGATGGGGACTATCGTAACCTCTCCTGAGTTCTGTCTTTTCGTGCTTTTTTGTATTCCTAAGCAGCTACGCTTCCCACTGATTACTTCACCTCTTGGTTCCGACTTTCCCTTCCCCCCCAATCTCTAGTTTAAAGTCCTATTGACCACCCTATTTACTCTTTTCGCCAGAACACTGGTCCCAGCTCGGTTCAGATGGAGACCATCCCAACGGTATAGGTCCCCCTGTCCCAAAACTGATGCCAGTGTCCCATGAAAAGGAACCCCTCTTTCCCACACCACTCTTTCAGCCACGTGTTAACTTCCCTTATTCTTGCCTCCCTATGCCAATTTGCACGTGGCTCAGGCAATAATCTGGAGATTATGACCCTTGAGGACCTGTTTTTTAATTTGAATCCTAGCTCTTTATAATCTCTAAACAGGTCCTCTTTCCTAGACTTGCGTATGTTGTTGGTACCGACATGGACCATAACAACTGGATTCTCCCCCTCCCTCTCCAGTATCCTTTCAAGCCGGTCAGAGATGTCCCACCCCCTAGCACCGGGCAGGCAACATACCATGCGGGACTCTTTATCCTGCTCACAAAGGATACTATCTATCCCCCTGATAATAGAATCCCCTACAACTTGCCTATTTACTCCCTCCCCTTGAATGGCCTGCTGAACCATAGTGCCTTGGTCAGCTGACTCATCCTTCCTGCAGCCCTGTTCGCCATCCACACAGGGAGCAAGTGCCTCGTACCTGTTGGACAGGGTCAAGGGCTGAGGCTCCCGAGTTCCTGACTGCTGGTTCCCTTTACCTGCCTGACTTGCAGTCACACCCTGCTGTCCCTGGCCACTGGCAGGATTTAAACTACTTACTCTGACAGGTGTGACTGCCTCCAAAAACAGTGTCCATGTAAGCCTCCCCCTCCCAGATGTGCCTCAGTGTTTGAAGCTCAGACTCCAGCTCATCAACTCTGAGCCGGACCTCTTCGAGCAGCCAACACTTACTGCAGATGTGGTCGCTGCAGCTCGCAATTGGATCTGCCAGCTCCCACATCAAGCACATCACCTGACCAGCCATTTCTAATTAATTAATTAGTTTAATTTAAGTTTGTGAGTTTAGCTGTGTTTTTTTTTAAATTTGGGGCAGATTTGCTATCAACCAATCAGATCACAGCTTCCCTCTGACGCCACTTTTGAAAAAAAAAGTGGAAAACAGGAAGTTACCGTTAGGTTTTTATACTCACAGAGACCGCTCCCCCTCCTCCGAACAGCTCCCGAACCTAGGCCCGAAGAGAACAAAACAGTAGGGAAAAAGCACCTTCTCCCACTCTGCACCGAATTACCTCACTGCACCAAATTACCAAGTTTCAAATTCCCACTGTGGATGTGTCTTACTCACTCAGGCTGTGTCTCTTTGACCTGGTGGCGTCAAGATTCCCACATGTGAGGACCACCGGGAAGGCCCTCATCACCTCGAGATTCTCATGAGACACGACTGTGCCCTTCAGCTCTACACCCTGTCACCCCCCATATCATACCATCCTTACCCGAACCACCCTGTTCCCCTCTCCAAGGGTCCATGTAATATCACTCCAGGGTGATGAGCCTGTGCAGGCACTGGCAGTAGAGTGATGATAACTCGGTTAGGAAAGCTCTGGTGCTCCACAGGGTTGGATTAAGTCTACCTCCTGTCTTTCTACTGACAGCATGCTCACACCCATCCTAATGATGGGAGTCTGCATTGAGAGCTTTTGATCTTTTTGCCAAAGGGGCAGCAGGGGGGGACAGGGCATGGGGGTGCAGGTAGGCCTGCTATGAAGATTAGAGTAAGAGGTTTCACATGCATCAGGTGTGACATGTTTTAATGATGAACATTTTAATCTGACAGTTGTCCATTCCCCCTAGCTATGGACTGTGCCCACACAGTGCTCCTCACTCTTCTTGATCTTCCGTAGTCTAGTGCTTTGTCCCCAGGATGCACATCAGAGATGGAGGCAGCATGCTGCCTTCAATGCCCAGTGGCCTTTGATGTACTTGATGGTCATCTTCTGGACGGCCCCGGCCGACTTCCCCAGGTCACAGGCATCGCCTTGCCACCCTGTTCTGACCACTGCTCTTGAGATGTGCTGGAGTCAGAAGTGGGGGATTCAAAAGGACTGAAGACCAACTTAGTCACCTTAATGGAAGGCCCCGGAATGGGCTCTGGTACTTCCTCCTCCCTGAGGGCGCCGGTAGAGCCTCGAGTAACTCCATGGGATGGAGGGGCAGCTGGCATGAGCTCCAGAAGCCTCTGAGACACCTGGTGCTGCCAGTCCTGGAGTCTCCCCATTGTTTGCACAATGATGTTGAGCCCTCAGCGATGGTCCTCAAGGACTGAGCCATGCTCTGGAGTGCCTTGGCAATGTCCACTTGTGTCTGGGATATGTCCCTCAGCGAACGATACATGATGTTGAAGCCCTCGACCATGGTCGTGACAGACTGAGCAACACCTTGGACATCGCCACTCAAGGCACGGATGTCGTGCTCCATGTTATCCACTGCGGTGGATAAGGTTTGACACCCTGGATATCTCTGAACAGGCAATGATGAGTTTGACACAAAACACAGAACGCATGGCTTGAGTAGAGTAAGTTATTTATGGTGATAGTCAAGATGAAACAAATGAAAGCAAATCCGACTGGATCATGACTAGAGTTCTTGAAATAAAAAGAAAGCATTAGCACCCAATGTGGAACTATTTGTGACTAGTGTGCTTGAACTTATCCTCACCCCCCTGATCCCAATGAAGGATGGCCAACCATCAGTGACACTGGTTGGCGCCTCCATATCCCATACAGGCAATTACCTCCTGAAGTCAGTGCCTGTGTGAGGGCTTGCAGATCCAAGCACAACCCCAATAATGTCATTGCACTGGAGCTGCCTCTCCATGAGTCACCACTCTTTCAATGGATGAGGCTGTGTGTGAGAGCCCAGGGTCAGCGCAGCGCCCATGTTCCGCCATGCGCTCCATGACAGAAACCATGGCATGCAAACCCTCAGGGATCTCCAACAGATCTTCCCACTCATCCTGCTTGACATCCAGCATTTGCCACCTTATGGACGACTCCAGAGACTCCTCACCGTCCTTGGACTCAGCATGGTCCGTCTCCAGCAGTTCTCCGATTGGTGGCACACTGAATGTTCTCCGGCTCCACCATCTGCTCGAGCGAGCGTGATGTGCCCTAATAACTCATCCGACACGTTCACCGGCATGTCAGTATATGCGCTGGTGCTCTTTGATGTCTTGTGTCTTGGTTGGCTCTGGTAGATGGCTCACCTGAAGGGTGAAAACAAAGCACAAGATTCATGACTCACATCACACAGATTTACATCTCAGCACATGCTGGCCATCATGATTGGCCTCAGTTGCACTGAGGTTTCTCAGTGACCGGTGCATAAATGAGGTTGCTCTGATCGATGAGACTCTCATTCATCACTTTCATCCTGAAAATGTCACGCTTCAGCCCAGTGGGCTCGTACCTTCCTCAGAAAACCCAGCTTCCCCGCAACCTGATGATCTACTGCCTCGATCACCCTGGAGCTCCAGGGCTCCCAGCCCATGGCTGATGAGGATCACCAGATTGGCAGCCCACCAACAGTAGCAGATTTTTAAGGGGCTGGTTTAGCGCACTGGGCTAAATCGCTGGCTTTTAAAGCAGGCCAAGGCGGGCCAGCCTCCCCGAACAGGTGCTGGAATGTGGCGACTAGGGGCTTTTCACAGTAACTTCATTGAAGCCTACTCGTGACAATAAGCGATTTTCATTTTTTTTCATTTTCAGATCGCTCCCGATTGTTGTGGCTTCATTTCTCTTACCAGTCATTGCAGCGCTCCATTGGTGCTGAAACTTTCACCTCCGGGGCGGCAGTGGTTAACACTGCTGCCTCACGGCACCAACACAAAACACCCACGTAGAGATTTGAGAATGTTACCATCCTTTTGGACACCCTTACCTTTAAGGGACTAAAGACTGCCGATTTATCTCTGCAGCCTTAGGACGCATCGACATTTGTGCTCGGAGTCTGTCTGAAACTCACATACTTGTTTGCAACCATGGATGGGCACCCTCCGTTAGTGCCCCATTCAACACTCACCCGTGCTGAACATAGAATGTAATTGAACTTCTACCGGCACAGGATCCAGGTGCTCCGGACAAGGTGGTGGCCACTGATCTGCTGCCATCTCTATCCATGCCTTCTTGGTTAATTGGGTGCCTCCTTCCATCACTCCTCATCAGGATACCTCTCCTTTCTGTTACTGCCTCTACCCAGGGTTCTGAGGCGGGATTGAACCTGGGACCTCGGCGCCGTGAGACTGCAGTGATCCCACTGCACCACCATGCTGCCGATGCTTTTAAAGTTAATGGCGGGCCATCATGGAACACGGCAGCCGTCCACCCTGCTCACCCAATGTGAGTGCGATTCACACTGGCTGCCACAAAGCGGGCAGCCAGCATAATTTCACAAATTTATACTGGAGTCGGACAGGACTGGAATTCGCGGCTGCATACGCAGTTTAAGAATAAGAGGTCTAACATCGAATTGCTACAGTGCAGAAGGAGGCCATTGGGCCCATCAAGTCTGCAACGACCCTGGAAAGAGCAACCTATGTAGGCCCCCCCCACCCTATTGCTGTAACCTCACCTAGCCTGTATACTTTTGGACTTTGGGAGGAAACCAGAGCACCCGGAGGAAACCCACAGACGCGGGAGAAAGTGCAAACTCCATACAGTCACCCAAGGCCAGAACTGAACCGGGTCCCTGGTGCTATGAGGCCAGCAGTGCTAACCACTATATGCCCCGTACCGTTTAAAATGGAAAGGAGAATTATATTTCACTCAACGGGTCAATAGTATATGGAATTCTCTTCCCCAGAAAGCAGGCAGCTGGGTCATTAAATTTATTTAAGGCAGGTTTGGACAAATTTTTGATAGACAAGGGAGTTGAGGGTAGGCAGGTGGCAAAGTGGAGCGGAGACCTCAACCAGATCAGCTATGCTGAATGGTGAAGCTCCCTCGACAGGCTGATTTGCCAACTCCTGCTCCTGAGGCCTATGTTCCAAATCAGATTTGATGGAGGTGTTCAGAACCATGAACAGTTTGATAAAGTATGGAAACGGTTTCCAATGACAGCGTTGGTAATCAAAGGCCAATAACTTCAATGATTGGAAACATCAGGAAACATTTTTATGTGGAGTGAGATGTTCTGATCTGTAATGCAATGCCTGAAGGGGTGGTGGAAATAAACTAACAAGTAACTCTAGTTTATGGAGGGAAAAATACAGGCCTATGGGGAAAAAGCACGGTAGCAGTGGTTAGCACCATTGCTTCACAGCGCCAGGGTGCTTGGATCACTGTCTGTGCGGAGTCTGCACCTTCACCCTGTGACTGCGTGGGTTTCCTCTGGGTGCTCCAGATTCCACCCACAAGTCCTGAAAGATGTGCTATTAGGTCATTTGGACATTCTGAATTCTCCCTCTGTGCATCCGAACATGTGGCGTAGTGTGGCGACTAGGGGATTTTAACTTCATTGCAGTGTTAACCTAAGTCTACTTGTGACAATAATAAAGATTATTTTAAAAAGCACGTCATAGAGCACGAGCAGACACACTAGGTAATCCGAGGAAATGCAAAACTATTTTAAATTTATATTTTTAAAGCTCCCAACAGAAATTAAAACCTGAAGCAATGAGACTTCACGCTTTTGCAACCATCAAATTTAATTGCCAAAGTTGATTAGTAATTAACACTTAATCACATTGGACTGGAAATGGCTTAACTTTCAGTGCTGAATTTAGTTTGCATTGGGAGTTAAATGTCCCATAAGCATGTTTCTTAATCCGTTGATTTTCAACTTGGAATATAAAACAAGTGGTTAAAAAAATCCTTTTCAGACTACCCGCTCATTTGAGTATCAGATTCAGCTTTACTTTTAACACTGCAGGAAGCAATTAATGTAAATCTGAACTCTCTAAACGGAGACACTGGGCAGGGCAGGTGGTGCAGTAATAAAAAGTGAATTAGATAACCACCAAGTACCACGGTAGCTGGCCTTTCTTTGAGGAGGGGCTGTCTCAGCTGAATCAAAAACTTCAACCTGCCGCCCAGGAGCCAGTCAATCCCCGTTTCGATGGCGGATCAAAGAGCGAATTTACCGTCAAGCAAAGATAGCCTCAGAACTCAAGTTATGGTTTTAGCTTCTTCACCCGCTCTCCACCGAGCGAACAGGCGGTGAGGAAAACATTTCAGCTTCACACACACACGCACTGAGTCAACCGCCGAGCCCTCACCAAATCTCGTGATTCAAACCGCGGGTGGAATGCACTCTCTCCCGTTCCGCGCACGAGAAAAACGCAGACCGGACCTAGTAAAATCATTCCAGAGGCTGGGAGGCTGGACGCCGCGAAAACGGTGGCGGTTCAAAGCACAGCAGACAACTCGTCCAGAAGCTTTTTCGGGCGGCAGGAAGGTGCACGCCGGGAGTTGTAGTCATCCGGCGGCGGAGGACAGCATCCGGCGGCGGTCAGAGCCGGGACTACAACCCCCAGCACCGGCCGCGGTCTGTGGATGGCTCGGGGGGGTCACGCAAGCCACCAGACGAGCAGCGAAGCTCGAGCGCAGAGGCTGGGGCGTCTGGATCTCTGTGCCCATGACTGAGGCCATTGTCTCTTCTCCTCCCCTTTAAACCAGGCGAGACAAACCGAGAAGTGGGGGGAGGAGGAGGAGGCAATCTGAAGGCGACGATGGGAAAGTTGGAGGAAATCGTGCGCATCGCCAAGAAGATGGATAAGATGGTGTCCAAGAAAAACACGGTAGGTCGGCGGGGAGCTGTCGATGCCGGCGCCGCGCCGCCCAGGTCGGCTGGTGCTTTCTGGTTGCTTCCGAAGACCTCGGGAGCTGGTGGGGTTGCGGGCAGCCGAGTGCAGGGAATGATCAGGCTGCTCAGAAGCGGGTACGACACCCTCGAGGCAATGACCGTTAACTCTTGAGGGTAAAATGCCGAGGTTTCCAGCGCCATGCCCATGCTGTTGGTAATGTAAATAAACGATGGAGGGGAGTAGTCCCTGTGGACCCAGGCAGTGTCTGTGTTAATGTACATTGTTTGATGGACTTAAAAAGAGATGTGCAATAAAATATTCAGATGTATTTGCCCTAGCCGCCGGCCCGATGGGATGGAGGGGAGTCAGCCAGCCCTGCTCAGTGGAACTCCATGCCGAAGACTGCATAGAAAATGTACTTAATCCCTTCATCCCAGGGCATGTTTAGCACTAAAAGCCCGGGATGATTTATCTTGATTTTAATTTTGACCCACGAAATGTCTTCGTTGAGTGCCCACTGATGAAGTAATTTAACTAATGAAATGTTTTGGGCAGACGAGGTTATTTGACGATGTTCCATATTTCGATTAGAATAAATATTTCCAGTAATAAAGCTTGTTCCCTTTTTACAGAAAATGAACTGACTAGTAGTTCCATCTATTTTTCTTCAGAATTCTCGTCTTTTGTAGATTTTATTTTGTAAGGTTAACAATAGTTGTTAAATGACTATTTAAAATTAAGTTCAGTCTATATTTTAACTGGTGTGTTCTGAATTAAATTAAATCAAAACTGTTTTGGCAGTGTCCACAGGTGATGACTTCTCATTGGCCTTGCACTTGTCGATGTATCTACACTACATCCATAGTTTTAAGAATTCAAGCTGTGGACTGATAATGTGGGCATAATCATTTCAAAGGTATGGGTGGGTGAATGGGAAACACCTGCAGTTAATAATGTGTGCACTGCAACTATGGGTGGTTATTACTAATGGAATATTGGGTATTACTTTTATAGCCATTGTTAGACACAGCAGTACCAGGATTTTTAAACCTTTGGATCTATTTTTCGCTGCTGTGTTCTGACTTGGGATGCAAACACAGGTGCAGCCAGTGTCCAGTCTGTTCAAAATTTGGGAAAACCTGTAGGTTTTATCCTGACTGATGTAGACTTGACTTCAATTTATTTCTATCATTTTCTGTGTTTATTTGACAGCAAATATTTATATTAATTTACTTATTTTCCAAACACGCTTGGTTAACAGATTTGGTCTGTTTTGAGGATATAATTCAAAGAAGTGTCCTTATAGGATCATTACAAGTGTGTGGCTCCTCAAAACCTTTCAGTTAATACAATAACTTATCACTCTGCTTTTTGTTAATTCTGCAGAATGGTGCTGTTGATTTATTGAAGGAACTTAAAAGCATACCTATGACGTTGGATCTGTTGCAGGTAAATAGAAATTCTACCAGCCTATTCTGGATCTCCTTTTCTAGACCTTTTACATAAAACATAGCTTATGGCATACAAGAGGGTTCTTCTACATATAATTTCATGGCTGCCAGCTCTGCCCAGGTGGTGTGACTTTTGAGCTTGGGTAGTGAGTGTTGGCTGTGACAGGGTCGTCGCAATACCCTAATCTTTACTTGTCTTCAACATAGCATACTTTCCAACAAAGGTCACTGGAATAGAAAGAGTTAACTGGGAACAGGTCCAAATTCAACCTTGTGACATTTTGTTTTGGTTTGTATGGTTGAATGCCTCCATGCAGGGCTATTGGGAATTGCATGTTTATTCAAACTTGCATTTACCACGTTGTTGAAACATCTCAAAATATCACATTCTCTGAAATTGTTTTTTAGCGCAATAGTGTATATACAAATAATATTTTTGAAATTAAGCTGAAATTAATTCACAACTCTTATGTTAATACACTTTAAAGTCCACATGGGTTTTGTCAGAAAATAATAGGACCAATTTTAGTGGGGCTTTTGGCACAACCTGTAAGTGACTTCACTCTGGACAGTGATGCCTTTAATTTGCATGTAGTGGTCATTAAGGGATGCATTAGTTGGTGTTCCTAGTTGCTTAAAGGAACATCTTTTGATTTGGGAGAGCATGTGAAGCGATTTGGGAGAGCATGTGAAACAAACAATGACCAGTTCCGAAAATCTCCTGTGATACATACGAGGGCACTTGCATCTTTTGGCTCTGCAGACCCTTATGCATCCTATGCCACACGCAAACCAGCGAGATAGTAAAAATGAAGAGCGAGATAGTAAAAATGAAGAGCATGGACTTGCTGGTTCCCAGCATGCATTGAGAAACAATGGTCGTTTTCCCTGGAAAGCCATGTCATCTACTTGATTGATCGTGTGCTGTCAGCAGTTATTTTTCATTCATTCTTTCATGGGAAGTGGACATCGCTAACTAGGCCAACATTTATTACCCACTCTGATTGTCTTTGCGAAGGTGGTGATGAGCTGTCTTCTTGAACCACTGCAGTCCATTTGGTGTAGGTACACCCACAGTGCTATTAGGAAGGAGGTTTTGATCCAGTGATGTAGTTTCAAATCAGGATGATGTATGGCTTCGAGGGACTTGCAATAGGTGGTGTTCCCATGCATCTGTCCTTGTCCTTCTGGGTAGTAGAGGTCACCTGCTTGGAAGATGCTGTTGAAAGACGCTTCATGAATTCTCGTAGTGCATCTTGTAGATGGTGCACTGTGACTAGCCTGTCCGACAGCTCTCTCAATCTTGGCACAAGCCCCAGATGTTGGTAAGGAAGACTTTGCAGGGTTGAAAGAGCTAGATGTGACATTGTCTTTTCCAGTGCTTGGGTTGGTGCTGGATGGTCTGTCTGGTTTCTTTTCTGTAGGGCATTTAAGAGCCAGCCGTGTTGATGTGGAGCCACGTGTAGGCCAGACCAGAAAAGGACGTCAGATTTCTTTTCTATTTACGAACCAGATGAGCTTTTACTGACAGTTGACAGTGGCTTCATGGTTACCGCCACTGAGACTAGCTTCAAATTTATTATTGAATTTAAATTCCACCAGCTGTCTTAGTGGGCTTTTAACCTATAACTCCAGAATATTAGCCTGGGCCTCTGGATTTGTAATCCAGTGACATTATTACTATGCCACTGCCCCCCTCCCCCAATATTGATGTGTGACCTCCTAAAACCTGACCAATGGAAAGGAGGCTACCGCCATCCCCCGACCTCACTTTGGCAAATCCGACCACAAGTCGGTGTTCCTACTTCCGGCTTACAAACAGCAACTCGAGCGTTCTGAGCCAATCAAGAAAACCGTGCAGTGCTGGTCCAAGGAAGAGGACATCCTCCGTGACTGCTTGGAGACTGGATTGGTCCATATTCAAGGCCGCGGCAGCTAACCTGGACGAGTACGCAACTACCGTCACAGACTTCATCAGTAAGCCTGTCGAGGACTGTGTACTGAAGAAGACAATACGGGCATTCCCCAATCGGAAACCCTGGCTCAACCAAAAGTTTCACTCCCTGCTGAAGCTTCGGACGGAGGCGTTCAAGTCTGACGACCCTGACCTATATAAGAAATCCAGGTACGACGTATGGAAAGCCATCAGGGATGCAAAAAGACAATACTGCATCAAATTAGTGTCCCAGGCCAGTGACACTAACCCACGACGACTATGGCAGGGCCTACACAAGATCACAGGCTATAAAGCAAGGCCAGGCAGAATATCTGGGGCTGGAGCATCCCTACCCGATGATTTGAACAAGTTCTATGCCCGCTTTGAGCAGTCAGCCAATGTATCAGGACCGGCATGTTCCTGTGCGGAAGAAGGATAAATACAGCAAATTTCAGGAACCTTGGATAACGAGAGATATTGTAGGCCTCGTCAAAAAGAAAAAGGAGGCATTTGTCAGGTCTAGAAGGTTGAGAACAAAAGAAGCCTGTGTGGAATATAAGGAAAGTAGGAAGGAACTTAAGCAAGGAGTCAGGAGGGTTAAAAGGGGTCACGAAAAGTCAATGACAAATCGGGTTAAGGAAAATCCCACGTACATAAAAAGCAGGAGGGTAGCCAGGGAAAGGGTTGGCCCACTGAAGGACAGGCAAGGAAATCTGTGTGGAGCCAGAGGAAATGGGCGAGGTACTAAATGAATACTTTGCATCAGTATTCACCAAAGAGAAGGAATTGGTGGATGTTGAGTCAGGAGAAGGGTGTATAAATAGCCTGGGTCACATTGAGATCCAAAAAGACGAGGTGTTGGGCATCTTGAAAAATATTAATATAGATAAGTCCCCAGGGCCTGATGGGATCTACCTCCGAATACTGAAGGAGGCTAGAAAGGAAATTGCTGAGGCCTTGACAGAAATCTTTGGATCTTCACTGTCATCAGGAGATTAGCCAATGTTGTTGTTTAAGAAGGGTAGCAAGGATCATCCAAGGAACTACAGGCCGGTGAGCCTTCCGTCAGTGGTAGGGAAATTACTGGAGAGAATTCTTCGAGACAGGATCTACTCCCATTTGGGCATAAATGGACGTATTAGCGAGAGGCAGCACGGTTTTGTGAAGGGGAGGCCGTGTCTCACAAACTTGATAGAGTTTTTGGAAGAGAGGTCACAAAGATGATTGATGCAGGTCGGGAAGTGGATGCTGTCTATGTGGACTTCAGTAAGGCACAAGGTCCCTCATGGCAGACTGGTACAAAAGGTGAAGTCACACGGGATCAGGGGTGAGCTGCCAAGATGGATACAGAACTGGCTAGATCATAGAAGGCAGAGAATAGCAATGAAAGGGTGCTTTTCTGATTGGAGGGCTGTGACTAGTGGTGTTCTGCAGGGATCAGTGCTGGGGTGCTGGGACCTTTGCTGTTCGTAAATGATTTGGAGGAAAATGTAACTGGTCCGATTAGTAAGTTTGCAGACGACAAAGGTTGGTGGAATTGCGGATAGCGATGAGGACTGTCAGAGGATACAGCAGGATTTAGATTGTTTGGAGACTTGGGCGGAGAGATGGCAGATGGCGTTTAATCCGGACAAATGTGAGGTAATGTATTTTGGAAAGTCTAATGCCGGTAGGGAATATACAGTGAATGGTAGAACCCTCAAGAGTATTGACAGTCAGAGAGATCTAGGTGTACAGGTCCACAGCTCACTGAAAGGGGCAACACGGGTGGAGAAGGTAGTCAAGAAGGCATACGGCATGCTTGCCTTTATTGAGTACAAGAATTGGCAAGTCATGTTGCAGCTGTATAGAACCTTAGTTAGGCCACACTTGGAGTATAGTGTTCCATTCTGGTCGCCACACTACCAGAAAGATGTGGAGGCTTTAGAGAGTGTGCAGAAGAGATTTACCTGTATGGAGGGCATTAACTATGAGGAGCGGTTGGATAAACTCGGTTTGTTCTCACTGGAACAACGGAGGTTGAGGGGTGACCTGGTAGAGGTCTACAAAATTATGAGGGGCATAGACAGAGTGGATAGTCAGAAGCTTTTTCCCAGGGTAGAGGGGTCAATTATTAGGGGGCATAGGTTTAAGGTGCGAGGGGCAAGGTTTAGAGTAGGTGTACGAGGCAAGGCTTTTTACACAGAGGGTAGTGGGTGCCTGGAACTCGCTGCCGGAGGAGGTGGTGGAAGCAGGGACGATAGTGACATTTAAGGGGCATCTTGACAAATACATGAATCGGATGGGAATAGAGGGATACGGACCCAGGAAGTGTAGAAGATTTTAGTTTAGACGGGCAGCATGGTCGGCACAGGCTTGGAGGGCCAAAGGGCATGTTCCTGTGCTGTACTTTTTTTTGTTTTTTGTATCAGTGCCACCTGCCCCAACAGCCCTGGACACACCCAAACCCACTATTACAGCCTCAGAGGTAAGAGCTGCCTTCTTGAAAGTGAATCCGCGGAAAGCGACGGGCCCTGACAGAGTCCCTGGGCGAGCACTCGGAGCCTGCGCAGACCAGCTGGTGAGTGTATTTGCAGAAAACTTCACCACCTCACTCCTCTGCTCTGAGGTCCCCACCTCCTTCAAGAAGGCCACCATAGTACCAGTACCAAAGAAGAACGAGGTAACCTGTCTCAATGACTACCGACCGGTGGCCCTAACGTCTGTTATCATGAAATGCTTTGAGTGGCTAGTCATGAGACGGATCACTGCCAGCCTCCCAGACAGTCTCGATCTACTGTCGTTTGCCTCTCACCGCAACCGGTCCATAGCAGACGCTATCTCACTGGCTCTGCAATCAACACTCGAACACCTTGACAACAAGGACACTTATGTAAGACTGCTGTTCATAGACTACAGTTCTACCTTCAACACCATTATCCCAACAAGACTAATAACCAAACTCCGCAATCTTGGACTGGGCAGCACGGTAGCCTTGTGGATAGCACAATTGCTTCACAGCTCCAGGGTCCCAGGTTCGATTCCGGCTTGGGTCACTGTCTGTGCGGAGTCTGCACATCCTCCCTGTGTGTGCGTGGGTTTCCTCCGGGTGCTATGGTTTCCTCCCACAGTCCAAAGATGTGCGGGTTAGGTGGATTGGCCATGATAAATTGCCCTTAGTGTCCAAAATTGCCCTTAGTGTTGGGTGGGGCTACTGGGTTATGGGGATAGGGTGGCGGTGTTGACCTTGGGTAGGGTGCTCTTTCCAAGAGCCGGTGCAGACTCGATGGGCCGAATGGCCTCCTTCTGCACTGTAAATTCTATGACCCCCTCCCTGTGCAGCTGGATCCTCTACTTCCTCACCAACAGACCGCAATCTGTCAGGATAGGAAACAGCACCTCTTCCACAATAGTCCTCAACACTGGAGCCCCGCAAAGATGTGTGCTCAGTCCTCTACTGTACTCCCTATACACCCATGACTGTGTGGCAACATTTAACACCAACTCCAGCTATAAGTTTGCGGATGATACGACTGTGATGGGCTGCATCTCAAACAACAACGAATCAGACTACCGGAGGGAGATTATGGTTGCATGGTGCACAAAAAACAACCTCTCTAAATGTTGGAAAGACCAATGAACTGATCGTCGACTTCAGGAAGCGCAGCACGACACACACTCCCGACTGCATCAATGGCTCTGAAGTGGAGATGGTCGATAGCTTTTAAGTTCCTGGGGGTCACCATCACCAACAGTCTGTCCTGGTCCACTCGCGTTGATGCAACAGTAATGAAAGCCCAACAACGTCTCTACTTCCTGCAGAAGCTAAAGAAATTTGGCATGTCTGCATCGACTCTCTCAAACCTTTACAGATGTGCGATAGCGAGCATCTTATCCTGCTACATCACAGCCTGGTATGGCAACTGCTCAGTCCAAGATCGCAAGAAACTGCAGACTGGTGAACTCAGCCCAACGCATCACACAAACTTGCCACCCCCACATTGATTCTGTATACACCTCTCGCTGCCTCAGGAAGGCAGACAGCATTATCGGAGACCCCTCCCACCCAGGCATTGCCTTCTTCCAGACCCTTCCATCAGGCAGGAGGTACAGAAGTCTGAAGACTCTCATCCGGACATAGGAACAGCTTCTTCCCCACAGCTACAAGACTCCTCGACGACTCCCCCTCAAACTGATCTGTTCCCTGTAAGAATACTATTCATGACGCCCTATGCTGCTCTTGCTCATGCATTTGCTTTGTTTGGCCCCTTGTTCCACACTGTAACCAATCACTGTTTTGTCGATGTACCATTTGTCATTGTTCCTTGTTGATTCTTGTGTCTACTATGTATGTACTGTGTACGTTTATCGGCCGTAGAAAAATAATTTTCACTGTACTTCGGTACATGTGACAAGAAATCAAATCATTGTTTTCTTTGTTCAAGGCACAAATGGCAGATCAAATAATCAAAACAAAATCTCTTTTTTAACAACAATGCTGGGCTGCCAACTCAGACATGTTACTCTTCCATACACGATCTACAGCTTTGAACCAAACAAAATTTTGCCCTTTCCTTGTGATTAGTGAGAAAATCTGTTGCAACTCTTCAGGAAAATGTGGGGAGCATTTGCCATGGGCACATGACCCTGAGGTGTCATATTGGGCCTAGAATGCCTTCGTGATTTGTGTCAGGAAGTCTGTGGGCAATTCGCTACGATTCTTCTACAGCTGCTTCAAGGTGCTAGGGGTTGGATAATTCAACCAACTGCATGGGAATAAAGACATTTTGGTAATATATACAGATCATAAATATATGTTGGGAAATGTTAATTCAAATTGTTGATACAATAGTTCAATAAATGTGATAAATTAAACATTTTTAATGGTGATGAATTTTGTTTGGCAGACTGGATTAATTTACTTATTAATAAAATATTGTGTAGAAATTACCAGGTTGTATTCCTGAACAGTGGAGCTTTTAATATCTAGCAGCTTTAAGATCTTTGGCCCAACCAATTGCAAGAGGGGTTTACTGCTAATATGGCTTGAAATATACGAGTTTAAATAATCTAGTTGTTTCTGTAAGTTCCAGGATTGTTTTTAAAATCTTTTTCTTGTTCTTGTAGTCCACGCGGGTTGGGATGTCTGTGAATGCTGTTAGAAAACAAAGCACAGATGAAGAAATCACTACACTTGCCAAGTCACTCATCAAATCATGGAAAAAATTGCTAGGTAAAGTTGTGCTCTATTCATTGTAGGCTAGACTAAAACTAGCAGAATCTATTTTACCTGTTAGCTATAATAGAGGAACTCCTAATTACGAGTTTAAGTGTAGCTTGTGAAAGATAAATGTATTTTGGCCAGATAAAATATGCAGCCTCAATAAACACTGCAAGTTTTTGGGGGGATAAAAATCAAGTTGTTGAATGACATTCAAGATCTGAGGAATTTCATTTTTTTGTAAAATGAACTTTATCCATTGCAAAAAAAATCAAAAGTACAATGTAGCATTAGCAAAAATACATCAATAAAAAAACTGACATTTTAAAGGGCATTTGGCACAAGGAGATGGTGGCATAGTGATAGTCGCTGGACTAGGAATCTAGAGACCCAGGATAATGACCTGGGTTTGAATCCCACCACAGAAAGTGATGGAATTTAAACTCCATAAAATATCTGGAATTAAAAGTCTAATGATGACCATGAAACCATTGTCGAAAAAACTTTCACTAATGTCCTTTAGGGAAGGAAATCTGCCATCCTTACCTGGGCTGGCCTACATGTGACTCCAGACCCATAGCAATGTGGCTGACTCTTAACTGCCCCCTCTAGGGCTATTAGGGATGGGCAATAAATGCTGGCACAGCCTGCAACGCCCACGTGAACAAATTTTAAGAACTAAAATCTGGGGTAAATGTTCAAAAGTACAATGTAGCAATTAGCAAAAATAGCAGTTCCAGTTAAACCATTGTCTTTTTGTCCAGCCCAAGCTGCAGTGTCACCTTAATTAGTGCCTTAACCTGGAATTTGACTTTTATTGGTAGACGAGTTCTACATTCATTGTCCTTCATAATGCTGCATATTTACAACAATGAGATCCTTAAAGTAGGAACAAGTCCACATTTTCCTAAGTTTATATAGTCTGGAACCCTTAAAGAGCACCACATTTTCTTCAATGTCATAAATTACTTTCAAAATTTAAGTTCCTTTAGTCACATCTTATCATTTTTTTCTAACCTGCACAAACCGTTCTAATGAGCTTGCTGTCTGAACACAACAAACTAAGCCCAGGAGACGTTCCAGTTGCCCTTCATTGTACTTCATTGTACCACTTTTAAGTTCATCATTTCATTGAGCACAAATTGTTCCATTACACTGTATGCCAGATTTTATATGTTGTATATTATATGATGCATCATAATGGATTGATGTTGCTTGCTATTGACCTTGAAAGCTGCCACAAAAATTTGGTGATCTGTGTGGCATGGATTTTCCCTTTCCCATTCCCAATGTTAATTTGAATCTGATGTCGGGTCAAGGGATCTCCAGACATCCAGCACCAGTGATAAAGCAGGATGAGCAGTTAAATCTCACAGAAGTATTTTCTCAAACAGCTATTCGGGAAGTAAAATTCACTGATCATCCTTCATATGAAATTATATTTTGTAGAACAAAATAAATGGGATATACACATGGAAATAAGGTGGAAGCAGAAACATAATATATTTTATTAAAATACGCCATAACTTGTTCCCCAGCATCACATTTAAGGGGTACCCAAAGATATGCTGGGGAAATCCCTCTTGAAACTTCCCACATAAACGTTTACCTGGTAAGTGGCAAGAGGTGCTAAACTCTGGACAACGGTGTTGGGCTGGGACCTCCAACAGAAGCGATTTACATTGCTAGGGCAGCACGGTAGCACAGTGGGTAGCATTGTTGCTTCACAGCTCCAGGGTCCCAGGTTCGATTCCTGGCTTCGGTCACTGTCTGTGTGGAGTCTGCACGGCCTCCCCGTGTCTGCGTGGGTTTCCTCCCACAAGTCCCAAAAGACAGGCTGATGGGTAATTTGGACATTCCGCATTCTCCCTCTGTGTACCTGAACAGGCGCCGGAATGTGGCGACTAGGGGCTTTTCACAGTAACTTCATTGCAGTGTTAATGTAAGCCTACTTGTGACAATAAAGATTATCATTATTAATAACTTCAGATGGTTCTGCCAGTTTTACCCAGATAGTTACTCAGAGTTAGAAGAAAAATAAAATCATTTCTAACTATGGAAGAAAAAACTTTGGATACCCTGTACAGGCTTGTAAGTCCATTGAGATGGCGATCCGCCAGAGATTTCCACTCTGAGGAAGTTACGGGCGATGATTTTGTTTTATCATAATGGGACAGTTTTGGCATTCCACAAATATAAAATTAGATTTCAGGGCCATCAAGGTTATTCAGCATAATTATGAATTTTGTACAACGTTTGAAACAGAGTTGCACTTCATCCAACAAAATGCAATTTTTAAAAAGGGTTTTCGCAGAGAGATTCATAGTTTCAAGGTTCAAGTTTTGGTCTGGATTTTTTATAGAATTATTCCAAAAAAAGTTGTAAGGATAGCCCCAGCAATTACAGGTCAATCAGTGGTGGCAAGGAGTTTTTTGTTTTGAGGAGGTAACTGGGTCGATGAAGGTAAAGCTGTTGATGTGGTGTACCTGGGCTTTCAGGAGACATTTGAGGCAGTGCCACACAACAGATTTGAGAAAAGTTAGAAGAGTAGGCTGAATAATAGCACTGAGTAGTGGTAAATGAATTTTTTTGCACTGGAAGAAGGTTTGTAGTGGTGTTCCACAGGAGTTGGTATTGGCACCCTTGCTTTTCCTGATATATAATGATCTACATCTTTGGTGTGCAGGGGACAATCTTAAATTGCGGAAGACAGAAAACTTGGAAATATTGTAAACTATGAAGAGCACAGTCTAGAACTTCAAAAGGACATATACAAGTTGATGGAGTGTGCAGTTCGGTGGCAGATGAAGTTCAATGTGGAGAAGTGAGGTGATGCATTTTGGTAGGAAGAACATGGAGAGACCATATAAACTAAAAGGTAACATTCTTAAGGTGTTGCAGGAGCAGAGAGACCTGGATGTATATTTGGATAGATCATTGAAGGTGGCAGGATAAGTGGAGAGAGCAGCTAATAAAGCATACAGTACTCTGGGTTTTACTAATCGGGGCATAAGAGTACAAGAGCAACCAGGCTATCGTGAACTGGAATACGGTGTACAGTTCTGGAAACCACACACGGATGTGAACACATTGGAGAAAGTGTGCAGAAGAGGTTTACAAGAATGGTTCCAGAGGTGAGGAGCCTCATTTATGAGGATAGATTGGCGAGGTTGGGACTTCTTTACGGAGAGGAGAGGACTAAGAGAAGATTTGAAGGAGATGTTCAAAATCATGAGGGGGCTAGACTGAGTAGGTGGGAAAAACCGTTCCTGCTCATAAAAGAATGAGAGGGCACAGATTTAGTGATTTGCAAAAGAAGCAAATGTGATACGCTAGTTCAGGTCCAGTGCAGATACGGTGAGTCAAATGGCCACCTCCTGCGCTGTAACAATTCTGTGATAATTATATTTCATTCCAGTCTGCAGCAAATTCAACAGCATACCTGATGGAGAAGGGAAACTTCAATGGCATAAATTTCCGGATTTCTGCATTGAACTGAATGTATATAGAATCAAGTAGTTGCTATCAGTTTGAGGATTGATGATCGTTAATGTTGTTAGATTTATCATCCTTACCACCTTGAAATTTGGGCCAGTATTTGGTCCTGTATTACAAAAATTCTTTCAACCGTTCTTTTCTGGTACCCAAATCTTTCTGCACCATCTCCTTTGTACTTTTGTAGACACATTTATTAACAATTGAATTTCATTTAGTGATCATCTATAATTTCTGGTGGATTGTATATTTTGTCTTTCTTTGGTGAAAGTGTTTATTAACTGAACATTGAAGTAAAGGTTGTATATTTGGTTTATCTCCACAATTAGGATATCTAACTTTTAAAAAAATTAAATGGGTACGTGTGGCCTACCTGTTGTGCTACTAATTTTAATTTCGGTCTCGGTTCTGAGTTTGCTGATCTCTGAGGATGTAAAATGGGTGAATGAAGGCAAAATTTGGCCAGGACTCCCCCTCCAGATTACCAACCGTTAAACATCTGTGATGTGGGTAGGGCAACGAGTGGCAATGGTGACTTCTGGATTAAGTCTTCAGGCATCTGCCCAGTCTCTGATCTGGTATGAATGAATAATGACCACATGAGTGTAGGATTGGAGTATTGCTAATCCTGGTGCTGCAAGATAAATTGATGTCTTTCAGAAGAGGATCAGTAATAGGAGAGAATGGGGTGGGAAGAAAAGATTGCATTGCATTCTGCTTAAAGTTGGATCCATCTTTTATATTATTAATTTTGTGGGAAGGAATGAAGTTTCCTTGGGCTGATTTCTGACACTATCAAACTCCAGCAGCTCTGACACTTGTCATGGATAGAGTGGGGGAGGCAAACCTTGCTTCCATAAATAGCGCCTTGAAAATGACCACATCATTCCCAGTGGCAATCATCTGCAAACGTAGGTGAAAAGCTGGAACATAGTGCTCACGTTATTTTTAACTACCATTTTTAAATCCACAAGAGATGATCAAATGTACTGAAAGATGTGGAAATTAAAATAAGTTTTCCATAACTAATTTAAGCTTTGATAATTTTATCAGACTTTTTTTTGAAAGGGAAGGATGTGCTGCGTTACAGGGAGAAGCAGGGGAATAGTATGAGGTGAATTGCTTATTCTGAGAACTAGTGTAGACACGATAGGCTGAATGGCCTCCTTCTGTGGTGTGATAATCCTGCAATTGTGAATTTGCAACAGATTTTTAACTCCGACTTAATTTTAAAATCCTCTGATAGCCGTAACATAAAGTTCTAATCAGGTCAGTTTGCTCAACAAAACTTTTAGGACTTTTGAGCTTGCCATCTAAATTCTCTCCAAAAAAGCTGCAAGACATCTGGGTAATGAATAGAGTTTTTCCTGTGTCTGTTGGCTCATAAAACAAGTATAGTCCAAAGGTAGTTTCAGCAGTTAATTGGAGCACTGTATTTGATGACAAAAGTGGAATGCCAGTCTCAAACCGTAATCGTTTAGTCGTCTTTGGAATCTAAACGACTAAGTTTGCTTCAATTTCTGTGTTAATTTCTAAATCTGGTGAATTTGAGTGGAGCCCAACATGATCAGATGAATGATAACAGATTCATGGTTATTTGTAGCAATAACATTTCAAAAAAAATGTTGGGACAGATTTTGTTGTCATAGTGATGGTGGCGCTTGTTATTTTTGCATATAAAGTACAGCTTCAAGTGGTGAGCAGATGCATGGTTTAATGCTCAATATTCAAATGTTGCATCTGAGTTGCTCCATTTTGCTGTAAGCCTTGTGCAAACTTCATGTTGCCGTTTTGCCTCACCATTTGCATGCATTTAATGGCATGAGGTGCTGTATTTACACAGTAGATGGGAACTAAACTCCCCACAGAAAATTAAGCCTTGTAATTTCAAGAATAACTACCCCTTTAACAATGTAATAATTGTTGATTACTGCCAATCTGAAAAAATGTAGATTGGCAAGATAGTAAGATCTACTGTAATACTGTCAATTCTTTTTAATGAATTCAGGAGCATTACGGAACTTCACCTTAAAGAGTTTTGGGCAGGAAGGAAGAAACTGGTTACGAGCACAGATAAAGTTCTTAATATCGTATCTTTTTATGTTACAGAGCTACCTCAAGTAGAAGCATGTCCAAGGTATCCTGGGTTTGCAGTGCTTTGGAATCTGCCCTATTTACATTGGGCGAATGAATTCAACAACGTTAGTGGTAGCAGATCATATAATAACTTTTGTTTTTGGCAGCCATACTGGGGAAGATTAGGTTGGCACTGCTAATTGCAGTGTTTATAGGTTGGCATTTATCATTCACATTCGCTATTGACCTCAAAGAAAGCTGTCCACAAAGGTCTCTGTGGTGTTTATCCCCCAATTCAGGTGACAGTTAAGTGGATCTTTTTTGGTGCCAGCAAGAAAATAAAGAAACAATGACATTGGAGTTATTACCATGGCAAACAGTCTAACAAATATCCTTCATTTTTCAATTTCCAAGATTGGTGGCATAGTGGATAGTGAAGAAGGTTATATAAGATTGCAACAGGATCTTGACCAATTGGGCCAGTGAATGGCAGGTGGAGTTTTATTTGGATAAATGTGAGGTGATGCATTTTGGTAGATCAAATCAGGGCAGGGCCTACACAGTTAAATGTATGCCCTTGTTGGGGAGAGTTACAGAACAAAGAGATCCAGGAGTACAGGTTCATAGCTCCTTGAAGGTGGAGTCGCAGGTGGGCAGGGTGATGACGAAGGCATTCAGCATGCTAGATTCTATTGGTCAGAGTATTGAATACAGGAGTTGGGACGCCTTGTTGAAGTTGTACAAGACATTGGTAAGACCACACATGGGATATTGTGTTCAGTTCTGGTCACCCTATTCTAGGAAGGATATTGTTAAACTAGAATTCGAACAGAAGAAATTTCCGAGGATGCTACCAGGACTTGATGGTCTGAGTTATAAGTAGAGGCTGGATAGGCTGGAACTTTTTTTCCTGGAGCGTGGAGGCTTAGGGGTGATCTTATAGAGGTCTATCAAATAATGAGGAGCATAGATAAGGTAGATAGTCAACATCTTTTCCCTTCCCAAGGGTAGAGGTGTCTAGAACTAGAGGGCCTAAGTTTAAGGTGAGCGGGAAGAGATACAAAAGAGACCACAGGGGAAATTTCTTCATACAGAGGGTGGTGAGCGTCTGGAACAGGCTGCTGGAGGCGGGTACGATTTTGTCTTTTAAAAAGCAGTTGGACAGTTACATGGCAGAGTGGGTATCGAGGGATATGGGCTAAATGCGGGCAAGTGGGACTAGCTTAGTGTTAGAAACTGGGCAGCATGGACAAGCTGGGCCGAAGGGCCTGTTTCCATGCTGTAAACATTTATGACTAATTAAAATTTCTGATCTTAAAATATGATTATTTAAGATTGAAGCTAGTGTAAAGATAAACAAACTTCTGCAAGAACTTTAAATAAAAAATGATTTTAAAAATCCGAATGGAAATTTTACATTCCTTAAATATAAAGCTAGTTTTTCAGGCTAGTTGGGTATTTCACAGTACTGATGAAGTCCGTATGCTATTTAAAAAAAAAGGGGTAACTTCATGGATTTTCACGGGAGACTAGCGGTGTGCAGAGTTGAAATTGTTATCAATTTATAGACTTGCCCATTGATTGCAACCCCTTTATGATGCCTCAACTGCTCACTTCTGAAGAAATGTAGAATCACTGACTGCAGCTTCTGGTTTTCCGTTGTATTCTGCGTGGCCCAGACTCCAGAGGTTGCTTTGATTTTCAGTGGCATAATGATGACGAACATTGACAGTGATGCCATCATTACTGCTGGAAAATCTTGGCCTATTTTTATTAACCATGTGGTACTACCCCAAATGTCTCTGGCAGAATTACATCTTTGTGTGTTTTTTTGGCAGTTCTGGAAGCAGTTGGGCCTGTTAAATATTGTATTGCAGACTTGACCAGAAATTCTGTCTCCTTTTTGATGTAACCACTTGTAGAATTCCTTGTGGAGCAATTTGTACTGGATATGTTGTTCTGGGAGGTTGCAAAATGATCAGTGTAGCATCTCCATTCTCCAGTTTTCAAGATGGGGCGTGCGATTCTCCGGCCTCGTTGCGTTCTTGCTGAAGCATAACGAGGCTGGTGCATAGCAGGAGAGCCCAAAAATGAGATCCGTGCCGGGCACCAAACAGTTTGCAATGCCTGGAGAGATGGGCAAAGGGTCCGGGGGTCAGCCCACATTACGGAAGAAAGTGACTGGCATCATACTGGTTGTACAAAAGTTTGTTTAATGTGCTGTGCAATACCTCACTTTGATGGTGCTGCCCCTACCCTGGTGCCCTCAGTGATCCTCGACTTGCCTGGTCTTCGTAGCTCTGCCTCTACGTCTTGGTGTTTTCCCCAGGATGCACATCAGAGGTGGAGGCAGTCTGCTGCTTACCTCATCCCGTGGCCCTTGATGCCCTTGGTTGGCGTCCTCTGAAGTGGAGGGCCCTGGTTCACTTGGCGGCACATGCACAGCTGTTCCATCCTGTCCTGTGTGCTGACTGCAGGGGTGGAACTCGGGGGAGCTGGTGGCCACCGTCACCACTCCATGGGACGGGTCCGGCCTGGCACCCAGCGCCCCCTCTTCCCGATCGGTGCCCAGAAGGCCCTGGGGTTCACCTTGGGATAGAAAGGCAGCTGGTTCAAGCCCCGGCTGCCCCTGCATCATATGGCTCTGCCAGCTCTGGTGGTTCCCCATGGTCCGCACCATTGTGTCAACGCCCTCAGCGATGCTCTTACTGACTGGGACATGCTCTGCAGTGCCTCAGCCATGTCCACTTATGACTGGGGCAAGTTCTGTAGCGCCTCAGCCATGCCCATCTGAGAGTGGGACATGTACCTCATCAAAGTTTTCCTGGTGCTGGGTGACATCGCCCAGCGAGTCGGACATTCTGCCAAGACCTTCAGCCATGGCAGTCACCGGCTGTGCGATGCCTTGGACACCTTCACTCATGGTGTCGACATCATGCACCTGGCTCTCCACTGCGGTCGCCACCCTAGCGGAGTGGCACCTAGAGGTTGGCCTCAGTGCCACTCATTGCCGGCATCATCTCCTGTGCCTGGAGACCCTGGGACATTTCCAAGCTGCTATGGATCTGCTGGAGTGACGCCGACATCTCCCTCCAGTCCCGGCTGCTCCCTATCGTCTTCATCAGCTCCGGATAACCCACTTCCAGAAACTCAGCATCGAGTAGGAACCCAGCTGGATCCTGGGATCCAGCAGACCGCTGACTGTTGTCTCATCTGGGGGTTCAGCAGTAGTGTGGTCCTTAACCAGGTTGTGCCCCAGAAGCCTGACCACTAACATTTCCCACTGAGGCATGTGTATCTGCGCTGGTGGAGGGTGGGGATGACAGCTGTGCCGCGACCAGGCAGGCATCCTTGGAGCTCTCCTCCAAGGTGCTCTTCTCAGAGTCAGGAGAGGGGGGCCCACCCGGGATGGGCCAGCCTCTTTCGGCTGGAGGACCTGCAGGAGAATGGACATGTGGTCAGTGGGAGGTATGGGTGAGTCAGTAATGCAATCACTACTCACGTTTGACAGGTCCGGGTCAAGCCCGCTGGTTTCTCACCTCTGGCGTCCTCCAGCTTCCGCGTCGGTGACCGATCTGTTCTCGGCCACACCAGTCACCTCCAGGGCCCGCTCCTTGAAGGAGGTGAGGATCTTATGTCTGGCCCACCGCAGCCAGTCTGAGCCCTCTCCCGTCAATTATGGGAGAGTTTTTCCTGACGAGACACAGGGCATCCTTAGCTACACGAGTGGATCAGTGGTGGGAGAGGTGGGGTCAAGGAGGGGCTGGGACGGAAGGGAGGGAGGAGGGTCACTTGGAGAGTTGATGTTTCCTGGTGTGGGGGGGGGGGGGGGGGACATTGGTGTCTACTCGTGCTGCCCAATGTAGGTCGCTGACCTTGCTGCACTGCTGGCACTCTTGGTCATGCAATTGGAGCTGACTGCTGCCGCCACCTCATCCCAGACAGCACTGGCTGCCTTGTGACTCACAACCCTCCTCTGGGACCCCCAAGGGAATGGGACATCCCTCCTGGTCTCCACCGTGTCCAGATGCCTACCCAGGTCAGCGTCCCCGAATCTTGGGGCTGGTCTCCTCTGCACTATTATTGCGAGCTGGCTGGCGTTGGCTGAGCAAGTGCAGATTA
Organism: Scyliorhinus torazame; assembly: GCF_047496885.1. Classification (NCBI taxonomy): domain Eukaryota; kingdom Metazoa; phylum Chordata; class Chondrichthyes; order Carcharhiniformes; family Scyliorhinidae; genus Scyliorhinus; species Scyliorhinus torazame. The sequence continues at coordinate 235,197,432 of NC_092714.1, read as the reverse complement.
AGTGCTGCTCGACCTGGTTAGTGTGGGGCTGGTGACCATGGTCCTGGGGAATTACCTGCCGAGGCATTATTCGCGGCGAGAAGCCTGTGAGGCCTCGTTAAGTGGACCAATTAACGTTGAATTATGTTGCCGGTTTAGCTGGGCCGAGCGGCGGGAAGCTAACGGCAACTCCCGCTCGCCAGCACACTTGGAAATCTTTAGGGAGAATCACGTCCGTGGTGGTTTGTTAAGGTTCACTGACTCAGAGTTGCTGTGCCAACATGCACTTCACATGCTTGTTGTTGCCGGGAGCTTTGGATAGTCATGATAGAGGTGCCAACTTCTTTCCAAAACTTGGCTGACCAGAAATCTTTCCTGCTTTATAGTCTGCCAGCGGTTTGTGTTGGAAGGAGCTGCAGGTTGATCCTCATCCTTTTTGGCTGTGTTATGAATGCAGCTTCCATGACCATCAGATCCTGGGGTGGGACTTGGAACAAGAAGCTTCTGTCTCATAGGTCAGGACGCTACTCACTGTATTGAGGATGGGGGATTAAAATAGAATCCTTACAACACTCAGTTGGAAAATGCTGGAAGATGTGAACCTTCAGCAGAATGAAAAATTGCAGGCAAAAACAACACACAAATGCAAGGTGGGGGTGGGGGATGCACAAGCCATTCACTGTATTTCCTCCTTTTCTTTATCTGTTTGTAATTTATGCATATTCTAATTCTAATTACAGTATCTGCACAGTGTGTTACTGACTTGACAGATTTCACTTTGTTTTTATTCACCGTTGTGATGGACATTGGCAGTTACAGAACCCGTGCTCTGTATAATAAAGCAAAATACTGTGGATGCTGGAAATCTGAAATAAAAACAGAAAATGCTGGAAAAACTCTGGTCCAGCAGTATCTGTGAAGAGAGAAACTGGGTTCACGTTTCGGCAGTATGACTTTTCTTCAGAGCTCAGTACTAATGCTCGATGCTGAGATTGTCAAAAATTAGTTTCTCACTCTGAAAGTTAGCAGATGAGACAAAGTCCTTTTTTTTTGAATGGGAGCGAAACCTAAAAAATGTATAGCCAAATTTGTTCTCTTTCACCAGACGTGTATTATCATTTAATAAAAAAAAGAATTCCAATTAAGGGGCAATTTCACATGGCCAATCCGAAGCAGGCCCTCCCTGTGGAGTTGTAACGTTGTTGCTGTGGGAGAGAGTGGCTGCTGCTCACTCGCTCTCTGTTGCTACTGCTCATCAGTTTGCTGCCTGTACCCAGTGCTGTTTGCTGCTGAGCTGTTTGGAGGAAGGGAAGGAAGGAGAAGAAGCAACTTCAAGACCAAAGTGGGAGAGGAGCCCTCTGGACTGTATGTTTGCTGGGCCCCTCGTGGGCTGAGGGCCCGGCCCGGTCCTCCCACCCATCAACAACTGCCTTCAGCGAGGACACAGCCTTTTTCTCTGTGCTTGACCCAGGGCAGGGGGATCTAGTAGACAGTGTGTTTGCTGAGCCTTTCCCGGGCTGACGATCTAATTTTGCTCCGCTGACCTCTCACCCATCAGCTTCACAGGAGTCTGTCATCTCAGGCACAACCCTCCCTCCTGTGCCGCCTTGTCCCGCTCTGTTCCTTGCGCTCTCTCATTTCCTCATTCCACCGCATACCTTCCTGGGGGAAGAGTGTATTATTCCCCCCCCCCCCGTCTATTTTAAGACTCCTGACGTGACAAAACCCTCATCGGGTGCCACTTGCCCTAACGAAGACCCGACCTTCGCCGGTGGCTGAGCCGTCTAAAGTCACCTATGTGGGGGTGGTGGTCTCTTCGGCCTCCACTCCTACCACAGCCTCTCCGCCATTTTGCTTGCTAACCTGGAAGCTGGAGATGAAGTGCTACGCTCACTCCATCGTGCCCCTTGGTCATTGTAGCCCCCACTCGCATGTACGGGAAGGTTCTGTTTTTTTTTTAAGGCCAAGCGGGCGGTCTACCTCGCCCTTGAAAAGGGGCTCACGGTGGGAGGTACCAACATGGCAGTGGACCCTCTTGAGGACACCGCCGAGAGGGTCATACTTTCAAATGTCCCGTCCTACCTCCCTACGGAGCTCCTCCTCCCCCACCTCCCAACTACTGTGGGGAGGTGCTGTTGTATCTGTCCAATTCAGATACATTAAGCAGCTTCTTAAAGTTTACCCAGGTGTATTTATTTATGAGATCAAAGTATGGACACATATAATGTAACACACTTTATTAAATATAGTTAACCCGTATATTACCCACTATATATACAAGAAACACCCAGGATTCAACTATACTACCCGCAAAGGTGGTTTGGTATGCTGTAGATCTGATCCATGAGTCCCTCTGGTTCCCCTTTGCAAAGATGATTTTTGCTGGCGTTTGCTTGCTTCTTTCTGGTCTGGTCACGGTCACCTCACACACCGAGTTTTGCTGGTGTCTTTGAGATGCCTTCCTTTATCCCCCTCTCCCCGTCCTTCCAGAAACTTCTCTGGCTTCCGGCCAATGAGGTCTCAGGAGGGGGTCCCAATTAGACCTGTGCGTTTCAATGGGGTACGATCTCCTGCTGGGTCTCTAGAGTGCGATGATCTTTGATGGGTGATTGAATGGGACAGGCCCAGACTTGTTTTGGCAGCTTGGCTGTTCTGTATATTCTGATTCTGCAGACTTCTTGCTGGAGCGGACTGTGCTTTTAATTTAAAGTGTCCAATTCTTTACTTTAGGATATCCAATTTTATCGGCCTTAAAACTAGGCCCTGATTTATTTTGCAGAGTCTGCACGTTCTCCCCGTGTCTGCGTGGGTTTCCTCCGGGTGCTCCGGTTTCCTCCCACAAGTCCCGAAAAGACGTGCTGTTAGGTAGTTTGGACATTCTGAATTCTCCCTCTGTGTACCCTAACAGACGCCAGAATGTGGTGACTCAGGGATTTTCACAGTAGCTCCATTGCAGTGTTAATGTAAGCCTGCCTGTGGCAATAAAGATTATTATTATATTACCACAGTGCGTTCTGAGGTGGCGCCGCTCCCTCTTGGCCTGAAGGATGCCCCCTCTGGCACATCTACTCCTTCTGGTGCCATCCAGGCCCATTGACGCCTCGGTGTTGGGCCCAGCTTGGCTTCAGCACGGGTCAACAAGGGGAGGTGGTGGTGATGTGCACGAACCCAAGTCGCACAAGTCATAACCCCTGGGGCAGAGTGTCGGGTGGAGGGGGCGATACAAGGATGGAGGTTTCCTTGGCGCAGGCACCCCCCACCCCTGGTGCAGAGGGTGACGCCCCGTACCTTGCCCTTTGACATCACACCCCATCCCCGCAAGAAAACAAAAAGTGAAGCATGTCTCAACCCCTGAGGTGTCGCACCCCCGCTGAGCATCCGCCTCGCTTTCATGATGCCGGAGGGCTGCGGCGGCCCCCTGACCTCTGGGTCATTGGGCGCTCGTGGCGTGGAGGCCTCCTTGGCCGTAACCTCCGACGCCGGACGCCTCAATCTCGATTCCGGAGCTTTTCCCGGAATTGTTTCTGGATCTGCCTAGTGTCGCAAGAGGAGTGGGGATCTGAGCCACCCCCTCCCTCTAACCCCATATCCCGAGAGAAGCCCGCAAGAAACATGTCTGTCGACAATCCAGGGGGTGGGATAGGGGCAGACCCAGGGCTAGTTGGTGGGTCCGTGCTGTCAGCCACATTCTGTGGCGGGGATCTCTGTCCCAGGCTGCGACTGCCCGGAGGAAAACGTCAGCTCGAGGGTACCCTGGGGGATAATTTGGACTCCCTCGTGTCGGATACCGAGTCTCCCCTTTGTGCTGCAAGTGCTGTGCTTGGACCACAGTCTGGTGTGGTCCCACACTCTGTTGCGGTCTGCGTACTGGCACTTTAAAACCTGCTGTTGGAGGACGAGCTGTTCCTGGGCTTGTTTTGTCGCTTCTGGGCCGGCTGGCGAAGGAAGCGGGGAGGCTTCGTGGGACATGGTGAAGACTCACGTGCGTACATCCTGTCAGGAGTTTGCAAGGGGATTGACAAATGGGTGGAAATCCAGCATCAAGGAGGTGCTCGACTAAGAGTCATGTCTCGGCCAGCCCAATGAGGACCCAGCCCTGTAGCTGGCGTACAGAGAGAGGGGCGTGCTGCGGGACCTGCAACTTGTCAGGTCCGGCGGTGCATGGATGATGTTGCGTGGACCATGCCGCCCCCTTCTCGCTGGAAAAAAGACGCGTGGTCTGTCAGCAGCTCCTTACGCTGCTGCCCGACAACGGGTCCCTCCCTCTCTGATCCAGAGGAAGCTAGGGCCCTAATCCGAAGCTACTACAGCACCCTCTTTTCCCTGGATCTGTCCAGCAAGGATGCTTGCAGAGTTTTGTGGGAGGGCCTACCACCGGTTGGCCCTGAGGGTGCCGGGAGGCTCGATGCCCTTATAAGCCTGGAGGAGCTGACCAGCGGCCTCGACAAGCTTTCCAGCGGTAAAACCCCAGGGCTGGACAGGTTGACTGTGGAGTTCTTCAGGGAATTCTGGGGGGTGACTGAGGGGGTCCTGGGGGAAAGTATCACGGTTGGATAATAACCCTCTCGTGGTGCAGGGCCACCATTACCCTGCTGCCAAAGAGGTGGGATCGCTGCTATCTTAACTGGTGAATGACCTCTCTCCTCAGCACAGACTAAGATGATGTGTTTGTGCCTGGGCACCGTGCTGGACCACATGATCCATCCTGACCAGTCCCACTCTGACCAGTCCTAAGTCCCGGGCTGCACAATCCACTACAACATCCATTTGGTCCAGGACCTAGTCCTTCATTCCCAGAGGGCTCATCTGTCGAGCGCATTGATCAGGAGAAGGCGTTCAGCAGGGTGGATCACGAATATTTATTCGGGTGTCATCAAGCTTTCGGATTGGGTCGTATTTTGTTGTCCGGATCCGACTTCTGTACATTGCAGTGTCTCATTTAAGTTAATGGTCCCTGGCGGCTGCCCCTTCGCTTTGGGAGACGTGTGCGTCAGGGCTGCCACTGCAGAGGAGGTTGCTGGGACTGGTTCTGCCCAGACTGGGCATTGGGGTGGTCCTCTCGGCTTGCGTTGATGACGTGCTCCTCATGTTCACCGACCCCGCGGAGGATGTGAGTGCCAGGCTGTGTACTCCGCTGCATCCTCTGCTAGGATCAACTGGGCCAACTGTTCAGGAACCTGTCGATCCTTGGCAGATGGGCCCCCTCCCAGGCTTTTCACCTGGAGCAGGACCAACCTCCTACTTGGGAGTCCATCTTTGCCCGGCTGAAGAATCTTGGCTGGCTACCAGGCAGGAGCTGGAAGCCACGATGACCGCTTGCTTGAGACGCTGGACACAACTGCTCCCAAGTGCTGTCTTACAGGGGTCGAGTTCCCATCATAAACCAGCTGATAGCCTCCATATTGTGGTACCGGCTGGCCACTTTTACCCCTCCCCCTGGTTTTGCTGAGGTCCTGAGTCTCTCACTTAGTTTCACTTGTATGTTCTATGTAGGGCGGCCAGGCGCTTGTGTGCCTTCGCAACCAGGTGTCGACCTTCCGGGTTCAGACCCTGCAATGATACCTTTACGTTGAGCCCCCTCCACAATGATGTGCCCCGGCGATGCATTTCTTCCACCAGGTGCACGGCCTGAATTATGATGTGCAGCTCCTGTTCATTGATCTGCAGGCACTGCCCGTCTTTTACCAGGACTGTCTCAAAGTATGGAACATGGTCGCCTCGCGCTGTCACTGTCCCCCATCAGGAGTCGTGGCTGTCGTCACGAGCTGCTACTCCGGAATCCTCACCTCGTCCAAAAATATTTCAAATGGCTGATGGAGAAACGAGCTGTGGCTGTGACCAGGATCAGGGACATTCTGGGTGGCGGAGAAGTGGGCTGTGGATGTCTGGCTTGCGGCCAATGCCATCCGAGACCTCAACGGTCGTGCTCGGTCCTGATGGCACTCGTGGTCTGGAAGATGTGCAGTTATTTGGTGGTACCTGTCTGAGCGAACCCCTGCCCGGACAGAATCCCACATTGGCCCCAATTCCTGAAACCTACCTCGCGCTGTTGCCCCACAATCCTAGCCACCTCACGGAAATGCGCTCCGTGTCTTTCACACAGCATGGAGGGGTTTCCTGTATGGGGTGCTGCTGCACACCCTTCACCTTCTTAAGCTCACCCATTACGCAGACACGCCATGGCGTGCCTTGTTGCTGTCCAGCGGTGGACGTCCCCACTTGGGTCCCTCTATGGAGGAGTCCTCCCCCTCAATCTTGGGGACATGGGGTGAAGGATGTTGCATGTCGCAGTGCCGTACAATCACCGGTTCATGGGCTCCCAAGAAACCTGCCAGTTTTGCGAGCTTGTGGAGTCCGTGGACCACGTCTATGTAACGTGCCATAGGCTGCACTCCCTTTTTCGTTTTCTGACACATAGAACCTACAGTGCAGAAGGAGGTCATTCCGTCCATAGATACTGCACCGACCCACTTAAGCCCTCACTTCCACCCTATCCCCGTAACCCAACAACCCCTCCACCTTTTTGGTCACTACTTGCAATTTATCATGGCCAATCCACCTAACGTGCACTTCTTTGGACTGTGGGAGGAAACCGGAGCACCCGGAGGAAACCCACGCAGACACTGGGAGAACGTGCAGACTCCGCACAGACAGTGACCTAACGGGGAGTCGTACCTGGGACCCTGGCGCTGTGAAGCCACAGTGCTATCCACTTGTGCTACCGTGCTGCCCTGTGCTACTGTGCTGCCCATCTTTTGTTGAAGCATTTTTTAAAATTTGAGAGAACCCAATTATTTTTTTCCCAATTAAGGAGCAATTTAGTGAGGCCAGTCCACCTACCCTGCACATCTTTGGGTTGTGGGGGTGAAACCCACACAGACACGGGGAGAATGTGCAAACTCCACACGGACAGTGACCTGGGGCTAGAATCGAACCCCGGGTCCTTAGTGCCGTAGGCAGCAGTGCTAACCAATGCACCACCCTGCCGCTCCAGGAAGTTTTGTTTGTACTTCAGCCTCACACTCCTAATCTACAAGCACCCGGTGCGGAGGGGGAAAGGGAAGGTGGAGGATCTCCTTTTGAACCTGCTCCTGAGCCTGGTGAAGTGTGCCAATTTATAGGTCGAGGCAGAAGGCGACCGAGGGGGGTCGTCCGACCAGACTGTCCGCCCCTCTTCTGCGGCTGGGTGTCCCTAGAAAGGGAGCATGCGGTGCTCACGGGCACCATTTGACACCTTCCGTTCCCGGTGGCATTGCAGGGGTTGGGAGTGCTTTATTGACTCCTTTAATTGCACTCTCATTTGATGTTTTTAAGTTTCCGTTGATCTTTGTTACGTTTGGGCAGGGCCCTTTTTGCCTTGTCCCTCTGCTTGTTTGTTTCCTTTTATTTGGTTGACCTGAAAAGAGTCGCCAGCCCACCTACCCTATGCATCTTTGGGTTGTGGGGATGAGACCCACGCAGACATGGGACGAAGTGTATTATCGTTACCACTATTTTCACCCATCCTTAAAACCAAGCTTATATCCTTCAATCATCTCTCCTGAATATTTCTGAATTGAACTTCGTTCATGTTCTCTCTATTCGCTGAAATAGGCCATCAACAGGTCACCTTTAACTGAGAATCTGATCTAAACCATAAAAGCAAAATACTTCAGAACATTGGTTCAGACTTTCATGCAATGGTGAGATTGGTGACATTTAATCATAAATTTCCTGATTTTAGTATGTCAATCACGATATTCTCTCTTGATAATTCTAATCCGTATTTTCCCACCTTTCTAATTAGAAAGCACAGCACTTGGCATAGTGGTTTGGTGGCACAGTGGTTAACGCTGCTGCTTCACAGCGCCAGAGAGCTTGGTTCAATTCCGACCATGGGTCACTGTCTGTGTGGAGTTTGTACATTCTCCCTCTGTTTTGCATGGGTTTCCTCAGGGTGCTCGGGTTTCCTCCTATAGTCCAAAGATGTGCAGGTTAGGTGGATTGGCCATGCTAAATTGCCCCTTAGTGTCCAGGTTGGGTTATGGGGTTACAGAGATAGGGCGGGATGGATATTGGAGTGGTCATGGGTAGAGTACTCTTTCGAAGGATCGATGCAGACTTGATGGGCCGAATGGTCTCCTTTTGCACTGGGTTTCTTGTGATATTTTTGAATTCTGATAGATTAGCTGAAATAAATGAATCACAAAAGTTATTTTTCATAGGCACTAAAACTACAAAAGAAAAATAGATTAGTAACCAACTGAGTAAATGTCTGCTCTTTCTGCTGACATTTGTAGCATTCTGGGTGTTCAGTGGTACTGATCTTCAAAATGTGTAAATTATAAACTTTGTTTTACTTAAATAAATTAAGCATTGCCCGTGTGTGGTATTGGAACCTTTTATGGAAATTATTGAGTGAGAATACCTGACCCTACCCACCCTGCTGAAGGTTCTTGTGGGCTAATTGGTAGCATTTATTTATTCTACTTCTGTGGTTGTGATACACAGCTCTACATTAATGCAAGAGCCATTTTCGGGGGAGAAAGTTTCCCATTGGATTCTAATATCGTTACTAATAGAAATAGTAGAAATTCTTTGGTGTGTCTTTGCTTACACACATTTCCCAGGACTTTTTACACAGATCTAAGTTCCCTACATCTTTATTTTTCTTGGTTTGCACACTGTTCAAGTTTGCCAAATCATGCTGATTTTTCAGGAAAAACAGAAGGCGATTCAACATAAAATATTCTGTATCATGGCTACAATTCTTCCACTGCCTGGCGTCTATCTGGGCGTGCTGGTTGCATCACGGGAGACGGCCAAATCGGGCTTTGCGCCAAACACGACTGCACACCCACAACTGCACACAAGTCACGTGACTGCGCCACCCAGCACGATCTGGATCACTCTCACTGGGCGTGACCAAGAGAATCATACTTAAGAGTACCCAATTCATTTTTTTCCCCCAATTAAGGTGCAATTTAGCGCCAATGTGCTGCCCAGAGAATCATACTTATGGCTCATTTACATATTTGCGGCATAGTTGAGCCCGCATTCTCCTGGTGCCGGGGAGTCACTGGCTGCACTGGCGAGGCCTCAACTGGGCGTTGATTAGAGATTGGGGCACCCTTTCAAAACCGTGCCCTGATCTCTTGAGGAGCTGATCTTGCCGGTGAGTTCTGCTCCCCACTGCTGATAAGATTTGTGTGGGCTAGACCGGGGAGAAACTTCACGCGGCATGAAAAAAAATGAGTTGGACCTGGGAGAAACTTCACAGGGCCTGTTTTAAAAAAAAAACTGTGGATGAATTTAGGTCTGGAGCCCGCCCAAAAAGCTGGTGGGAATTAACCTGTCAAACCTTCCAAATTGACACTTTTTTGAGAATTGCGCCCACAAGCTCTTGACCATAATCTCTGTATTGATACTTGTCACTATAAATATTTTAGATCACTTTAATTTGTTGTTCTAATGTTGAAATGTTACATCTATTAAGATTCCATCATGTAGCCTCCTTCCCGGGCAACACGTGGCACAGTTGTTAGCACTGCTGCCTACTGCGCAGAGGACCTGGGTTTGCGTGGGTTTCACCTCCACAACCCAAAGATGTGCAGGCTAGCTGGCTTGGCTATGCTAAATTGTCCTTTAATTGGGAAAAAAAATAATTGGGTACTCTAAATGTTTTTATTTTTTTTTAACAAACAATTTTATTTAGATTTTTTGGCATTGTAAACAGTTACAGATAACAGAAATGTGCAAACATCAATATAAAACCAATACTTCTATCAAACCATACTGCACATGCCCACTCCTCTCCCCTAGACACTACCTGCCTATTTATCCCTCCTACTCTAATCTCTCCCCCCCCCCCCTTCCCCCTCCCCCTGCTGACGTTCACTCTCCCGCGAAGAAGTCGATGAATGGTTGCCACCTTCGGGCGAACCCCAATACAGATCCCCTCAAGGTGAACTTAATTTTTTTCCATACCCAGAAAACCTGACATGTCCAAAAGCCATAGTTCGGTCTTCGGGGGTTTTGAGTCCCTCCATGCTAGCAGTATTCGCCGCCGGGCTATTAGGGAAGCAAAGTCCAGAACACCTGCCTCTTTCTCCCCCTGGACTCTCGGGTCTTTCCGAAACCTCGAAAATTGCCACCCATGGACTCATCACCACCCTTGTTTTCAGCACCCGGGACATGACCCCCACAAATCCCTCCCACTTACCCCTAAGCTTAGGACATGCCCAAAACATCTGAACATGGTTCGCTGGTCCTCCCGCACATCTAGCGCACTTGTCCTCTACCCCAAAGAATTTGCTCATCTGAGCTACCGTCATGTGGGCCCGGTGAACGACCTTAAATTGAATCAGGCCGAGTCTGGCGCATGTTGCGGTTGCGTTTACCCTACTCAAGAGCTTCCGCCCACCATCTCCCCGCCAAACTCCTCCTCCCATTTGAGTTTCAGTTCCGCCGTCTGGGTCTCTTCCCCCTTCATGTGCACCTTATTTCCGAGACTCTACCCTCTCCTCCTTCTCCTCTAGAGACTATTCTGTCCTGGATCCCTATTGGCGGGAGGCGTGGGAAGGATGGGACCTGTCTGCGTACAAAGTCCCGCATCTGTAAGTACCTAAAGTCATTTCCCCATAGCAGCTCAAATTTCTCCTCCAAGCCCCTCAAACTCGCTAAGCTCCCCTCCAGGAACATATCGCCCACCCTCCCCACCCCCGCCCGCCGCCATGTTCGAAACCCTCCATCCATGTTCCCGGGGGCGAATCGATGGTTATCATGTATTGGAGCCCAGACAGACCCCCCCCCCCACATGCCTCCTCCACTAGCCCCATATCCGCAGGGCCGCCCCCACTACCGGGCTGGTGGAGTACCTGGCCGGCGACAGCGGTAGGGGAGCCGTGACCAGGGCTGCCAAACTGGTGCCCCTGCACGAAGCTGCCTCCACTCGCTTCCAGATAGACCCCGTACCCACCATCCACTTCCTTATCATGACTATGTTAGCCACCCAGTAGTAGTTGATCAGACTTGGCAATGGCAGTCCCCCCTCGCTGCAGCTCCTTCAAGCATTGCCTTCTTCACCCATGGGGATTTCCCCGCCCAGACAAAGCTCATGATGATTTTGCCAATCCTTTTGAAGAAGGACCGTGGGATAAAGATCGGGAGGCACTGGAAGATGAACAGAAATCTAGGGAGGATTGTCATCTTTACAGTCTGCGCCCTCCCCGCCAGTGACAGCGAGAGTGCATCCCATCTCTGAAACTCCCTCTTCATTTGTTCCACCACCCTAGTCAAATTTAACTTATGCAACCTGCCCCAGTCTAGTGCCACCTGTATCCCCAAGTACCGGAAACTTTCCTCCACCAGCCTAAATGGCAGCTCCTTCAGTCTATTCTCCTGGCCCCTTGCATGCACCACAAACATCTCACTCTTGGCCATATTTAAATTGTACCCTGAAAACAGGCCGAACTTCCTCAATGTTTCCAGTATATTTTCCATCCTGGCCAGTGGGTCTGTTGCTAACTTTGGTTGGCTCTTAATTCGTAATTTGCTCTGTTTGTTTAACCTTTGCTCTAGAGTCACCAGGTATCTTTTAGATACCGCCACGAGGTTCAAGTTCAAGTACTAATCAATAACTCGACACACCAATTAGTAAGATTCAAATCAAAATACATTTATTATATACAGTAAGTCACTACTTATGCATATAACTCTACTTTCTAGGCTATTTCTATCACTAAAAGGCCTATACTTAGCTTCGGAGGTGGCCCACCAGGTCAGGGGAACAAATGGCCTTTCGTTCAGGTCCTGAGTCTGCAGGATTCAAAAGCTGGTATGGACTGGTAGCTAGGAGCGCCTATCTCGTAGCGAGCGTTGACTTGAAACTTACTTGGTTGATGTGGCCGCTTGGGCAGTTCACTCTCAAGGGTTGATTCGCTGGTGAGTGACCCTGCCCAGAAGGACGATTTGAACTTGGGGACTTTACTTTATAGTCCCCAGGGGCTTCCCGCCATTCAGGGCGGACCCCGTACCTAGTTCCAAATGATTGGACTGCTTTCCGATTACTTGGATCGATTTCTCCAATACTGGAGTTGTTCCCTGATCGCTGGGCGGTCCCTAAATGTCCGTTGGCCTTCCTTTGTCTTGGCTCCTGCTGGCGCCGAGGAGACTGGCTTGGCTTTATTCACCTTAAGTATATCTATTGTGCCTTGGAATCGCTCATTACTATGCAGATGGCTGCTGGTTTCAGTGCTGTCTGGTTTTTGCAAGTTTTAATTCACCTGGGGCGAAATTCTCCGGAAATGGCGCGATGTCCGCCGACTGACGCCCAAAACGGCGCAAATCAGACGGGCATCGCGCCGCCCCAAAGGTGCGGAATGCTCCGCATCTTTGTGGGCCGAGCCCCAACATTGAGGGGCTAGGCCCGCGCCGGACGAATTTCCGCCCCGCCAGCTGGCGGGAAGGGCCTTTGGTGCCCCGCCAGCTGGCGCGGAAATGACCTCTCCGGGCGGGGCATGCGCGGGAGCGTCAGCGGCCACTGACTGCATTCCCGCGCATGCGCAGTGGAGGGAGTCTCTTCCGCCTCCGCCATGGTGGAGACCGTGGCGGAGGCGGAAGGGAAAGAGTGCCCCCACGGCACAGGCCCGCCCGCGGATCGGTGGGCCCCGATCGCGGGCCAGGCCACCGTGGGGGCACCCCCCGGGGCCAGATCGCCCCCCCCCCGCCCCCCCCAGGACCCCGGAGCCCGCCCGCGCCGCCTTGTCCCGCCGGTAAGGTAGGTGGTTTAATTTATGCCGGCGGGACAGGCATTTTAGCGGCGGGACTTCGGCCCATCCGGGCCGGAGAATCGAGCGGGGGGGCTCGCCAACCGGCGCGGCGCGATTCCCGCCCCGCCGAATATCCGTGCTGGAGACTTCGGCAAACGGCGGGGGCGGGATTCACACCAGCCCCCGCCGATTCTCTGCCCCGGCGGGGGGTCGGAGAATTTCACCCATGATTTTTGCACTTGCTCGTTTTTGCCTGTGTTGGCTGAATTTCCCTTTAGTCTTTGCGGTTCTCCATTTTAAGTCGGGAAGTGGCCAACTCAGGTGGCTACACTCCGTCCTTGTGATCCCTCACGTAACTGCATTGTCTTCATTCCCTGACCCAGCGAGCACTCTTCCGTGGCCTCTACACTGACCGTAACTATGCAATGAAAATTTTTAACTAACATTCTAAGTGGCGCTATGTCAAAACAGGGACATGCACTACAACATTTTTTAAAAACGGGACCTCTTAACTGTCCTCAATAAACTACACTCCCTAAACATTCAGTCATATTAACTTCCTAACAATACAAAAATAAAAGCAGCATTCACATTTTTCCTGGCTTGGCAGTCAAGCACAGGGTTGTACAATCTTTCCATCGTAAATGAAACTTTTTTTTATTTACAAAAAGAACGCAAACTAATGTCCTTTATTATAGATCGAGGGGTTCGGGGTCCTGGTGATAACCGAACATAGGTGATCTTATCCTGTATACCGGGGTGCGAGTGCAGTAGGCTCTCCTTCGCATTTCCTCATGCGGATAGTCTGCACGATGCTGCAGAGTATCGCCAACACTTATAGGGATTCGACTACGTAGGAAAGGGAGTACCATGTAAGCTTATCACACCATGATGGTGTGGTGTTGCCTGTTACTGGGCTCTGGGTGCGATGGGGAAGTGAACCATTAACGACGGGGGTGGGGTTGGGGTCAAGGGGTTCGCGTTCGCGCGCAACCGAATACAAATTGCAATAACGACGAAATACATATATGACGTCTTCATTGTTGTCTTCTTTCCTTTCTGTCTCTTCCTTTCCGTTTCATCTCTTCCTGGAGCTTCTGGGGTTCTATGGATCAAGCATAGTGTCTGTTACTATCTTGGTTAATATCTCGTGCGTTAGTATGTCTGTCCTTTAGTGCCAATTCCCCTTTGCAATTTGTCACCATGTGTGACTCCCTCTTTTTTTTTAAACCGAATATTCAGGACAAGACGCACTTAAAAATATGGAAACAGTGCGAGCCGTCTCGCAGTCTGTGCGATTTACCATCCAAATGTTTGAGGATGTTAATAGCATAGGGATGGCAACCTAAGGGTCGCCTGAAAACAAACCAAAACTTTTTGAACCAAAAGTGCCAAAATGAGGTGCGTAAGGGTAAGATTTGGATGGAATCCCCGGGGCTTACAGTGATCAATGCCGTATGTGCTCTACCCGAGCGTAGTTGACCAGAGGGGGGTCCTCGGGCAGGGCGGAGACCAATGCCGTTTCTCCACTGCTTGAACAACCGGCAAGAACGGGCAAAAATGTAATCATCTGGGGGGGGTTGCCGTAAAGGTTCCACCTTCGAACCAGAAGAGCAGTTATGAACGGGGGCTGGCAAGCTCTCAGCAGTTTCTGCCGATGAGCGTGCTGGCAAGTTTTCATAGGTTTCGGCAGACAAATATGGGGTGGGGCCATGGAAAAAATTTCCGATCTTGCTTGCAACACCTAACAATAACAGTAACAAACAACATTAAACAAAATGCTGCAGGTTTCATCAGAAAGGATATTGTAAATCACATTTGGACTGGGGTGTAACCAGCATATGGAGGCAGTGTAGTGTGGCCGAAGAAGAGCGGAAGGAGGAGTGAAACAAAAATGAAGTGGCCTTGCTGAGGTGTCCCTGCCAGGAGAAGTGGTGGGTAAGCGCTCACAGTTTGCATGGGGCAGGTTGGACCTTGTAGCTGCTTTGGGTGGTGTTCTCTTTCATATCTGGGGGCTAGTCTAGCTGGTGGGGATCTCTTGCAATCTCGGGCGAAGTGTCCTGACTACCCACAGTTGTAACATGACCCCTGGGGCACATAAGGTGGAGCAGGCTCTCTGGTGCATTGTTCCCTTGGGTATGGTGCCCTGGGTTGGGGGGGGGGGGGGGGGGCGGTCGGGGCTGTTGGTGTCTTTGCTGGTTCAGGGGGCATCTGTGGGCTGATTCCATTGCTGTTTCAGGGGGGCTTGACATTCTCGTGCGTAATGTCCTAATTGTCCGCAATTGTAACATTCTTGAGCTTTGGGCTGGGGTTGGCTGTTCCTGCCCTCATTTACGCATGTGGGGTTCTGGTGTGCTTTAACTGGGTTCATTTCTACTTGCTCTTCATTGGGTGCTATAAATGCGGTTTTGCCTGCAATTGATTGCTCCCAAGCATGGGACAATCTTTTAAAAACCCACTTTTCGTTGTGCGCTTCTTCCGAGGGGTCATAATTGGTACAGGCTTTTTGTCCTGCCTCTGTGGCATGGGAGATAAGGGTGCGGGTCCATTTGGCCATGTTGTCTGGGGACAAATGGGCGCGGTCTAAGTTGCCAAAAACGGCTGTAAAATGGATCCACAAGCGCCTAGCAAACGCTGTGGGGTGTTCCGTCTTTTTCTGCCTGCACTTATTCAGGCCTTCTACTGGTTACAGTCTGCACCCTCTCCGCCAGTGACAGCGGGAGTGCATCCCATCTCCGAAACTCCCTCTTCATATGTTCCATCACCCTAGTCAAACTTAACTTATGCAACCTGCCCCAGTCTCGTGCCACCTGTATCCCCAAGTACCGGAAACTTTCCTCCACCAGCCTAAATGGCAGCTCCTTCAGTCTATTCTCCTGGCCCTTTGCCTGCACCACAAACATCTCACTCTTGGCCATATTTAAATTGTACCCTGAAAACAGGCCGAACTTCCTCAATGTTTCCAGTATATTTTCCATCCCGGCCAGTGGGTCCGACACGTACAGGAGCAGATCGTCCGCATAGAGAGAGACCCTATGTTCCACACCCCATGTCATTCCCTTCCACCCCTTCGCAGCTCTCAACGCTATCGCCAACGGCTCTATGGCCAGCGCGAACAGGGAGAGTGGGCACCCCTGCCTGGTCCCACGGTGTAGTCTGAAATAATCTGACATTATCCTGTTCGTCCTAATGCTAGCTTTTGGGGTCTTGTACAATAGTCTGACCCAATTAACCAGTCCCTCCCTGAACCCAAACCGTCCAAGCACCTCCCACAAATAGCCCCGCTCCACCCGGTCGAAGGCCTCCTCAGCGTCCATTGCCACCTCTACCTTCACCTTGCCCGTCGGGGGCATCATGATCACATTCAGCAATTTTCTCAAGTTAGCTGTCAGCTGCCTGCCTTTCACAAACCCTGTCTGATCGCCCCCAATCACCTCCGGTACGCAGTCCTCTATTCTAATCGCCGGTACCTTGGCCAGGAGCTTGGCGTCCACATTGATCAGGGAAATTGACCTGTATGACCCGCAGGATTCCGGGTCCTTGTCCTGCTTCAGTATCAGCGAGATGGTGGCTTGCGACATCGTTGGTGGCAGGGTCCCTCTGTCCCTTGCCTCATTCAAAACCGTTATCAGGACCGGTCCCACTATCTCTGAGAACTTCTTGTAAAATTCTACTGGGTATCCATCCGGTCCCGGGGCTTTCCCCGACTGCATGGCCCCCCAATACCTCCTCTGCTCTAATCGGGGCCCCCAGCCCATTCACTAATCCACTGCCTACTTTTGGGAAGGTTAGTCCATCCAGGAACCTTTTGTACAGCTTACTATAGAAGTCCCGAAATACCTTATTCAGTCCTGCCGGGTCCTCCACTCTGCTCTCCTCCCCATCAACCACTCTACTTATTCCCCTGGTCGCCTCCCTCTTCCTGAGTTGCTGCGCTAGCAATCTCTAAACTTTTTTAAAATTATAATAAATGTTACCTCTTTCCAGACTTCTTGACCTGTTTATAATTTAAGGTCTATTTATAAATATGGTTGATAGAAATAAAAAACGATCTGCAGTTTGTTCCCGAAATGACAAATTAATGAGAATTGTACCTCTATGGAACTGATCATTCAAAACTGATTTAAGGTTTGATCACATCTCAATTAAACAAACACATCCAAAGATAAATAATATAGATGTAAATACAGGACTTTAAATTAATGATTAGTGCCATATTTACATCGCTACCGTCAAGGATCCCAGGAAGAAGATTAATTGCTTACAAAATTAAAATAACGTTTAAGCTACTCCTACTTTTTAAATTGCTGCAACCTTATTGTCCAGATCAATATCTCAAAACAACTCAGTGTATC
Source organism: Scyliorhinus torazame (assembly GCF_047496885.1). Taxonomy (NCBI): domain Eukaryota; kingdom Metazoa; phylum Chordata; class Chondrichthyes; order Carcharhiniformes; family Scyliorhinidae; genus Scyliorhinus; species Scyliorhinus torazame. The sequence goes on along the minus strand of NC_092714.1, from coordinate 235,180,349 downwards.
ATTTGAATGCAACTTGTGACTGCACCCTTTAATCACGCTGCTAAACTATTATTTTGAAGCCTAAATGGCAGTGGCTTGTAAACTGGCTTAAGGATGTTGATTTTCAACTGCAAGGCGAAGCAACGGTAAAATTTTCACTCCTTCAATGAGAAGTGGTGAGCGGGTGCCAAGTATTTTGGCGTGGTGTAAGATGTGGCATGTGTGATGTATACATAAATTCCTGGGAATTCTGTGCCATACTAAGGCACAAGTTTACAAATTAATCAGAAAATTGTGGGCTCTTCTTCTGTATTAAGCTAGTGGCATAAGAATATCAACAAATGTGAAGTCTCTGCTGACATTTCGACATGGTTCCTCGCACTTTCTTTGGAGTAGACTACCATGAAATTTTTTTTGAAATGCGCTTTGGGATTGGGAGTTTCAGTATACTTTAAATGTTCATTTTCAATGAGTTGAAATAAAAGCAGTTACTTTAAATATTTTGTACTGCTTGCAAGGGCTGAAATTTTAGTAGTAAATGTTTAACACCAGGATATTTTCATATCTTGGCATTTGATCGTCCTAATTAGGTCTAATCATGTGTAATGATTTGACCAAAAAACTTGGATTTGGATGCAGCTAAAATGATTATGAAAATAAGTTGTGAACAATTGCTCAAGTGTAAGAATTTTAGCGGGCCACCTATAACTATATTCAAGTGCCTCATTTTCAGCAACTAAAATGGTTATTGCTGCGAAGTGAATATAGCTCCGAAATTAACAATATTTGGACAGGAATAGTTATACAGTTGGCTGACAATATATTTAAGTTTTTAATTAGACGCACGGAATTGAGATATGTTTGAAAACTAATCTATTCCCTAGCCTTTCTTCTGTAACACAAATGTACTCAAGTTATTTACAGATATTGATCGGAAGAAAATGTCATTTGATGGACACCTTCGGGGAAGAAGATTGGACTTTTTGACACTTTAACCATATGGTTGTGATTTGTAACTATTAAACAGATAGTATGTTCATTTCAAACCACTAGTAAAGATTGTCTCAACTAATGCTTTCCAGATGGCCCAGCAGGGGACAAAGACACAGAAGACAAGAAAAAAGAATGTTCAACTTCTTCAAAGAACAGTTCGGACTTGACAGAGCAAAGGTCATTTAGGAGCTTCTTTTTAACATTATATTAATTACCTTCCATGATGTATGCAGTTTCATTGAAATGGAACGGTTGCTTATCTATCCCTCCTCCGACTCTGACTTATCTGACTTGCTTATCCCCTGTAAACTTGATGTCATCCAGAATTCTGCTTTCCAGTCCCTAATCGCATCCAGTCCTGTTGCCCATCAAAGATGTGCTGCCTGATCTTTATTGGCACCCAATTAAGCAACGCCTTGATTTTGAAATTCCCATCCTTGTTGTCAGATTTTGCCATGCACTTGCCCGTGCTAGCTCTGTGATATCCTCCAGCCCTACAACCCTCTAATTTACATTCCTCCAATGCTGGTCTCTTGAACATCCTGGATTTTCATCATTTCGCCGCCTTCCACTGTCAAGGTCTTGGGCTTTGAAATTACTTCCTCTAACATCTCCCTAACTCTTACTGGGCAGCACGGTAGCACAGTGGTTAGCACAGTTGTTTTACAGCTCCAGGGTCCCAGGTTCAAATCCCAGCTTGGATCACTCTCTGTGCGGAGTCTGCACATTCTCCCCGTGCTTGTGTGGGTTTGCTCCAGGTGCTCTGGATTCCTCCCACGGTCCAAAGATGTGCAGGTTAGGTGGATTGGCTGTGATAAATTGCCCTTAAGTGACCAAAAAAGGTGAGGTGGGGTTACAGGGATAGGATGGAGACATGGGCTTAAATAGGATGCCCTTTCCAAGAACCGGTGCAGACTCGCTGGGCAGAATGGCCTCCTTCTGCACTGTAAATTCTATTATCCTCCTTTCAGATGTTTCTTAAATCTAATCCAATTTTGTTGACTCTTAATAAGTGCTTTGGTTCTTATGCAACATGTTCTATACAAACTTGATAAGTGGAGGCGGCGGTGCTGGAGGGATTGGCGGCGGTGGGGCAAGCATTGGTGGTGATGGTGCTGGTGTTGATGGTGGCAGAGACATGGTGCGGTCTTGCCTCATTTGCAAGTTGTTTTTTTAATCCAAATACTAGGTTTTCTCTTTCAAAATAATTTTAATTGTTGAGCCTTGAAAAATTCTGAGATGAAATTCTGCCACTGCCTCATGGTGATGTTGAGCAATGAGACCAAGTAGTAAATTCTATGTTTAACCTTGAATTAATTTGAAAAAAAAGCTCATTTTAAAATTCAAATTAATGACCTGAAAGTGGTTCACAAGTGGATCTTTCACAGTTGATCTCGTATATTTGGTAGTTCACGCCAGTAAATGGAATGACTTTGACGAGGAAAAATAAAAAAAGTTGCATTTGTTTTTGATTAGAACAGCAAAGCATTGATAGTTAACTGGAAACTAATCATACCTAAATCACTTAATTTCATGGTTCTCGGTTTCATGTATATGATAATGTAAGTGTTAGCTGAATTTGAACCTGCAGTTATCAGAATAATCTGTTTTTATAACTTGTGTAACTAGATATGAAAAAACTTAATACTTTTATTTTTGATATTTGCATGGAAAGAGGATGATATCCTCTAAATCAAATCAGTACTGACGACATTCTTTGAAGTTGAGCACTTTTATTGCATAAACAATTAATGAAACTGCCATCTCTTGTAGCTCTGGTAAGAGACAAGAACCGAGGACTCCCATTACTCCAAAGATGACCACATTTCCACCAATTCCTGTCACGGGCGATACTGTCCGCAATAAGTGTAGAGAACTGTTGTCGGCTGCTCTCCAAACAGACAGTGAGTGAAATATGCAATAATCACTTATTCTGTTAAATCATCTTCATTACTTCAGCTGTCTGGTTTTCTCTCGTTTCAAAATTTCTTCTGCCCTCTAGTATTCCAATAATTGAGGAGGCTCTTCCAAGATCCTGGATAGGATACAGAAAAAAGGTTGTCAAATGATGGAAAACTCACTCTCAACTCGAGCTTCCAATCTTTTCCATCAAAAGTTTTTTTTTTTTTTTGGTTTTTAAAATGCTACTGACATCTATCTTCCTCTGAACTTTCCTTTCTTAATTATGAATGTAGTTATCTGTTTCTCAGCGGCTTTGAAACTGAAAGATTGCAGTTCTCAAAATCAGTAATTCCCTGAACCTTAAAACCATGAAACTACTTTCCTCCCCAACTTTTCCTTTTCTTCAGGCTAAGTATCAATTTGGCTCAGCGTTAGCACACTCATTTAAATCAGGTTATGAATTTACCCCAGTCCAGAGACTGAGTACATTGCCATACCCAATAAAGGCAGAAGATGGCTGCCAGGGGTCAGATGACCTGATCTGTGTATTCAAGAACTGATTCACGGACTGGCTATATCTTCAAGACAGACAAACAGGTATTCCAAATTAAAATAAAAACAAATGCTGGAAAAACTCCGGTCTGGCAGCATCTGTGAAGAAAAACAGAGTAAATGTTTCGAATACTTATGATAAACTGCTTATCACTGTGCATTTGCGCTACCTATCAGTGGTGTCATTCCAGTTCCTCTACGCCAGGAGGATGTTAATTAAAGCCCAACAGGTTTGCGTAGACAGACTCCATTACAATTTTGGATGTAGGAATATTATAACATTTTTCGCTCATGGCATTGCACAGGTTGAGTAAAGGCCAAATGTTATTTTCAGGTGAAGCACGACTACAGAGTGGATAATAATTGGATCTGGTATTCGGACATAATTTAGCTCCATTTTGAGGTCTTTTTGACCCCCATGGAGACCAGCAAACCAAAAGGATCAAATTTACTGAACAATTCCAATGAGAAAACTAATGGACAAGATTTCACTTTTAAACTTTAAAAATCTCTCTGGGTGAAGAAATTTCTCTTCACCTCAATCCTAAGAGGTTTACCCCTTATCCTCAAACTATGACCCCTAGTTCTGGACTCCCCACCATCGGGAACATTCTTTCTGAATCTACCCTGTCTAATCCTGTTAGAATTTTATAAGTTGATTTGGGATCTCTTCACCCCCCCCTCACTCTTCTAAACTCCAATGAATATAATCCTAACCGATTTAGTCTCTCCTTGTATGACAGTCCCACCATCCCAGGAATCAGCTTGGTAAACCTTTGCTGCACTTCCTCCATAGCAAGAACATCCTTCCTCCGATAAGGGCACCAAAACTGCACACAATATTCCAGGCGTGGTCTCACCAATGCCCTCTAAAGTTGTAGCAGAACATCCCTATTCCTATACTCCAATCCTATCACTATTAAGGCCAACGAACCATTTGCCTGCTGTACCTGCGCGCTTATCAGCGACTGATGCACGAGGGCACCAAGGTCTCACTGAGTATCCACTTCTCAATTTACACCCATTCAAATAATCTGCCTTCCTATTTTTGCTATCAAAAGTGGATAAGCTTGCATTTATCTACGTTGTACTGCATATGCCCACTCACCCTGTGCAAATCAGCTGAAGAATCCCTGCAGCTTCCTCACAGTTCACCCTCCCACCCAACTTTGTTGCAAATTTTGGAAATACTACATTTAGTTCCCTCGTCCAAATCATTAATATATAATGTGAATAGTTGAGGTCCTAGCACAGATCCCTGAGATACCCCACTCGTCACTGCCTGCCAAGGGCAGCACGGTAGCACAAGTGATTAGCACTGTGGCTTCACAGCGCCAGGGTCCCAGGTTCGATTCCCCGCTGGGTCACTGTCTGTGCGGAGTTTGCACGTTCTCCCCGTGTGTGCGTGGGTTTCCTCCGGGTGCTCCGGTTTCCTCCCACAGTCCAAAGACGTGCAGGTTAGGTGGATTGGCCATGCTAAATTACCCGTAGTGTCCATAAGGGTTGGGAGGGGTTATTGGGTTGCGGGGATAAGGTGGAAGTGAGGGATTAATGTGGGTCGGTGCAGACTCGATGGGCCGAATGGCCTCCTTCTGCACTGTATGTTCTATGTAATCTATGTAAGATCCATTATTTCCAACTTTTTTCTTCCTGTCTACTAACCAGCTTTCTTTCCATCTCAAGACACTACCTGTAATCCCATGTGGTTTAACTTTACATAGTAATCTGCTATGTGAGACCTTGTCGAAAGCCGCCTTAAAGTCTAAATGTAACACATCCACCGGGTCACCCTGGTCAACTCTTAGTAGTTACACCTTCAAAGAATTCCAATAGATTTGTCAAGCATGATTTCTCCTTCATCCAGGTAAACTGTCAGTCACAGTAGTCATTAGAGGATGTTATTCATAATTCTCTGGAAAATAGCGCAAGCTGATGGCAACCCTGAATGCCAGCCTTGTATATTTTAGGAGGCCTCTGTGGGTATTAATGGTCACAAATTTTCTGGATAGTGTGTTTAGCTCCAATTGCAGGTGTGCTTGACTCATGTTCAGTTTAGGAAGAGTGCCCTCCAGCCAGCTTACGTAGAGATCCTCTATTCGCGGCATTGGGTATCTGTCCAAACTAGAGGCCTTGTTCACTGTTGGCTTGTAATCCCCACAAAGGCAGACTGTTTTATCTGGTTTCAGTACCGAGACTACAGGTGCTGCCCAACCTGCAGATTGTGTCGGCTGGATGATTCCTAGGCTTTCCAAGCGGATGAGCTCAACCTCTATCTTTTGTCAGCATTGCGCAGGGCACTTGGCAGGCCCTAAAGCACTTTGGTTGGGCCCCAGGGTGTATATGAGTCTTGGCCTCGTTACCTTTGATCTTACCCAGGCCCTCCTGGAAAGCCTCCGGGTACTTCCCCAGGACTTTGTATAATCCCCCAGTCCACATCCTGAAAATCTGCGTCTGCAGCTAATCACGGTCCATCAGACTCTGGCCGAGACTCTACTATTATTCAGGACAACCTGATGGACTGTTGTTCGTAGGCAACTGGGGTCATTGTTGTCCATGCAATAGCAAGTGGTTCCACTATGTACATTGTTGACCTCCCCTCCGTGTCCGTCAAGTTCAAATGTGGATTCACGTCCTGATCTTTTCATACGTCTGCCATCCTATCACGGAGACTGCAGCCCCCGTGTCCAGTTCCATTATGAGTGGGTGACCATTAACCTGGACGGTGACTTTGAGGGAAACCCATGGTGTGGCGATGCAATTCATTACCTTTTTCTAGGTGAAGGTCCTGGCTCTAGGTGGGCACATCCCTTGACCAGGGTGACCCGCTTGTTGGCTGACCTGGTGTTGCTGGTTCCTGCGGATTCTCCACCGTCACAGACTTTATCAGCAAATGTGTAGACTACTGCGTGCCAAAGAAAGTAGTACGTATGTTCTCCAACTCTGAAACTATGGCTTGATTGCCGCCCTACTGATGACCAGATCTGAGGCGTTCAAGTCAGGCGACTCTGACCTACACAAGAAATCCAGGTATGACCTCTGCAAAGTCATCCGGGATGACAGGAGACCATATCAGACAAGCCAGAGTCACCGACTAGTATTACAGACTCTCGTCGGTTGAGGCAAGGCTTAAGCAACATAACGAGCTACATATCAAAGCCGAGCAGAATCTCTGGCAGCAGCGCACTCCTGCCTGATGAACTCCATGCATTCTATGCTCGGTTCGAGAAGGAAACCATCAAACTGCTGTCGACTGCTCCCACAACCTCGGGCACAGCCATACCCACCAACACAGCTTCCAAAGTCAGGTCAGCCTTCCTGAAAATGAACCCCGGAAGGCGTCGAGCCCAGACGGGGTCCCTGGTCGTAAGTCAGATCCTGCATGGACCAACTGGCGGATGTGTTCGCGGACATCTTCAACCTCTCTCTTCTCTGTTCCGAGGTCCCCACCTGCTTCAAGAAGACCACCATCATATCGGTGCCAAAGAAGAATCCGGCAACGTGCCTCAATGACTATCGTCCAGTGGCCTTGACTTCAATCGTAATGAAGTGCTTCGAGAGGTTGGTCATGAGGCCCATCATCTCCATACTCCCAGAATGCCTGGATACACTAATTTGCATATCGCCGCAACCGGTCCACATCAGACGCCATCTCCCTGGCCCTACACTCATCCCCTGGAGCATCTCGACAACAAGGACTCTACATCAGACTCCTGTTTATTGACTATAGCTCTGCCTTCAACACCATAATCCCAGCCAACCTTGTACCAAAGCTACAAAACCTAGGACTTGCATCCTCGACTTCCTGACCCATAGACCACAATCAGTAAGAATAAACCACAACACCTCGTGGCCTCGCAAGGCTGCGTATTTAGCCCCCTACTATACTCCCTATACACACGCGACTCCATGGCAAAATTTGGCTCCAACTACATCTACAGGTTTGCTGACGATACCTCCCGTAGTGGGTCATATCTCGAACAGCGATGGGGGAGATAGAAGACCTGGTGGAGTGGTGTAACGACAACAATCTCCCTTAATGTCAGCAAAACTAAAGAGCTGGTCATTGACTTCAGGAAGCAAAGCATTGTATACATCCCTATCTGCATCAATGGGGCCGAGGTGGAGATGGTTGACAGCTTCAAATTCCTAGGGGTGCACATCTCCAAAAATTTGTCCTGGTCCACCCACCTCGACGCTACCACCAAGAAAGCACAACAGCGCCTATACTGCCTCGGGAAACAAAGGAAATTCGGCATGTCCACATTGACTCTTGCCAACTTTAACAGGCGCACCATAGAAAGCATCCTATTTGGCTGCATCACAGCCTGGCATGGCAACTGCTCAGCCCAGGACAAGAAGAAACTTCATTGTGAACGCTGCCCAGTCCATCACATGAACCTGACTCCCATCCATTGACTCTCTACACCTCCCGCTGCCTTGGGAAAGCGAGCAGCATAATCAACCCTTCCCACCCGGCTGACTCACTCTTCCAACTTCTTCCATCGGGCAGGAGATACAAACGTCGGAAAACACGCACTAACAGTTTCAAAACCCGCTTCTTCCCTGATGTCTGCTTCTTCCCTGCTGTTACCAGACTCTTAAATGGCCCTCTTGTGGACTGATGGACTTATGGACTGATCTGATCTCTTCACACACAACCTCTTCCGAGTAGTATACTACACTCCTGTATGCCTCACCCGATGCCTGTGTCTATCTAATTACATTGTGTATTTTATGTTTGCCCTATGTATTTTATTTTCATGTATGGAATGATCTGTTTGAGCTGCACGCAGAATAATACTTTTCACTGTACCTCGGTACACGTGACAATAATCCAATTCTCCGGCCGCAGTTTCAGCACCTCTCAGTGGTTCAGGGGAGATGTCTTGCCTGGCTGCAGCTGCCCTCTGCCAACAGACCTGGCCCCGACAGTATTCGGGCACGAGCTGGGTTACAGAGATTTTATTCATAGGAGGTGCTGCTCATTTGAATGGGGGTGGGGGGGGGAGGGGGTTGGTGGCATCCAACACTATTCACCACCATTTCTGATGTACTCCGGAGCTCCTGGATTCCTTCTTTGCTCTCTCCCATGAGAGGGTGATCCCATATGGTCCTTTTCAGGCCCAAAGATAGTTCGGCCAGCATATTCTGCGGGGTCACCATGTTGTTAATTCCACACACAAGGCTGTCTCATAATATATCCAGTCAGGATGGTCAATAGTCACAGTTTACGTAAGCGTGCCAAAAAAACAGTAACTGACTCCCCTGGGGCTTTCTCGGCTATCTTGAATCGGTATCTTTGGACAATGACCAGCAGCTTTAGTGGTTCGTTGCGAGCGCCACCAATTCATCAAACAGGAGTCTGGGGCCGTAGGGTAGTTTAGGTTCTTTATGACGCTAAAAGTGGGAGCCTCACAGGCAGTCAAAAAATCACCTGGCAGTCTTCCCCAGTAATGGCATTCGCCCTGAAACTTAGCTCTGCATACTGAGCCGTCTTCCACACTGTCTCGTCAAAAGAATAGAGTCCACTTGAGCGGCATTTTTGAAGCAGTCCTAACCATGCTCCTGTGTTGAGATATAGCTGTGGTTGGAGTATCCAGCGTCACCTGTAGTTCCGTTTTATCCTTGTTGCCAATATTGCCAGTGAGAAGCCCTGAAGAGGAAAGTCCGAAGTAGTTTATTTCCTATTCCATTAGGGAATGCAGCAACAAAGCAATACTTAAGACCCAGCTGTGAACATCCTGAGATGCTGGCTCCCTCTTGGGCTGGGAATTAATGAGCCCCGCTTTTGGGACTCCACCCCGCAGCTGGGGAGCTCATATTCCACGATCCCCAAGGGAAAATCAATTGGGTTTTTCTTGTGGAGGTTATAACAGATGGTAAATTGACTGGTCAATAATTCCCTGGACATATTCTGTCCCGCTTCTTAAATGTGGTTAATACATTGGCTATCAACCAGTCATTTGCTCTTCACCTTTTTTAATGACAAATTAATACATAGCAGTAGTATTAGAACTACTACCGCTTGCTAGATTATTTTAAAATACACGGATGTAATCCAGTCATCTGTTTGTTTGTTTAATATAACCCTTTTTAATGTTAAATTTGCTTATTTCACTACCCATCTCATCTTTAAAACATTGTGTCTATCTCCCTGATAAATACCGAAGCAAAATAATTATTTAATATTTCTGCCATCTCACTATCATTACCTGTGGTATTCTGTCTTATCTAATGGTCATATTCCCAACACCGCCTTTTTAATAGTTTTATGACCCTGGTTAATTACATTTTTTAGCTGCTCTTTTTAAAATGTTCTTTTTACCTCTTCATATTCCCTCTTACCAAGAACTCCTCTGATGCCTATGTACTTGATGTATGCCTCTTCCTAACCCTCATATTGCTGTTCTTCCATTGAGTCCCACCTGTGATTTGTTTGCTCTCTCTTTTTCATGGAATATATTTTGCCTCCATCCATTTTAAATGTTTTCCTTTATTCTACATTGTTATTTGCCAATATAGTTGCCCGGTTTATTTCCAAATTCTATTCTCAGCACTACAAAATCAATTTTTCTCTGAACTATTAATTTGATTTTCGTCCATGTATGTCCTCTGTCATCATCATAAAGCATACTATATTATGGTTACTATAATGCCACTATTGTCTAGAAAATGTTCCCCAACATATTATTTACTAATTGTAAGGCAGAAATGTTGCTATGTTATTCCACTTCATTTTAACACTTTTTTAGGGTTATAATTTGCAGACGACACTAAGCTGAGCGGTAAAGCAGAAAGTGCAGAGGATACTGGAAGTCTGCAGAGGGATTTGGATAGATAAAGTGAGTGGGCTAGGGTCTGGCAGATGGAATACAATATTGACAAATGTGAGGTTATCCATTTTGACAGGAATAACAGCAAAAGGGATTATCATTTAAATGATAAAATATTAAAACAAGCTCTGTGCAGAGGGACCTAGGTGTCCTAGTGCATGAGTCACAAAAAGTTAGTTTACAGGTACGACAGGTGATTAAGAAGGTAAATGGAGTTTCGTCCTTCATTGCTAGAGGGATGGGGTTTAAGAATAGGGAGGTTGTGCTGCAACTGTATAAGTTGTTAGTGAGGCCACACCTGGAGTATTGTGTTCAGTTTTGGTCTCCTTACCTGAGAAAGGACGCACTGGCGCTGGAGGGTGTGTAGAGGAGATTCACTAGGTTAATCCCAGAGTTGAGGGTGTTGGATTACGAGGAGAGGTTGAGTAGACTGGGACTGTACTCGGAATTTAGAAGGATGCGGGGGGATTTTATAGAAACATAAAATTATGAAGGGAATAGATAGGATAGATGCGAGGAGGTTGTTGCCACTGGTGGGTGAAAGCAGCACTAGGGGGCATAGCCTCAAAATAAGGGGAAGTATATTTAGGACTGAGCTTGGGAGGAACCTCTTCACCCAAAGGGTTGTGAATTTATGGAATTCCCTGCCCAGTGAAGCAGTTGAGGCTCCTTCATTAAATGTTTTCAAGATAAAGATAGATAGTTTTTTGAAGAATAAAGGGTTATGGTGTTCGGGTGGGAAAGTGAAGTGGAGCTGAGTCCACAAAAGATCAGCCACAATCTCATTGAATGATGGACAACTCCTGCTCCTCGTTCTTATGTTCTTATATCAATAAACATATTCTACCTGAATGTTGGATTTTTCAAGTTGTGCTGATATTGGAATCGTCCAACGCAAAAGGAGAACATTTGGCCAACGGGTCTGAATGCCCTTTTAAGAGCAGTCCAGTTAGTCCCCATGCCGAGCTCTTTCCCCATATCCCTGCAATTCTTTATTCTTCAAGTGTTTACCAAATTCACTTTGGAAAGCATCTATTGAATCTGTTTCCGTGACCTTATCAATACATGTATTCCATATCCTAACCAGTACTCGCCTGTAAGGAGATGCTGTATGTATTTGCAATGTGTGTTCTGGGAGTTGATCAGTAAGAACCAAAACTCTGAACAGTGGGCGCACAGAGCCAAATTGGCCCCAAGATTTGAGGAACAGTGCTAGAATGGACTTCCTGACCGAAGTTGCCATTTGCCTATCGACCAGCAGGACAATATGAAAGGATATTAAAGTGCAATGTCCTCGAGCAATGGATGGTATCTGGACAAACTTGAGCAGCTGAGAATTAAGTGCTAAGAATTAAGACCTGGGAAGGTGAGGGTATGGAGTTTGGTTGGGGAGGGAGGGGGGAGAGGTGGTGAGATATGAGGCAGCGCGCTCAATGAATGTAGAATGGAAGAAAGAGTGGTGACCTCCAGAGACTCCATCCAGATAAAACAATGAGAATGAGGAGAATATAAAATATTTAAATATATGTTCAATACATTAGTATAAAATTTAAAAGTTTGAAAATGAAAGCACTTGGGAAAATTCAACTTTTAAAAATGGATGTTGGCAGAGCTCTGTGCATAGGAAATTATAATGGGAGAAAGTTTTTGGGGGGGAGAAAAGTAATGAGTAAGTTTTTTTAAAAATGTCATTGAGATTGTTTAACAGAAATGAATAAAACCAACTGTGTGGTACCCACTACAGATTAGTTAGTTGCTTGCTTTATGTAAAAGTGAGTCAGTTTCCCATAGATTTCCACCACCGCTGAAATGATCCCAGTATTGAATTCTAAGCACAAACCATGAGCTAGATTCTCCGATGCTGGGGCTATGCCCCCATGCCGGCGTGGAATCGGCATGCCAGAAAAAATGGTGTAAAACAGCCACTGATTCCCAATTTTGCTGGGGGCTAGCATGCCTGCAGCGTAGAGCACCCGGCTCCAGCTGCCAATACGGCCCAGGAGAATTGGTGGGTCCATGGCTGTGCACAGTGCCATACTACATGGCGGAGGCCGCTCGCGGACTCGGCCCGTGAAATAGTACCCACCCGCAGATCAGCCCTTCCCCAACAGTGACGCCGCTGGACTGAGTCTGCAACAGTCATGCCGAGTTCCCGACAGATGAGACCAAATGCGACCGACGCCATCGGGAACTCGGCCGGTCGGGGGCGGAGCATCGGGAGGCGGGACTCGGGCAATGTCCTGAGACCGCCGATAAATGGCGTGGCATACTCTGCAAGTACGCCGCTCTGGAGGGTGCGGAGCATTGCAAAAGTGGCGCCACCCCTGATTTGGTCGGGAACTCTGATTCACAGGCCAAACGTGGTTTCGGCATTGGCGACAGGAGAATCCAGCCCCATGTATTTGCTCTAGTTCGACACTTTGCTTTTCATATTTTCTGGACACTTGTCCATAAACCCTATGAATTGGGATAGTAATTAGGCTGAGGGTTAGTAAATTGCAATATATTGGATACTGTACTCAATGTACATATAACTTGCAGATCCTTGAGTTAATAATTCAAATATTCTCAATACATTGAGGTCAACAGATGATGTTGTAATGCCTGCTATTTTCCGTCTCTCCACAAAATGGCACTGTATTCTCTCCAAAAAATTATGAATTTCTTTTTATTATAGTACGCCAGGTCAGTCAGGCAGAATCTGGGTACAGAACAGACGGGGTTAATAGCCCATATTTTGTGGTCAATGGATAAGTGATGGCTCTTGCTGCTAACCTCAAAGTTTCCCACAAAGATCTAGTGATTGCTGTGACATGGATTTCACCTTTCCTGTTGTTAATTTGAATCTATCGGCAAGTCAAGGAAATCTCTCGGTGTCCAGTAACACTGTTGTCGTCATGTAGGCTAAGCAGCCAATCATTTGAATTCTCAATGGACTAACAATTTTGCTGTCATGTCGTTGTTTCAGGCATATGTTCTATGGTAGCAAGTCTCTGTTGTACTCATCTTGGAAGTCTTGTGAGCTAAGGACCACCTATACACACCACTCTTCAGGAATTGGTTTTTAGACCAATGTCATTTCACACTGGCGTGACGCAAGATTGGAAGGTCTGACAGGACGCTGGCGGCCAGCTGTTTTAATGAGCATTCATGAGATGCAGATGAACATAGATGCAGATGAACGTAAATGGTGTTCACACCACGAGCCAGCAGGAAGGCCGACCCGCCATTGGAAGAATAGCAAAGTGATTTTACGCTGGTGGGTTTCTGACTCCAGCTTCTGCGAAATATTCGCCACTCTTGCAAACCTGCCGCGGGCGAGATATGCGCCCTAACTAACCAGTGACAAAAAATGATAGCAATAGGAAATGGGGAGAATTAAGTAAGTTTTATATTTGTATTTTGTGGGTGTTAAGAATAAGATGAGGTTTTACAGTTCTTAAACCGTAAAAGTGTTCTGTATTTCTGTTAAGTAGGGTGGTGGAGAGAATTGAGTTTTAAAAGATGCCTGCATTTTAATGAGGTTTTACAAAGTAGGAAAGGTATGCTGTTGCTGAGCAACAAAGGGCCCGCAGACACCGGGAGAGGCAGTACAGCAGTTTTTTTTTTAAGAGCGTGACCCAAGAGAAAGCAATTTCACAAAATCTGCTAGAATGGGCAGGAAGGAAAACTGCAGAGAGCACGTCCCAAAATAAAGAACAGAAAGGTCCCAAAACCAGGGAGAGGGACAGAAAAAATATCCAAGGAGTCCTAGTCAAAGGAAACGAACAGGAATCTGGAAAATGATGATTTTTAAGAGTGAGGAGCAGATGCAGAGGATCCAGGTTAAAAGACTGGGCTTCAGGATGCAGACTGGGACATGCGAAAAGCTAGAAAATCTGAGGAGACAGTTGAAGCTTGGTGACTCCTTGCTAGGTATGGGCCTGTGAAGTAGTGGTGTTCTATTGGCATGGCTGGGTACGTGAGAGATTGCGTGGAATCTTGAATACACATGTTAACCAGGAGAGAGGAACATCAGAAGTCAACATTGCAATTTTGGAGGGGGATCCTTAGTGAAGACAGCCAAAAGAATGCGTAGTTGGGAGAAGATTTCAAGACGTGTTCTTCAAGAATGGAGATTGGAAACCCTCGTGTGAAGGGGGGAATGTGGTGGAAGAGACAGTTGAATCGGTATAAGTTGATTTGTGCCTCGTTTGTCACTTGGTCTCAGAGTGTGGATATCTGACCATGTTGCCTATTGGTTTACATGGGCTCTGTACTTAGAATTTAATAGAGTATAAGAGAGTATAAGATAAATGTTGTAACTTGTGTTATCATTAAGAATCTGTATATATTTGTAAACAAGTGGTGTAATATAGTTCTTATTTAGTAAATGTTTCATTCTTTTGTTAACAGTTCATCAGCAGTGTCTGTGACTGTTCAGTAATTGCCCCCCACATTTCTGAAACACAAAATAAACGTTGGGATCTTTCAAGCAGGGTTCCACTCTTGGGTCATTGTTTATGTAGTCTCGTGAAGCCATTAAGTGGTTTGTTGTATAAATTACTAAGATGTTCTTTGAAGTTTCAGTTACTGAATTTATGATGTGATTGAGTTGAGGATACTGTTGCATTCCTCTCATGTGAATCCAAAGATACAAGCTGAAAGCAGTTCCCTTGATATTGTTTTCCTCTTCCAATATTGTTGTAAATGCTGTAAATCTAGTATTATAAGTACTATTCTTAAGCGTAGAGGAAAAGAACAAACTAGATTTTTTTGTTCTGAATAAAACATTACATTATAGTTGTTTTACTTGGTACAGAAGTCCCATTAACAGATTGGAACCACAAAATAGCAATTAATTCATTTGAATGTGGTAAAGAGCAAAATGTATTTATCATTGGTAGTTTAGTAATCTAGCAAAATGATTTTCAAATGAAAATACTGAGGTTAACAGAATTTTTGATGGAAGCCAATGTTTTTATGGACAGAAAATACTTTTGAAAGGGGATTTAATATTAAAATATTCCATTTTGAGACGCAATGGCAATATACTGAATGGTGAAAATCTGAAATAATGGGATTTGTATATTCTGTTGATGGAGCTTTGAGAATCATATTTTCAAATTCCAGTACAATGCCATGAAATCTTTTTGTTGGATGCCGAAGTCCCCACTGCTTCCCATAAAGACTGGAATCAGGACTGAATTTAAAACCGATATTCTGAATGAACCTCCTATTAGCCAAATGGCTTACAATAGCAGTACGAAGAACATGTATGATTTATAAGAATATTTGCATTAGAGGTGTTAACTGAGAGGAGTTCTGAGCAATGAAGCCAGTCGAGTATTTTCTGTCCGCATGAAGAAAAAAATCTAATCTGGATGAAAGACCATTTGAAATTACCAACTTGTCTTGCATGTTTGACACTGTTTACTGCTGAACAGAACAAAACAGAACATTCAGCTTCTGACTTAAATTGCATCTCGATTACAGATGATTATGTTGCAATAGGAACTGACTGTGACCATATGGCAGCGCAAATTGAAGAAAATATCCTTTTTTATGTGAATATCTTGAGTACAGATGATCAGAAACTGTCCTCCAGAAAACATTTATTTGCTGGATGTTTAAGTGCCATAGGATAACATTCTGTCCTTTCATTTCTGTAGTGACCATGGAACCACAGTTCAGAACTGCCCATAATTCAGCTTGTGTTTAAATAGATTGATAATCTTGTTCAACAAGCTAGTTCGGTTATTTGGTGTAGGAAGTGGAGTGAAGTGATTTTGTCTTTTCAAGTGATGATTAATGCATATTTGAGTACAACAGAGAGTGCTTTATTCTGTTCTTGGCCTTAGGAGCGCTGTATGCTAATATGTGTTTAAAGTGTACCATTTCTCCATTCCCACTGTTATGGCTCGTCTTAATGAGCACAGTAATATAAATTTACATACCGAAAAGAGATGTGCACCAAAATTGGTGAGATATTTTTTTTTTAGCAGCAATAAATATATAATGCGATGTGTTCATCCAATAGAGATAAGGGGCTGCATTTTACTGGGAGCAGAGACCATCCAAAATAAAGTCAGCCATATGTGGTTCTCTCCATGCCAACCTGCCCCGCAGACATAAAATGCTGTGGGCGGACTAACTTGATGAACAGCAGGACTTCTGCCCCTCACTCCTCGCCTGTTAGAAGTCCCACCCTTGGGGACAGCTGGCCATTCTGATCGACTGGCCCGCCAGAGCTCAGTAATGAGCACTGCTGGGAATTCCGGAAGAAGGACGAAGAGGAACATGGCTGACCTGGGAAGGTACGCCCTGGAGCATTACAGCTTGGAGGGATCCCAGGCGGAGAGAGATGCAAAAGCCTGGTTCTGTCAGAACAGAAAGTGGGGTGGGGGTGACATCTTGCTGCCCCCCCCCCCCCTTGCCAGATTTAAGTATTCACCTTTGTTCTACTAGGCCTTTAAAAATGTCCTGCCCACTTCCGGCTGATTGCTCATGCCATGCCCATGACATAGGCAGCATTTTATGAAGATTGGTAGACTTGTAACAATCTCAGATGACCCTTATTTACATTTGGCAGTGGGCAACCTGCCCCCTAGTCTATTATAGGGGTGAGCTTGAAGTGAGCAGGAAGGTGGTGGCTTGCCCCCTGTCAAAAACACCCAGCATGCATACGTGAAATTCAGCTCATAACACTTCGGCGACTCTCTCTTCTGCAAATGTCAGGATTAAAGATCAGATCCTTTAAGTTGCTCAAGATCAGTAACTAGTTCACATAAAAACAGCAGCTTTTTGTGTCAGGCGTTGCAAATTTCAGGGTGAGTGGTGTTTGGGAATGGTAATGTAACATCAGAGATTTAATTTTGTGGAAACTTGTTGACTGCAGGGTTATAGCCCACATCTAATATCAAGCTGTTATAGTCCACTTCTATTATAAAGCTTTTATTAGGAGGGATACTGATTTCCAGCTTTTATTCCCCAAATCCTCTGAAAACATTAACTTTATTAACATCAGAGGAGCTCGTAAAGAGATAGCTGCAAAGAATCCGACCATAACAAATCATAGAATCATAGAATTTACAGTGCAGAAGGGGGCCATTCGGCCCATCGAGTCTGCACCGGCTCTTGGAAAGAGC
This sequence comes from Scyliorhinus torazame, assembly GCF_047496885.1. Taxonomy (NCBI): domain Eukaryota; kingdom Metazoa; phylum Chordata; class Chondrichthyes; order Carcharhiniformes; family Scyliorhinidae; genus Scyliorhinus; species Scyliorhinus torazame. Next base: position 235,162,963 of record NC_092714.1, on the reverse strand, counting down.
ACCCCACCCAAGGTCCACACCTCCACCCTATCCCCATAACCCAGTAACCCCACCCAACACTATGGGTCGTCACAGATGGGTTGTCTTGTAAGCCAAGAATAATTGAATAGACTGAGATCTCGTGGTTTCTGTGAATAATTATGTCTTGGGCCAATATTCTTTGGAATTTGACATGTTTGTTGTAGAGATAAATTAAAATGAATGTATTCAGTGAATAGGTATGTCTAGACTTTGGCTTTGACTCCTTAATGTAATTGGGACTTGTATTCCAAGAGATGAGCAACACCGATATGAAATACAAAAACCGAGTGAGAAGCAGGATAGCTAACCTAAAAGATACAAAGAACCCCAACTTGAGGAAGAATGTTCTCTGTGGAAATATTTCAGCAGAACAGATTGCAAGAATGACTGCTGAGGTAAGGCAATGATGATATTACTGTGATGTTTTCTTTCCCATTAAACAAAATCATGGCCATAACTATACAGCACTTTAGCGGGCACGCGCCCAACCTGATCTCTCATGAAATCATGTGAGAAGACATTGAGATGTCGCCCTCGTGTGATATCTTTGGTTGGTGGGGGCGAGTGCGTGAGAGTCGAAGCACAACTGCTGATAATTGAAAGGGCAATTAGACCCATTGAACATGCAATTGTGTGCAATTTTACATGCCTTTGCGCTTTTCTACTTGGCGGACAGTCGGCCAGACGGCGTTCACAATCTTTCACACATTCTTCATCAAGGCAGGGTAAAATTCTGGGATGAAATAAAACAAATGGTTGATGTGTCTTGAGTTATACTACCAGCTGTTTGAATCTATATTGTAAAGAGAGTTTGCAGCATTTGTTTTGTACAAGTGTAATTAGAAGAGCACTGCAATTCCATGAGCAGCTGTCGGCCTTCAGGGAGCATGTTGGAATTGCCTGCCTGCACCGTCACCTGTCTCTGTGCCTACTCTCCCCGGCAACACTGTCTTTCCATTAATTGGCCAGCCAGTGTGAAATTGCGGTCTGGGGCCAAGCACAGCCAGAAGCACATTTTGTGTCCACCTGCAATGTGTGTGCCCAACGGGCAAAGAATTTGGTTCATGCCTTTCTAATAATGCAAAGATGCCTAACCGAATACAAATAACTACCAATATAAGCTTTGCTGAAAATACTAAACTGTTTTTCTTATTAATAATAATAGTCTTTATTGTCACAACTATAGAAGATACTAAAAGTGTGGAAGTTTCATGAACTTGTAGTGTAGTCTAGAGCCTTTTCAATGGATTTTGCTTTCCTTGTCGGCATCTAATATCTGGAAGATAATAAAAAATGCCATTCTACTGATCTATAAGAAACCAGATGATAGGAATTTAATCCTGTATGAGTCGTCTGCCACTGAATTTTGCCGCCACATTTTAAACAACATACTAAAAGATGTTCTCATGTTTTCATATTGGAATATAGTGCTACCACGATAGGCCTGTTACAAATTGGAGTTGTTTAATTAAAATACTTCCATTTTCATTGTGATATTAGTAATTTAAATCCATTAATACAAACTTGCACAATCTTAAACAAAGAACATTTATGTAAAACACCATTGAAAAGTTTGATTAAGAACAGTCTCACTCCAGAACAAGTGACTTATGTCTTCCCATACATCCAAATCCACAGAGAGATCACACAGGGCCTACATTATTAGATATTCATAGTAACTTGCAGACATCTGAAATAATCTTGACATCAAAATAGTGGTTTTATTTTAACCAGGTTTGCAGGGTGTTGCTATGTCATTTAATAATTATTGGGGAGGAAATTATGGACATTATAACATTTGGTTTAAAATTATTTAGTACAACATTTATAATGCTCAAAGGAGTTTTGTATTGCCAGTTTGGTCTGCACTGTCAGATGCTAAAATGTGAGGAATTTGCTGCTGTGTTGAGAATATATTCTCACTGCTTTCCTGTTAAATTCATTTTGGCTAGTTCCCTCACAGTTCCTTACTGTAGAAACAAAGGTCCCTCCACACATTACACTCGAGCACAAAAGTATCTTCAAACTTTTATTTCCTTATCCCAGTGGTACCGATTGTCATCCCTAAAAGATGATAGAGCCGATGTTCTTGTGGGTTATGGGGTGCAGACAGGAAAGTGGAGCTGAGTCCGCAACCAGATCAGCCATGATCTTATTGAATGTGGAGCAGGTTTGACAGCCCGAATGGTGTACACCTAAGCCCATGTTCCTAAGCACCCCCTCAACTCGATTCCCAAGGCTTTGAGCACAAACTGCAGGCTGACATTTCAGTGCTGTATTGAGGAAGGGCTGTGCTATCAAAGATACAATTTTTCAAATGAGACAAAACAAAAGCCCTAGTTCTCCACAAACCCCCCCCCCCAAAAAAAAAATAGTTGACATGAAAGATCCCACAACACTATTCATATTCAAAGAGAAGGTGAGGGAGATCTCCGTTGTTCAAGCCAATATTTATCCCTTACATGCCCAGTTAAGTGTTGGCAGCTATCTCATTGCTGCTTGTGGAACATTTGGCTGCAATGTTTCCCCACATTATAACAATGACCATACTTCAAAAATATTTTATTAGCTGTAAAGCACTTTGGGATGTCTTCAGATTGTGAAAGATTATTTGTAAATTCAAGTCCTTTTCTTTTATTCCTCATAATTTAATTGTAATTGCAAATAACGTAACTTCCCAGCCATCCAAAAATAAGCACAATGTTCAGGTATTCTTCTAGTTCATTACAGACTTAAATGCTCCCATTCTGAATCTCCTTCATGTCTTGTAGTCTGCTCTCTCTACTTTGTTTTCTATATTTTTAGTTCCTACTAATTAGTTTCCCCATTTTGTCCCCTTTTGTATTATCACATCACCTTTATTGTAGTGCACAATGCTGTTTGCTCTCAATGTGATTTAAAGTGTTGAATATGTCCATACTCTGACTATTAAGCCTGTTCACTCCTTGCTAGCTATATTTGATTGCAAATTAATCCATTGCTGGATACTTGGTTGGACATAACCTGATTTTTATTGTTTAATATTTGGCCTGACCTTTTTTCAGGTGCTGAATGTGGAGGCATTTAGGGCCAAGGTGGGAGATGGTGGAGCAAAAAGCACCAATTTTCAAATGGTTATATTCTGTACCTGAAATATGTTGGGATTGTTTCTGATACCATCTTTCAGGCAATATATAAGTGACTCTGGCCTGCAATGGGTACTAGGCCCTTTATTGCCCTATACAAGCGAGCCTAAAGTATGTATCATGACCCCCAATACAACATTTACTCCCCCTTAAAACTGTTGAGCTGCATTAGGATGATGGATTGGTGTCTACAGCTTTCCAGAATTAAATTACACTAATTGTGCCCACCACTTTGTGCCCAAAAGCAGGTCTAAATGAGTTTCTTCTTTATTTTGTTTATTCCAAGTAGCAAAACCAATAGCTTAGATACTTCAGAATTGCCAACTAGGCTGAATCTAATCATTATGTTCTAAATTATGGGACTAGATTGCTACCACATCTAAACTAGAAATGACATACATAAAGGGTGATTTGGGGTTGAAAACACTTGCTGCAAGGAATTTGAAATACGCTAACCAATATTTCAATTCTTCTGTGTGTTTTTCCTTTGAAAATCGGCTGTGACAATCAAAAGATGTAGTGATCCCACTACGCATGTTGGAGGTGACACCATTTTGAATTTTGCAACCTGACCTCATTGTGATTTAAAAGGTGGCTGCCGTGTGATTAAGGTGAAGTAGAAACATAATTAAGATTTAATTTATCTTGAATAGGTGTAGAAAGATTAAGTTATATCCCTGCAATTCCTGGGCAGTGGAATTCTTTACAGGAATTTGCTTTCACTTTGGTAAATTCATGTGGGAACTAGGATAGAAAGGGAAACCTGGTTCTCATTCTGGATTGAGATATATGCATTTAATTACAGTGGAGCTCGCATTGAATAAAGTATTGAAACCTTTAAACAGTTGGATCTTGCTAGTATTTGATAATGTGACCATATTTGTATTCTGATGTTCACATTATGTGAAAATCTGACCAGAAATTCATTTTTCTCCTCCTCTCCCACGCCTCAAAAAGCTGCAGGTTAAAGCTACATTTATCCAGCCAGTTGTACTTGCAGCATATTTCAAACGTCAAAATCTGCTATCTCTGATCAATATCTCTTGGCGTTTCTTATCAAAATGGATAAAATGCATTGGGTCATCTCACATCTGAAATGCATTGAGCCTGAGCATGTGTTAATTATTTTGGAATTGTGTAACTTGGCAGCTATTTTAAAAGTGTACCTGTGTTGACCAGTTAACAGTGAGTAGTCATGTATTAAATGCCAATTATGAAGCAGTATTGAAGGGAGAACGTTTCTTGGGCAGAAGCAGCAGGAAACGGACTGCAGTTACAGTTCTCGGGTTGGCTGCAAGCTGAACCACACTGAATTGCTCCTCGATGTGCTTTTAACCATTATTAGTTGTGTGGCTTCTCGGTATGAAGAGACACCCGAATTGGTAGATCTCAACAGGGCTGAAAATCAACAATGAAATTACCAGGTAGGGATTTTACAAAAGCACATTTTGGTATCCTGCAGGTTGGAGGGATATAAAGTTTTTATATTGGCAGAATATTTTAAAGGAAAACTCAATTTGAGCCATCTTTTTAAGAGATATTTGAAATCCATATAACCTTGGCTCAGAAAATGTTATGCAATATATTTTACCTTCCAATGATTTTTTTTCAATAAAAATAAAGGAAATGGCAAGCGACGAGCTGAGAGAGATTCGGAAGGCCTTAACAAATGAAGCTATCAGAGAACACCAAATGGCTAAGACTAGTGGTACTGAAACTGCGCTCTTTGCTTGTGGCAAGTGCAACAAGAAGAACTGTACATATACACAGGTAAGAGTGATGTTCACATAATGAATGTTAATTAAATGTTCTGTTGTGCAGACGTTGCACAGAGGGTCTATTAAGTTGGTAGAGCAGAACTGAAACCAATTTCTTTTGGGCTACTTTTTTTGTAAGCTATAACGCGTGTGCACATTTTGCGCACTAACTTAATACCTTTGATTAAGTGACGTTTTGTGAATGCAAACAACAATTTTGTGGTTTTTTGCTACGTTTGCCTTTTGTATTGTCCATTTGCATCATAACTAAGTGAAACTGGATGAAGAAGCTGTTGGTTTACTTTTGTAAGATTTTGCATCGCCTATTTGCAAAGTTTTTAAAAGCAATTTTTTTTATTAGCGACATTTTTATTATTTCCCCCCCCCCCCCCCCCCCCCCCCCCCCACACAATTTGACATTTTTCCTCCCGCTCTATTGTTACCTCTGCTGAGGTAACGAAGCACTGCAAGGATTTAACATGGATGAAACTCCAGTATTGGGTACAATAAGGTACGCTCCTTTCTTCATGGGATCACCTGACTGGCCTTCAAAAGTCAGATAGCACATGGCTGCCTTGAAGTTCGTGTTCTGAAAATATGTTGGTAATAACGTTAGTTGAGGAAGTATTAGTTATCCTACAGCATTAGTCTTTCCTCATCTGCTGCATCCCAGGTACAGTTGCTAGCTTTTAAATTTTTTTTCGAGTAGCCAATTATTTTTCTTTTCCAATTAAGGGGCAATTTAGCGTGGCCAATCCACCTAACCAGCACATCTTTGGGTTGTGGAGGTGAAGCCCACGCAGACGTGGGGAGAATGTGCAAACTCCACACGGACAGTGACCCAGGGCTGGGATTCGAACCTGGGTCCTCAGCGCCGCAGTCCCAGTGCTAACCACTGCGCCACATGCTGCATCTTACAGTTGCTAGCTTTGAACTCTGAGCTGGCGTTTACCAGGCGTAGTGATTTGTTATCCTGGCGGAGTACCAAAAAGCCAGAGCCTCCTCTTGCTGCAACACATTCACTTTGCCAGCCATTGAATGAATTCACCAATGACCCTGCTCTGATGTTTGTCCAGTCTTTTTGCACTTTCTTGTTGACTACCACTTTGCCACATGCAGCATTTCTTAAATTCTGAACCTGCCAACACTTTATCAATATGTATGTAGTTGTACATTTAAATAGCTGCTTGCCTTTAATTTTGAGCAGCAAGTCTTTGTGGGCTGTGCACTACCAATATTCTTTGGGGCCTGTTTCCTTGTATGTCCTGTGCAAGCCCCAAGCTACTCAGGAAGCATATTTGAACAAGATCCTCAAGCTGGCTTTGCATCATCACCCTCCGGGTGAGATTTACACTAGTGTAATACTTAGTGATTTTTAGCTGGAATCACTTAAGTCAGCCCAAAAATACTTTCCCTATTAAATTGATCCATTTAGTAACCTAAGAGAGTTAGGTGCTGGCTCCTCCCATTAATTACATCATCTATCCCACTAATTTCCAGATTTTGGAGTAATTTTTTTGTCGGCGCAGGTTTGATGGGCCGATTCTGTACGATTCTATGACCTGTTTAGCTAGGTCTGAAAACAATCCTTCAAATTATTTACACTCCAGGGAACCATCCAAAATATTAACAATGTTCCATTAGCCCTTTATCTGTAACCAAGTAAGTGGTTGGAATGAATGATTATCCCACCTTTTATGACTTCATTACAGGTTTAGTATCAAAGGTAATTGTGGTCTAATATTGTTTGGGTTGTTAACCAGAACTCTTGTTACTCAAACATGAAAAAAAAATAGTTAAGACCAGTGTGAGTAAATGCAATTCGGACAATGGGGAGTAAACAATGACTTGTTGATCATGTAATTTGAGTAAATCCATGACCAGCCACGTGAACCAGGCCCTAGTTAGTTTGTTATTTATTTTTGATCTGTTTTTAAAAATATGCTCTAATCTTCAATGCTTTAAACAAGGCCAATATTAGGCTATTAAAATATTTTAAAGATATTTTTATGGCGAAGCAATGATAGATTTGCTAGCTTATTCTCAATTCGCATTTGTAAATAAAGGTCTGTTGAAAGTTGAATAACACCCCCGGGAAATGCCTTTAGATATATGCAGGTGAGGGCTTTTGTGAGGCGACAGGTGAGGGAATTTCCGTTGCTCCCGGCACAAGAAGTTCAAGATAGGGTGATCTCGGGTGTATGGGTCGGGGAGGGCAAGGTGTCGGAAATACACCAGGAGTTGAAAGAAGAGGGGGAAGCGCTGGTAGAAGAGTTGAAGGGTAAATGGGAGGAGGAGCTGGGGGAGGAGATCGAGGAAAGTCTGTGGCCTGATGCCCTAGGTAGGGTTAATTCCTCCTCCTCGTGTGCCAGGCTCAGCCTGATACAATTTAAGGTGGTCCACAGAGCGCACTTGACGGGGGCGAGGTTGAGTAGGTTCTTTGGGGTAGAGGACAGATGTGGAAGGTGCTCAGGGAGCCCGGCGAACCATGTTCATATGTTTTGGTCATGCCCGGCACTGGAGGGGTTCTGGAGAGGAGTGGCGGGAGCAATATTTCAGGTGGTGAAAGTTCGGGTCAAGCCAAGCTGGGGGCTAGCAATATTTGGAGTAGTGGACGAACCGGGAGTGCAGGAGGCGAAAGAGGCCGGCATTCTGGCCTTTGCGTCCCTAGTAGCCCGGCAAAGGATCTTGCTAATGTGGAAGGAGGCGAAGCCCCCCAGCCTGGAGGCCTGGATAAATGATATGGCTGGGTTCATAAAGTTGGAGAGGATTAAGTTCGCCTTGAGAGGGTCTGCGCAGGGGTTCTACAGGCGGTGGCAACCGTTCCTAGATTATCTCGCGGAGCTTTAGAGGAAGGTCGGTCAGCAGCAGCAGCAACCTTGGGGGGGGGGGGAAGGGGGGGAAACGTCCTGCGAGGGGAGGGGGAGGGGGCGGGGAAAGGGGGGACTGCCTGGGAGGGTGGATGAGCAAGAGGTAACATGAAGGGTTGGGGAAACTGGCACGTATGGGTGAGGGCCAGTGTACAGAGCTGTGTAAATATATCACTTTGCCATGTATATATCTTGCTCTGCGCGATTTCTCGTTTTTTTTTTGTTATGGGGGGGGGAGGGATTATTGTTTGTAAGGGAGAAAAATTGTGTTAAAAAACTTTTTAAAAAGAAAGTTGAATAACACTACTTAAATAAGCTGCCATTCTTTGATAGGTATCTGTGCGATTTTTCCTTCCCTCTTCAGTTCATTCTTGCCTATGTAGGGCAGGCCTTACTATGAAGTAGGCAAGATCCCAACAGAGCATTGTTTTTTAACAATACAAAATTTACATACAGTGATTGCAATTCACAACTTTAACAAGTAACAACTGCATTGATCTGTTGAGTTTTATCTTGCACAAGAATTGCAATGTTCCAATTATAAAAAGACAAATTTATGATGTAACCTTCTCTCTTTCTCCAGGTTCAAACAAGGAGTGCTGATGAACCCATGACTACATTTGTTTTTTGCAATGAATGTGGTAACAGATGGAAGGTACATGTTCATGTTGTAGTGAAATAATTTTGTAAAATATGTGGAACAACAGTAGTGTTTTATTAGAGCTCTCTGAGTAATTGATTGACATAACATTATGCCATACCAAGGAGGATCCAAGTGCCATATTCACTAAATTAGCTGATCTCAACTGAGTGGATGCTAAAATTGACTTTGGAATCCTAGGCTAAAATTCAGTGCAGAATCCTTCTATCTAAGAAAAGCACACATCTAATAGGTGCTGGCTGCGGCAGAGTTTTGATGTCTTTCGTGGTGGAGTAACCTGCTTGATACACTTTAGCCATAAACGGGAAGAGTAACTACTTGCCCACAGTTTAATACATTAAACAAATGCTATTAAGAGGTGAGAAAAGAGATGGGGAGGTGGAGGAAAAATCGAGTTTTAAAAAGTGCGAAAGATAAGATTTGACCTGTTTTGCATGTGTTAAGCCATTTGTTACTGAGTAGCTTTTGGTTCTGATCACGATGACCCCAAACAATGTTATCATGCCATTGTTTTGTTTCATGACTTTTGGTAATGAGAGATATTCTTAGTATTTAGAAAATGTTTCAGATGTGGACTGTTTAAAACATTATGAAAAACAATAAACCTCTCCATGGTGTTCCTTACATAGAATGGAATGCTATAGTGATGCTATTCAGCAGTTAACTTTGAGCTGTATATGTACAGGTGACATCCAAGGATTGATCCTTGGCCCCCTCCTATTTCTCAGCTACATACTGCCCCTTGATTACATCATTCAAAAGCACAGCATTAATTTCACATGCATGCCGACAATACCCAGCTCTATCTCGCCACCACTGACTTGACTCCTCTACTGTTGCTAAATTGACTGCTTATCTGACATCCAGGCCTGGGTGAGCAGAAATTTCCTCCAATTAAATATTAGGGAGACTGGAGCCATTGTTTTCAATCCCTGCTCCTAACTTTGTTTCCTAGCTACTGATGACCTCCCTCTCCCTGGCAACAGTCTGAGATGAAGTTGGATTAAGTCGGTCTGTTCACACTATTGGTATCACATTTGACCCTGAGATGAGCTTCTGACCTCCTATTTGTGCCATCACTGAAATGACCATTTCCATCTCGGCAGCATTACCTGATTTCACTCTGATCTCTTCACCTGCTGCTGAAGCCCTCATTTATGCCTTTGTTACCTCTAGATCTGATTATTCCAATACACTCCTTCCTGGTCTTCCACATTCTACCCTCTGTAAACTTGAGGATGTCCAAAACTCTGCTACCGATATCTTAACTCTCAACAAGTCCCATTTCCCTTTAATCCTGTGCTTACATTGGCTCCTGGGCAAGCAATATTTTGGTCATTCTTGTTTTCAAATCCCTCCATTGCCTCTGCCCTTCCAATCTCTATAATTTATTGCAACCCCACAATCCTCCTAAGATATCTTTTGCACATCCCCAATTTTAATTGCTCCACCATTGGTGGCTGTCTTCTGTTGGCTGGGCTCTACAGTACCCACCCTTCCCCTCTATCACACGTTTCTCTTTGAAGGCACTCCTTAAAACCTACCTGTTTGACCAAGCTTTGCTCAACTGACCTCATGTCTCTATGTAGTTTGGTGTAATACTTTGTTTTACAGTGATCCCAAGAAATATCTTGGGACATTTTGTTATGTTAAAATGCATCATATAAATATAAGTTTGTTATGTTAAAAGGCATCGTATAAATACAAGTTATTGTTGCTGCTGAAGTGTCAGTGTTGCCCTTTTTAAGGTTATAAATTCCAGATAATAAAATTAGTCAGCTTTTCACGACGGTCAGTTGAGATGCTTCCGATGTTCCAGCTTTACTAGTTTGTGGCTGGAGGGGGATGCTTTGGGGTTGGGTATGTTACAAACCCAATATGACATTTGAGAGGGCCGAGATATTTGAAGCCTAGTTCGGGACACATCAGTATTTGGACATCTAAGTTGCGAGTGTCCGGCTGCAGCTCATGCTGCCATGAAAATTTAGAAAGCTATTTCACACAGTCAGCCAGTCAAGACCTGGGGTGAGGACCAAATGGCAGCGGGAGGATGGGGAAGAGATTCATCCGTGCATCCCTTGCCTGCCAAATTTTGGATGCTCCCATTCTTGGCCATGATATATTATGAACTATGGAACTTAAATGTTAGGATGCAGGTGGGTTGTACAATTTTTACAAATATTACCCCCTTTATAATTTTCCCCCCCCCACACACCCAATCGGTGGAAGAGGGTTGGGGCACAGTTAAAAATGTGAAGACGGCGATTGTATCCCCAACCAATGTAGCACCTGTATTCATTTTCATGAAGATAGATTTTATGTGGTTGGCATTTAGGACCCTGATTTAACAATTGCTGTGCAGTTGCAAGGGACTGAGCTGCAGGCTCAGGAAGGTACATTGGGAATCCTTTGCCCCCATCCCCCGCCGATCATGACCTTCTGACAAATTCAATCCCTAACTCTCCTGTGATCAATGACCCCATCCCCAATGTTTCCCAGCTGCATCATCCTACCGCTGGATTTCCCACCTGCTAGCCGTCACTTTGGCTGGCTGCTGAGCAGAAAACAGGAACAAAATATTGCGATCATGTCCTATCATTAAATTCAGCACAATCTCGGTGTTCCTGGCCTTTCCCCATTTCATCAGCAAACTCCATATGTCATAAATATTGGAGGCTTGAAGTTTTTAAATGTTGGCTTGGCGAAGATGGAAATCATTGGAACAAAACAAATTCAGATAAAAATATTTAGAATATAAACTTGGTATGTTGAGGACTGAAATTAGTTTGGTGTTTGGGGGCAAATTTGTGGTCCGGCAGAGTGCAGAATGAGCAGCAGTGTGGTGTAGTTTTTTGTAATTGAGTTGGTCAGTGGTTCCATGATGCCGGCTGACATTACGGTGCAGAATCAGATGCAGTTCTTGGGAAGGCTGTTGCCCATTTGACGAAGCAGGAGAAAATGTGCTAAGGCCTGTGGGGAAAGCAGGAGTGGGAGAGCGAGAGAGGCATTATGACTAGAAGTTGGGAAAGCAGCAAGAGTCCAATGACTGGTTGAAAAGGAACAGAGGAAACTGGCAATTTGGATGTAGCCATAGAAATAGTGGTAAGAACCAATTTTAAAATTCTGCCACTGGGAAAAATAAGTGTGAGAAGCATTTGACAGAATGTAAGATGGTTGTCAGGTCACGGCAAGAGCTCAATACTACTTCTAATGCCTTGCTTGAGCCAATAATTTATCTGGTTCTCTTCCACCTGAACCAGAGCTCCTGTCTGATGTCATGCACCAGCCTGTCAATTCTGACTTCCCTGCACCAGATGACCCTGCTCCCTTTGTGAATCAAATCCACCTGCCACCAAGTAAAGTTGAAGTAAGCGCATTAAAGAATCTGAAGCCAGTTTTCAGGTCATGGGGGTCTCTGAATAAAGGTTTATTAAATTACTGGGCAAATACTTGGAACAGGAATGTGAGCAGTCAGACTGAATATTTACCCCTTTTATTTGAGTACTCCATTTCATTATTTTTGACCGAGCACTTAAAAATGATGAACGCACCAAAGGGCATAGCATTCATTGATCAAAACATGAGATTATTTCCTTCTGATGTGTTGAGTAGGACCAAGTGGGAGGTGGGTCTGGAGGTTTAATTGTTAGGCTCAGCCAATGCAAGAAATATGTGCATTAGAATAAATTAGGAGTTGCGGCTAACATAGCCATGATTAGGAAGTGGTTGGTGTGTGTGTGGTGGTGGGGGGGGGGGGGGGGGGTCGGCATGGGTGCGTATGGAGGTGGCTTCATGCAAGGGCACAAGTTTGGGGGTGCTGATAACTGCGCCTCTGTCGTTCCCGCCGGTGCGGTACTCCACCAGCCCCGAAGTGGTGGCGGCCCTGAGAGTCTGGGGGCAATGGAGGAGATATGTGGGAGCATCGGTCTGGTCCCCAATCTGCAATAATCACCGGTTTGCCCCGGGGAGCATGGATGGGAGGTTCCGAATATGGCGGAGAGTGGGGATTGAGAGGAGGGGGACTTGTTTATAGAGGGGAGCTTTCCGAGTATGAGGGCGCTGGAGAAGAAGTTTGCATTGGTGAGGGGAAACTAGTTTAGATATCTGCAGGTGCGGGACTTTCTGCATAGACTGGTATCAACCTTCCCACTCCTGCCGCTAAGGGGAATTCATGACAGGGTAGTTTCCAGAGGATGGGTAGGAGAGGGGAGCGTCTCTTGACATTTACAAGGAACTTATGGGATCGGACGAGACGCAGACTGAGGAGCTGAAGCGCAAGTGGGAGGAGGAGCTGGGAGGAGAGATAGAGGATGGTCTATGGGCGGACGTGTTGAGTAGAGTCAAGGCGACCGCAACATGTGCCAGGCTCAGCCTGATTCAATTCAAGGTCGTTCACTGGGCCCACATGACAGTGGCCCGGATGAGCAGATTCTTTGGGATGGAAGACAGGTGTGCAAAATGTGCGGGAGGACCAGCGAACCATGTCCACATGTTCTGGGCATGTCCAAAGCTTAGGGGATTTTGGCAGGTGTTTGCTAATTTCATGTCCAAGGTATTAAAAACAAGGGTGGCATTGAATCCAGAGGTGGCGATTTTCGGGATGTCGCAAGATCCGGGAATCCAGGAGGAGAAAGAGGCAGATGTTCTGGCCTTTGCTTACCTGGTAGCCCGGAGACGGATACTATTAGCTTGGAGGGACTCGAGGCCCCCGAAGTCGGAGACCTGGTTATCTGACATGGCTAGCTTTCTCTGTTTGGAGAAAATGAAGTTCGCCTTGAGATGGTCACTGTTAGGGTTCACCCGGAGGTGGCAACCATTCATCGACTTCTTCACGGAAAATTAATCGTCAGCAGAGGGGGGGGGGGGGGTTAGGTTAGCATAGATTAGAGGGTTAATTAATGGTGGGACCTGTTAGGGAGGGAGGTGATATTTGCACTATGTTTATAGTCTCCTGTATACTGTTTATATTGCTGCTGTTACAGTGCCAAAAAATACCTCAATAAAATGTTTATTATAAAAAAAGAATAAATTGGGAGTCCAATTAAGTGTGATGAAGAGTTCAACTGGCATGTTACAGGAAATCTGCACTGTACACAAGACTAAATAAATTCAAACATTTAAATCTGATCTAGTTTTGCATACAATGTTTATGAATTTATTGAATGTGTGAAGCACTACCTAACCATGATCTGTATTTTTTTCAGTTCTGTTAATAAGTATTCAGATGACCACTGTTGGTAGATGCAGCTGGACCAATATATGAAGTACCTAAATTATAAAGGATCATCATGTATATTAAACCTCTCATTTTGTTACATATATTGCTGTAAAATAAATAATCTTTGCAAGTATTCCTTTAAAACGTATTATATCCTAACTGAGAGTCTTTGTTAATTAATGCATTGTACGGTACGACAGGTTGCATTGCACTTCAATGTGTTTTAAGACAGGGTTTTGATAATAAAATGATATTGCTAGGATGGATTGGATATATTGAGATCATTTTTAATTAAAGTGTGATGATTGTCCACAGCAACCCATTGCTTCCATTTATGTAAAATTCTGTTTCTTTTTACATTTCGTACTGAAGTTGTGAAAACCTTGAAATAAAAAATAATGTTTTTCAAAAAATCAATAGTTGCCACTGTCGTTCCTAGTATAGTTGATCTTACACCAAGAAGTATCAACTTTATATGCATTATGAAATATACTTTGGAGGAGGGGTGATCACTGAAGGTTTTCTTTTGTATAGTTTGTCTTCTGGTTTAAAAAAAAAAGCCCCAAACTTGACATTGAAGCAGATTAATTTTCTTCAGTTCTCCATATGCCATGACTATTAAAACTGCCTTAAAACAAAGAACATTTTGGGTATGGTGGGATGCCTCAATGCATTTCCAAAGTTTGGAACTTAACAGATAATTAAGTATTTTGGCAACTATTAAGTATTTTGGCAACTAATTCTTGTACAAGAGACATTACTGTCAGAACTGTATTTTTGGCTTTCGACTTTGAGACGATAGGTGTGACTTTTCAATGTTGCGCCAGGACGCCTAGTTGGCTCTGCCATGGAGCTGGGCCTGAGGGGAGGGGGGGGCATGCCCATGAAAGAGGGGTATGAAGAGTGGGGGGGGTGAAACAGACATATGATGGGGCAGGGGTGAAAGGGGGGTCCTAAAGGTGGGGAGGACCTCAGTGACCCCATAGCAGGACATGCTGACTTGAGTGCGAGGGGGGGGTGGCAATGCTCTGATGCCCACAAGGACTCTCCCTCCTGCCTTGGTGTTGGGGTTTGTGATGGGGGAGGGTGCCCCACCATGGTTTGGGGTGTTGTGTATGTCAGCGGAGGATTGTATTGTCCGTGGGTGGGGGACCATCAACCTCGGTTTGAGATCGGGGCACCCTTTCAAAATGGCGCCCTGTCTCTGAGGAGCCGGTCTTACCAGCGAGTTTAGTTCCCCAAAATCCGTGGGATTTACTGGTGAGAAAACCCCAAGCTCCAAAAAAATGAACTGGGTCAATACAATTCTGGATATCTCTCAAATTGCACAGGTCATTTTTGGGCGAATCTCACCCCATATGTCCAACTCGTCCCTTTTATTGAGACGTTTCCTTTGGTGATTGCAATTGTGTTATGATCCCAGTTAACGTGCACAGTTCAGTGGCCCTGTCGTGCCCAGCTTGGTTTCAGGACAAGGCCATTCAATCTTGTGAGATTCAATAGAATCTCACGAGAGGTCGTGATCTGGATCTTTCCCTCACTGGGGTGATCCAGATCAGCATATTTAAATGAGCCACATGGCTAAATTAACTATAAGTTCGCTGGATTCTACCGTTGCCCAGGACTTAGCAGCCACACCTGGGAGACCTCGCCAATGCTCTGTTTAGTACCTCAGCAGGGTGCTGTTTTGTACTGGTCTATACAAGCGTGGACCAGTCATAATGGCACCTGGGATGGGGGGGGGGGGGGGTCTCCCATATCATTGGGGACCCCTGGGTGGTTGGGGACAGGGCAGAGTGGTACCCCGGTACTCCCTCTAGCACCTTGGCTGTGCCAGGCTGGCAGTGCCACCCTGACAATCCCAAAATGGCACCTTGACCTGCCAGAAGCCTTTCCTGCCGGCAAATCCAGTGCAGCCTTAATTTTCCTAAGGCCAGAAACAAGGGAAAGTGCTGCTGAATGGCACAATGTATCGGAGCTACAGGCGCCAAGAAACATCCCGCTAAACGCACCATTCAGCGGATTTAAATCATACCTAATGTCATAGCTGGACGAGAAGATGCCAGAATGGACCCTGGCGCAAAAGACGTTTTGTCAAACATGCAGGAACAGTCATGGAACTGCCAATTCGCTTGAAAAACGAAATAATTATTAAACATGGAAAAATTGATTATAGTACAATTCTCTTTTACTCCTCCCTTGGTTAACAATAGAGACTATAAGATTAATGGGGATGATGAAGTGCACTTGAAGCTACAATGGCCTCATTGGCGCAGTCCCGTTTTAAAACATTCAGATTGGCTGTGGTCAAACATACGCTCTACTCTGTACCCAAGGTTGGGTCTGGATTTCTCTCCAAATCTCCCTCCCCCCACACCCCCCCAAGATGATTGTCACATGGGTTTCCAAGCTCCACTCCCAAAGACATGTTAAGGCTTTCCATTAGCAGGTTGCATTCTGAAATCTGCTCTGTGTTTTCCAAAGGATTCTTTTGAAGAGAGCTTTCACTCCACTTCTACCAGCGAATCCATTCCAGGTTTTACACCAACCTCTTTGAGATTTATTTTTCTTGACTGCTTTTATACACTTGAAGTCCAGCCACCAATTCCCCCAGATATTCATGTTCCATGGGCTATAGTATAATCTCTCAAACCTGAAAGTCACGACAGATGTCTTTCTGCCATCTCAGCCTTCCTCTGAGCTCTATCTGTCTTTACTGAATAGTCAACCTCTGTTCTCAAACCTTTAACCTCTGATCGCCTGCAAACGTATTATTTTCATTTCTCTTGGCTAACTTCTTTATATAACCATTACACCATTGTATGATATTTCTTGAAGCAAAACTGAGTGGTTTCCTTTTTTAGCTTTCTAATCCCATTGTTTTTAGCAGAGCCGTGGGAGCTTTTCACTCTCCAGCTGTCTATCTGCAACTTCCCTAGCCTTTCAGTTAAAACTCAAGAACAAAGGAAAATTATTCCTTACAAGGGCCGATAGTTGCTGAGCAACTATATTTATTCTTCACGCCATAGCTCTCCATCACAAAATGCAAATTGGAACTGAAACCACCCCCAACCCCACACACGTACAGGCACCTTTGTCCAGCATGAATCTAACCATAGGTCCCTTCCAGGCACAGAAACATTAAATCAAGCCCACCTAAACCATATCTTAATGTTTGCCAACATAAAATCTCTTCCAACTTTTTTGTTTTCTCTAATGATTGTTGCTATTAGAAACTGCATATAGATGATTTGGGGCATATAGATGATTTGGGTGCAGCCTATAAAGTTTGGAATGGTCAAATGGGAGAGTAAACCAAGTGGCAGAGTAAACCAAGTGGCATTGAAGTGGTAGAAATTAACTTTATGGAATCATAGTTGAACAGTACAGAAGAGACACTTCAGCCCATCTAGTCTGCACCGACAAACGTACACTAAAGCTACACTAATCCCAGTTTCTAGCACTTGGCCCATAGCCTTGAATATTATGACATTTCAAGTACTCATCCATGTGCGTTTTAAAGTTTGAGGTTTCCTACCTCTACCACCCTCCCTGGCAGTGCATTCAAGACTCCCACCACCCTCTGGGTGAAAATTATATTCCTCAAATCCCCTCTAAACCTCCTGCCCCTCACCTTAAAATTATACCCCTTGTTATTGACCCTTCAACTAAGAGGAAGAGCTGCTTCCTATCCACCCTGTCCATACCCCTCATAATCTTATACGCCTCAATCAGGTCCCTCTCAGCCTTCTCTGCTCCAAAGAAAACCACCATGCCCATCTAGTCTCTCCGTAGCTCAAATGCTCCAATGCATGCAACATCCTGGTGAATTTCCTCTGCACCCTCTCTAGTGCAATCACGTCCTTTCTATAGTAAGGCGACCTGCAGCTGTGGCCTAACTAAAGTTTTGTACAGCTCCAACATAACTCCCCTGCCCCTTTAGGGCAGCACGGTAGCCTTGTGGATAGCACAATTGCTTCACAGCTCCAGGGTCCCAGGTTCGATTCCGACTTGGGTCACTGTCTGTGCGGAGTCTGCACATCCTCCCCGTGTGTGCGTGGGTTTCCTCCGGGTGCTCCGGTTTCCTCCCACAGTCCAAAGATGTGCGGGTTAGGTGGATTGTCCATTCAAAATTGCCCTTAGTGTTCAAAATTGCCCTTAGTGTTGGGTGGGGTTACTGGGTTATGGGGATAGGGTGGAGGTGTTGACCTTGGGTATGGTGCTCTTTCCAGGAGCCGGTGCAGACTCGATGGGCCGAATGGCCTCCTTCTGCACTGTAAATTCTATGAAACTATGAATCTATGAAACTATGAAACTATGCTCTTATAATCTGTCATGACACAAAGGCAAGTATCCCGTATATCTTAATTACCCTATTCATCTGTCCTGCCTTCAGGGACCTGTGGTCATGCATCTTAAGACCTCTCTTCCTCTGAGCTTCCACATGTCCTGCCATTCGTTGAGTGCTCCCTTGTTTTGTTACTCCTTTCAAAGTGCATCACCTTGCCCTTTTCAGGGTTAAATTTCATCTGCCCAACTCTTCTACATCTTCCTCAACGCAACACCTTCTCACTATTAACCACTCTGTCATCCACAAATTTATTTATCATCCCTGCACATTCTCATCCATATTGTTTATATGTCGCAATAACAATAAGGGACTGAGCACTGATCCCTGCGGTACATCATTAGAGGCCGGCTTCCAGTCACACAAACAGCCTTCTACCATCACCCTCTTTCCTACTAATAAGCCAGTTTTGGATCCAACTTGCCAAGTTACCCTGGATCCCATGTGCTTTTACCTTATCAGTCTCCCATGTGGGACCTTGTCAAAAACTTTGCTGAAATCCATATAAACTACTTCAACTGCACTGCCCTCATCTACACATCTGATCACCTCAAAAACATTTAATCAAATTTGTTAGGCATAACCTCTCAGACATGCTGACTATCCCTGATCAAACCTTGCCTCTCCAAATCAAGATGAATTTTCTCCTATAGTTTCCCTACCATTGATACGATACTCACTGGTGTGTATTTCTCTGTTTTATCTCTACACCCTTCTTAAAAAGTGTCCTCCAATCCTCTTGCGTGGTAAAATGGCCAACGGCCTGAATCTTGGGCCTGGCACAGAATTGGATATTTTATATTAAACCAGAATCAACAGACAGGCCTGATGGGAACTCAAACAACCAAGTTTGAATCTACTGGACAGAGACCCACAAACCAGGACAAGTCTGGGCATGTCCTGTAAACAGGAGATTGGAAATAATCAGCCCCTTTCAGATAGATCGATTGTTGTGAATTGCCCAGATGCAGATAGACTTTCTGGCACCTTGATTTGCTGCTGTCATCTTATATGAGCTAAGGTTACGTGTGGACAACGCCGGTTCCTCGTGTCCTACGGAGTTGCAAGTGGCAACTTTATTGGGTGTTGCGACCCCTGCCCAGTTACCTGAGGGCCAGACAAATTTCTGGAAGGGCGCGAACAGGGGGGGGGGAAACAGAGACCCTTCCCAACGAAGACTCAGCACTGAAACAAAAGAGAAGAATTGACAGAAGACCAGAGAACGGACGGTCAAAGCATATGAAACCCACCTCTGCAGAAGAGGGCCCTAAGCAGTCTGAGGCTCAGAGGATTGGACTCGCAGCTTGATAAGTTCATCGACACGGGTAGTATGAGAGTCTTAGGCAGATAATATTTGGGATAATTTGGGCGAATATCTGTTTTATTGTATTCGGGGTGAATCATGAAACTGTATTTGTCTTTTGTTCATCTCGCACATGGGTAAAATGTTTTACTAATAAACTGGTTGATGTGTCTGATAATTTGCACACTACATCTGGCACCTCCCATCTGACTAGAGAGGAATTAAAATTTAGGTAAGAGCTTGTGTAATTCCCTCCCTTGCCTCCCACAGCATCCTGGAATACAACTCATCCGGACCTGGGGATTTGTCCACATTTAAGCCCGCCAAAAGCTGCAATATCTCACTCCTATGTCAAACTGTTCCCAGAACCCCTCAGTCCCCCTCTCCCTGAATTCTTTATCTACAGCCCCCTCCTCCCACATGAAGAAATGGTGGCACAGTGGTTAGCCCTGGTGTGTCTCAACCAGGGGCCCAGGTTCAATTCGGGTCATGGGTGACAGTCTGTGTGAAGTTTGCATGTTCTCCCTGTGTCTGCATGGGTTTCTTCTGAGTACTCCAGTTTCCTCCCACGGTGCAAAGATGTGCAGGTTGGGTGAGATTACGTGGATAGGGCAGGGGAGTGGGTCTAGGAAGGATGCTGTTTCGGAGGGTTGGTGATGACTCGATGGGCCAAATGGCCTCCTGCGCTGTAGGAATTCTATAGTTCAATGTGAAGTACTCATTTAACATCCTCCTAATGTCCTCTGGCACCATGCACAGATTGCCCCCTGGGTCCCTAATGGGCTGGAGTCTTTCCCTGGTCATCCCCTTAATATATTTACAGAATATTTTAGGATTCTCCCGAATACAGTCCACCAGTGTTTTGCCTTTGGTCTCCTAATTGCCCTCTTAAGTTTCCACCCTGCACTTTCTACTCCACTCAAGCCTTTGCTGATTTGCTGTCTTTGTACTTGCTAAAAGCTTTTTCTTTCTTATCCAATCCTGAATATTCCTAGACATCCAGGGTTTTCCAGGATTGTTGCTCCTGCATTTCATCCTGAAGGGATCATGTTGGGCCTGTACTCTCCCCATGTCCTTTTTTGAATGCTCTACACTGCTCTGCTGTAGATTTTACCACAAGAAGCTGTTCCCAGTCTACTTTGGCCAGATCCTGCCTTCTAATAAAATGCCGCAACAAGATAGCACAGTGGATAGCACTGTTGCTTCACAGCTCCAGGGTCCCAGGTCCGATTCCTGGCTTGGATCACTGTGTGTGTGGAGTATGTATGTTCTCCCATGTGTCTGCGTGGGTATCCTCCAGGTGCTCTGGTTTCCTCCCGAAAGACTTGCTATTATGTTCTGAAGTCGCATTCTGTGTACCCGAACAGGCGCCGGAGTGTGGTGACCAGTGGCTTTTCACAGTAACTTCATTGCAGTGTTAATGTAAGCCTACTTGTGACAATAAAGATGATTGGGAAACCAAATGTGCCTTTCCCCAATGCCAAACCATTTATAACAAACTTAAATCGTACTGTGTTGTGGTCGCTATCACTAAAATGCTCCATTGCCACCTCAAAACACCTGTCTGGCTTCATTCCCCAGAATTTGATTCAGCACTGCCCTGTCCCTTGTTGGATGTTCTACATATTGACATAAAAAGCTCTGCTGAATACATTTTAAGAAATCTTCCCCCCTCTGAAACCCTTTACACTATGACTATCCCAAATAATGTTGGAGAAATTGAAAACCCCAAATATAATTGCCCTGTTAATATTTTTACGCATCTCAGTGAATTGGCTACATATCTGCTCCTCTATTGTCTGCTGACTGTTTGGGGTCTTACAATATACTCCAGGCAATGTGACTACGCCTTTTGATTCCTGAGGTTTACCCACAAAGCCACATTTGAAGAGCCTTCCAAGATATCGTGCCTCCTTGCTGCAGTAACTGACTCGTTAATTAATAATGCAGCATCACCTCTTTTCCACCTTTCCCTGTCGTGCCTGAAGATCCTATACCCTGGAATGTGGAGTTGCCAGGTCTGCCCCTTCCTTAACCACATCTCTGGCAACAATATCACAATTCAAGGTCGTCCTCCGGGCTCACATGACAGTGGCCCGGATGATTAAATTTTTCGGATTGGAGGACAGGTGCGCCAGATGTTCGGGAGGGGCGGCGAACCATGTCCACATGTTTTGGGCATGCCCAAAACTCAGGGGGTATGGCAGGGGTTTGCGGATGTTATGTCCCGGGTGGTGATGAGTCCAGAGGTGGCTATTTTTGGGGCTTCGGAGGACCCTGGAATCCAGGGGGAGAGAGAGGCTGACGTTTTGGCCTTTGCTTCCCTGGTAGCCCGGCGACGAATACTGCTGGCATGGAGGGACTCAAAACCTCCGAAGTCGGGTGCCTGGCTATCAGATATGGCGAGCTCTCTCGGTCTGGAGATGATTAAGTTCGCTTTGAGAGGGTCACTATGGGTTCGTCCAGAGGTGGGGGGGGGGGGGGGGGGGGGGGTAGGATAACGTAGGTTAGGGGGTAGTTAGGCTGGTTCTTGTGGGAGGGGAGCTGGGTTTCTTGCATGATAACGATTGTTTTTTGCACACTTTTATATTATTGTTGTTTATTGTGCCAAAATGTCTTACTAAACTTGTTTATCAAAACAAAAACCAATATCACAATTCCAGTGTTAACCCGCACCCTTAACTTATCAGTTTTACCGACAATACTGACAGCATTAAAGTAGAGAACATTGAGCCTTGCCTTACTCTCTTGGAACTCAACATGGCTGAACTCCGTCTAGCTTGCTTCCTTTACGATAGTTTGCTGTGTCCCTATTGTACTAATGCTCTGTGTCTCCTCCCGCTGCTGTACTAGTTTAAACTTCTCCCAACAGCACCAACAAATTCACCCACAAGGATGTTGGTCCCCTTCTGGTTCAGGTGCAGATTGCCATCCTTGTACATCTCCCACCTTCCCCAGAAACGGTCTCAGTGATCCCAGAATCTAAAACACTCTCCGGCGCCAACTCTTGAACCATGCATTCTTCTCCCCTTTTCTCCTATTTTTGTACTCGCCAGCATGTGGCACTGGGAGTAATCCAGAGATTACAGGCTGGATTCTCCATTCTGGAGACTTAATTCCCCATGTCAGTGTGAAATCGTTGGTGTTTTACGCCAGGAAAACTGGCGCACAACGGCCACCGATTCCCCGCTTTGCTGGGGGCCAGCAGCCAGGCAGTGTAGTGCTCCCAGTTCTAGCTGTCGATACGGCCTGGAGAATTGCCGCGTCCGTGGCCGCGGATGTGCTCGGCGGCGGCCTGCAGCTGCCGCGCCGTGCTTCATGGTGGACACAGCCCACGGACCCGTCCCGCGAAATAGTCCCCACCCCCTCAGCCGGCCCGCGTCCCCAGACTGCCCCACCACAGTGCCCCCAGCCGCAAATAATGCCCCCTGCCCATGGATCGGCCCTCCCCCGATTGTGGTGGCGCTGGAAGGAGTTTGCAGCTGGCACACAGAGTTCCCGATGGGCGACACCATGAGAGACCCACGCCGTCGGGATCTCGGCCAGTCAGGGACGGAGCATTGTGGGGCAGGCCTCAACCAATGTTCGGAGGCCATGGATACGGCACGCGGCGTACTGCTAGAGTACGCCGCTTTTCAGGGGACGAAGCATCGCAAAACTGGCGGCGCCCATGATTTTGTCGTCATCGGGGATTCTCCGCCCCGTCGCTGAACGCGATTTCGGCGTCGGGGATCGGAGAATCCAGCCCCACAGCATTTGAGGTTGTCTTTCTAATCTGCATAGCAGTTCTTAATGCAAGACTTCATTTTTTGGTACCAACAATATTGGTAGAATAATGTGTACCACGACCTCTGACTTATGACCCTGCCCATTTAGGATGCCCTGCAGCCATTCAATGACAACCCTAACCCTGGCCCTAGGGAGACAAATCATTTTCCAGGAGTCACGTCTGCGGCTGCAGAACCACCTGTCTGCTTCCCTAACCAATGAATCTCCTCTCACTATCGCTCTTTCTTCCTCCTTCCTCTCTCCTGTACAGTCAGGTCGCTTGTGAAGCCAGAGGTTTGGCTCTGACTGCACTCCCTTGAGGTTCAAATACCCTCATCAGATTCCTGTTATGGGCCAGGGTTTAGAGAACCCCAAAGTGTATCATGAAGTTCACCTGACCCACAAGTTTTAATAGATTGCGGTATGGGGAGCTCACGGCCCACTCGACAGGTGTGGTACAGCAGAAATGGAAAAGTATTTTTTAAAGCAAAACAATGTTTATTCTATGAACTCAAGTTAACCTTTTTAAAACATACAGTGAACATCTTAGCAACCATTAATTCAAATACCACCCCCAAAGAATACAACACTAAGTAATCCTTTAAGTTTTCCTTTTAACATCCATACAACTTAAAACACCTTTTACCAGAAGCACATCAGGTTAAAGTCACGACTGTTATTAGTTTTAAATCACCAGGATCGATTTACAGTCTTTAGATTACAGAGAGAGATTCATACACCTTCTGGCTGTGACTGCAGCTATCCAGCTCTGAAAGTGAAACTAAAAAACACACACTGCAGCAAACAGCCTAAAATGAAAGTAAAAAGCTGATAGACACCCAGCTCCACCCACTCTCTGTCATCACTGCAGTAATAAACACCCATTTCTTAAAGGTACTCTCACTACAGATATTTATATACACACCCATTTATAAACACCCATTTCTTAAGGTACTCTCACATGACACCTCCCCCCCACCAAGAAAAAAAAATTAACCATCAACTTCAAGATGATTTCACATTTCACCTTTTCACTATCCTTTAACAAATGCACACAGTACATATACTTTTTCATTTCAAAAAACAACACACGCAAACAGGTCTAATAATATAGTCTTTTTTTTTTCGTTCGTCTTCCTCCAACAGAATATCTTCTCAATTGACAGTCTCTTTGAACAAGAAGGTCTCTACACGATCTGTCCATTGCTCTATGCCTCGGCATGCCTCTTTAAAGTCAGACACTTTAGTTCAATCTGATCACAGAGTCCCTTGTAATTCTCCAACAGAGGAGCATTGGTTATCACAGCTTTCAGGCAGTCAAATGCCTGTTGAAACTCCGCTGCCCATTGAAATTTTTGACATTTCTTCAGCAAGTCCATCAGTGGAGCAATCATGCGACAAAACGTTTGTACAAATGTTCGATCAAATCCACTCATGCCAAGAAATCACATTATTTCCCTTTGTCTTGAGGGTATCGGAAACTCCTCAAGGAAAGTGACTTGGGCTTTTCCAAATTCATTTTTGGCTAGGTTTATCACCAAACCCACCTCCTGAAGTCGATCGAATAACTCCATCAGATGTTTTAAATGTTCTGTCCATGTCTGGCTGAAAATGACCATGACGTCGATGTATACCGCACAATTGGGTAATCCTGAAATGACTTTGTTAGTTAACCGTTGAAATGTGGCTGGGGCGTTTTTCATGCAAAATGGCATAACTTTGAATTGGTATATACCATCTGGAGTCTATTTAACGGATAAAGTTACCTGTCACTAACCTTTAAGTAAATCAAGTTTGGAAATAAACGCTGATTGTCCCATTTTCTCAATGCAGTCCTTCAAACGTGGGATAGGATAAGAGACCGTTCTTGGAACTGCATTAACCTTTCTATAGTTCACACACAACCATTGGGTACCGTCTGGTTTTGGTACCATCACTATGGGTGAGCTCCATTGACTGCAACCCACTTCAATTATGCCATTTTAAGCATACTCTTAATCTCTTTGTTAACCTGTGCCAATTTTAAAGGGTTAAGTCTGTATGGATGTTGTTTGATTGGAACAGCATTCCCCACATCTACATCATGTATAGCCATTTTAGTACTTCCCAATTTATCGCTACAAACTTCCCACGTGATATCAATAACTCTTTCAGGTCAGTCCATTTTTACTCTGGAAGGTAACTCAACAATTTATCCCAATTTTTAAGAACATCCTCGTTTTCCAATTTAATTTGAGGTATGTCAAATTCACAGTCATCTGGATTTGAGTATGAATCATTAAAATCTCCTTTTTCTATCCTTCCCTTTCAAAGTACCTTTTAAGCATATTCACATGACACACACGGTGAGTTTTCCTTCTATCTGGTGTTTTTACCACATAATTCACCTCACTTAATTTCCTTTCAATCTGATAAGGTCCACAAAACCTTGCTTTTAAAGGTTCACCTACCACTGGTAACAACACTAAAACTTTATCTCCACTGGCAAAACTATGAACTTTGGATTTCTTGTCCGCGATCCGTTTCATCACAATTTGTGCAACTTTCAAATGTTGTCTAGCCAATTCACCTGCTCTATTTAATTGTTCCCTAAAATTTGACACATAATCCAATAATGTAATTTCCGATTTCTCACTCACCAATTTTTCCTTAATCAATTTAAGTGGTCCTCTTACCTCATGAGCAAAAATTAGTTCAAAAGGACTAAATTTAGTTGACTCATTCGGTGCATCCCTAATTGCAAACAGTACGAATGAAATTCCTTTATCCCAATCCTCTGGATAATCGTGACAATAAGCCCTCAACATTGTCTTTAATGTCTGATGCCACCTTTCTAACGCTCCCTGCGATTCTGGATGGTACGCAGTTGATTTAAATTGTTTTATTCCTAAGCTATCTATAACTTCTTTAAATAACCTTGAGGTAAAATTTGATCCTTGATCCTATTGTATTTCTGTGGGTCATCCATATCTAGTAAAGAATTTAAGTAACTCCTCCACAATCTTTTTAGCTGTAATATTATGTAGTGGAATGGCCTCTGGAAACCTAGACACATCCATTATAGTCAAAAGATATTGATTCACGCTTTTTATTTTAGGAAGCGGTCCTACGCAATCAATTAGGACCCTTGTAAAAGGTTCCTCAAATGCTGGAATGGGTATTAAGGGCACTGGTTTTATCACCGCTTGAGGTTTCCCTATCAATTGACATGTGTGACATGTTTGACAAAATGTCACAAATCTTTATATGGTCCAGGCCAATAAAAATGTTTCTGGATTTTAGCTTTTTTTCTTTATTCCCAAATGACCTCCCACTGGTACCTCATGTGCAACTCGCATTCTTCCCAAACTACATAACTCCTCATCTCTTACCATTAAAGATTGACTAGCTCCTAGTATCGCTTAAAATTGTGACTTCTTTACCTGCTCCTCCTGATACACATGAGCAAACTTTACCCTCACAAGTACATTCTTTAAAGAGATCTGGCACCTTCTTATCAATCACCTCTTGAACAGGCTGTACAATCTTTTTCACCTGCTTTGCTTCAATTGGGTTTACTTTACCACTTTAACAAACCCCACTGTCTTATCCTGTTTTACCACATCAGCCTTCCCAGTGCTTTTCTTCAACCACCAACACTGTGACTTTACATGGCCTAGTTTATTACAGTGAAAATATTTGAAATTTTTCATTTCTTTTCCACCCTCCTGGATTTCTTTTTTAATCTGAGGTACACTCTCCTTATTATCTCCCATCAGATCACCTTGAACTTTACCACTTGAGTATTTCTCATGTCCCCAGTTTATATCCCTCACAGGCTGAAACTGGTGTTGGAAACCAAGCTTTGATTTATGAACTAATTCATAATCATCTGCCATTTCTGCTGCTAATCTCACAGTTTTAACCCTCTGCTCTTCCACATGAGTTCTCACTATATCAGGAATTGAATTTTTAAACTTCTCCAAAAGTATAATTTCTCCGAGAGCTTCATATGTTTGGTCGATTTTCAAAGCCCTTATCCACCTATCAAAATTACTCTGAACCTTTCAAACTCCATGTATGTTTGACCAATTCGTTCCTTAAATTTCTAAACCTTTGTCTGTAGGCTTCAGGCACTAGTTCATATGCACCAAAGATGGATTTTTTCACCACCTGATACGTCCCAGATACCTCCTCCGGTCGTGATGCAAACACTTCACTAGCCCTACCTACCAGCTGTGTTTGAATCAGTAATATCCGCATGTCCTGTGGCCATTTCATTTGTTTAGCTACCTTCTCAAATGAAATGAAAAAGGCTTCTACCTCCTTCTCGTCAAACCTTGGCAATGCTTGGACATATTTAAATAGATCCCCACCAAGCCTTTGACTATGACGCTCTTTCTCACTATCCTCATCACTATCATCCAACTGTACGTTTCCCTTTATGCCTGCCAATTTTAACTGACTGTCATGTTTCATGGCCATTTTCTGAAGTTCAAACTCTCTCTCTTTCTCTTTTTCCCTGATCTGTATCTCCCTTTCTCTTTCTTTTTCCTCTCTATCTCTTTCGTATTCAAGCTGCTTTAATTCTTTCTCATGTTCTATTTGTTTAATTTACAACTGAATTTTTGCCATTTCCAATGAGTCAAACTGTATCTCAGGCAACTTTAAATGCTTAGCCACCGCCATAATTACGTTATCTTTTCACATTTTGTCAGGTAATGTTAACTGCAATGTTTTTGCCAAATCTAACAGTCTGTTTTTAGTCTCTGTCCGTAAGGTACTGCGTGTGACCGTCTCCACCCCCACAAACTTCAGAGCCTCTGAAAGAGCCATTGTCCACAATACACTCCCCACTTAAACTAAAATACCACACCTGAAAAGCAACCACAATATGCTCACCCCCTCACTGTCTTTAAGTTCAGTAAGCCAATCCAATAGATAGACTTTTATCCCGGACGAGCCTCCAATTTGTTATGGGCCAGGGTTTAGAGAACCCCAAAGTGTATCATGGAATTCATCTGACCCACAAGTTTTAATAGATTGTGGTATGGGGAGCACACGGCCCAGTCTACAGGTGTGGCAGAGCAGAAATGGAAAATTATTTTTTAAAGCCAAACAATGTTTATTCTATGAACTCAAGTTAACCTTTTTAAAACACACAGTGAACATCTTAGCAACCATTAATTCAAATACCACCCCCAAAGAATACAAAATTAAGTAATCCTTTAAGCTTTCCTTTTAACATCCATACGACTTAAAACACTTTTTACCTGAAGCACATCAGGTTAAAGTCACTACTGTTATTAGTTTTAAATCACCAGGATCGATTTACAGGCTTTAGATTACAGAGAGAGATTCATACACCTTGTGGCTGTGACTGCAGCCATCCAGCTCTGAAAACGAAACTAAAAAACGGCCTAAAACGAAAGTAAAAAGCTGACAGATAGCCCACCTCCACCCACTCTCTGACATCACTGCAGTAATAAACACCCATTTCTTAAAGGTACTCTCACTACAGATATTTATGTACACACCCATTTATAAATACCCATTTCTTAAAGGTACTCTCACATGACATTCCAAAATGGAAAACTGATTTGAGAGTGGGACTCCTGCACTACCTACCTGTTTCTCTTTGACTACCTGGTGGTCACCTTTTTTCGCTCAGTCCCTTGAGCTGTGGTGTGACCATCTCTATAAATGTGCTATCCACATAACTCAGCCTTGCAGATGAGCCTCAGTATATCCAGTCGCTGCTGAAGCTCTGAAACCTGCAGCTCAAGTTCTTACAGTTGGGACCACTTCCTGTGTATGTGGTCCATGGCTTTCCACATATGACAGGTCACACAGTCGGCTGACCTCACCTGCCGTGTCTTAAACTTAAATGTACTTCATGTCACTTGCTAACTTTTCAAATTACTTAGTCATCTCCTCGATTAATTCTACTTTGGCTTACTTATCCTTGTGTTATTTGTTATAATTACTTATCACTTTATAATGCTGCTTCTGATTTTGACTTATCCCTGGTGCTTCTCAGTTAGTTTTTTTCATCTAGAACTGACTGCCTGACACCATTCCCAGGTGGTTTCACTGCAATGACCACAGAATATCTGCACAACCTCTTGAAGGTCAGCAGACGGGTTGGGATTTTAAAAATATATTTTTGTTATATATATTACAACCTGACTTGTTGATACATTGAGAGAGACTGACTGTGCTGGGCGGGGGATGATACACGTTCCTGCTGTAATGTCTCAGATGTCTTACAATGAGTAAGCCTAACAGACAAAGCTTTTTGGTGAGAAACAACCCTTGTCACTTTGATTAAGAGCTGATTACTGAAGCATTCCATTTGGTTGCACCTACACTTAGCAAGGATGCTGCCTTGAATTCAGAGATTTTATAGGGTCACACAAATGGCAGCGTAAAAGATTTGGCCAGTTTTGCCAGTGCTAACTTTTCAACTGGATCTACTTGCTTCCCTTTCTTGGGATCCATTCATCTTTTCAAATACTTACTGATTTTCCTTTTAAACAACATCATGATCTTTCTTCAGTAGTCACTTTGTGATGAAGCATTCCATGTTCTAATAACCCTCTGTGTGAAAAGATTTATTCTAACATACATCGACCAGGGAAAATCTTTGCAGCAGTTTTGTTGCTGATTCTATGATCAGTGTAAGCAGCTTTCTATTATTCATTCTCTTTCAGGTTTCCACTTTTAACTGAAAGCCATTCTCACTGGAGCTTAACTGATATGGGATTGCATGTAACCCACTTGTGCCGATACTTTTACTATTCCACAAAGGTAAGTGGCTAACCTGCTTTGCAGACTAATGAACAAAGACAGTAGTTGTCTGTGTGCTGAACGCTAGTATCTGTAAGCATTTATCCAAAGATTCCTAATATTACTGTGAAGACAACTTACGAGCAAGAAGCTGAAACTATGTTATACACCCAATCTATTGCGAGGCCAAATATTAGTCGTTTGTGGTTTCCAATAAATGAACAAATAATTATGCATCTAAAATTTGAGTGTGTCCTTGAAATAGAAAAAAATAATGTAGGAATGCGTGCATATGATCATTCATAGAACAGTACAGGCCCTTCGGCCCATGATGTTGTGCCGAACTAATCTGAAACTAAGATCAAATCAATCTACTCCCAATCATTCTAGTGCACTCCATATGCCTATCCAATAACCGCTTGAAAGTTCCTAAAGTGTCTGACTCCACTACCATAGCTGGGAGTGCATTCTACGCCCCAACCACTCTCTGAGTAAAGAACCTACCTCTGACATTCCTCCTGTATCTTCCACCATGAACCTTATAGTTATGCCTCCTTGTAACAGCTACATCCACCCGAGGAAAAAGTCGCTGAACGTCCACTCTATCTATCCCTCTCATCATCTTATACACTTTAATTAAGTCACCTCTTATCCTCCTTCGCTCCAATGAGAAAAGCCCTAGCTCCCTCAACCTTTCCTCATAAGACTTACCCTCCAATCCAGGCAGCATCCTGGTAAATCTCCTTTGCACCCTTTCCAATGCTTCCACATCCTTCCTATAATGAGGTGACCAGAACTGCACACAATACTCCAAATGTGGTCTAACCAAGGTCTTGTACAGTTGCAGCATAACCTCACGGCTCTTAAACTCAATCCGCCTGCTAATAAATGCTAACACACTATAGGCTTTCTTCATGGCTCTATCCACTTGGGTGGCAACTTTCAGAGAACTATAGACATTAACTCCGAGATCTCTCTACTCCACCACATTCTTCAGAACCTTGCCATTAACCCTGTAATCTGCATTCAAATTTGTCCTACCAAAATGAATCACCTCACATTTATCAGGGTTAAACTCCATCTGCCACTTTTCAGCCCAACTCTGCATCCTATCAATGTCTCTTTGCAGCCTACAACAGCCCTCCACATTATCCACTACTCCACCAATCTTGGTGTCATCAGAAAATTTACTAACCCAACCTTCAACTCCATCATCCAAGTCATTGATAAAAATCACAAATAGCAAAGGAGCCAACACTGATCCCTGTGGTACACTGCTGGTGACTTGGCTCCAGGATGAAAATTTACCACCACCCTCTGTCTTCTATGTGATAGCCAGTTACTGATCCAATTGGCCAAATTTCCCTCTATGCCATGCCTCCTTACTTTCTGCATGAGCCGACCATGGGGCACCTTATCAAACGCCTTACTAAAATCCATGTATACGACATCAACTGCTCTACCTTCACCTATGTACTTAGTTACCTCCTCAAAGAATACAATCAAACTTGTGAGGCAAGACTTACCCCTCATAAACCCGTGCTGACTATCCTGGATTAAGCTGTATCTTTCCAAATGATCATAAATCCTATCCCTCAGGACCCTTTCCAATAATTTACCTATGACTGAAGTGAGAAGACTAATCGGCCTATAATTCCCAAGGTTATACCTATTCACTTTCTTGAACAAGGGGACAATATTTGCCTCTCTCCAGTCTTCTGGCACTATTCCTGTAGACAGTGAGGACATAAAAATCAAAGCCAAAGGCTCTGCAATCTCATCCCTCACCTCCCAAAGAATCCTAGGATATATCCCATCAGGCCCAGGGGACTTATCTATCCTCAGGCTTCTCAAAATTTCTAACACATCTTCCTTCCGAATATCTACCTCCTCCAGCCTAGCAGCCTGTATCGCACTATCCTCAACAACATGGCCCCTCTCCTTTATGAACACAGAAGAAAAGTATTCATTTGGGACCTCTCCTATATCTTCAGCCTCCATGCACACGTTCCCACTACTGTCCATGACCGGCCCTAACTTCATCTTGGTCATTCTTTTATTCCTCACATAAGTGTAAAAAGCCTTGGGGTTTTCCTTGATCCTACTGGCCAAGGACTTCTCATGCCCCCTCACAGCTATCTTGTATCCCTCAAGTGCCCTAACTGAACCTTGTTTTCTCATCCTTACATAAGCCCCTTTTTTCCTCTTGACAAGACATTCAACCTCTTTTGTAAACCATGGTTCCCTCACACGACCATTTCCTCCCTGCCTGACGGGGACATACATATCAAGGACACGCAGTATTTGCTCCTTGAACAAGCTCCACATCTTAATTGTGCCTATCCCTGACAGTTCCTGTTTCCATCTTATGCTCCCAATTCTTGCCTAATCGCATCGTAATTACCCTTCCCCCAGTTATAAACCTTGCCCTGCCATATGTTCCTCTCCCTCTCCATTGCTATAGTGAAAGTCACCGAATTGTGGTCACTATCTCCAAAGTGCTCTCCCACAACCAAATCTAACACTTGGCCCGGTTCATTACCCAGTACCAAATCCAATGTGGCCCCGCCTCTTGTTGGTCAATCCACATATTGTGTGAGGAAACCCTCCTGCACACTGGATAAAAACAGCCCTATCCAAACTATTCGAATTCAGGAGGGATTGCAAGCAGACTCCAAAGGTACCAACTTGTGCAAATACCCAATTAAGTTATAATGAACACTAGAGTGGATTCAGTGCTGTTACCAGATAAATGACTGCGCTCCTGCTGAAATTAAAAGCAACATCTGTGGCATGTAATCTTATAAAAGCAGATGGATTAGCCGACATTTATTTTGAGATGGCTGCTAACGCTGGCTTTATGTCTACTCCAGTGTGAATGTGTTCTGGAGTACTTGAAACTTGGTGTCTATGTGAAGGTAAATAAGAGAAAACTGCTCTGAATTTTTGAATGAAGTTTCAACTACCCCATACATTTTAATGTTAGTTGTACTGAAACAAAGGCACCAAAGTTGTATGTGGCACAATAAGGTGAAAAGTTTTACTTGGGAGGAATGAGGATGTTTTTAAAAAAAAACAGGAACAGTATAAAAGACAAAAAGAAGCTGACAAAACTAATCTGAAATGAAAAGAGAGACCGTTGGAATCCTACGAACAGAGGGGTTATGTTGAAAGGTTGAATTATACCTCTGCAAAGAGGGGGTAACAGAAAAATATGTATCTTCCTCACGCTCCTAAAATTACTGCTGTCCGCTAAATAGTTGTGAATGAAGATTATTTCAACAACAACTTATTTTTATAGCACCTTTAACAAAAGGACATTTTCTGAGATGCTTCACAGCACTTTTTTGAGGTCCCTTTTCAATGGGAGTGCGTCACTGTCTGTCAGTTGGTAGTGTTCTTTGTGAGGATTTTTCCTCTACGTGCATCAAGAGGTTCAATATGTGGCATGAAAGCACTTGAGCTGTATTACCAGTAATAATCCTCCAGATTTCCCAGAGGTGGATATCTATGATAATTGTGTGGGGGCACCTCAGCCAGGTTGAGTAGCAGTTGGATAGACCAGGAAGAGTGAAGTGGTGTAGTGTATTGGCTCTGCTGCCCCAGGTGGTACCTGCCAGTTTCCCTATGAGATTTACTCTTGACTTGAAAGCTTTTATATTTCTTGCTAGTAGTCTCAACTTCTTCCTCAATTATTCTTTGTCATCCTTTGCTGGTTTCTGAAATATTCTATCTTCAGGTCTATCACTAATCTTCACAATGTTGCATCCCTATTTTTTCCCATTTGATACCATCCTTAATTTCCTTAGTTAGCCAATCTACCTGTCATAGATGCATCTGTCCATGACAGTATTGGGCGGAGTGACCATTGCCCATTCCTTGTGGAGATGAAGCGCCGGCTTCACATTGAGGATACCCTGCATTGTGCTGTGCGGCCCGACCACTCTGCTAATTGTGATAGATTTTGAACAGATCTAGCAACTCAAACTGTGCATTCATGTGGTGCTGTGGGCCACCAATCACAGTCCATAATATCAAGGCCTGCCTTATCACTCACTGTCCAATTACGGGGTATAAAAACTAGTTCACTGAAGAGTGCAGGAGAACAAAGAGGGGGCAGGACCAGGCATAGCTAAAAATGAGGTGCCAACCTGCTTAAGCAACAAGGCAGGATTGATTATATGCCAAACAACATGGGCTGGATTCTCTGTTTGAGACTGTTCTCCCGGCAAAGCTGAATTGCACTGGTTTTGCAGTCTTAAAGCAGGATGCAATTCAGTGTTCATCGATCTCGGGCCGCCATCTTGAGTCCAGCAGTCGGCACCCCCCAATACCACAAATCGTCCCCAATCGCTGTGGGAAATAACATTCACATAACGCAAGTGCCAGGCAAGGACCATCTCCAACAAGAGAGAATCCAACCATCTCCTCTTGACATTCAATGGTATTACCATTGACCAGAATGTGGGTTACCATTGACCAGAAACTGAGCTAGACCAGCCATATACAAACTGTGGTTACAAGACTAGGGACAGGATTCTCTGTTTCAGAGACTACGCTTTGATGCTGGGACTGATTTGGTGGATTTCTACGACACCTAAATCACGTCCTGGATCAATTTGTGAACCATTAATGGGTTGGAGATGGCAATGGACATCGCCGAGAGCCCCTAAACTGCCACCGAGACACCCCGGAGCACCAGTCCGGGGCCTACAGTGACTTGCCGTCACAGCCGTCTCCGAACCATCCACCATCCCAGAGACCATAAGACATAGGAGTGGAAGTAAGGCCATTCGGCCCATCGAGTCCACGCCACCATTCAATCATGGCTGATTTCAACTCCATTTACCCGCTCTCTCTCCATAGCCCTTAATTCCTTGAGAAATCAAGAATTTATCAACTTCTGTCTTAAAGACACTCAACGTCCCGGCCTCCACCGCCCTCTGTGGCAATGAATTCCACAGACCCACCACTCTCTGGCTGAAGAAATTTCTCCTCATCTGTTCTAAAGTGACTCCCTTTTATTCTAAGGCTGTGCCCCCGGGTCCTAGTCTCCCCTGCTAATGGAAACAACTTCCCTACATCCACCCTATCTAAGCCATTCATTATCTTGTAAGTTTCTATTATATCTCCCCTCAACCTCCTAAACTCCAATGAATATAATCCCAGGATCCTCAGACGTTCATCGTATGTTAGGCCTACCATTCCTGGGATCATCCATGTGAATCTCCGCTGGACCCGCTCCAGTGCCAGTATGTCCTTCCTGAGGTGTGGGGCCCAAAATTGCTCACAGTATTCTAAATGGGGCCTAACTAATGCTTTATAAAGCTTCAGAAGTACATCCCTGCTTTTATATTCCAAGCCTCTTGAGATGAATGACAACATTGCATTTGCTTTCTTAATTGCGGACTCAACCTGCAAGTTTACCTTTAGAGAATCCTGGACTAGGACTCCCAAGTCCCTTTGCACTTCAGCATTATGAATTTTGTCACCGTTTAGAAAATAGTCCATGCCTCTATTCTTTTTTCCAAAGTGCAAGACCTCGCACTTGCCCACGTTGAATTTCATCAGCCATTTCTTGGACCACTCTCCTAAACTGTCTAAATCTTTCTGCAGCCTCCCCACCTCCTCCATACGACCTGCCCCTCCACCTATCTTTGTATCATCGGCAAACTTAGCCAGAATGCCCCCAGTCCCGTCATCTAGATCGTTAATATATAAAGAGAACAGCTGTGGCCCCAACACTGAACCCTGCGGGACACCACTCGTCACCGGTTGCCATTCCGAAAAAGAACCTTTTATCCCAACTCTCTGCCTTCTGCCTGACAGCCAATCGTCAATCCATGTTAGTACCTTGCCTCAAATACCACGGGCCCTTATTTTACTCAGCAGTCTCCCGTGAGGCACCTTATCAACATCGGTTGGGCACTTCAGTGAAGAGGGTCCTGGGCACTATCTGCTGCACACCACACACGTGCTGCAGTGCATAAGGTGGAGGTAGGAATCCTCGGCAGGCCGGATAGTTGGATGGCGGCCTGAACCCAGGGAATAGCTGCCGTTCGGATGGGGTCCAGGCAGCACGGTAGCACAAGTGATTAGCACTGTGGCTTAACAGAGCCAGGGTCCCAGGTTCGATTGCCTGCTGGGTCACTGTCTGTGTGGAGTCTGCACGTTCTCCCCATGTCTGCGTGGGTTTCCTCCGGGTTCTCCGGTTTCCTCCCACAGTCCAAAGACGTGTACGTTAGGTGGATTGGCCATGATAAATTGCCCTTAGTGATCAAAAAAGGTTAGGAGGGATTATTGGGTTACGGGGATAGGGTGGAAGTGAGGGCTTAAGTGGGTCGGTGCAGATTCGATGGGCCGAATGGCCTCCTTCTGCACTGTATGTTCTATGTTCTTGGAAGGGCCATCCCATCGATAGTGGAGATGCACGTGCAGAGCCAGGGACTACATGAGGGGCTCTCAGCAACCATCCAGCACCTGCAGGTGCAGTTGGAGGAGTCCAACCGCCTGCAGGGGCAGGAGGCGATTCCGACCATGCGTGCCACCCAGGCCAACACCGCATGAGTGGCAGCCGCGGTGGAGGCCTTGGGGGTGAAGGTATCAGCCATGGGCCAGGATGTCCAAGATCTGGGGCACTCTGTATGGGTGGTGGCCGAGGCACAGGACAGGGTTGCCTGTAACAGGTAGCCATATAACATGGGTCCATCGAGTCTGCACCGAAAGGGCATCCCACCTAGGGTCACCTGGACATTGCAGCGGCGCTCCAGAGCTTGGCCCAGTCACAGCGAGTCATAGCTGAGGGTGCTGGTGGCATTGCCCGGGCACTGGCCGACCTGACCCAGCCCCAGAGGGACTTGCCCCAGTCACTGGCTAATGTGGCACAGTCCCAGAGGGATGTGGCCCACTCCCTGTGCTCCTTGACCATGATCATTGATCAAGACAGGAGCGGGCCTCAAGGACTGGCAGCGCCAGGTGGCAGGGGAGACTCAGGTATTAGCTCCAGTCACACCCCCATCCCAAGGAGTAGCCCGGGGGCCATTAGGCACCCCGAGGGAGAAGGAGATCATGGGGCCCGTGCCGGTAATCCCCACAGGGGAGGTGCTGGAACACCACAGCACCTCAAACCCCCCCCCCCCCTTCATCCCTGGTGCATCTGATGGGCAGTGGGCAGAACAGGGTGGCACCATGCCACCTGGGACACGCAAACGACTGCCGTGCCCATCCAGGGCCGGTCACTCCAGAGGATGGTCAACCAATGGGACTCTTGTCACAGGGCGGGAACCGCAGTAGGCTGCCTCCAATCCTGATGTACCGGTTGGGGACCCACCTAGACGTAGCATGAAAGCCCACTAGGCCAGGAAGGTACACACCAGTTAAGTTGGCACGGGTGCAGTATACAGCATTAAGGGCTAGGGCACAAACATGAACAGCAGCGTTTACTGTTCCACAATAAACACCTGGCACAGTGTGTTGGGGTGGCACCATGGCACAGTGCTGAGCACTGCTGCATCACAGCGCTAGGACCTGGGTTTAATTCCGTGCTCGTGTGACTGTGGAATTTGCACCTTCTCCTCGTGTCTGCATGGGTTTCCTCCGGGTGCTCCGGTTTCCTCCCACAGACCAATGATGCGGAGGTTAGGTGGATTGGTCATGCTACATTGGCCCTTAGTGTCCAAAATGTTAGGTGGGGTTACTGGGTTACAGGGATACCGTGAAGGCCTGACCCTAGGTGGATGCCCTTTCAGGGAGTCGGTGCAGGGGTGGAGAGGAGTTGGGGCAGAGGGGGTGGGGAGGGGCATTGGGGGGAGGGGGAGGGATGCTGGTATGGTGGGGGGCTTTGGTGGGGTAGAGGGAGGCGTGGTGTGCATGGGTGGTGGGGTGGAGTGCAAGGGTGGTGGGGTGGGGGCACCCATATAGGTGGTGGCACTATGCGCAGCCAAGTGCGACGGTGGGCAGTTGGGTGCGCAGTAGGATGGCTGCCTTGCAGGCCGCGACAATGGATTTGGATTGAATTTATTTATTGTCACGTGTACCGAGGTACAGTGTAAAGTATTTTTCTGTGAGCAGCTCAAACAGATCATTTAGTACATGAAAATAAAATTTAAAAATAAAACCTGATAGGACAACACAAGGTCCACAATGTAACTACATAGACACCGGCATCAGGTGAAGCATACAGGAGAGTACTATTATTCAGGTCAGTCCATAAGAGGGTCATTTAGGAGTCTGGTGACAGCGGGGAAGAAGCTGTTTTTGAGTCTGTTCGTGCATGTTCTCAGACTTCTGTATCTCTTGCCCGGTGGAAGAAGTTGGAAGAGTGAGTAAGCCGGGTGGGAGGGGTCTTTGACTATGCTGCCATCCTGGTCACTCTGACCCCACGGTCCATCCCCTGGTCACCCCCTGTCGCTGCCCCCAGGCCCTGGCAGACACCTACTCTCCCCAGCACTGCCAGCGGCAGGACCGCCAGCCTATGGTCATACCTCTGCACGTCCTACCTCCACTCTCTCCCTCATCAGCCACGGCGCCTGTTTCCAGATTTTTAAAACCACAAGTGATACTCGCCGTCGGTAATTCTGCCTGGCAGAGGCGGCGGCCCCAGAGAATACCTGGTCAGGCCCATTAATAATATGCAAATGGCATTTATTGTATGTGCGGAGTAGAATGCATTGACGCCACTGTCGAGGCACCAGGGCATGGCATTCTGTCAGGCGCCCGGCACAGGCCATGATTTTCGCCTCGCACGATTCTCTGCCCAATCGAATTTCGTGATTCTGCCGTTGCTGGACGGAGAATCCTGCCCCAGATCTGATTTTGGAAATTCTGTGGAGTAACTGACCTCCTGACTCCCCAAAGCCTGTCCACCATCTACAAGGCGCAAGTCAGGAGTGTGATGGAATTCTTTCGTGGATGACTGTCGCTCCAACAACACTGGAAGCTTAACACCATCTGGGACAAAACAGCCTCTTGATTGGCACCCCAGCAACCACCTTAATCATTGACTCCCTCCACCAGTATGCACAGTAGCAGCTGTGTGTACCATCTACAAAATGCACTGCAACAACTCACCATGGCTCTTTGAAAGCACCTTTGATCTCTGGTAACTGGAAGAACAAGGCAGCAGATAAGAGCATAAGAGGAGCAGAATTAGGCATATGGCCCATCGAATCTGCTCCACTATTTGATCATGGCTGATTGTTCCTCATCCCCATTTTCCTGCCTTCTCTCCATAACCTCCCCCTATTAATCAAGAAATCCCTTTATTAATCAAGAACACCAGATTTATGCTTGAAGTGCTGTTACCTACAGGGTGACAGACCAAGAGCTGGAAGGTGGAATTAGACAGAATAGTTCTTTCTTAGAGCATACGAACTAGGAGCAGAAGTAGGTAATTTATCCTCTTGAACCTACTCCATCGTTCAATACAGGCATGGACAATCTATCAGCTGGCCATGGCCTTCCATCACCTCTTCCATCACAACAGCTGCTCCTTATGCTTGGAAAGCCTACTATGTTGTTTCTGTTTATACAACTAGTTTAAAATTCCAAGAATGATGCCCATCATCAGCTGCATGCTTTTTGCAGGTGCGGAAGCAGAATAAATGTCGGAAAAAGTCATCTCTGAGGCAAACCACTTTGGAAAACCAAAAAGGTACAATAGGAGACGGACACCTCTGACCTGAAAGCTGCAGGTGTGCAATTGCCAGAGCCTTGATTGTACTTGTGTTTTTACACTGTCCCCACATGGGGCAGCCGGTAGCACAGTTGCTTCACAGCTCCAGGGTCCCATGTTCGATTCCCGGCTTGGGTCACTGTCTGTGCGGAGTCTGCACATTCTCCCCGTGTCTGCCTGGGTTTCCTCCGGGTGCTCCAGTTTCCTCACACAGTCCAAAGATATGCATGTTAGGTAGATTGGCCATGATCAATTGCCCTTAGTGTCCAAAAAGGTTAGGTGGGGTTACGGGGATAGGGTGGAGGTGTGGGCTTAAGTGGGGCGTTCTTTCCAAGGGTGCAGACTCGATGGGCCATATGGCCTCCTTCTGCACTGTAACTTCTCTGAATTGCATCAGGGTCCTAATGACAAGCTAATTTGCATATATTTATGAGGTTTCCAGGCACCTCTTAAGCATAAAAGAATTGGTTAAAGTGATGAGCAGGAATCACATGCAAAAGGAGCAGTAATTAACCTGGCATATGTGATCCAACCCTCCAATTCTGGTGCATTTAGAAGCACAGGTTTTAACCAATTTTTTTTACGATAACATACAAGTTAGAGCAATGGGCAAAGTACTGCTTTGAGACTGATTTATGTCAAGAAATTAGGATGTTTTAAAAACAGGTTCCCCATTAAGATATTTTCAATTTTAAGTAAAAGACAAGAAGCGCCATCAGATTAGCAATATTATTTATTTAAATTTTAACAAATTCTCTAACTGTGCTTGTAAAACATTATCAATGAATTTCAAAAACGTATTGTGAGGACATTTTTTTGTTTCCGTATATTTGTTGAGTTATTTTTCATCTCGTTGGTAAGCCTCAATATATTTAAAGCCCTTTATTTATTGGTTACCTGTGCTAAGAAGAAAATTCCACAAATATATACCATCATTAGCTGTAACGGACAGCTATCCGTAGTTTCCTCGTGCAAGTTGCTACCAATTAAGATGTGCAGCATATTAAACTATCGATCATTCAGAAAAATTAAGGGGTGGAATTTAATTTGTCTTACACATTTGTTCTGCAGTCAGATTGACAATATAACTCACATGGACATCTTAAGTTTCCTTTCAACAAGAATTCACGCTTACCTGGCTGTCATCTCATGAAAGCATTTTCTGCAACATTCAGATCATTTATTATATTGGCTTAGAGCAATTGGAGCTTTGGTGTTATTGTGCCATCGCCGTTGAATTCAGAATTTTAATTTGCATGTTTAAAGACACAAAATGAAATGGAAAATAGCATTGTTACAGTGCTCTTGACCGTATAAATTTAGGACAGAATGATTTTGTGACAACTGGTGGAACCATAGCAGCAACATTGGTATTTTTTTAAAATGCAGAACTGCACTCATGACATTTTTAAACATTCTCCTTTGTGCCTTCTTTGAAGCAATGTATTGTGCTCTAATATAAAGATTAAGTAATATCCCTTTATTTTCAATGTAAATCAGCTCAAACAAATCTGGTCTGAAATTGGAACAGAGCAGTGTGTTTTCAGATCTAATTTTCATGTGGTTGGTAACCTGATGCATGTAAGGGTTATGCAAAAATGTTCCCCCTGCACTAGGCTTATTTACTAACGCTTCCAAAAATATACAGACTAAAATCAATATCATTACTTAAGCCATCACTAGAGTTTTGCACAGGTTAATCTGAAGCTGTTAATATCCAGTCCTTTAGTGCTTCTTGCATTTTATTAGGCAACAGGAAATCAGTAGTAAAATAAACCTGAGTTTAATTTTTTCTCTTGGTAATGACCCTGTACCTTCAGTAGACAATTTGATGCCTGTATACAAATTTTTTTTTTCCTGTAACGTATAATTAAATATCTAGGATTCTGAAGAAGTGCTGGATGACCTCTGAAACAATGACTTGTAAATAGAAGAGTTCAGGAACCTTGGATAGGAGTCTCTGTGCATTAAGGTATAAATCTGAAGCTGTGCATCGTCAAATGTTTGACTTGATGGTTCGGCCATTTTTTTGTTGATGACATCACGGACCCGTGAATCAAGGCTAACCTGGATATAAAACAAAATATATCTAAGTTAAAATGATATACACATTGTCTATTTAATTTCTAACAAACATTAGCTTTTCTCAATGCAGTACTTTTATTATCCACATTTACTGCAAGTTTAATGACATTTTCACATTATCCCCAAATTCATCCTGTGAAGCATTTCCTTCTAATTGCTTCTGCAAGTCTGATGGAGGAGACTGAAGATCTCCCTCAGTCTTCCGTGTAGCATCCTCCACTACTATCCATGATGAATGACTATTCTGGTACTCTAGCACTCCCAATGAGCCAGTAGACACATCCAGAGTGAGACACATCCAAGAGTGAGTTTGGAAGCTGGGAATTTGAATCTAGGTGGGAATTCGAAGCTGGTGGGAGGAGATGCTTTTATCCCTTGAGTTGTTACACTCAAATTTCCAGTGAGTGGCCTTGCCCTGCTGCAGGTGACTACAAGGGAGAGAGCTGATTGGTGAGTTGCAGGTAAGGCAGATAAGTCCTTCATATCGGCAATGGAGCTGAGCAGGAGAAATTCAGAGTGCAGTCTGGGAAGGTAAGTGTTACTTTGTGTCTTTGTCTCTCTATGTGTTTTCAAATTGTGGGGGGAAAAAACTGAGAAGTGACGTCACAGTAAAGCTGTCAGGAATCTGTTAAATTTGGAAAAAAAAACATTGAAAAAACTAATTAAAACTAATTAATTAACTCGGTAGAGGAGTAACTAAACCTGAGGGTAGAGATTAGTATTTAGCATTTAATTTTACAGTAAAAATCTAGCGCCGGGACCAGTTAATTGTAAGTTAATCTAATAACAATTTAAGTATATATTTTAAATTAATTAACTCGTGCTTAAATGTCACAAAGCGGGGTGCAGTGCTCTAACTGTGAGATGTGGGAGATCTGTGACGCTTCCAGCATTCTGGTCGACTACGTCTGCAGGGTGTAACCAATGGCAGCTCCTCAGACTGCGTGGTTCAGTTGGAGCAGCAGTTGGATGCACTTGGGAGCATGCAGGTGGCGAAAAGCATCATACCAAGGAGTTGTATAGACGTGCTCACACCCAAGGCGCAGGCAGACAGTTTGGTGACCACTAGAAAGGGCAGGCAGTCAGCGCAGGAATCCCCTATGGCTGTCTCCCTCTCTAACAGTGAAACCATTTTGGATACTGTTGGAGGGGATAGCCTATCGGGAAATAACAGCAGCCAGAACAGTGGCACCACAACTGGCTCTGTTGCTCAGCAGGGGAGGGCAAAGTGCATGAGAGCGATAGTTATAGGGGACGCTATAGTAAGGGGCACAGATAGAACATAGAACAGTACAGCACAGTACAGGCCCTTCAGCCCACGATGTTGTGCCGACCATTTATCCTAATCTAAGATTAACCTAATCTACACCCCTTCAATTTACTGCCCGTCTAAGAGTCGCTTAAATGACTCTGACTCCACCACCTCTGCTGGCAGTGTAATCCACACACCCACCACTCTGTGTGTAAAGAACCTACCTCTGACATCTCCCCTACACCTTCCTCCAATCACCTTAAAATTATGTCCCCTCGTGACAGCCATTTCCACCCTGGGGAAAAGTCTCTGGCTATCCATTCCACCCATGCCTCTCATTACCTTGTACACCTCTATCAAGTCACCTATCTGCCTTCTTCGCTCCAGTGAGAAAAGCCCTAGCTCCCTCAACCTTTCTTCATAAGACCTGCCCTCCAGTCCAGGCAGCATCCTGGTAAACCTCTGTACCCTCTCCAAAGCATCCACATTCTTCCTATAATGAGGCGAGCAGAACTGGACACAATATTCCAAGTAGTCTAGCTAGAGTTTTATAAAGCTGCAGCAAAACCTCGCGGCTCTTAAACTCAACCCCCCTGTTAATGAAAGCCAACAGACCATACGCCTTCTTAACAAGTCTATCAACCTGGGTGGCAACTTTGAGGGATCTATGTACGTGGACCCCAAGAACCCTCTGTTCCTCCACACTTCCAAGAATCTTGC
Source organism: Scyliorhinus torazame (assembly GCF_047496885.1). NCBI lineage: Eukaryota > Metazoa > Chordata > Chondrichthyes > Carcharhiniformes > Scyliorhinidae > Scyliorhinus > Scyliorhinus torazame. Next base: position 235,119,394 of record NC_092714.1, on the reverse strand, counting down.
CTTTAACCCTGTATTCAGCATTCAAATTCAATCTTCCAAAATGAATCACTTCACGTTTATCAAGGTTGAACTCCATCTGCCACTTCTCAGCCCAGCTCTGCATCCTGTCAATGTCCTGCTGTAACCTGCAACAACCCTCAACACTACCTACAGCTCCCCCAACCTTTGTGTCATCGGCAAACTTACTAACCCATCCTTCCACTTCCTTATCCAAGTCATTTATAAAAACCACAAAGAGCAGAGGTCCCAGAACAGATCCTTGCAGGACACCACTGGTCACCGACCTCCAGGCGGAATACTTTCCATCCACTACCACTCGCTGTCTTCTTTCGGCCTGCCAATTCTGTACCCAGACAGCCAAATTTCCCTGTATCCCATGCCCCCTAACTTTCTGAATGAGCCTACCATGGGGAACCTTATCAAATGCCTTACTGAAATCCATATACACCACATCCACTGCCCGACCTTCATTGTGAGTCATGACCTGCCCCTCACAAAGCCATGCTGACTATCTATAATCAAACTATGTTTTTCTAAATAATCATAAATCCTATCTCTCAGAATCCTTTCCAATATTTTGCTCACCACAGACGTAAGACTGATGGGTCTGTAATTCCCAGGGATTTCCCTATTCCCTTTCTTGAACAGGGGAACAACATTCGTCTCCCTCCAATCATCCGGTACTACTCCAGTGGAGAGTGATGGCGCAAAGATCATTGCCAACGGTGCAGCAATCTCCTCCCTCGCTTCCAGTAGGAACCTTGGGTATATCGCGTCAGGCCCAGGGGACTTATCTATCCTGATGCATTTCAAAATCTCCGGCACATCCTCCTTCTTAATATCAATCTGTTTGAGTCTATTAACCTGGTTCACACTGTTCTCATGAGTAACAAGGTCCTCTAGTGAATACTGAAGCAAAGTATTCATTTAAGGCCTCCCCCATCTCCTCAGACGCTAGGCACAAGTTTCCTCCACTATCCCTGATCGGGCCTACTCTCACTCTGATCATCCTCATTTTTCTCACATAAATGTAGAACGCCTTGGGGTTTTCCCTAATCCTTCCCGCTGTAACCATCTGGGATGGCCACTTCCAGAATACAAAATGGATGCTCGCAATGAATGTAGGGAACTATGGACAATGTTAAGAAAGCAAGCAGGCACAGAGCGTGTGTGCGTATTGGGAAGGCAGCTCCCAGACGGGACAGAAACTGTAGGTCAATTCACATATTGATGGCCCATCTCCGGGAACAAAGGAAAGATCTGTGAGGCTTCCAACCATGATGTTGTGGCTATCACAGAAACGTGGTTAAAGGAAGGGCAGGAATAGCAGCTGAACATTGGAGGATTACTGGTTAAGGAAAATATTATAGCTGTACTGCGGGAGGACATCTCGGCGGGTTCATGCAATGAGGCAATCTGGGTAGAGCTCAGGTACAGGATGGGGGCAATCGCAACGTTGGGCATTTATTACAGCCCCCCCCCGGCAACTGCCAGCGAGAGATAGAGGTGCAGACAGGTAGAGAGATTTTGGATAGGTGCAAAAGTAACAGGGTTGTTGTGGTAGGGGATGTTAACTTCCCCTATATTGAGTGGGAGTCACTTAGTGCTAGGGGCTTGGATGGGGCAGAGATTGAAAGGTGTATCCAGAAAGGCGTCTTGATGCAATATGTAGATAGTCCAACCAGGGAAGGGACAGTACTGGACCTGGGGAATGAGCCTGGACAAGTGGTTGAGATTTCAGTAGGGGAAGATTTTGGAAGTAGTGACCACAATTCCATAGGTTTTAGGGTACTTTTGGATAGGGATGAGGGTAACCCTCGCGTTCAGGTGCTAAACTGTGGTAAGGCAATTTAAGTTAACATTAGATAGGAATTGAAGAATTTGGATTGGACGCGGCTGTTGGAAGGTAAATCAACATCGGACATGTGGGAGTCTTTCAAGTGACAGTTGATTAGAATTCCAGCCGCCACACTCGGCCGGGATCCATGCTGCTGGCCAGGGTTGCTTCCGCAAAGGCTGGGGGGACTGGTGGGGGCTGACCAGGGGTTGTCCTGTGGAGTGTTCTTTCGGCGTCGTAAAATGCCCACGAAATCTCCGTTTCAGCCGACAAATAGCCGCTGAAACAGAGAATCTAGGTCCCGTCTCCCAAACGGAGAATCCAGCCCAGTATGTTGTAAAGGGCTGTATGATGTCCTCAACTGCCCTGCCCAGAGCGGAAAGAGGGACACTTGTCTGTAATTGCTGAAGCAAAAGGTAAGCTTTATTACCACAAAGTCCATCAGAAAAGGTTTCCTCGCACTACAGTTTTTCAATTTTTATAAACTGAAATGCAAAAGAATGTCAACTTAGCTTTGTAGAGCTAACAATGTTTCAACCAAGAACAGTTGTCAAACCAGCAGAGCGAACCATTTATTGCCTAGTCGGAACAGCGAGCACCCATTATGAAAACAGCCACACAGATGGGGAAAAAAACATTGGCATCAAATATATATTACTCCTTTTTTTCAGCTGCAGCCATTTAAGCTAAAACTAAGGCCCAAGTCTGCTCGGAGTGGTCAATGCCCAAAATACAAAAATTATACTTGGAAGAATTAAGCAAAATAGGCAATGAAGTGGAAAGAAACTTAAACTGAAGATAGAGAAAGATAATAAACGTACAAATGATCCATGCCATTTTGATGAATTGAACAATAGTTCATTCAAATGATACCCCTTTGTCTATTACTTAATAAAAGCCATAATTCATTTATTTCAAATGATTCCATCCCTTTCCTAAAATAGCAAAATAGTGGAATCTCATATCAATGTGCTCGCCACTCATCTGTTAATAACGGCAACAACAGTAGAGATCCACATGTTTGTGTTACTTTAAAAACTAGCATGTTTTTTGCCAGTAATTTCTAGGTTAATTTGATAAAATCAATCAGCAGCACCCAAATTATTGTTCATCCTCTGTCAGTCCCTGTTGTTACTTTGGGTGTTTTTGCAGAGTTTCAATCAAAGATGCACCACGAGTTCATCTGAAGCCACTATACTGACACCATCTCAAAACAGAGCCTTAAGCTCTGTGCAAAGTTTACCTCTTTAGGAGAAAGTATTGAAATAAAGTCTTCATATATCATCTGTGCTTTCTCCTCAATAGTACTTTTGTTTGCTTCGTTTTTGAGATCCTCACATGCGAGCCAAAATAGCATATTCTCTTCGCTATACTCAGTCCGTAAGAATTCTCTGAAGATATTTCTGCCTGCAGGAGTTTTCATTAGCTTGTCAAAGGATTCAGCCCATGAATGCACTTCTTCTGCTGTTGGCTTTGCGCTGTGTATAGGATAATTAGGGAAGGCAATGTGAGTGCAAACACAATAACAATTTTATTCATAAGCTGCTTTACTGGGCTGCTGCCAGATTTATTAACATCCTGATCTTATTAATCAATAGCAGAGATCCACATGTTTGTGTTTATTAAGAACTAGCATGTTTTTGCAATTTCTGACTTACACTGTAATACAAAATACAAGTTGGTCTGCAACTTCATAGAAAGCTTTACACCAAATGGGCGGCATGGTAGCACAGTGGTTAGCACTGTTGCTTCACAGCACCAGGGTTCCAGGTTCGATTCCCAGCCGTGGGTCACTGACTGTGCAGTGTCTGCATGTTCTCCCCGTGTCTGCGTGGGTTTCCTCCGGGTGCTCCGGTTTCCTCCCACAAGTCCGAAAGATGTGCTTGTTAGGTGAATTGGACATGCTGAATTCTCCCTCTGTGTACCCGAACAGGCGCCGGAATGTGGCGACTAGGGGCTTTTCACAGTAACTTCATTGCAGTGTTAATGTAAGCCTACTTGTGACAATAAAGATTATTATTAATATTGAATTTCCTTTATCATTCATGTCATTTTGAAGTGTAACCACCAACATGCTCTAAAGGCTATTTATAAAACTTCACATCATGCAAATGATTTGTGAGTTCTATGGATTTATATGAAGAACATTTTAGCGGGGACCTATGCCCAAAATCCCGGTGCAACATGATCCCAAATCATCTAATATTGGTGTCAGTGTGATTTCTGGGCATTGATAGCAAATTTCTTTGCATCTTTTTAATTCTTTGTAGTGAGAACTGCAGCAGAATTATCAAAGTCTTACGGAACATGGTTTTAACATTTGGCATTGTAAATTAATTCAACGGGAAATTTGGGTATAGTTTCTGTTGGCATTATTGGTGGAGAAATTGGTGTAAATTTCAAAACAATTTCTACACCAGTGTGATCAGGGTCTTTTCAGTCTAACCCGTAAAAATTGTGCTGTTCTTTAGAATGATAATTCTTAGGGGCTGGTTTAGCACAGGGCTAAATAGCTGGCTTTTAAAGCAGACCAAGGCAGGCTCCGCCACGATGGGCCGAGTACCCCACCGCGTGGTGGTTGCGGACTTTGTCCAGCGTCGCCGCAGTCGGGCGGGAGCCGTGCTGTTAGCCAGGGGGGGCTTCTGTGCAGGCTGGGGGGGGACTGGTGGGGGGGTGGCCAGGGGGGTACTATCTGGCAGGTCATATCCGCGCACGGCCACCGCCATGTTTTACGGCACGACCGCTGCAGGTCATCGCTGTGCGCATGCGCAGCCGTGAACCCGGCCATTCTCCAGCCGCTTTTATCATGGGAGCCGGGAGTTTTACGCAGCGTGGCTGCTAGCCCCTCACCGGTCGCAGGATCTCTGGTAAATCCTTCCATAACTCTGGCAGGATTTACCGCGCAACCCGCCGCCTGTTTTGCAGTGAAGGGCGGTGGCCCTCCATTGGCAGGCAGCGGGAACCTCTGGACAGCTTTCCCCTGATTCCGATTGACTTCAATGTTTTTAGGTTTCCTTGAGGTCACACTTGATCAATTACTGCCTTGATCAATCTCACCTCATCCCGGGAATTTGCTCTTTTATCCACAAATGAGGTCAGGTGCTGAGTGTCCCTGGCAGAACCTAAACTGAGCATCGGTGAGCAGGCTGTTACCGAACAAGTACATCTGACAACACTGCCGACGACACTCTCCAAAACTTTGCTGATGATTGAGGGTGGACTGATGGGACAGTTATTGGCCAGATTGGATGTGCTTTGCTTTTTGTGGACAGGCCATACCTGAGCAATTTTCCACATTGTTGAGTAGATGCTTGTGTTCCAGCTGTACTGGAACAGCTTGGCTAAGTGCACGGAGAATGATTCAGGACACCTGTGACATCTCAGATCCATTGGCTGCCATATGTCAAACTCTTGTGGCAGGCTGGATATGATTGAGAGAATCTGCACAACCTCTGCCAAGAGGTGGCATGAACAGCTCAATTGCTTCCTGAGAGTGAGGTGCAGATGCACAAAGGACTAGGGGGCCCCTTAAATGTAGAGTTCACCTCTTCCTTCTCAGTCTCACCCTCAGCTATCCCCCAGCCATGCTTCAAACTGCACAGTCATAATTTTCTGAAAAGAGTTTGAATTATTTTTACATTGTTCTTGTTATTTTGTAGTTGTAAAATGTTATTTGGGGATTTTTGCTGGTTTGAAATGGTTTAATATTTAAAAAATACATTTAAAGTGTTCCAGGTTTTTTTGCATTCTCTAAAACTAACCATTACTTTTCAATTGACTGCCTCAATACAGTATTACCACTTTGTTGCTTAAGTTCATAGACAGTGTTCAAGGCATGTTCCTTGTAGAACAGTTGTTACTACTGTTAACATTTCTATCTAAAGTGTTGCCGCCAAAAATGTATTAAATATTAATTTTGTTAAAATGCATGCTATTTGTTGCTCGTTGCTGATGAGAGTTCATGGCTGTTTTGTTCTTATTTGCTTTTACACTGATGCTAGTTAGTTGTCACACTGAATAAGAGTTCAATTGTTTCTTGTTTGGTATTGCCTGTCCTTCATTGTCTTCACGACACCTGATTCTAGAGAGAAATTGTTTCTGTCTTTCTGCTCCATTCTGAGTGGAATTCAGCGAAGGACAGTTGTGAGGGCTCAGGGAGGTTGTGTTGTCCAAATTCTCCAGCCACCAGCTGCTACCTTCTCTAGGAAGCCACATTATGGTGAGGTGGAATGGTGTCATCAATTATACTAGGTCCCCAGGATTCATTCATATCCTTATCCCAATGCTGAATATGTTACCGCGACAAAGGATAAAGGCATTGTGAGTGCTTCCCCAATGTCCTGCATTAACATCAGGATCCTCAATTGGGCAACGTGGGTATTCAGCTCAAGATTAGACTTGCAAAAGTGAGAATATTTAAAACAAATTTGAGGGCAATTTCTAGACTACAGGGGTCAGACTCTTCTGCCTTAAAGGCATCTATGTTGATATCCCAAGAGGAGAGCAAAGTGAAAGCAATAAGTCACATCAGTACCAGGTGACCAATGCATTTCCATTCTTGAGTAACTGTGGCTTGATTAAGAGTGAATAATTACATAAATGAAGCAAACTGGCAACCTCCGTTGATGGCCATGACAGGTTGAGTGACAAGAACAACATTTTATCAACTTCGTGCCTTTTAACAAAAACGCAAACGGTTCCAGGTAGTAATAGCACAACAGACTCTTGCTGGAATGTTCACATATTAATAATGATGCTCGCTATTAATAATGATGCACACTATTAATCTGTAATTACTCTAGCATGAGTTGCCAGCAAATTCAGATCCATTATTTAAAACAGTATTCAATGCAAAAGTAGCGAACACATTGATATTCCTGCAAGTCCCTTCATTCTCCAGAGCGATCATTTAAACTTACCTTGCTTCACAATTCTGTATGGCTTCCAATTTGACATCGTAAGATATTCTTCGATTTCGATCATCATCATCTCTCCTAAGAAGAAAACTGGAAGTTAGTATGCAAAATTTTTTTTAAATGCCAGTCAACATTATGGTAGCACCTGACAAAGAGGATTCATTTACAACTTATTGCTTACTTATCCAGCAGGTTACTTTGCAAATTTGGGTTTCATGCATTTTTGTGTCCCCACCAAAAGAGAATCTTAAGTTACATCTGTTTCCCAAATGTAAATGTAGATGAGGTCATTTCTATTTCCCATAGAAACTTGCATTCCTTCCATTACTTCAATGACTTCCATTACTAATCATTACTTCAATGATTCTAGAATTTGTGCCTTCAAGAAAACAGTCACACAACTGTCCAGGCATTGATCATTCCTGTGTGAAGGAATGTTTCCTACTATTAGCTCCAAGCTTACCTTTATTTGCGCTTATAGGATTGTAGTGGTTTCTAGCTCACTTGCTAATGCAAAAAAAAAAGACCTTCCAATTAAGTGGCAGGAAAGTGAGAGCTGCTATCCATTCTTCAGGACTTGGCAATCACTTAGAGGAGAGATTTCACTGAGCTAGAGGTCTGAATTTCAATGGAGAGTTCAGGCTTTCAGTGTTGGCCATGAAGCCAGTAGATCAAGGGAAAAAACAAAGAGGGGGTTCTCTTCTGGTAGATGGATACCATGGCAAATTGGTAAAAGAGCATTGTGAATTTTGTGTCACCAGCACTTTTACCAGGGTCTCGCTCCAGTGCGAAATTTAATAATCTCACCAGGAGATCTAAGGTAAGATTCTCTTCATATCCCTGACATTCTCAGCAGAGTCCTTCTGTACTCTACAATTTCAGCCCTATCAACTCTTCAATTCCTTGCATGCCATGGCTCTCCTCAAGTCAGTGTGTAAAACTTCACTATGTTTCCTTTCTACTTACACTCACACCCTGAAAAACTGTTACTTTCTCAACTTGGTCGCAGTGGCTGTTTTTTTCTGATCCTTCTGCAAATAAATCTACTGATTTACACACATTAACCTCTTGCCCAGAGCACACAATTTCACTCCACTCTTACATTTGGCAATCATGTAAAGGAAGGCTTTGGCACCTATTGTAGGGACCACCATTGGCATTGCTGGAAGACACAAAGCAGTCAGCAGCAAAGATGACACATGATAAACAAGACTTAATGACATATTCCCCTTCTTTTGTCTCCCTACTTAACTTTATTTCTTCACTGGGCAATGCAACTTGTTGGTATATTACTGCTGATGTTCACCTTCACAACTACACTGTAAGCTTTGTCCCTCTTGTACAGGAGGAAGAAAGGAATAGAAAGGCAGGTTGATGTGATTTGATACAGAACAGTGAAAGGAAATCTGTTTCCAGCATATACCAGTTGGGCTGAATGGCCCGTTTCAGCGCTGTAGATTAACACTTCCTTTTATCTAGCTAAGCAGATGTGTAATTGTTTGTGGTAGTCACCACTAGTTGTATTACATGTATTACGGCACTGCCCATATAGTAGAGGTACCTGGGTAAATCCCTGCCTGCTGGCTCCGCCCAGTAGGCGGCATATAAATGTGTGTGCTCACCGGTGCTGCAGCCATTCTGGTTCCAGCTACAGGAGGCACAACATCTTTGCTCAATAAAGCCTCGATTATTCCACTACTCTCGTCTTTGTGGTAATTGATAGTGCATCAATTTATTAGGCTAAGATTTTTTAAAACGATGGATCTCCGCATCAAACCTGCAGCTGAGCCTTCAAGCAGCCAACGCTATGTCGCCTTTGACCACTGGCTAGCCTGCTTTGAAAGCTACCTCCGAACATCCGCTGAGGAACCCTCGGACTCGCAGAAGCACCAAGTCCTCTATTCACGGATGAGCCCTGACATTTTTCCTCTCATCCGGGATGCGCCCACTTACTCCGAAGCGATGGAGCTCCTGAAGGGACATTACGTTCGACCAGTCAATCAAGTATACGGCAGGCATCTCCTGGCCACGAGACAGCAACTCCCTGGGGAGTCTCTGTACGATTT